>NC_137008.1:14123658-14402144 GCF_032717465.1 Coenobita brevimanus | reverse complement strand
GTACTAATGAGAAGAAAAGTAAAAGAAACAATGGAAAAATTACAGAAATGACAGTCAGCGATTGAATGCAACCATTTCAAGACACTCATGTTCTAATTTCAACTGAACTTTTATCGTTTACTCTCACAGACGTCTTCTACAGGAAGCCTTTTTAATTTCCATGTCCAGACCCATTCTACTTGATATCCGTAGAGTACTGCGCGGATTCACAGTTTCAAGGAAGACATCACATTAAATCCCCATGCTAAAACCACCATCTCTGGGACCCAATCCCCATTCACACTAAAATTGTACTGTTGATTATCTACCTTGCTGGCTAAAGCCAGACGCCTTAAATCCGTTATGGGTTGTCTCCCACATTTCGCCTCCGCGTCGCCCTGTCCTCCAATTCCTTTTCACACCACTTTCACATTCTCTACAGTACACTCGGATCTTCCTCCTCGTCTTCGGTCTCCCTTTCCCCTCTCCCTCCACCTCATCTATACTGCATTCTGTCTTATAGTCAAACTTGCACCTCCCTTGCCAAACCATTACAGGGTACCACTCCCAACACTATGAAGCACAACCATCATAACACCGAAAATTTTCAGGTATCCTCATTCGTTTGTCTGAATTTATTATATAACACCACAGTCTGCTTTCAGGTGACTCACTTATATTCCTCTCACATTTGTGTCTTCCAGCTAAGTTCAAGGTTTACTTCCATACGTTAACGTGGCGATTACAAAACTGCCATACAGCAACTCAGTCGTTTCCACGTTCACCTCTATTCTTTTTTTCTCATCCCCCCTGTACTTGCAACCTACTTCCTTGATTACCCTTCTCTCATTTCATCCTTTAAACTTTCGTTCTTGCTCCTCCTCAGTGTCCAGATGTTTGAGGGCGCATAGGTTCAGTATTTTCTTATCATTCATCCTTACAACGCACTGTGTGTCTTAAAAAAGAGAATACAGAACAATACTTTCCTATGGTCATTTTCATTTTCCAACTACACACTCCCACACACACAGAACAAGTCCTGCAACTCTTACTCTTCTTCACTTAATGGAACTGTATCATCAACGAAATGCATAACAATAACAACAACAATAATAATAATAATAAAAATAATAATAATAACAATAGTAATAATAATAATAATAATAATAATAATAATAATGATAAAAAGAAGAAGAAGAATGATAATGATGATGATGATGATGATGATGATGACGCTTGCTAACCTAAGCGCTATAAGTAAAGCTGGAAAATCACAAACATTATGAACTGCAAATACTGTAGGCATCTTCAACACACTGATTGCTCTGAGGGTAAAAAGGTGACACTGTATGAAAAAAACATGAATAAGAGTATACAAAAATATAATAACAACAAACAGAAGCGGAGGCTACGTATTGTCTACTTGGTAAAAACGTATCGACACTGCACTTAATCATGCTAATAATGGTCACACGGCACACTGCAAGATCACAGTAAAGTTTTAAGTCAGTGTAGGAGGGAGTAAAGTAACGATAGCTGAGAAGGAAGATGATCCTCAGACTGTAATGCTTTAGTAAACAGATATTCCTCGAGTGGCAGAAAACGTAAAGCATCTTGGTGTTGTCATAGTACTCGTAAATAAGTCGAAAGCAGAGATATGTCGTGAAGGAAGTAAAGTGGCGATACCATGTAGACCACGTGCGGGACTGAGTGAATACAGAGTCTGCAAGGTATTTGTCTGAAGGTGCGTCTGTGTTCACATAAGAACAGAGATGAATTGTAAATCTAGGCTGGGAACAGTGGTATTGATTAAAGACCACTTAAAAGTTGAAAGTAGCCTGGACAGCATGAGAAATATGAAGATTCGTAAAGAAGATGCTGCCTGGTACGGTAGTTTGTTGATAGAATGGTTGATACTCGATTCTGAAATATGGTGAGAGGGATAACGTGAGACAGGAGGTACTATGTAGACAGGAAGACCTACAACCAAAGTTCTCCATTCATTAGCCCCCTGAATAAAGTACGTTAATATCCGTGCTTCCATCTACATCTCTTTAAAGAAACAAAGTAGCGTCGTTCTAATGACAGATATGAAGTTTTCACAATTAGGGTAAATAAAAATAGATACACGGTACATCCATGTGGAAGAGCACCCAAAATTGAATAAAAAACTGAGTTGTAAGGATCAAATTCCCTTCTGCTACCAGGTAAGGTCTGTGCGGCTGCATCACACAATTAGCTAACAACGGTGGTCAGGGGGTCTTACTCCCCGTGGAACTGATTACGCTGTTCTTATATAATACCCAGCGGTTTGGAAATCTCGACTTTACAGAGGTACCGGTAAGTATCGTTCCCTTCTCACCGAATCCAATGACAAACTCCTCACTCCACTGCACCACGAACGTGTCTGTGGATGATCTATCGCTTCGAAGTTCCAGAGTTCATCTTACATTCTTTTAAGCATGCCCTTCACGATGCAGTAGCAGTTACAGAATTCAGTACAAATCTTGCCTCAGGATAATCATTATAAAATTCTTTCGCTGTTGATTCCAATTCCGAAGATTATTCGTGGGTTCTCTCTCTCTCTCTCTCTCTCTCTCTCTCTCTCTCTCTCTCCTTTGCCTGAAACTTGCGTCGATCAGTGGAACGCGGTCCTTCTTCTTCCTCCCATAAACCTTGCTGCTGTTTTGCCGAGCCTTTCATTTCATGTAAAAGAAGAAGAAGAAGAAAAGAACACAGCTCTGCCATTACGCCCCTTCCCCCAGTCCCACCACCTCAGTAATTTCGGTAAGAAGTATTTGGATAAACTTTTATTTAAATATACGTGTAAGTAAAGGGCCTTGCGTAGTTGGCCACATTAGTTTTATTGGCTACAGTCCTTTTGTTGGAAATGGCTAAGTTCTGTTGATGGCCAAGTGAAGTCAGACTGAAGGATCGTTTGAACAGTGAGCAAAAAGATTCATTCTGCTCCATAACTTACCTTCATTGAATTTTATGCAACCATGACATAGTATTTAAATAGTGGGAGTGGCTGACTTGCTTCAGGTGAAGGAAAACCTATTATATTCCCAGGAATCGTCTTTTCTGTTACAGGGTGTAAGCCAGATTACTAATGAGTCTGTGAAAAAATATTACCTTCAGTCTGGTAATTTTGTACTTGCTGGCTATACACCAGAAACATTAGCCGTGTCCACCAGATCATTCATGGTATTGTGTTATCATTTAGTTATCTACATAATAATAGTAATAAATAATAATAATAATAATAATTATTATTATTATTATTAGTATTAGTATTACTTTTATAATAATAATAATAATAATAATAATAATAATAATAATAATGATAATGATGATGATCATGGTGATGATGATGATAATAATAATAATAATAATAATAATAATAATAATAATAAACAAAATGATAATAATAGTAATAATAATTAAAAATAATAATAATTATTATAATAATAGTAGTAGTAGTAGCAGTAGTAGTAGTAGTAGTTGTAGTTGAAGTAGTAGTAGCTGTTGTTGTTGTTGTTGATGTTGTTGCTGTTGTAGTAATAGTAGTAGTTGTAATAGTAGTAGTGGCAGTAGTAGTAGCTGTTGTTGTTTGTTGTTGTTGTTGTTTATTTATTATCAATATTTATAATCATATTTTTATAATGATTATTATAATTTTAATAATAATAATAATTATTATTATTATTAGTATAATTATTATTATTATTATCAGTTATAAGTTATTTACCTTCCTGAAGAAGGTGTCAGACCGTTGTCACGATGGTTCCAGCAAGGAAGGCAACCCGCGAATAATAATAATAATAATGATAATAATAATATTAATAATATTAATAGTAATAATAATAATAATAATAATAATAATAATAATAAAAACTATAACCAGTAGCACAAGAGCAATCCGAGATAGCAAACCTCCCCCAAGGCTGCAATGCATGCATTGTAGGCATTATTTACCGAGTTAGAAGTAAAAATGTTGAAACTGCCACTATCCTGCAATGGTAAGAAATCCTTTTAAAAAATTCTGGATCCGGATGATGAACCGGATCACCACCAAAATCTAATGCATTGTTCCCTGGGCCATACCCTACCCCTCCAAAAAATTTCATCAAAATCCGTTCATAACTTTTTGAGTAATCGTGCTAACAGACAAACAGGCAAACAGACAAACAAACCAGCGCCAACAAAAACGTAACCTCCTTGGCGGAGGTAATAAGAGAAGAGCAGAGAGAAAACTCTGGAAGTGGAGATGTTAGAAGCCGCTTTTCAGGTAAGCTTGTTGTAAAGTAAGAAATTTTTTGCATAAGGATGATTGGTATAGGGAAAAGTCAGGGAAATAACGAGGAGGAAGGAGAGGGGAGCAGGAGTCAAAGTTGGAGGCGGGTAAGAGGATGAAAGGCCCTGATAGGAACAATTATGTTTTATAAACATATTGACTGTTTGGATGCAAAAGTGTTGACGGTTGTATGTTCCGAGTATTTTGTTTAAAATTTCACCACAATAATGACTTATAAATTTCATTACTGATAGTTACACTCACGTCAATATTACCCATTCACTGTAGACAAAGATAAACAAATTTGGGAGGAATGGAAAGAAACTGAGAGCATGGTGGGGAGGGTCGGGTGAAGGAAGGAAAATCGACTGTGGGAGGCGGTGGGGAGAGCACGAGGAACGAGAAATGATGGAGACATAAAGGGAGGGAGAGGGCGAGAGAAGGGTGAGGGGTCGATAGTAGTAGGAAAGGGAACCAACGTATCGTCTCTTCACATCGCTGGCAGTTTTACTTATGGATAATGTCATAATGACTGACGTAAAACTAAGCTCATTGAACGCTTTTAATCTGATTTCTTTCTGCACTCTGCTTATAAACACACTATTTTCAACATCAACGATAAAGTGTGCGAGTAGATAATAGCAAAGTGTGACTGAAAAAATGTGACGCAAGAGTAGAGAGAAGGCAGAAGGGGAAGTGTTAATAAAGTATTTACAGTATAGCAGCGAAACAACCAGACATTACCTCCGCCAACGAAGTTGGAGGTGGTTATGTATGCACCTATGTTTGTTTGTTTGTCTGTCCACACGATATCCCCAAAAGTTCTCAATGAATTTAAATGAAATATTGTGGAAGGATGAGCCATGGGTCAAGAAAGAATATATAAAATTTGGGGGCGGATCGAGATTCGAATCCTCCAATGGCATTGGCGGAGGTATGCGCTGTCTGAGTGCTTTCTAGTTGTTTATCTTTCTGTATTGCGTGACTGACTTTGTAATCGATGTCTCATAATCTCATCTTCAGAACTAAAAAAAAATCTATAATATTTCATATGCTACATTCTATCACCATCTATAGAAACAATCCTGTGCATCCGAGTACCTCTTCAAGAAACATGTAGCGTTAATATCATGCAGTTCTCAGACCCATTATCGTTCCACCTGCTGCATATATTTTAATATACTGTAATCTTAAACTATCTCTAATCACTTATTTAAAATATAGACCATTTAAGCCATATCAGGCGACTCTATTTAATACACTGGTATCAGATCAAAAGGCTCTTAGCACGCAGGCCGATAAGGACAAACTTTTTATGTCGACTGTACCACGGCGTATATGAATTCCAGATTGGAGATCAGGAAGAAAGTCAAAGTTTCCAACATATCAAAGGAAACAGTTAAATGCTGGTGGTTCATATATCTTGCAAACAAGACAGAACGATACTCCCTGTGACACGAGGTGGCAGAGGAATATTTAACTCATAAAGGAGGCTACAGTTCCAGCCTTCAGCGGGATGGAAAAGATCCAACATAACTAGATTACGAAGGATCACATGTAACTTTGGAGCTAGAGTATGATATTCTTTGAAACACTGGGATATTACCACCTGGATCAGCACCATCATACAGGTCTAAGACAAAAACAATATTTCTTACTTAACAGGTCCTAAATGCAAAAGTAGAAAGTTTTACCTTTGGACAGGAAGAACAGGGATCAATATACATTTCACTAGATGCCTTGCTGTCAATTACATCAAATACTATGAACGATTCTGAAGCTAGAAATGACAGTCAGTTTCCGTAGGACTAGCAGTCTTCCCACATTTTAACACAATAGTTTATCACCATTTTTGCAATAATACCCACCGTCAATACTGAATACGTGTCAGAGTTCTCTCATACAAGACTCGCGTGATGGTAACACTGATGTTTGTATACAATATCGGAGGGTTTTGTGGATGCTCAGTACAGTGTTACATCATCATGTTAGCTGTCCCGGCCTGTGATCTATCATGGTCCCGTGCGCTCAGCAGTCTGCCTTGCTAAACACTTTATCACCGACTTTCCTCACCTCAGTGCTGCAATAACTGATAACAGACTTCATTTTGATTCAGATATCTCCCCCCACCATCTCTCTCTCTCTCTCTCTTCCCCACATTAACTTACATCAGCACGTGGACAGATAGAAGATAGCCAAATTGTAGAGGAATGAGAGAGAGAGAGAGAGAGAGAGAGAGAGAGAGAGAGAGAGAGAGAGAGAGTACTAAAGATATCGTACGTAAACGAACAGACCCTGCAATATGAAGCACAAATATAGACAATCAGAGTGAGAGGGAAACAACAAGAATCAGATCTTATACTCGAATAAGAAAATGAAGAGAATCAAAAGTGAGAATAACAGAATGCCATAAAGACAGAAAACTACTGGTGGTGAGTGGTAAATGCCAGTTCCATAATATCCCCTTCAAGGTGTAGACGATTGAGGATAGGCTACAACAATCCAGTACATTAAAAGTATAGCCTAATTATAAACAGCGCACTTCTCTCTGTGACATTGCATGATCGAAACTCCCCAAACAGCAAATGGTTATCAAACCTTTGCATGGCTGTCACTCTGAATCTGGCTGTCTACCCACTACATTACCAGGTGAATAGACCGTGTGGTAGTGTTAGAAATGAAGAACAGAGTAAATATGTAAAATTACTGAGCCGTTAAATATGATACCAGGGGGTTGAATCCAGTGTGTCATGGGAAGATAATAATGAAGCTTAATTAGTATTCTTATTAGCGTAAGTACTTTTTTGTGTGGTTTCATGTGATGAGTGTGGAGGCTAGTGGTGGTGTGATGTAGTGCGGTGTGGTGTATTGCGTGTGTGTAGAGGGGGTTAGAGATGTTGTGGTGTGATGTGTGTGTGTGTGTGTGTGTGTGTGTGTGTGTATGTGTGGAGTGGGGCTGGTGTTGGTGAGGTGTGGTATGCTTTGTTTTCGAATGATATGAAGTTTGATGGACTCGTGATCGTGAGGTGGGTGTAGTGTGTGGTTTGGCGTGTGTAGTGTGGTCGGCGGGTGTAGTGTTGTTGGATTGGTAGGTTCGATGTGATGTGGTTAGTGTGTTTTGGAGCAGTGTGGTATTTGTGGTGTGTGGGGCTCCGTGTGGTGTGGCAAGGTTTGTCGGATGTGGCATGATGTACGGGTCTGTGTGCATTGTGGTGTGGCATGGTTTTCTGTTAAGGCGTGTGGCGTCGTCCGCGGTGTTTACGGAAGTGTATGACAACCAGTATTGATTCCTGACGCTTCTCTGACATCGACTCACCCCGTCCAGTTGTGTGTGTGTGTGTGTGTGTGTGTGTGTGTGTGTGTGTGTGCGTGTGTGTGCGTGTGTGTGTGTGTGTGTGTGTGTGTGTGTGTGTGTGTGTGTGTGTGTGTGTGTGTGTGTGTGTTTAAATTTGGATACGACCATCAGTCCCCATAAAAGTGTTAACATCGGATGTGGAGAAAATTTTTACTAGGCAAGTTATAAAACAAAAAGAAAAGTCGACATTAAAGCTGTGATTAACGTGATTAATTTTTCTAGGTAAAATTCTGTATTTACTTGTGATGGGCAAATATTAATGAAGCATAGAGTTCCCTTCAAAGTACATGTACACCAGATGACAAGCATTTTTTTTTTTTCAGTTTCGGAAGCGATTTACTTAGCTGAGTAATAACCATACAACTACGGGTACGATATACATCCTTGAGGAGGTTGGGGTTTATCACTGACAAAATACTGCTCAAGGTAAGAGGACTGATCACTCTCTGTTAACATTCCTACAGTAGCTCAGAGCATTAAAAGAGTCATCATCATCATCATCATCATCATCGTCGTCACTAACCTAATTTTGACTAGGCCTCCTTTCTTTCCCTAGAAAGGGATGAGGTAGGGTCCAGAGAGCCACTATCAAAACTTGATAGAATGAGAAACTAACCAGATTTTGCCTAATTAAATGGGTCACATTCCTATTCACTCGCTATTCAAGCCTCCGAACTGCTGGCTCTGTTTCACATCCAAATTTACGCGCTTCATACCACCTATCAGCTATAGTCACTCCGACGGCTATCACTTCACCGGGACTGAGCATAGGGACAAACCCTTGTAACACACTCTTCAGAATAAAGTTCTTCCAATCAGCTCTATCCACTGTCACGTCCCTTCCCTCATTACTCTCCTCATGCTCTCACACACAATCACTTGCCATATATATCCACATTCTTCATGGCCTGCCACGCCTCCTCCAACCTTCCAACTCGCTCTGATATACCACATTCATTACTCTGTTCACACCCATTCTCAACACATGAACATACCATCCAGGCACACTCTTTTCCACTCTGGTCTCTACAGATATGCTTACTTCATTATGGAAGTAAATGTGTGTGTGTGTGTGTGTGTGTGTGTGTGTGTGTGTGTGTGTGTGTGATAAGGAATAACATTATTCCCATATCTCACACACACACACACACACACACACACACACACACACACACACACACACACACACACACACACACACACACACACACACACACACACACTACTCAACAGCCCCATTCCCACTGTTTTTATTCTTGACTTCTCATTTTCAGTCCTGACCATAGTATCATTCCCGAAAGTTTGATTAGACACTAAAACTTCTTCATGCAAGTCACCCGCAGCTGCCATACTAAGATCTTTGTACCGTCCACTTTCCTTCTATGTGCCACTCTCCACTTCTTTTGCAAATATATCACTCTATTGTATCACTACATCTAAGCACTTAAACTCTTTCACCTGTTCAAGTCTTTTTCCATTCATTGCAACATCACACTGCAATCACTCTTTCAGACATCGCTTTACTGTTTTTTACATTTATTTGCAAGGTACGACTCTGACAGACCTCTGTAGTTATCAACACCAACACACCACACGGACCTAAGCACCAACACACCAAATGGTCATAAACACCACCACAACCAGTGGTCACAAACATCACTAGATGGTCGTAAACACCACCACATCACATAGTCATCCAAACCAACATGCCACATTGTTAAAAACACTATTCCACTGCACTGTCAGAACTACCACCACACCACATGGTACTAAGCCCCATCAAACTAAATGTCATAGGCACCCACAGTACCACATTGTGTTATGTACAAACACATGTTCGTATATTTTATTCGTCATTAACATCAATCATTATCAGGACATGCTTGTTCATAAACCCCCTTCATTGGGCAAATTTCTTTCTCTTTACGAAAAACGAACAATACAACAAATATTTTCAAAACCTAGAAGCATCATTATTTTTTATTTAATATAATTAAATATATTCCAGCTGAATGAAGGAAAGCATAAGCGTGAGCGACAGGGAGCTATCATGTGCGGACTTTGCTGACGACTGGCTCTTGAAGTTGTTGCAATTAGAAAATTTAAGGGAAAAAAAAAAAAAAAAAAAAAAAAAGGAGGGCTAAACCTGTAGACTGGCCGGGAAACATAAACCATTTCTGATGACACCACACTTATTCTCTACTTAAGCTTTGAAAAACTGATGTTTGGTCTACCCTTTGGTATAAGACGTCTTGGAATGTTTATCTTCCTCTCGAGACGGCCAGTACAAAGAAGAGAAGGCGCAATGTGGCTACTGGGCGACAGACAAAGGAGGAAATGAACCTATATCACAGTGGTACAAATTAAACATGCATCAGAATTTGAAGTAGAGACAAAATAAGGACTGAATATATATTGAAGGTTCGTCATGACAGGCACAGAATTATTATTCGACCTGATCGTTACTATCCTCTGGGTTCTCCCCCCCTCCCCTGGAAACTGCTCACGTCCCGCTTGGAGGGGGGCGTCCCCAAGGTTGAGAACCACCGCTATATCTTTTTCTACCTTTGTTCTTCACGTGAGATCGCCTGCCATAATTTTGTCTAAAAATACGTTTTTAATACTAGTATATAAAGCTCGTATGGCTTTATTGCTGGAAATTTAAAGTGAATAATTTTTCTTCCCACTTTTTAATTGATGGTAACACAAGAACCAGTTAAACAGATTCTCTCAAAACATGGCCTCGAGGTCTTTTGAGAGAGGTCGGCCTCGCCCTCGGCCTCGCCCTCAACCTCGTGTTTTCTTGAGAGCCTTGGCATCAGGCCCACGCCCGAATATATATATAAATATATATATATATATATATATATATATATATATATATATATAGAGAGAGAGAGAGAGAGAGAGAGAGAGAGAGAGAGAGAGAGAGAGAGAGAGAGAGAGAGAGATGAATACGGTAGCAGTATCACATAAGCAAGTGATGACAAATACGCTGTATAAGCTACCTCACACAACAATAAAATAAAGAAGATCACCGAGCTTTCGTCTGCATTTCAAGACATCTTCAGGGCGAACAAGTGTAATGGGGCAAGTAGCCTAAATGTATACAATATGACCATCATCCTCAAGAGAGTTACCAAAGGAGGTAATGCATGGTTAATCTGATCCCTGAGGTCAGACTGAGTACCTACCCACGCATTAGCTGGTTTGGAAACTCTCCTGAAGATATTGGTCCCACTCTAAAGGTACTGTATAGCCTACTTTCTCCTTTACATTTGTTCACCCAGAAGATGTCTTGTACAACAGACGAAAGCTTGGTGGTTCTCTTTTATTCTATTTTCCTACGAATTAGACCACACACACACACACACACACACACACACACACACACACATGTCGAGTAACACCTGGTGCTGGCGCGAGTGTAATGGATAAGAAAAGAGGCAGGGTATGGGATGATGGAATGCAGTGTATGGTAAGGTACCTTTATGTGTAGGTGGCTGCGAACATAATAACAACAAATCCCATTTTACCTCCTTCGATGCGTTGAGGTCCCGTTAATTAAGACTCCGTAGTTCAGTACGTTTAAGAATAAAAGACCAACCTAATTCCCTTGCAGGCGCCAGTTATCACGTATATGAAAGGCCATCCCTCTTACTAGGGGGCTGTAACTATTAGGAGAATTTTGAGTGAGAGTATAATAATAAAGGCACACGGGAACAGGAGAAGAAGTGCTGGAAGGGCTTGGAATGGAAAGCAAATATGGATAGGTGAGTGAAAAAGCTGTATGTATTAAGTGAAAACAGAGGAAAAGCATGAGTGGAAGTAAGTCAAAAAAGGTACAGGAAGAGGAAACATCAAGTGATAGAGGGGGCCGGGTTGGAACCTAAAAATAGAGGCGAGGAGAAGGGTTCATTTTTGGTGTGCGACAGGGCGAAAGTTAGCACCAAAAATGTGTATTGAATGACAAGAGTAGCGGGGAGTGTGGGGAGAAAATATGTTTTAAAAATGTAGAACGTGAAAGAGAAAACAATGTCAGAAAAAAACAATGAAAAACGAGTGAGTCTTTGAACGTGAGACTGCGCTGGAAGAGAGGATATAGCCTGTGACAGGACTGACAGGCAAATCAGAATGTATAAGTATAAACGTAGTAGATGCCAAAGCTTCTGGGTGCTTCGGTTAATGTCCTTGTTTTGGTGAGGTTTGGGAAGGTGATTGTTTGTGGTGCGGTACAAGAGGGTGGTATTACGATGTACTGTGTAGCGTGGTGTGGTGCAGTGTGGTTTTGCTTAAATCAGTGAAGTTTACGGGAGTGAAGCATCTGGCGTCTGGAAATTGTAAGGGGGAAACATTGACAGAGCCGATCCTGGAAAAGCTTCTCCATCTAAAATTGTGTGAAATGTTAATCAGTGATTCATAATGAAATAACGAGTTTGATAGCAGAATAGGACTGGGGAGTACAAGTCTGATGAAAGCAATATCATGTGAGGGAACATAAATTATATAAACAAAGAAATGGAAAAATTTGACTTCAAATAGAAGGAATGTACAGTACGAGAAGAGGGGATTTATATGCAGGAAAACAGAGGATAATGAAAGGAAATAATATTGAGTCTTGGAAACAAATATATGAAATACAATAGGCTGATAGGTATAGAAATGAAGGAGCAATGGGAGAGAGAGACACCTGAACCCAGCAGCTGATCTACTGTAGACAACGAACATCCGATTTTGTCCTGCTCCAAAAACTACCAGTAATTACAGTCCTAATTCTTTCCGGACGCTTAACATTTCCATCATATTTGATCCAAATAAGATTTTTAACATCTTTGAGTTGACCTCGCCCTGTGATTTTGACCTTTGACTTTTCTCTGTGACGTTGAGCTCTGACTGACCTCAAAATCGAATCCCATTATAACAGCCGTACACCGAATCCTTCCATAGACATTGGTGTAGACCATATAAGAACTGTTTTTAATCTGACCTTGTCATGATGGGCCCTTGACTTCGACCTCTTGTTTTCAGTAACAATTGATTAATTACTTGACTGACTCTGAACCCTTCCACCATCTTTCATCCATATCGGATCTAAATTCATTTTTTATTTTGTTCCCATAAACATGATGTTCGGAATTTGACATTGCCCTGTGACCCAGACCTTTGACTCGTTGCTCTCAAAATCGAACCTCATTGTTCTCACATTGCCTCATCCCTTCCACCATGTTAGATGTAAATAAGATAACGTTCATGCTTGGTCAAACATTGAGCTAGGTCCATGACCTTGATTTTTGGCCAGTTTTTATCATTTCTTTTCTGCAGAAGACAAACAGTGGAGGAAAAAAAAAATTCATACGCCATAATACAGGTGTCCTCCATTCATTAATTTAAAAATTTGTAACAGCTGGGCATGAACAGGTGTAGGATGAAGTTTGGGGGAAACTAATCTGGAGAGGAAAGTTTTAAAGAGAACTAGTTCTGGGAATAAAGGAATTCCGAGAGGCAAAACTTCTACAATATAGTCGTGCGGAAAAAAAGAAAAAAAAAAAAAAAGAAAACGAGATCAAAACTTTGATTCTCCCTTTACCTCTCCACTGAAATTGGTTGATACCAGATTATTCTGTTTCAGCTATTTGATTCACACACACACACACACACACACACACACACACACACACACACACACACACACACACACACACACACACACACACACACACACACACACACACACACACGTCGATCAAAATATAACACCAACTCTCCCAATCCAAATCGCAGGTGTGAAAATGTACAGGAGTTGAACTATTTTGCCAGCTTAGTGAGCAAAGGTATTAGTATGGGGAATGAAATGAGGGGAAAAGTAGAGCACGAACGAGAGAGGCAGCAGTGACGTGGATAATATTTAAAAATTTATGTAGTATAATGGTTCTAGCGGTAACATACAGAGGTAAGGAGTCCACAGTGCTGTAGGCACATCAATAAACAATAAGATGTTAAGAAGCTTACCGTAGAAGTGTCCTTGGAGAGATGCGGAAGGCTACAGAGTCATGATTCGCGAAGACTGAGTAGTGACTGTTGTGAAAAAAAAAATAGGGTCTTACAGCGGTCAATGCATTAAGGATCGAACGTGATTTAGAGAAAAATTTAAGGTAATGTTGGAAAAATCCTAAGAAGAAAAGATAGATATAAAAGAACGCAATTAGAGGAATACAAATCATTATTAAAATGATAAAGTGGAGTAAGAAGGTGTAGGAAAAATAGGAACTAGAGTGGAGCAAGTGGTTCAGTGGTTAGCACATCTAGTTAGCAAATGAAAATCCCGAGTTCAATTCTCGGACCACTCATAGCCAGTATTTTCTTTTTTTTGTCAAAAAGTAGACATTGAATGTATATGTTAAATATACAATGGATATATATGATGTGTAAATCTAGTGCTGGGACATAGTGTGTGTGTGTGTGTGTGTGTGTGTGTGTGTGTGTGTGTGTGTGTGTGTGTGCATAATAACTCGAACAATTTATCTCCCATTAAAACCCATGGATTGCTGCAAGGAGAATGCAAAGCAGGCTCTGTCGAGCCAATAAAGCCAATTTAGCGACCATTGCATAATGTTTTCCACTGTACACTAGTGATGGTCTGAATGTATGTCTTTCAACATTCGTGATTGTGAATGCGAATATAAATTTTCAATATTCGCGAATAAGAATGCGAATATTATGTTTGATTACACAGAAAAATGAGTTATTCATATTTTTTGTATGAGTTTATTTCACTATAAGAGTTTAGTAATAAAAAAATGAATGAACCAATTTCAATCAATTTTCTATGTTATCAGGATGCATGGAAGAGAACCTAACTCTTAAATTCATCCCCCGGGGATGTCAGATGCGTCCTGGACGAACTTCGCGCATACCCGGAACACATCACGTCAGACAAGTGTTTCTCTCTCTCTCTCTCTCTCTCTCTCTCTCTCTGTCTCAAGATTTAGGGTATTTTTTATGGTTATGAGCAAAAAATCTGGAGATTGCCCATTTTTTAATGAGAAACTGATAATCAGTCATTAGGAAAAGAAAAAAATAATGGATGAATTCAGACTTTTCTGGGACTCTGGGAACAATGAAAGACACAGCAAGCAGCCCTAGCTAGCTTGGCACAGCTGCTTGGTTGGCAACACTAGCCTAAGAAACTCATTCACCTCATGTTTTTAACTCATTATTTGACTTTCTATGAACTTTTATTAGATTACATTATTGATACAGATAGACAGACATCATTAATGTAGATAATATTAATATTTGCAAAATATTTGCATGACATGTGAATGGAAATACGAATATTAAAAAAAAAAATATTAGAATATTTGCGAATGCTAATGCGGATATTCGGACCATCATTAAAGTACACCATCATCATAGAAATGGTATTACATGCTTACCCATGAAATATTTTTGTTCAACTCACCATATTATTTAAACTGCAGGGTTCCTTGATACATCAGTACTGACATGTAGACAGGTCAGGTGTTAATCAATGGCAGATGAACACTACTGGGCTTTATTTCTTCTAAGCACAGCAGACGTACGCTTGCAAAACACTGACTTTTCTCTCCCACGTTAACTCTGTCTTTCACTCACTACTACTCATTCGCTGGCTGACTAACTCGAACTTGCTCATTCTCTTTTTAACTACTCAATTCATCACTGATTACACTCACACTCTGACCCACCAGTTAATTGACTGTTAACTGACAAAAACACAACTCACTCCGTCTGTCACAGTGGCTAGCTGACTAAAACTCCACTGTCTGACACACTCTTGGCTCACTCTCTCTGGCACACTATCCAAACTGAGTTAACTGATTCGGTGGCAGGACGGTCTTTAAATACTCCCCCCACCCCACCCGCCTCCCCCATTTCAGGCACTGTCCAAAATATTTTTGTAAAGAACTCGGATTTTCTGACACAATAATGCACATTCTAGATCATAGGAGTGAACTCACATTTTCTCACATACTAGTACACTTGACCTAACAATATACAATAACAATAATGACAAGAACTAATTCCTTAGTCAAAACAGAATGAAAACAAAACTAATCCCAAATTCTTTGGAAAGTTCTCCACATTTCCAAACACAAACACCCGCCTAAACCTACGACCGAACGCTTAATTTCTAAACTCTTCCTAACATTTGATGACATAAAGGCACTACCCTATTCCTAATGATATAACATTTGTCTTTCTCTCAAAACTGTGTCATCTTCCACATAACCACTAATCCTACCTATATACAAGTACATACAGCATAAATTTACCAGACTAATAGGTCATTGCCATCACCTCTGTCATTTAGGCCCCAGTGCATGAATAACCTTGATCTCCAGTTTTATCAGCTGTCAATCTCCAGACCCCTCTTTCGTCTCTGGTGTCCAACAGGTCCTTGTCTGCACTCCAAGAGCATTTCCCAGATCCATGATATCCCCTGAGAAGCACACATCAGTGTCCCTCACCAAAAGCCCTCTCAGCTGCTCCACCTGTGGCTTTTCCAGTCACTGGGCACTCTTGGCAAACAGATTCCACAAGTGGTCAGGTATTACTTCCTGGACCTCAACTGTAATCCTCTTGTAACCTACACACTGTTTGGTGGCTCCTGATATACTTGTTGGCACAACCCCACAACTTTGCCATGATGGGTTTTCATAGGACGAAGTGAAAAACTGTTTGTGACAACAGGTACTTCTTCTGTGGTAGGGTCAACTTAGGTCCTTCCCACCATCTTTCCCCTATCTCCCATGCCATGGCTCCTGTGCTCCACCAATCTCAGGGAAGTGTGCAGCGTGTCGTGGATCATGCAGGTCAGCAGGATCTCTGACTCATTGGGGAAAACTGTAGCCCGTCTGGTTATCTCTAGTAAACTTGCATGCTCTACAGCCATCAGCGGAACAGTCCATCCCTCTAGTCTCATTTGCATCGAATGGAAGTCAAGCAGGCAGTGGTGGGGCACCAGGCAGTCCACACACAAGATGAAGGGGTAACCAATGTCGGCAACACACACGCCCTGGGTCTCTTCCTTACCTCACTGCTGCACTCTGACACCCACCGGTCCCACAGACCCAATGCAGTGCCCATTAACTCCCCACAGCTGCTGTAAAGTCACTGGAAACTGCCTATGACCTACCACTTCCAGCAGCCTCTCTGATCCTGTGTCAACGACCATTGGACATTCTACTCCCTCAATCTCCCATCCCATCCTCTGCACATTTGTCACTGGCACCTAAGGGGTGTGCTGGTTGCCGACCCGCATCCAAACACTGTTCAAGGACTTTTACCCCATTACTTAATTCCTGTACATCACTTCTCACTTTATCCTCCACTGTACAGGAACTCTCGTCACTTTTCTTACCTCGTCACTTACTCTCTCTACCTTCCTGTAAATAACTTCTTGTTGTGTTTCTTCATATTTATTTTCTTCATATTTTTTCTTTTTCTCGATTCAGATATTTTGTTTGTTCTTCATAGCATTTCTTTTCTTCTTCATAGCATTTCTTTTCTTCTTCATAGCATTTCTTTTGTTCTTAATATTTCAATAGTTCTTCATGCATTTCTCAAAACACTGCTAATATATCTGCCAGAGGTATGTCTTCCGTTCTGCCAACCTATTCATGCTTTTCCGTCTTTCAAAACCTACCTACACACCTGATGCCAAATACACCCTTAGTGCTCGTTCCATTGCTGACACCAGTTGTTACAAATGTGGGTTTCGTTCCACTCCTGACACCAGTTGATACAACGTAGGGTCCGTTCACATGTCTAGAATGACATATAGACAAGTCTGGCAGTTAATGCAAAGCAGATGGACGCTTAAGGGATTTATTTCTTTCAAGCACCTCTGAGGTACACTTGCTAAACATTGACGTTTTTCTCCCACATTAACTCTGTCCCTCACTCACTACTGCTTCATTGCTTAACTCTCACGTACTGACTCTCTGTTTAACTACTCCTTCCCTCACTTATTACTCTCATTGCATGACTCACTAACTCTGTCACTGATTCACTGACAATTCACTGGCAAAGAAAAGGAAAATTCACTCCGTCTGTCATTCGTGGCTAACTGACTAAAACTCCCCTGTCTGCCAGACTCTTGGCTCACTCTCTTTGGTACACTGCCAAAACTGAACCAACTGACTCGGTGGTGGGGCGATCTAATACTTAAATCCTCCTGGCGGCCTGTACTGGTGCAGTCCTGATTAATAAAAACTCACTTTATTCTAGAAGCTGAGAGAACTCACATTTCTTTTCACACAATAATACAGTTAAACTAACAATATACAATAACAATAATGACAAGAGTGCATTTTTAAGGTAAGTTGGAATGAATAGAAAACATATGCCAAAATCTCGCGAATGTTCCCAATTGCATGGAAACTGGTAACTACACGACCATGACTCACAACCTCAGTTACCTGTTAGTTAAAGCCGTAATGTGAGCATGACATGCTACTATCGATGATTTATTTCATAATTTCTTCATTTCCCGAAGCCACTGTCGGTCCTGCATTCGATTATTCATTTATTTTATTTATTTATTATTATTTTTTTAACACAAGCTTGAGCCTTTCTTGGGTGCTTACGCCATGATAAATTGATTGGCAAGTGCATGAATTTCATTCATAGTAATTACTGTTACTTTGTGTCTGAGCTCAGTTTAGGAGGTAAAGATGAAAGATAATCAACTGTCTGATATCCCATTAAAAAAAAAAAAAAAAAAAAAAGTGTACAATGTTGCTCCAGCGAGAAACTTCAGAGCCGTTTGTTAAAACTCCCACTGACATGAGATAGGTGGCATGTCCCAGAGTTGACTCATACGGGATAAGTCACATGCCATGGGTTAGCCAACCTTATGGAAGGGTTGAAGGTTACCAAATGAATCAACATAAAGTTTTTGAGAACAATAGTTCGAAGCCAAATGTAAAAAGGCTATGTGAATGCTTGATCTAGAAAAATCAGTTTCAATGTTTTTATCGATATTTGACCAAACTCAGAGAGAGGGTTGAGGGCAAGGCAAAAATTATATAAGTAATTTAATTTTGAAAAAAAGAAAATTATAAGTCAAAGGTCACAGCCACATTGAAAGGTTAAAGCTCATTCCATTTGTCTGCTTGTATAAGAAAAAAAAAAATCCGATTTTCCCAAACACAGTGGAAGGGTTAAGGGTCAGCAAAAGGTAAATTACGTTGCCTGTCAGAAAACTGTCATAGATCTTGGATATAGGGCAAAGTCAACAAGCAGCTTTTATCCGATTTAAACCAAACACTGTGGATGGATTGACGGCAAGGTAAAAACAGAGTGATTCAGTTTTGAGGAGTCAGTCAAAAGCCAAGGTTTGGGGGCAACATCAGAGTTCTACCAGTGTGTGTGTGTGTGTGTGTGTGTGTGTGTGTGTGTGCGTACTTATTGCAAAAATGAAAGGCTTTACCCGATTTTACCAAAACCTGGCATAAGTGTTGGGGTCAGCCAAGGAATAAACCATTTTTTTTATTTTTTTTTTTAAATATGACAGAGTTCAGTGTTACAGGTAAGGGTCAATTTGAATTGTTATTTTTCTATTCGCTATAAACCAAACTTCTTGGAAGGGTTGAAGATGAAGAAACCATATATGTATGTTTTGAGACCAATCAGTTAAAGGTCAAGGTCACTGGGAATGACATCAGTCCAAGGTTAGCAAGGTACACTCAGTGTTTATCTGATTTGGACCAAACTTGGTGGAAGTGTTAAGGATCAGGCAAAAACGAAATGATTCAAATATGAGAACAATCAACAGTCAAAGTCACAGGGCAATGTCAGATTTCGACCTATCTGTCTGTGTAAAAAAATAACTAATAGAGTTTTGATCTGGTATGAATCAGACTTGGTGGGTGAGCTGAAACTCAAACAAGAGTTTATATTACTATTTAAAAGGGAAATTGACCAAAAATCAAGGTCACAAAGCAAGTTTAAAGTCCGGCCCATTTGTTTAAGGAATATAACTAGTATAGTTTTAATTTGGTTTATATCAAATTTGAATGCACTGAGAATCACCCATGAAGTTGACCTATTGACCTATTGTTTTCACAGCAACAAGCCAGAGATGAAGGTCATTTGACAAGGTCAGCTTAAACAGTTTTTATCCGACGCAGACTAAACTCTGGTTGGGTTTGTGTTAGAACAGTAAGACTTAAGAGATTCGAATTCAAAATAGGCAAACAATGGTCAGGGTCACTGGAAAGGTCTAAGTCGGAGGCCACTGCGCAAATGATAAATAATAGTTTTATCTGATTCTAAGCACACCTGGTGGATGAGTTAAAGGTTAGGAATAGTGAAGAATTCGATGCTGAGAGTAATCTCTTGAAGGTCAATGTCGCAGGACAAATAAATATCTCGGCCCTTTGACCAGTTAGTGTTTGGAGGTGTTGCTTTTTTTTTTTCTCTTTCACCCATTCATTTTGTCCTTTATTAATGCAATACAAGACAGTGCTGTTCAGCATTTATGTTAATTTTTCGAACTGCAGCAAGTCGCAAAAGCTGAATAATATAGGTTAGAGACAGTAAGGACTGTATACGAAATACATAATCGGTCTAGATATCAACAACTACGGAGTAACTTAGAAAATAATTATAGGTTACTGTGTTTAAGTAAGCACAAAAGGATTAGGACAGCCTGCTCTGAGCAGGCGCGCCAACCAGACGTCACAGTCAGCCTTTGTGTTCACTCGTCTTGTCTTTTTTGGATAGGGCTGGCACCTTGACATTTCTTTCCTTGTGTTGGCCCTATTCTTTAGCATTTGGATGCATATCAAGGAATTTGTATAGAGGGAGGGCTTTTTGCTCTCCCTCTGGTGTCAGTATTTTGGAAAATGGCGATTCAAAATCTCCAGACTCCGATCAGTTTCAAACACCACAACATGACACTGTGTTTCCAGTGTCAGAGAGAAAAGTACCCAGGGATACCACGACCTCTACCCAATTATCAAGCCAGACTGTACCAAGTACTAACCAACAAACGGAACCTGCCCATCAAGAAACGGATTCCTGTCTACCTATAGAGGCTGACCTTAACGGTATACAAGCAGCATCTTCCCGCCACCAGGACGACATTGACTGGGGATTGTCTCTTACCAGACCTTTAGACTTCACGAAGGACGTAGGTACAACTCTTCTAACATAAAGGTATGTCCAGGAACCTCCACCAATATTACCAACTTTAACCAAACGGGATGCAACCATATGTGACACCATTTGATGCCCTCTATGGCCCAGACACATGGGACTAATTTTTCGACCTTAATACACCTGATGACGTAACACTAGGTTACATGATTGTTATGCAGTTGGGATCTACAGCCACTTTTTCACGTCGATTTAACGGATCCAGACTCCTGACTGTTAGTAATGCAGTACAATCTAGAAAAGCTAAAACTCTGGTAGATAGTTTAGGGAAGCGGATATCCGTCTCCCCCCATCCCCAGCTTAATTCTGTATCTGGCACGGTTGTTACTCCACCCTCTATGTCACTTGACAGGCCTTTTTCAGATTGTGCTGAAATTTTCAAGAACACACTTCAAGAACAAGGCTCAGTTCAATGCTATGAAGTGGCTTCTAGATGATCTAGTCGACCATCACTCAAAATCGCAAAGATCACCTATGAGATTCGAGAGCTTCCTATCACAGTTTACCTAGCAGGTCAGGCTCTACTTGTTCGAGAGTACAGACCTAACCCCAGGCAGTGTAAGTGCTGCTGGGGCTATGGACATCCCTGGAATTTTTGCAAATCGATCAGTGTCTGTGTGGAATGTGTGTCCCCTGATCATGATGCCAGTGACTGTACTGCTTCTAGAAAATTCTGTTGTCTTTGCAGCGGTGAACATTCAGCCCTTTTCCGTAATTGCTCTGTATACATCTTCGAGAAGGAAGTAGTTTTGTTCGTATGAAATTTGGTCTTTCTCTTAGAAAGGGATGCCAATGAGTTAGACAATCAGGTCAACATAGAGAATATATCTATACAAGAGTAGTTTCTTCCAATGCTCGGCCCTCACCCACTTCTGAGGTATCCAGCAAGTCACAAACATCTACTATCAACAAAGACACTCCATCCCAGAAAACCCCTGACCTTAACCCTAATATGTCTGATAGTACAGGTTCGACTAATAATGTGGCTCCAGGCAATTCTCATTCCACTATGGAGTCTACTAGCACATCGACTGTTGAACCTACCTCGTCGCCCCACGAGATATCCATACCTTTCACCACCTCTAACCCTTATACTGACCTGGATACTTTGTCTGACTCTATGGATGTGGACTTCCACACTCCGTCCACCCCCAAGAACTTCTCCTCTAGGAGAAGAGTCTTTATTGCAACCTCCTCCAGCCCTCACAAACAAACCTCTTATCTCAAACATAAACATTGTGAATTTTCAGACAAACACACTTCTAACCATTCTCCTTCCTCTTCACCTACTTCATCTTCACTATGCGTTCGAACTGACTTTACTCCAACCGACCAAACTGAGTCCTCTGTGGTGGATTGTGTGCCAACACCTTTCCCATCGGGCTCTAGTACATCAGAGGAAAACATAAACAAGATTCAGAAATATATTCAAGACAATACTGAAGACGCTACTGACTCCTGCACCACATACCAAGATGACACATCCCCCTACTCTCCTTCCGACCCTCCTCCCCCCTCCCCATCTGTCTCTGCCCTTCCCTCTGCCCTCCCCCTATCTGATCCCCCCTCCTTTCAATCAGTATTAACATCTTCTCCCAAGCTGTCAGGTGTAGTGGATCTACCGTTACCCCGTGATGAAGAACTTCCGCAGCGTCCCTCCGCAACACAGAGACATATTTCTAACTCCTCTTAGTTATGGCTTTTTTGCAATGGAATATCCATTGTGTTGCTACCCATCGTCCACCATTAAGGTACCTAATTTCAACATATGCACCACTACTCTTAGCACTTCAAGAAACTTTTCTTCACAGGCCCCCAGTTCCTATCCTGGGCTACACCTTTCTCTGCTCCCTGTCACCATCTCAGGCAGTCCTACTCATCAAACATACCGCACCTTTTGATCCCATTACTATCCACTCTCCTATCCCCCATGCATCTGCTCGTGTTTTTGTTCGTCAACGGATTTCTGTCTGCTCTCTCTACTTCTCTCCCTCTGTTCCAATAGACTTTACAGCTGTTTCTTACCTTCTTCATTGCCCCACCTCCTCCTGTACTCCTCCTCGGAGATTTCAACTGTAGGCACTCCCTTTGGGGAGACACTGTGACGAACACTCGAGGACAACTACTTAACCAGTTTCTTGCCACTACTGATCTCTACCTCCTTAACTCTGGCGCCCCTGCCCACTTTGATCCACATACTCACTCCTCGTCATGCATTGATCTTTCTCGCTGCTCTCCTTCTACCTCCCTTGACTTTCATTGGACTTTGCTTGAAGACTCCCTTTTCAGTGACCATTTTCCTATTAAACTTTCACTCACCTCCTACTGCCCAGTCCCTCGTCCCCCATGTTGGCAGTTTCATGCTGCTGACTGGGATCTCTTTTCTTCCCTGACAGTACCTACCTTACCCTCATCTTCCTTCTCTACTGCACAAGAGACGTGATCCTTCTTCATGATACTTGTCTTAGGTGCTGCTCTTACAGCAATTCCCAGGAATACTAGGTCACCCATGTCTGAAACTGTCCCCCGGTGGACCACAGACAGCACACGAGCTCTACGTATCATATGTGCCACTTGGAAAAGTTATTAACCAAAAGGTCAACACCAAATCGACAATGTAATCTTTTAATCTTTGAAAGGCATCAGCAATTTTCCGTCGCACTATTCGTATTGCCAAACGAAATAGCTGGAAGACTTATGTTTCAACAATCTCCAAGGACACTCCCATCTCGGCAATTTGGTCTCGTATTCGCCACATTGCTGGTTAACACATTCCTCCTACTCTGTCTTTGAATGGGCGATTAATAACAGAGTCTCACTTAGTAGCAGAGACCTTAGGTGAATACTTCAGTGAAGTCAGTACTGGAATGCATCTTTCTCCAGAGTTTCAACCGTATTAAGTCTACTTCAGAATCTACACCACTAATATTTACCCTGTCCAAGGAAGGAGCAGTTAATGCTCCGATTCTACTCCGTGAACTGATTTCCACACTGGCTGGATGCAAAGGTACTAGTGGAGGACTTGATGGTATTCACTATGATACGCTCAAACATCTTTCCCCAGAAGCACTATCTTTTCTTCTCGCTATTTACAGCATGATGTGGGATAAGGGCTTCTTTCCACTGCTCGCCGGATAGCACTTGTCCTCCCTTTTTTAAAACCTGGAAACACTGGTCATCAACCCCAAGATTACAGACCAATAGCTTTAACCAATTGTTTATGCAAACTTTTAGAACGAATGATCAATCGCCGACTCATATGGCATCTTGAGTCCCGGTGTCTTCTTTCTCCATTGCAATTCGGTTATCGCAAAGCCCGTAGTACTCTGAATCTCCTTCTTCGCCTTGAAAGTTTCATCCGTACAGCTTTCTCTCACAAACAGTCCTTAACTGCCGTCTTTTTTGTTTTAGAGAAGGCATATGACACCACATGACGATATCATATTCTTTGTTGCCTACATTCTTTAGGCCTTAATGGAAATATTGGAGTTTTTATCAAAAGCTTCCTCACCAAGCATACTTTTCATGTTCGATTGGGCTGTCATATCCCGTGCCATCCCACAATGTGAGGGCATTCCCCAAGGTTGTGTCCTTAGTATTACTCACTTTCTCTTGACAATCAATGATATCAGCTCCTTTCTGCCGTCATCTATCTCAGTATTTCTGTATGTAGATTTTATCATATACGCTGCAGATTCTGACATTTCTTTCTACAATCTCGTATCCAATCCGCAGTTAATAGTGCTTCACTGTGGGCTGCTAACCACGGTTTCAAGTTCTCAACTACCAAGACACATGTAGTTACATTCACTTGCTCCCATATCATCCAACAACCACCACTTCTCCTATATAACATTCCCCTTCCCTATAAGCGCTCTACTACTTTTCTTGGTTTGGTTTTTGATACGTGGTTAACATGGAATGCTCACATTTCCCACATTAGGGCCTCAGTTGAATCACGAATTAAATTACTCAGGACTTCGTCCCATGTTTCGTGGAGGGCAGATCGCACCACGCTCCTACGACTTCATTCTGTGCTTATACTTTCTAAACTTGATTATGGATGTCAAGTCTACTCCTCAGCGTATACTAGCACCCTTTCCAAATTAGATGCCATTCATCACCTAGATATACGGATTGCGATTGGAGCTTTCCAATCAATCCCTACTAGTAGCCTTTGCGTAGAAGCGAGCATCTCTCCACTCTCCTATCGTAGATCCATACTCACTATCCGGTCTCACGCCTGTCTTTTTCAGTTCCCTACTGATAGATTACTTAAACCCTCAGCACCACTCAGTGGTCGCGTTTCAACTCTCCTTCGCTCTGTATATTTCATATTCCCTTCGATTCTTCCCTTCCGACCTTGTCTCTTTCCTCCTTGCCGCCTTCCTTCACCAGCTGTCTGACCTTCCTTTCTTCCATGTTCCAGATCTCTTTTTCCACCTACTGTCCTCCGCTCCCTGTTTCTCAAACATCTCTCTCAACACTCGTCAGCTATACGTGTTCACAGATGGTTCCAAGTCTGCTAACAGAGTAGGTTTTGGCATAGTATTCCCAGATGATACCTACAAACGTTCACTTCCTCCTGTACCTGGAGCCCTCACAGCAAAACTATATGCCATCCTCTTTGCCTTAAAACGTCTCTCTAGATACTCATCCTCTTCTTTTGTTATTTTCTCAGATTCCCAAAGTGCTCTTGCATCACTTTGCACCTTATCCACCACCCATCCCCTAGTAACCCAAATACAGGAATGGCTTTTCCATTTTTCAGTTAAGAAAAAATCAGTGTGCTTCTGCTGGGTCCCCAGTCATGTCAGTGTTGTAGAAAATGAACAAGAAGACTCCCTCGCCCGGTCAGAAGCGGTGTCTAACACCCCCTCTTCTCTACCCATTCCTGTACGGGATACATTTTCGTCTTTCACCAACCTTTTCAAGAACCTTTGGCAAACTTCAGGGAATACACAAGTAACAAACAAACTTCACTCCATCAAACCTTTTGTCCACCCTTGGGCTGTCTCTACACATCCAAATCTCGATGGGAAACCATCATTGCTCACCTTAGACTGGGTCATACCAAACTCCCTCACGATCACTTAAAGACCCAAGATCGCCCAACTCCTTGTTCTCATTGCCACTGTCCTATCACTGTCAAACATCCCCTAGATTGTCCAAATATCACCCATCACCGTCTTGCAGCATTTCCATTCCTTTCCTCATTATCTCTTGTCCATCACATGTTTGGCCGCAGCGTTACTGTTCCAAGCTGGACTGCCATCACTCCACAGTCCCCTCTCCGTGAAGTGAACGTGTTAGCGAAATAAAAGGCATATTTCCAATTTCAGCTTCCCTCCTAGACATTTTCATTCATTCATTCATTGCCAGACGCCATGTATCCCAAACGGGGTGGCCAAGGGCTTAGAGTTAATTGTTTTACAGGGAGAGGCACTAATCCTCCACCAGCCGTCAAAGGTTTTTCCCTCCCTCTGCCATCTTCTTAATATTGAATTATAAGGAATGAAGAATATATTTGCATATGCTGAATATCTGCGCGTGCAGGTATTTATGTGTGTGTGTGTGTGTGTGTGTGTGTGTGTGTGTGTGTGTGTGTGTACATTGAGATTTGGAAAATAAATGGACAAGCTTAAATAGCCTAAAAATAGAGAAAACAGAATACTTTTGGCCATAGTAATATGAAAACATGGAAAAAAGAAATACTAATAATAACAGAATAATACTAATAATACCAATAACAGTATTACTCAGCAACTGACAAAATGTTTGGGTAATCCTTGAGATGAAGAAAAAATAATTCAGTGCCTAAGAAAAATAAAGACGAGGAAATCCCTATTTTCACCATTTTCAAGTTATTTCAGACAGATTTTATACGGGAGTTGAGAGAGAGAGAGAGAGAGAGAGAGAGAGAGAGAGAGAGAGAGACAGACAGACAGACAGACAGACAGGCAGAGACAGAGACTGTATGAGGGCTTTCAGAAAGATTTGGCTTTATATCTATCTCTCTATCTATATCTATCTATCTATCTATATATATATATTGTTACGGAACAGAGAAAGATAATGTACACTTTAAGTGCGAATACTAAAAATCACTACTGTCCCGTAAAGTTCCAGCTTCAAAACAAAAGAGTTAGGTAAAATTACAAGTTAAAGTTTAATGCTCAAACTAACAACAAAACATTCAGGACTCATAAGGATAATGTAATGGCAAAACACAGGTTAAATATATGGTTAACTGCAATAGCCTCTATTAACACGAAATTAGCATGAGTAAATTTATCTAAGTCAGCCCTGTTAAAATGAGATACCAGATAATACTCAGTGAATGCCAGATATATTGTTACAGATACAAAATATTATTAATGATGGTTGACAATAAGAACATTACATATATTACAAAAACCTCACTAGGCCTAAGAATTAACCTTATGCTACACAGTACAAGAAAAAATGCAGCAACAGTTATACTCAAATTACACACAGCTGCTAGATGGTTGGAGACTTCCTGAGCACTCACAATAATAATAACTGTACAGGGGAGGACAGAGATGTGAACAAAATGAGGAGCAGATCTAAGTGGCAATAATGTAGAGACTGAGCTCATTATATAGGGGCCGGCAGAGCTTGATACAACTTGTAAGAAGGACGCGCAAATGAAGCCATAGGGGACAAAGAGCTGACAATCCTACTCTGAACAACAGAAAGGACGACTTACTCTGCTACAGTGGTAGAAGGGGGACTGAGGCAGAACACGCTCGTGATCAAACATGCAGCATACTGTGCGTTAAAAATTACAAAGGATGATGAAATCATAGGCTATGTAACACCTCCCCACAAAGAAAAAGAAATTTACAAAGGAAATTTCTTATTACTCTAAAACAATCTGTCTAAAGTCTAGATAAGCAATCTGCAATAACATTTTCTTTCGCCTTGACATGTTGTATGTCTAATGAATACTCCTGAAGAAGTAGACTCCATCTTGTCAATCTCTGATTTTTATCTTTATACCTACTAAGGAATTTCAGTGGGTTATGATCGGTATAAATGACTATGGGGTCAAAACCAGAACACAAATAAAATGAAAACTGCTGTAAACCCAAAATCAAGGCCAAAAGCTCTTTCTCAATAGTTGAGTAGTTCTTTTGAGGTGGAGTGAACTTCTTACTGTAATAAGATACAGGGTGTTCAATACCCTGATCATTCTCTTGCAGCAAAACAGCCCCAGCTCCTGTATCACTTGTGTCAACAGCCATCTTAAAAGGCTTAGCAAAATTTGGAGTAGCGAGCACTGGCTGACTTAACAGGATAGCTTTAAGTTTAATGAAAGAGGATTCACAGTTATCGGTCCAGACATATTTAACTCCCTTTTTCAGTAGGTCTGTAAGTGGTGATACAAGAATTGAAAAGTTAAGAAGAAATCTCCTGTAATAACCTACCCTTCCCAAAAATCTTTGTAGCTCTTTCCTACTTTTAGGTCTGGGAAGATCACTTATAACCTGAACCTTAGCTCCTGGTGGTGCAACATGTCCATCACCAATTACATACCCAAGGTACTGAACTTTAGCTTGACCAAACTCACACTTTGATAAATTAGCTACAAGATTAGCATGAACCAAACGCTCAAGAAATTTACTGACATGGCATAGGTGATCTTTCCAGTTGTCACTGAAGATTAATACATCATCAATATAAACAACACACCCTGCCAAACCGTCTGTTACAACATTCATGAGCTTCTGAAATGTGGCTGGTGCATTCTTCATACCATATGGCATTACATAACATGCAAAAGTCTTTCCTAGTGTTACAAAACATGAGATCTCCCTAGCACGTTCAGTCATAGGTACTTGCCAGTATCCCTTTAACAAATCAAACTTACTTATGTACCTAGCCTTTCCGATCTTGTCTATGCAATCTTCTACGCGAGGGAGAGGGTAAGTGTCTGTTTTGGTTATCTGATTAACACGTCTGTAGTCGATGCAAAGCCGCTGTGACCCACCTGGCTTAGGGACTAGAGTGACAGAACTCCACTCGCTCTGACAGGGCTCAATCATCTTGTGGTCCAACAGGTAGCCAAGCTCCTTCTGGATGAGAGGAACTTTCACTGGATTCACACGGTAAGGAGGCAATTTAATTGGCTTTGCGTCTCCAACATCGACATCATGCATCAACACAGTGGTTCTTCCTGGAGTGGCACGGAACACTTGCGGGTACTCCTGCAGTAATGCCGAAAACTCCTGCCTTTCCTCGGGAGGTAGATGAGAAAGCTTAGTCTGGAGATCATTCATGATATCAGGATTCTTCCCCAAACTATCACTCAGGCTCATACTGTATGGGAGAGCTTCACTTGCGGATTCGGGTGGAACAGCTACAGTGCAGACTGGGTTATTTTTGTCCCGCCTGTGATACAACTTTAGCATGTTGATGTTACATAGTTGCTTGTTCTTTCTACGATCTGGTGTGGCGATGACATAGTTGACATCACTGAGTTTCTTCTCCACGAAATAAGGACCACTAAACTTGGCTTGAAGAGGTTGCCCATGAACTGGTAGCAGAATCAAAACCTGATCTCCTGGCTGAAAGTGGCGTAACCTGGACTTCTTATCATACCAAGTCTTCATCTTCTCCTGAGCAGCTCCTAAATTCTCTCTGGCCAGCTGTAAAGCAGTGGACAGCCGTTCTTTGAACTTCATCACATACTCCAGCAGGTTGACGTCATCTTCCTCCGACAGCCAGCATTCCTTGAGTAGCTTAAGGGGTCCTCTTACTTCATGGCCAAACAGTAGTTCAAAGGGTGAGAAGCCCAGTGATTCATTTGGAGATTCTCTTGCGGCAAACACAACGAATGGAAGACCTTTATCCCAGCCTTTCTGATGTTCCAAACAGTATTTCCTGAGCATCGATTTGAGTGTTTGATGATATCTCTCCAACGTTCCTTGGGTCTGGGGATGGTAAGCTGAAGACGTGATCTGGGTGATGCCCAACTCTTTCAGAGACTGCTTGAAAACATTTGACATGAAATTACTTCCCCGGTCGGACTGTACCTCCTTGGGCAGACCAAACTTTGTGAAGAACCCTAGCATTTCCTTAACCACGTTCTTTGCTGAGATATTTCTAAGTGGAATGGCTTCAGGATAACGAGTAGCCATATCAATCAGGGTCAACACATAAGAAAATCCTGAAGAAGTCTTAGGAAGAGGGCCCACAATATCCACCAACACACGGGTGAATGGCGCCTCAAAAGGAGGAATGGGAACTAGAGGTGCAACCTTTTCGGTCTGATTACACTTCCCCACAACTTGACAGGTGTGACAAGACTTACAATACCAGGAAACATCCTTGAAGATACCTGGCCAGTAGAAGTGTTTCAAAATGCGTGCCACAGTCTTCCTCACTCCAAGGTGTTCTGCCAAACTGGAATCATGAGCCACTCTAATGATATCCTGCCTACAAACACGAGGGATGACAACTTGATGTACAACCTCCCATTCACAGTCGGCTGATGCTGTTGGGGGTCTCCACTTCCTCATAAGTACTCCTGACTTTATATAATAACAAGTAGAAGCACCGGCTGACTCTTCCTCACTGCAAGCAGAGTTAGCTAGACCTTTCAACTCAGGGTCAGCAACCTGCAACTCAACCAACTCTTGACGAGACAAATTATCAACACTACGGGGTACTGCCTGATCTGGTGAGTGGTCCAAATTAGCAAGAAAAGTGTCAGCTAGGATAACATCATCATCATCATTATCCTCTAAATCACCAGTAACTTTAGACTTAGCCCTAGTGACAGCACATGCAGGGAACACATCAGGGACATCACAATCCTGGGTCGCAGCCACTGGCTCACTAGACAACTGAGGAGCTGGACACATTTGACTTCCACCAATATCATTTCCAAGTAAGAAAGTTACACCTGACATTGGGAGTGTCTCAACCAACCCAACCATAACGGAACCATTAACAAAACCAGACTCTAAATTCACTCTGCACAGAGGGACAGAGAAGTAATTATTCCCTACACCTTGTAAGATTACAGTTTCATCAGAGGAATTAACATTAGAGCCTAGAACACTGGTCAGCATAAGGGATTGACAAGCACCTGTATCACGATATATTATAACTGATTTCCTGTCATTACTGTCCAGAGGACTGACAAAACCATCAGACAGGAAATTAGCACATGAACTCTTGAGAGTGTCACCCACGTTACTGCTCAAAAGAGGAGCTCCATCATGAGAATTTAAGTTACCCCTCAAAGCAGGTTCAGTTAACTCAGTTAAAGAATTCTGGGAACTCTCAAGGGTGGACACTAGACCAATTGACTGAATATTTAAAGACTCCTTTTTGTTCACATCACGCTGTCTCCTGAAACATTTATCCGTAGTATGACCAAGCTTACTACAATAAGTACATTTACTTTTCTGAAATCTAGAGGTGAAGCTGGTATTTACTTCCTGAAAAACATCATCTTTATTCTCTTTCCTGTTACCTGTACTCTGAGTAGAGGCAACGTACTTACTCTCAGCTTTCCCTTTTTCTCTAGAATATCTCTTGTGAGTGAGAACATATTCATCAGGTAAAACTGCAGCATCAGACAAATTATCTATTCTTCTCTCATCAAGATATAGGCTTACATCTTTACTAATACACCTTTTGAAGTCCTCCAGCAAAATCATCTGCTTAAATTTACCAAAATCAGAATCCACATTCTTAGAATTTAACCACTGCTCTAACAGATCTTCTTTGATTTTTGCATAATCAACATGAGATTACTTATCTTGCTTGTAAGTTGTCCTAAATTTTACTCTATAGGCTTCAGGAACAAGCTCATAGGCCTTAAGAATCAAGCTCTTAACTACATCATAATTATCAGATTGATCCTGAGGCAAAGATGCATAAGTTACTTGAGCTTTACCGGTGAGAACAGTTTGAAGGAGTACTGGCCAATACTTTTTGGGCCAATTAAAACCCGTAGCTACCCTCTCAAACAACTGAAAATACTTTGTTAAATCAGATTCATTAAAAGGAGGGACAAGTTTAACATTTTTAGCCACATCAAAATCATCAGAGCTAGATGATCCAGTTCCACCTTGTTTCATGCGATACTCATGGTCTGCCTGAATCCTGGCAAGTTCAATTTGTGCCTGTATCTGTGCCTCCTGAATACGAGCCTGAGACTCCGCCTCCTTAGCCTGAGACTCCGCCTCCTTAGCCTGAGACTCAGCCTCCTTAGCACGTGCTTGAAATTCAGCCTTCTTAACACGAGCCTCCTGCAGGGCTAGCTGTAACTTAGCTAATTCAATCTGCGTTTGCTCATTTGGAGGAGTTACATTAAACAAGCTTTTATTAATCATGCCAACAATTTGATCTTTAGAATGATGAGAGTGAACTGCAATTCCCAATTGTTGAGCAACAAGCTTAAGTTCATTCTTTGTTCTGTTTTCTACATCACACACTGTTTGCACATTTGACAAAAAATCTTTGGCTGCATCAAGTGTAGTAATAGTAGACATCATGAATAAATCACAGTCACAAAATATCAAGCAATATCCTTATGATAATATCCTGAATATCCTGATATGAGGTCGCCAAATTTATGTTACGGAACAGAGAAAGATAATGTACGCTTTAAGTGAGAATACTAATAATCACTACCGTCCCGTAAAGTTCCAGGTTCAAAACAAAAGAGTTAGGTAAAATTACAAGTTAAAGTTTAATGCTCAAACTAACAACAAAACATTCAGGACTCATAAGGATAATGTAATGGCAAAAAACAGGTTAAATATATGGTTAACTGCAATGCCTCTATTAACACGAAATTAGCATGAGTAAATTTATCTAAGTCAGCCCTGTTAAAATGAGATACCAGATAATACTCAGTGAATGCCAGATATATTATTACAGATACAAAACATTATTAATGATGGCTGACAATAAGAACCCTACATAAATTAGAAAAACCTCATTAGGCCTAAGAATTAACCTTATGCTACACAGTACAAGAAAAAATGCAACAACAGTTATACTCAAATTACACACAGCTGCTAGATGGTTGGAGACTTCCTGAGCACTCACAATAATAATAACTGTACAGGGGAGGATAGAGATGTGAACAAAATGAGGAGCAGATCTAAGTGGCAATAATGTAGAGACTGAGCTCATTATATAGGGGCCGGCAGAGCTTGATACAACTTGTAAGAAGGACGCGCAAATGACGCCATAGGGGACAAAGAGCTGACAATCCTACTCTGAACAACAGAAAGGACGACTTACTCTACTACAACGGTAGAAGGGGGACTGAGGCAGAATACGCTCGTGATCAAACATGCAGCATACTGTGCGTTAAAAATTACACAAAGGCTGATGAAATCATAGGCTATGTAACAATATATATATATATATATATATATATATATATATATATATATATATATATATATATATATATCATGGACTCCATATAATAATACAATTCATAGATAGATCGATAGAAGCACCAATCCAGGGGTTCAGATAGGAAGTGTATCAGCGAGAATCAAGCAAAAGGAACCTAGCTTGCAACTCATAAGTGAAGGAATGCTGAAAGTGCAGCGGAAGCTGTACATACTCACAGACATACAGTGTTCTAGAAGCCTCAACAACAGCATAGCCCAGGTGACACGACCCCTTTTAAGCGAGAATGTAGGAATCAGAGCTCAGAAAGAGGCTAGCCATAGAACCGACAGGTAGTGGGGAGAAGGAGGCTAGCAACAGGGGCGAGAGGGTGGCAGAAAGAGATAGGGCCGTACTATATAAACCCAGCGTTTAGGCGGTCCAATGGCGACGTTCAGTCATCAGACGTTCCAGAGCGTCAGTCATCCTTGCTATAAAAAATCTTGACCGTCAGCCTTAGCGAAACCCAGTTCTGGCATTTGAATGCCAGAACAGTCGCTAGATTGGGCGAGAATGCACTGCATGAGCATTAAAAGCGCACAAATTTTGAATGTTTCTCCAGTTTAATAAACCTGACACTTCGCTAACCCACTCGAAACTGTTATTTTTATGTACGAAATAAGTATATTTGAGCTAGAATTGGTATCAAATGATGGTAGAACGCATAAAGAGGATGCATTTACATGCAAGATAGTGTAATGTACTGTATAGCCTAGACTGAATTATGATTTATCCTCCTTTTGCAGTTATTTGCATGAAAATGATTATTGAGTTTATCCAGGCTTGATTTCATACGAGCAAAGTGAATGTATTATTGCATTCTTCATAGATTTCAATGTTGTTCCTGGCCAGCTCACGAGTCATGATTTATACAGCAGGTTATTCAGGTTATGTGCACTTTCTCTCATGCAGCAGTACATCATGTATACATAGTTACTGAAGATTTATTTTTAGCATGGAGACTAATTTACTTTTTTACAAAACTGGTTGAATGGTGACATTCATTGCAGCACCAACATATGCAATAACACTCCATTCTTTTTCATCTGCTTCTTTCCACCTGTCATCTAGCCATGGCCAGAAGACCATACTGGAAAATATAGGTTATAAGATGTGTGTACTGTATCAGTTGATCTTTCAATTTCTATATATATATATATATATATATATATATATATATATTTTATGTGTCCGACTATGGGCAAAGGCTCCAGGGCCTATATCTCGGGGGCAGTAGCTTATCCCAAGGCCCAGTAGTCCTCCTACATCTCCACATGTCACCTCTTCGGCGCTAACACCCACCGTCCATATTGAATACATGCTAGGGCTGTCTCTCACAGGACTGGTGTATTGGTATTAGTGGGGTATTTTTATGACATGTCGCGGGTCATCTGGTAGATCAGGAAAGTCTGCTTTTTATGATATTCAGATCCTTAAACTGTTCCATGCCCTAGCCGGGATTCGAACCTGGGTCCTTCAGGACTTCAGGCCACCTCTCTACCGATTCAGCCACCACCTCTAACTATAGTTTTTTCACTATTGTCACCTTCCCTGTTTGAGGTATTATTGGTAAATTTCCAGTTTAGCTCAGTAATTATACTACTCTGAGATTCATATTCTTTATCATTACCTTTCCCTTCAAGCAGTATGCAATGATTTCCTAAGCTTTATGGTATATACAGTAGCTAATTATTTCTGTCCCAGTCTGATAGACAGGCTTTCCTTTTTGTTTCCCAGTAATCATTCCACATCTATTGTACTTTCATCCAGTTCTGTTTTATATATTTTCAGACTGTTTGCTGTTCAGTTTTCCTACCTTTCTCCTACTCTGATCATATGCTTGATGTTGGTCTCCTTCACTAAATATATATCTCATTACTTCCTGTTTGTTAGTCATTGCTTAACTGCACCTTCCATGCTTTTTTATAACCCTTCCACCCTAACCAATATTCCATGACTTTTCTGCACCTATCTACTCTTCCATTACAATAACTGTCATTTCTATCCAATTACTGAAACTAGTTTTTATATTATATATGCATGGAACAGGCCATTTCCTCAGGCCTGAAGATATTTGTAAGTAAGAATAGCTCTTGGGATAGAAAGATGCTTTTGTTTTTTTGTAATTCGCATGAGAAAATCTGCATGTACTGACAAGTTTTGCTTTACAGCCAACACATCTATGCTCAAATCTGAGTGCTTGATTGAAACAGACAATATTTCAGCCAGCATCCTAACCAGCCATTTCATTCTCATACCGGTATCTGGTAACCTTACCCAACTATCTTAACTACATCAGGTTATCAATTTATTTTGGGGCAAAAACGAATCACATTTTTCAAGAAAGAATTTAAGTGATTGCACATACTTGTCGGTACTGATGAAAAATCTGTCTGTTTTATTATCAATTTCTGAAACCTAACTGTAAGAAAGAACACTAAAACAGGTGAAAAATACAAACCAAACTAACCATTAACCAGCGCTGACCAAACTCTGATATGTGTAATTTCTGCCATGTAATGTAATATTGTGTATGCAATTCTTACACGTCATTTATTCATGACTTTTCAAGGCAAGAAGTGTCACACAACGATTTTGTTGGACTACAGGCAGAAGCTTACTGGCTTGCCCTCAAATGTGCTAACTAAAGCACTGAGCTGGCTAACACACACATTATCAAACAGTTGCCGTTTCAAAAATCTATTCAGAAAGTACACAGGTAGTCTGAAATAAACCAGGAGGCATAATTTAATATCCTAACTCAATAATACGCGCCACGTCGCCACCATAGAAGTTTTTGTTTATTCGTTCCGGAAGCGTTTAGTCTTGTAAAATCTTATGAACAGCCTTGTTTTTCTCATGTATTTTAGCCTGCAAGGGAAAATTTGATTCCTGAATTATTCAGTTTTTATAAATGGAAAAACCTGTTATCATATTTATGAATATTTGAATTTGTTATACGAAAAGGGGGTCTCTTGTGGCATTTATCCTCCTGTGACATTCCAGTACTATTTTATGCCATAACCAGTGACGATTCTGACGAACGCCTGGCGTGAACGGCATATTTATTTATGGTACGAAGAACAGGAACGTCAGACGCTCACATTCGCCAATACTGTCGTTTAGTTTTTATAGTACGGCCCATAGAGTGAGACAGTGGGGAGGTAACAGCGGGACTCTATACTTCACTCGTGTGTGAAAGAATTTGTTAATATTTCCAAGACAAATAAAAATAGTCCCATACTAATCTTTACCTCTCCTGTCATTGCATGACAAAGGGAACGAAGATTATCTACTTACAAAACTACTCACGTATAACAGCCGCTCGTCCACGAGTCTAATATATGTATAACTGATCTACAAAACACGCTACAAGAAGCTACGAAGTTTTCTACAAGATATGGTGGCAGCGAACGTATGAACCTCGTCTACGAATCTACGGTGAATTTCTACAAAAGATCTCCCTTTGACCCATTGTTCTTAGCCTCTTAGCTAACACTCAGCTCTTTCAGTATATTTGGTCCAAATCCGATCAAATGTGTTTTAATCATTTTGTTCACACACTGACATACCTGTCCGTGTGCAATGAGACCTTGATCTTTGAAAGTATGTTCTCCGAATTGACTCACTTCCTTTTTCCATTAACTTGAACCTTTTCGCTATATTTGGTCTTAACAGGCTCGCAACTTCTTTTGTTGATTTTGTTATTGTTTTCAAAACAACAGATTATCTTTTCTTACTGACTAAACTTCAGCTTTTCAACCAAGTCTGGTTAATATTGGAAAATATTTCGTAGTCATTTTGTTATCGCTCTCTCTCTCTCTCTCTCTCACACACACACACACACACACACACACACACACACACAGTGAGAGATAAGGTATACATGCTGAATAAAACAAACCATTCACTGCTGCTTCACGAGGGCGGGTGTAAAAACAGCAACAGACCTGAAGGCCTTAGGCACCAACTCACAGAGTCAAGTGGAAAAGGAGATGGAGTGAAATGAGGTAACTTCTTGTAAACGTTTGAGGTTATGGCGAGTAGTGCAAGATTTTTGTAAATTAGGTCTAGGAATGAATGCGAGTGTTAGGAAGAGGTTTGAATAGGGTGCATTCTAATGGTAGAGAGTGGAATCTGAGTCAGCTGCTGTTGCAGATGTTACTGCACTGGTGGCCGATTCGAAGGAGAGATTGAGACAGGTGGTAGAGGAGTTTGGAAGGGTGTGTGAAAGGATGAAATTGAGAGCGAATGAGAATAAGAGTAAAGTGATGAAGAGTACGAGGATGGTAAATGGTAGGAAGATGAATGTAGTTTTGAATGGTGTGTCGCTTGAGGAGGTAGAGCGCTTTATGTATTTAGGGTCACATGTTCCTGTGAATGAAAGAATAGATGTAGCTGTGAGATTTAGAATGAATGAGTAGGAAAGGTTTTGCGAGGAATGAAGAAAGTGTTTGGATGTCGTTTGCTTAGAATGGCTGTAAAGATATGGATATATGTGGGGGTATTGGTACTGACTGTATTATATCGGGCTGAAACATGAAATATATGAGCAACAACGAGGAAGAGATTGAATGTGATGGAGAGAGGTGTCTGAGGTGTATGTGTGGAGCGACACATATGGAAGGAGTGAGAAATGGTGATGTGCGAGGAAGAACTGGAGTTATGCAAGAGATGGCTGATCGAGTTGAGCTGAGTGTAGTGGTGGTTTGGGCATATGGAGAGAATGGATGAAGAGTGATTGGTTAAAAAGATACCTGGCTCTGATGTGAAGGATGTGAGGCTGAGAGGACCATGAATAAGATGGATGGACAGTGTGAGGAGGGCGTTAGATGTGAGAGGGATGTCTGTAGAACAAGGAAGAGTGGCAGTGCGTGAGAGAAACTGTGAATGCATAATTTGTGACACGACCCCGACGGGATGTTCTCCCACATCTGGTCCGATCAGCTGATTGGGTCCGGTGGGGGAAGGGGTTGGGTCCACCACGATGTGTGTTCCTGATGTCACTGGATTGCACAGCGCAGTTGACCCATGTGCGGTGAGGTTTGGTGAGCAGACGTCCCTTCTCCCCTTAGAGGTTAAGACTGTAACATCAGTCGAGCAGGGCAGTACTCCCAAGGTGGATGGAAAGCTGATGACGGAGAGCTGGAGCTCCCGTTTCATCAGATCTTGGGACTAGTTCCTGACGATCCCCCTTCGCTGAACTTTTTCAGTGTTTCATTAACACAGAGAGTAGGCCAGCATGCTCTCCAATACAAGTTTCTCTAACTGTCAACACCAAACTACATGCACAGTACATACTACACTTCCTTTTCAAAATTAAAAATGTAAAATGGCTTAAGAAAATCAGGCCTCATAGTCCACAGGGAGGGGACCATAAATTCCCCCACTATCAGCCCCTCTCCCGGTGACAACTCAGAGAGATGCCTGGAACCACCGTCTGACTCACTTCTTTTTCATTTCTGCAACACTTGCTGCCTTTCCTCTAGCTTTCTTTCTGTCGAACACCACCTCTCCTCCACTAAACCTCACCTTCTCTTCTTGACAGAGACTCAGCTGTCTGAGGCAACTGACAGCAAACCCTTTTCTGTTTCCTCCTACTTTCTCTATACTCATTTCAAAGCCAAAGGTGGATCTTGTGTATATGTATGCAACGATTTATTTTGCTCTCATGTTCCTGAACTTGACTCTTCTGAATTCTCTACACTCTGGCTTCGGCTTTCTTTCATTCTCTGACTGAATATATCTGTGCTGTTTACTTATCCCCTAATTCTACTGACTGTCAAAAATGCTTTGACTCTCTTATATGATGGAACACATTCTATCCATTTCTCCTTTCTCTGAATTCTCCATTCCAGGAGATTTCAATGTTCACCACCACCTTTAGCTCTCCTCTCCTTTCACTGATCCACCTGATGAACAAGCCTATATCTTTTCTATTCTTAATGACCTAGAGCAGCTTGTACAGCACCCTACCCTTATCCCTGACAGCCTTGGAGATAGCTCCAACATATTTGACCTCTTCCTTACAACTAATCCTTCTGCTTACACTGTTAATCTTTCCTCTCTGTTGGGCTCCTCCGATCACAACCTTATTACCTCAACCTGTCCTATCGCTCCGGTATGGCCTGTGGACCCTCCAAAGAAACGTCATCTGTGGCACTTTGGAGCTGCAGATTGGGAGGCCCTCAGGCAGTACTTCTTTGATTTTCCATGGAAAGATTAATGCTTCCATGGCCGGGAACCATTTGAGTGTGCCTTGTGCATTACAGAGGTTATTCTCTCAGGCATGGAAGCATACATTCCTTTCTCATATCCTCTGACTAATGCAAGAAAGCCTTGGTTTAATCACGCTTGTTCTAAAGCTGTCCACAACAAGGAGAGGGCCTATAAAAGGTACCAGAGCCAACCCACCCCTGAATCACATCTTGTTTATATTTCTGCCAGGAATTGTGCTAAGTCTGTTCTTCGCACTGCTAAAAAATAATTTCATCTGAACTAAGTGCTCTCGACTCTCCAACTCGAATTCTTCCTGCTCCTTCTGGCACCTTGCCAAAAACCTTTCTAACAACTTTACCTCATCATCCTTCCCTTCTCTTTTCTATTCTGATGGCTCTGTAGCTATTTCTTCTACTGATAAAGCAGATCTCTAAGCTCAGACTTTCTCCTCCAATTCCACCTTGGACGATTCTGGTGCTGTTCCTCCATCACTTCCCCCCTCAGACTTGCTCATGGCTGACATTAAAATTTCTTCAGCTGATGCATTTTCTGCCATCAGTGGCCTCAGTACTAACAAGGCATATTGGGTTTGATGGAGTCCCTCCTGTTGTCCTAAAAACTGTGCTTCAGTGCTTACACCCTGCCTAGGTAAACTCTTTCGCCTTTGTCTGTCAACTTGTACCTTTCCTTCTTGCTGAAAGTTTGCTCTCATTCAGCCAATCCCAAAGATGGGTGGCCGTTCCCAACCCTCTAATTATCGTCCAGATGCTTTAACATCCTGTGTTTCACAAGTTCGAGTCAATTCTTAATAGAAAAATTTTACAGCATCTTTCCTATCACAACCTTCTTTCTGATCGTCAGTATGGGTTTTGTCAGGGACGCTCCACTGGCGATCTTCTCATCTACCTTTCAGAATCCTGGTCATCCTCCTTTCCGGACTTTGGTGAAAGCTTTGCCATTGTACTTGACATCTCAAAGGCTTTCGATCGAGTCTGGCATAAATCTTTAATTTCCAAACTGCCCTCTTACGGTTTCTATCCTTCTATCTGTGCCTTCATCAATAGCCTCCTTTCTGGTCGTTCTATAGCTGCTGTGGTAGACAGCCATCGTTTTTCTCCTAGATGTATCAACAGTGGTGTTCCTCAGGGCTCTCTCCTATCACCAACTCTCTTCCTTTTATTCATCAATTAACTTCTAAGCTGTACATCTAACCCTATCCACTCGTACATTGATGATTCCACCCTTCACCTTTCTATTCGGTTCCCGCAACGTCCATCTCAGCAGTTACTTCAACAATCAAGGGATGAGGCTATGGCACACCTAATGTCTGCTTTGGATCATATCTCTGACTGGGGTAAAAATAATCCTGTTGTTTTAAGGTTTTACACCTATCAACCTGACACAATCTTCCGCAGAAGTACTCTCTAAGGTTTAATAATATCCAACTCAAGCCTGCATCATCCTTGAACATGCTTGGGGTTTCATTCACTCGGGACTTATCTTGGAAAAATCATACTGCATATCTTGTAAAATCTGCTCCCAAGAGATTAGGTATGCTAAGCCGACTCCGTACCTTCTTTACCCCTGCACAGTTGTTGACTTTATACACCGGTTTTTTATGCCTCTGTTAAGAGTACAATTCTCATGTGTGGGGAGGCTTCACTCATACAGCTCTTCTCAGTAAGGTGGTGTCAAAGGCTTTTCGTCTCATCAACTCTCCTCCTCTTACTGGCTCCTTTCAACCTCTGTTTCTTCGCCGCACTGTTGCATCTTTATCTCTTTTCTATCGCTACTTCAATGGTCACTGCTTCTCTGAACTGTCTGCTTGCATCCCTCCACCTCTACAGTGGGTGTGTAGCAACCGTCTAGCAACAAATTCTCATCCCTTTTCTGTCCAGCTCTCTAATGCTGGAGTTAACCGTTACTTCCAGTCTTTCATTTATGCAACAGGTCAACTCTGGAACTGTCTCCCTCTGTCTGAATTTCCTACTTCCTATGATCTCCAGTCTTTTAAACGTTGTGTGTCGAGGCATCTCGAAATGAATGGATCTTGAATTATGTTCTCTTTTGTATTGTTTTTGTTTTTTCTTGGAAGAAATAGTTTTGCGGGCTCCTGGACTTTGGTTCCTTCTTTCTTGCATTAAAAAAAATGTGTGTGTTTGGGTGTGTAAGTTGTTGAGAATGTCGTCCTGTCTCTGCTACCCCCCTAGGGAAAAAAAAAAATTGTATAGATATATAGATAGGTCTAGGAGTGCCTTTATCATGGGAGTTTTACTTCCCTTCTTGAGCAGTGGTGGGAATGATTAGGTGTTAGACCTGGATCCAGTTATTTCAAACTTGTCATTTAACAAATTCGTATCTATTCCACCCTGTTTGTTCTAGCTGGTGATTATGCGTTTCAAACGAGTGATTCTTTTGTGTATTCTATTGTGGTTAACATTAAACAACACAAGCCAGTTTAGAAAAGAAAATAATGATGTTGTTGGAGGAGATATGGAACTCGTTCCTCTCGAGAAATCTCTCATAAACTGAATGCTCGAGCTTTTAAAGAGCGAAAATTAAGTAGAATAATATGTTGTCGGTTTAAAAGAGTATAAATGTGGTCCAGGATAATAGTCCAAATTTTACAGGCGGTGCTCCAACAGGAAATGTGTTTGGAATAATGATGAGCTTCACGCAGGTATAATACCGTAGTGGACATATACCTGGCAGGCCTTGGCATCGTGTGGTTGAGATGGTGACAGTGGTCCACTGTGGGTGTTGTGATGAATGTGATGTAATGTGCCTGTGATGGTGACTGTTGTACAATGTGACTGTATTATAAATAGAGAGAGAGAGAGAGAGAGAGAGAGAGAGAGAGAGAGAGAGAGAGGGAATTATATACAGTACATACATCAAGTGTATTGAAAACTTAACACTTAGATTTTAACTTCAGTTAGAGCATAATGATCTGATCATTGTGAAACTATAACAATGTGTTCTGATATGCTTCCAAGGCGTTCGATATAAATATCATAAGGTTCAATCCCCTACATAGAAAATACATGTAATGACACGCTCAGATAAAGCGCCATTCTGAGCCACAACTACCTGAATGTGGCGCTAACGAGAAGCCTACACATGCAGGCCCTGTGCACCCTGCAGCTGAGGCTTCCACCACGGAGCCAAATCTCCTCTAATTTCCGTGCACCTCGACGTGGTAAGGACCCTGTCCAACCCTGGTGAGGCACTGTCTACTCTTTTAGGAGCTGCCCCGGCCTACTGAGGTTATCCTCTCTTCCTATGTTCTCATGACTGTGATTGACGGGTCAGCTCGGCCAGGTATGTATCTGTCTATTGCCAGACGCCGTAATCCTGTAAGGGATGGCCACAAACAAATCGCCTCCATGTCGCCCTGTCCCCCGCCATTTGACTGCCCTGCTCCCAGCTCACACCCCCCTCTCTCATATACCTCTCCACTCCAATCCTCCATCTCATCATTGGCCTCCCCCTCCCTCTCCCCCCTCCACCTCACTCTCACACACTCTCCGTCTCCCACTCTCCATTCTCTCCATATGTCTAAACCACCTGTGTGTTTCTCCTAACGCTTCCTATCACATCCACATCCACACGACAACACTCCTTCACTTCCTCATTCTTCAGTCTGTCTCTCCATGTGACTCCACAGGCTCCTCTCAATTAAATCATTACTACTGCTCTCACTCTTAACTTGTGTCCCTTCAACAACGTCCAAGCACCACTTCCATACTTTAGAGTTGGTATCACAGTACTGTCATGCAGCCACGTTTTTACTTCCATGCTCAGATACCGGGGTAAATTAGCAGCATCGACCATAATCACAAGTACCTGAATACGAACAATTAAATTATCAAGAAGGCAATATGTATATCACGAGGCAGCTGGTTTATGTCTTGGGTTATATTGTTCATTTCTTCTGCTATTGAGCTGGGCTGATAACCACGCATTATTTTCATTAAACTGTACCACGGAAAGTACTCGCAGGCGATCATTTCAGGCTAGTATGGGGACCTGTGTTTTCTGTTTTACTGGATACCAGATTATTATACAAATCCTCCAGGACTCTTTAGTTACCCCAGCGTTGACTTACAAGTGTATGGTGGTGCTCATCGTATTGGAATAACACATCACTCTTTAGTATTCTGCTGCTTCGACTCAGAATAAGGAGGTAGAGCTCTTTAATCAGGGACTGGTAGCCTTCAGAATTAATCTTTAGTTTCAACCATAAATGATTATAGATTTTCTTAAAATTAACATCGCATCAAGAAAATAATTTTTTTACACTTAAAGGTACTGTCTCTGCCTCAAGAGGACACTGTTGTAGAAAAAAAAAAAAGAGAAGAAGAAGAAGAAAAAAGAAGAAGAAGACAATGGGAGGGAAGAAAAGGAGGAGAAGGAAGGGAAGGAAGAAAAAGGAGAAGAACAATAAAAGAAGAAGAAGAAGAACGTGAAGGAGAAGGAGAAAAATATGGAGAAGAAGAAGAAGAGGAAGTAGAAGGAGAAGAAGAAGGAGGAGGAGGTGTGGAAGAGAGAGTATAACAAGAAGGAGGGGGAGGAGAAAATGAGGAGGAAAAAGAAGAAGGAAAAGAAGGAGAAGGAGGAGGAGGAGGAGGAGAAGAAGAAAAAGAAGAAGAAGAAGAAGATGATGATGATGATGATGATGATGATTATGATGATGATTGATGATTGATGACGATGATGATGATGATGATGGATGATGACGCTGGATGATGATGATGACGTTGATGATGATGATGATGAAGGAGCAAGAGATGAAGAAGAGGAAGAGAGAACAATATGAAGAAGGAGAACAAAACAGATATTTTACTACCAAGTTAGTGGCCATGTACCGTGTAGTCCTTTTCTGCCTCTCTGTGTACATCTCTCTGTGTACCAGATGCTGGGGAGGGACGCCTTCACCCGGTGGCATCGGTAAGGCTAGGCTGTGGGACTGCCTGGTTGTACAAACGTCCTTCAGTCTCCTCCGTATTCCCAGACAGGAGGATGGTGGACTGCGGAAGAAAGGTAACTTCGGCCTGTAAACTCCCGGGTTCATGTTCAGATGAGCCTGGGGCTGGATCTGACTGTATCTATCTGTCTATCTGTCTATCTATCTATCTGTCTATCTGTCTGTATCTACAGCTGTCTATATCTGTATCTGTCTGTCTGTTTGTCTGGCAGTCTATACACTTATCTATTTAGCTATCTATTTACACGTATCTATCTATCTATCTGTCTATCTAATTATAGACTATTTTATCTGATCTGAGAAGAGACGAGCCTTAAGCTTTTGAAAGCTGGCAGTTCGTTGGTTGTCTGAGTGCATTCATTATTAATGACATTTTAAATTATTTTTATTATATGGGTTTCAATAACCGTTAGATGACAAGATTGCCCAAATAAGATTTTATGTATAGTTATTTTCATAGATTAATTTAAAATGGAGTCTTTCAAAGTTTATAAGATGGCCTAGATACGTGTGAAATTTTGAATTCTCGGAACAAAATAAAACACGTCCATGTAAAGTTTTACGAATACCTTGATTCCCCTCCCCCTCATGTTGAGGCAAATTAAGACAAACTGTCATTACTGCGACGTTATGTAAAATCTAATCCAGTAAAACATCGGAATTCCAATGAAAACTGACTGGTAAACAGGGGTGAAGAAGCTATAGTTCGCCGTCATTTTTAAATATCCCGCAGCTCATACCTGTCACAGCTCTGTTGTATGTTGTCAACAGATTTTCGAAACTAAAAAGATAGAAAACTTTACTGATGATGCGACGGTTGAAAGCAAAATGCAAACTGAGGCGACAGCAAAATACTCTCAAGTAAATCTGAACATTCGTCTGCTTAGTCAAGTGGGACATCCCATGAACGGCCTACCCTCGCCCCGCCCCCTGTCCACCTAAGTTAGGTGACCTAACTATCTATTGCCTGACGCCTCATTCCCGTAAGGGGTGGCCACAAACTAATCGCCTCCATGTAGCCCTGTCCAAGCCATTTCACTGGCTTGTTCCAAGCTCACACACCCCTCTTTCATATACCTCTCCACTCCATCCCCTCATCTCATCCTCGGCCTCCTCCTACCTCTCCCCCCCTCCACCTCACTCGCATACACTCTCCTCGTTAGTCCCTGGCTCTCTATCCTCTCCACATGGCCAAACCGCCTCAACGTATTTTTCCTAAAGCTTTCCATCACATCCACATCCACATCCACGCCACAATTCTCCTTCACTTCCTAATTTGTCAACCTGTCTATCCACGTAATTCCGCATGCTCCCCTCAAATAACTCATTTCCATTGCACTCTCACATGACTTGTGTCCATTCAACATGGTCCAAGCTTCACCCTCATTCGCCAGGGTTGGTATCACAATATTGTCATGCAGTGGCTTTTTTAATTCACTGCTTTCAAAGAAACAGCAACCTTTCTTCCCTGCTGTACCATTTCAAGCACTTCCCCCTCTAAACATCCATCCTTACTCATCACACAACCCAGGTACTTAAACACACATTTTCCATTTCCTCCTCATCCAGCCTCACTGTACATTCAGTGGTTTCGTTTCTCTCGAAGACCATAACTTTACTCTTCCCTACATTCACCTTTATATTCCGTTTCTTACACACTCTCCCAGACTCATTCGCCAAGCCTTGCAGTTCCCTTCGTCTTCACATAACAATACAGTATCATCTGCAAACAACAGTACAGGGTGTTTCCAGACACTGCCCTCTCTCATTAGAGTCGCTTTAACATACACTGCCCTTCCTTGTACCTCCTATAACCCCATCCATATACAGATCCAACAACCATGGGAACATGACATATACCTGTTTCAGTCCAACATTCAAATAGAAAAATTCACTCAGTTCACTTTCCACACGCATTGCAGCCTTAGCCCCCTCACACATACTCTTCAAGGTATTCAGCAACGTCCCATTTTCTCCATATATTCTTAATACTTTCCAAATCCCTTGTCTATCCACCCTGTCTTATGCTTTCTCCAAATCCATGAAGGCTACATACAACTTCTTTCCCGTCTCTAGGACCTTTTCCATTAAAGACCTAACAATGATTACCTTACCTACACCTCTTTCTATCCTAACACCTTCTTCTTCTTCAACTAATTTGTCTCTTATTTCCCTAATTCTGTCAATTTCGTATCCTACCATATACTTCTCCTATTACACTGAGAAGACAAATGTCCCTATGATTACCATACACTACTTTTTCCCTTTTTCCTTCATACTGGGGAATAATTTTACCTGATTTTCAATCTTCCGGGACTCGACCTTCCTCCCAGGCCAATCTGCACATCTTCCACATTCATTCTACTACTATCTCTCCCCCATTCTTCAGCTTCTCACCACACACTTCGTCAATTCCTAGGGCTTTCTCCATTTTGACTTTCTTCATTACTTCCACTACCTCCATCCTACTGATTTCGTCCTCTCTTCTCACCTCCCTCCTCCTCCCAGCCATTCTCCAACCATTCCCCAGCCACTTATCCTCGCATTACTTTCATTCTCTGTTCAACACTTCCTTAAAGTGTTCTCTCTATCTGCTCACTTGTTCTCCCTTTTCCACTAGCAATCTACCATTTTTATCTTTCACTTCCCGACTTATTTCTTTATCACCTTGTCTAACTGTCTGTACCTCATTCCAGAACATTTTCCTACATTCCCTCCATTTTTACACTCAAATTCCTTCCTAATTAGTCATCCACTCACTTTTTACTCTCGCTTACTAAACTTTTCACCTCTCTCTTCCTCTCTCTATATAACTCTCTCTTCTGTCTCTAAACTTCCTCCACTGCATATCATTCATCAAAAGTCAGGGAATGTGTTACATTTGATTGCAGTTTTGATGTTTTACTAGGTTATGTTTTACAAACATCGTATTAATGACATAATTTACCTTGATTTGCCTGAACATGAGAAAAAAAAAAATCAAGGCACTCGTAAAACTTTACCTGGACGTGTTTTGGTTTGTTCCGAGAATTCAAAACTTTACACTTATCTGTTCCGTCTCCCCCCTTTGGCGGGGGGGACACAATCTGGCCGCACTATGGGGTGTTTTTTTTTTTTTTTTTTTTTTTCTATGCGAGGAAGAAGGAACCAAAGGCCATGGCCCGCAGTAACAGTTCCCTCCAAGAGAAAAACAAAATACAATAGAGAGCCAAATTCAAGATCCGATCATTTTGAGATGCCTGGACACACTGCGTTTGAAAGACTGGAGATCATAGGCAGCAGGAAATACAGACAGAGGGAGACAGTTCCAGAGCTGACCTGTTGCATAAATGAAAGACTGGGAGTAACGGTTAACTCTTGCATTAGAGAGTTGGACAGAAAAGGGATGAGAGTTTGCTGCCAGACGGGTGCTACGCGCCCGTCGTAGAGGTGGAGGAATGCAAGCAGACAGTTCAGAGGAGCAGTGACCATTAAAGTAGCGATAGAAAAGAGATAAAGATACTACTACTCTGCGGCCAGGTTGTGTTAGGAAGAATACTGCCACCGTATTCCCTGCGTGTCGTAAAAGGCGACTAAAAGGGGCGGGGTGAGGGGACTAGGGACCCCCTCCTCTGTTTTTTAGTTCCTAAAAAGAGACAGGCCAGAGAAAGGGATGGGGGATGGAGTTATCCCCGTACCCTGAAGATTGGGTCTATGAATGTGCGTGGATGTAGTACAATTGAGGCTAAAAGGGAGGAGATTGGGAGAATGTTTGTGAGAAGGAAGTTGGATGTGTTAGCTTTGAGTGAAACGAAGATGAAAGGGAAGGGTGAGTCTATGTTTGGAAGTGTGGATGGAAGATTGTCAGGTGTTGATAGAGGAAGGGCAAGAGAAGGTGTGGCCTTGTTAGTGAGTCCGGAAGTACAGCAGTGTGTGATTGAATGGAAGGAGGTGTCATCGAGACTGATGTGGGTGAAAGCGAAATTTGAACGTGAGTTGTGGGTGTTTGTGAGTGCATAGGGACCTGGTAGTGAAAGGGATGAAGAAGAGAGGGAGTCTTTCTGGAATGATGTTGATGAGTGTCTGCAGAGTTTTGGAGCGAATGTGAATGTGGTAATGATGTAGTTGATATGCATGGTGTGCCTGGAAGAAATGAAAATGGGGAATGAATGATAGCGATATGTGTTGAGCGAGAGATGGTGATTGGAAATACGCTGTTTGAGAAGAAAGATATTTATAAGTATACATGGGTGAGACAGGAGGGTGGAAGGGTTGTTGATAGAGCCTTGATGGATTATGTGGTTGTGTCTAGAAATGTAATAGGAAGATTGTTGGATGCGAGAGTTTTGAGAGGGGAGGGTGGAGGTATGTCTGACCACTACCTGGTGGAGGGAAAGTTAAGAGTAGGTAAGAGATGGGTGAGAGCTAGGAGGGTTAGGTGTGGCAGGGAGGTTTTGAAAGTGAGTGAGTTGGATAAAAGAGAGAAAATGATAGAGTATCAGGAGAAATTGAAAGATGAGTGGAACGCACTGAAAGATCAGGAAAATGGCAGTGTGGAGGAGGAATGGCATTTGTTTAACAGTGCTGTGAAGGGGCATGCAGAAGAGGTGTGTGGTGTGAGACGTGTGGGTGGTGGTGTAAGAAAAGGAAGTGAATGGTGGTGCGAGGAAGTATGGCTGTGGCTGAGAAGAGACGTGCATATGAAGTGTGGCTGCAGAGGAAGGATGAGATGTCATATGAAAGGTATACAGAAAAGAGGAATAGGGCGAGAAGGGCTGTGCGTGATGCTAAAGTGGTAGCAGATGAGAGGTGGGGTAGGCGGCTTACAGAGAATTTTCAACAGAATAAGAAAATGTTTTGGAAGGAGGTGAAAAGGGTGCAAAAGGGAGAGTCTGGGAAGGAAGAACGAGTAAAAGCAGAGGATGGAAGGATGTTAACTGAGATGGATGCAGTAAGGAAGAGATGGGCAGAGTATTTTGAAAGATTGTTAAATGTAGAGGAGGAAAGGGTGGCTGAGATTGTGGCAGATGGAAGGGTGCAAGGAATAAATGTGTTGGGAGAGTTGAATGATTCTTTGATCACGAAGGAGGAAGTGGAGAAGGCAGTAAAGGAGATGAAAACAGGGAAAGCTGCAGGTATGGATGGGTGTGCTGTGGAATGCCTGAAAGGTAGTGGAGTGACCATTGTTGACTGGTTAGTAAGATTGTTGAATGTGTGCTTTGTGAAAGGTATGGTGCCAGTTGACTGGGCTAGTGCTTGTAAGGTCCCGTTGTATAAAGGCAAGGGTGATAAGTATGAATGTACTAGCTTTAGGGGTATAAGTCTGTTGAGTGTTGTATGGAAGGTTTATGGTAGAGTGTTAATTATGAGAGTTAGAGAGGGTACAGAGGGAGTGATTGGTGAAGAGCAGTGTGGCTTTAGGAGAGGGAGGGGATGCGTGGATCAGGTGTTTGCTGTGAGACAAGTGTGTGAAAAGTATTTAGCGAAAGGCAAGGATGTGTTTTGGGCATTCATGGATTTAGAGAAAGCGTATGATAGAATTGATAGGGAGGCTTTGTGGACTGTGTTAAGATTGTATAGACTTGATGGTAGTTAACTAAAAGGGGTGAAAAGTTTTTATGTAAATAGTAGAGCGTGTGTAAGAGTGGGAAATGCTGTGAGAGACTGGTTTTCTGTGAGAGTGGGGCTGCGACAGGGGTGTGTGATGTCGCCTTGGTTGTTTAATATTTACATGGATGGTGTTGTAAGGGAGGTGAATGCAAGAGTTTTAGGTGGAGGTCTGAATCTAATGAATGTTGATGGTGGAGAGTGGAATCTGAAGCAGCTGCTGTTTGCAGATGATACTGCACTGGTTACTGATTCAGAGGAGAGATTGAAACAGTTGGTAGAGGAGTTTGGAAGGGTGTGTGAAAGGAGGAAATTGAAAGTAAATGAGAATAAGAGTAAAGTGATGAAGTGTACGAGGTTGGTAGGTGGTATGGGGATGAATATAGCTTTGAATGGCAAGTTGCTTGAGGAGGTAGAGTGTTTTAAATATCTAGGGTCACATGTTGCTGTGGATGGAAGAATAGATGCAGAAGTGAAGTTTTGAATAAATGAAGTAGGAAAGGTGCCGGGAGGAATGAAAAAAGTGTTTAGATGTCGTTCGCTTAGAATGGATGTAAAGAGAAGGTTGTATGAGGGTGTTGTGGTACCGACTGCGTTATGTGGGGCTGAAACATGGAATATGGGTGTAGCAGAGAGGAAAAGTTTGAATGTAATGGAGATGAGGTGACTGAGGAGTATGTGTGGAGTGACGCGTATGGATCGAGTGCGAAATGATGAAGTGCGAAGGAGAACTGGAGTTGTTTGGGAGATGGCTGGTAGAGTTGAGCAGAGGATGTTGCGATGGTTTGGGCATATGGAGAGAATGGACAATGAGCAATTAGTGAAAAAGATAACTAGGTCTGATGTGAGAGGTGTAAGGCTGAGAGGAAGACCACGAATAGGATGGATGGACAGTGTGAAGAGAGCACTGGATGCGAGAGGGATGTCTGTTGAGCAAGGAAGAGTGGCTGTGCATGACAGAAATAAATGGAGAGAAATTGTGAATGAATAAGTGATGACGCAGCCCTGAGGGGATATTCTCCCGCATTTGGTCTGATCAGCTAGTCAGGTCAGGTGCGGGTAAGGGGATGGGTCTGTTATGATGTGGCAGGGGTAAACTAGCTCTGCTGTCGGGCCCAGCTGCGGATGTCACTGATTGCATTGCGCAGTTGACCCTTGTGCGGTGTGGTGCGGTGAGGATCTGTCCGTTCTCCCCTTGGGGCTAAGATGCGAATGAATGTGTTTGAATGGATGAGTAATTGGGGAGTGTGTCGTCCTGTCTTGGCTACCTCCCTTTCCTTGGGGGAAGCAGCCTAGGAATATAGGTAGATGTTCCGTCTGATAAAATTAGTAAGGCCCCATTTTTAAATTAATCTATGCAGATAACTATCTATAATATTTTATTTAGGCAGTCTTATCATGGAACGATTATTGAAACTAATAATATACAAATAATTTAAAATGCTTCGTTAATAACGAACGCACTCGGACAACCAGTTAACTGCTGACTTCAAAAGCTTAATGCTCGTCTCTTCTCAAATCAGACTAAATAAGCTATTGCCAAAATTATCACTGAAATACCGTTCATGTAAACACAAACATGTGCGGTGTGATATCGGAATTGCTGTAACACGAGAGCATTTCTCGCATTATACGAGTATTTAAATATGATAAAAACTGCTTAATGTAAATGCCTCAGCAATGAAAGTTGTAAAGTGTCTAAACTAATCAGTTCATAATTTTTGTTGGTAAGCTTTTCCTGGGAAGTCTGAATACCTGAATAGCTGATTAGCTTTAGTGAGGCAGAAAGGTTTTTGAGTCTGGTTGAAAGCTCATCAAGGTTTTTTATCGGCTTGTAAGTTTGTGGTGCATCATTAATGTTCACGGTGATATTTTTGCCAGGCCCTCTTTCACACTAAAATATCTGAAATTCGCTGGAAAAAATTCCCACGCGCTTTTTTCCATCTTTATACTCCATTGTTGCAGCTTCCTATTTTATATTTGCAGTGTGAATGCTGGTTTGTTTTGTATATATATATATATATATATATATATATATATATATATATATATATATATATATATATTATTTTATTTATCTATCTATCTATATAGCTAGCTAGCTAACTAGCTAGCTAGATAGATAGATAGATGGACTGATAGATAGATAGATTGATTGACTGATTGATTGATTGATATATAGATAGATAGATAGACTGATATATATATATATATATATATATATATATATATATATATATATATATATATATATATATATATATATATATACACACACACACACGATGCTTGTCCAGAAAGTATCCAACCCTAGGCTCAAAATAAATAGTTAACCTGTTGAGTTACGGCACTAGTCCCCCTCAAAGTAGGCCCTTTCTGTCTTGACACACGTGGCCCACAGTTCTTTCCAATGCCTGAAACATTTTCAGATGCAGTTTTCGGTATCTCCTGCAGGTGCGTCGTCGCATTCGTCATGATCTCTTTTCTCGTCTCAAATCGTAAACCCTTCAGCGGGGTTTTGAGCTTGGGAAATAACCAAAAGTTGCACGGAGCCACGTCTGGTGAGTAGGAAGCCTGCGGTACCTGCAGGATGTGCTTGGCCAATAATTCCCGATTCAGTCGTGACGAATGGGCAGGGTCGTGGTCATGGTGTGGCTTCCAACTTGCCGCTTTCTGAGGTCTCATATCCACCGCCGAACTGCGTCAAGAAGATGACAGTGAGATGTTTGTTGACAGTCTGACTGGTACGTATTCGTGATGCACAACATAATGGTAGTCGAGAAAAAAGTCATATATATAACTGATTTACTTATTTATTTATTCATATCCTCCAATTTGAAATATTTTCAGTTCAACTTTCCTTGATGTGTTAAAGATGTGTCCCTCATCACTCTAACTTTACAGTTAACAAATTAAATATGTTTTGTTTCCACTAAATATCAATAAACACACTCGTTCACGATACTGTGGTTGAAAATCTACGTGTACATGTACCGTTTGTGTGTGTGTGTGTGTGTGTGTGTGTGTGTGTGTGTGTGTGTTGCCTTATATTTATGGATGGATATTCTGGCATTCCATGGGTATGCATTCGACTTTTCCAGATTTCTTTTTTTTTTAATCTAAAGCACACTGCAAATGGTCCATGATCCTTAAAGCCCGAGGGGTTGGCACTGAGCCCTTCCTGCATGCGTTTTATTCTGTCCAACAAGGAGAGTATGTTTTCACTTGTGTTTGTTTGTTTGTTTGTCTGTTAGCAAGCTTCCTCAACAACTAAAAGAGAAATAAGGACCAAATTTGCTGGGTAGAGAGCCCATGTCCCAAGAAACAATCGACCCGTGGATTGCGAGCCACAGCTCAGGCTGTGCTAACCTTCCAGTGGCCATGCATCACTGCTCACTACTCCACCCCTACGCAGACGTAAGCATGGCGCTACGCGAAGACGGAGAGAGAGAGTTTTTTTTTTTTTTTTTTCCCCACCAGATGATGCCCTGGACGTTTATCTTCAAGTTTATAACAAACATTTTTTTTTTTTTTTTTCATTTTTTCACGACTCCATCCCTATGCAAACTTACGCATGGCGCTACACAAACACGGAGAGAGAGATTTTTTTTTTTTTTTTCCACTAGGTGACGCCCGGCATGTTTATCTTTAAGTTTATAATAAACAAAAACTTTTTTTTTTTTTTCGTCTGTTCCGCACCACGGGGTGAGATAAAAAAAAGTAAGTGCACAATCCACGGATTAAGCTTTGGGACCGACGCAGATCGTATTACAGATTCTGGGTCCGGAAAACACTTTTTGCGAAACCTTAATCAGTGATGAGAAACCCTAATCCATTATGAAGAATGGTTTGGAAATTACGTTGCCCATGTGTGAGAGACGCGCTCCACTGAGTGCCCCTCTTGTTTGTTAGTTTGTTTGTCTGTTATCAGAATTACTCAAAAACTAAGTGAGAAATTTTGACCAAATTCGGTGGATAGATAGCCCATGTCCCAGGGAACAATCGATCAACTTTTAGGACCGAAGTTTATTAGTTTGGCTGTTAGCAGGATTACTCAAAAACTGAGAGAGATTTGGACCACATCTGGTGGGTAGATAGCCTATGTCCCAGGGAACAACCGCTTAACTTTTGGGACCAATCCGGCTCGTATTACAGAGTCTGGGTCCGAAAAACACTTTTAGCGAAACCCTAATCAGTGATGACAAACCGAAACCCATTATGAAGAGTGGTTTGGAAATTAGGCTACGTTGCCTTTATCGGAGAGATGCGCTCCACTGAGTGCCCCCCCCTTTTTTTTTTTAGTAACCTGTTTTCATTCAGGCATAGCTCTATAACTACATCACGTAGAACTTACAAGATCATAATACTCACCAGTCCTTCTTTTCACGTGTCCCCGGGTCTCTAGGTGGAGGCTTTGTGGATGAAGATGATGTATGGAGGTAATATCTGTCTGTACGAACGGGCAAGTCAGTGATTAAGGCTTGTATGCTGCCTGCCTGCCTTGCTCAAATGATGGTTCCCCTCTTGCTGCTTTCACTACCCCTTGCCCCATTTGACCTTGACACACCTCTCCACTGGCCCTTGCTACAACCCCATGAAGGAATCATCACCCTTTGTACGTTTGGCAAAGACAGAAAAGTATTTCCAAGGTTTATTACCCATTATTCGGCCGGAATGATCCCTTTCCCTTTCCTGTGAGTTACCCCTGCTGTCAGGGTCATTTCTTACACTAGTAGTTTGCCTTACTTTCTAAACCATTTATTTAGCTAAGCTGTTACTTTTCAATGGGCTTATAACAAATATATAAAATACTGATTATTATAACTCCTATTTTACCTGTACTACAAGGTCAGTATAGCTGTCACGTGATCTCATTTTCTTATTAATGTAGTTTTCCTTATATTCACAATTTTTGTGTAGAAAAGTCATTAAGTTGGCTAAGCCTGTACAGCACTACAGGAACTGCACAAGATTATTACTAATTTACTACCACACGAAATCAGTTTGCTCGTATATTGAACTATATTGCCGTAACACAATACAAAACCAGTGCACAGTACTTACACCAAAAGATCACATTCACTTTTCGCTCCAACGTTTATTTTCAGTACCATATATTACAAAACCACTGTATAGTTTTGGTCATATCACTTACTTTCAGTACTGTATGTTTCCATGTCTTCTAAAATTTACGTTTTTTTTTTTTACATTCATACTTCACTTAACGAATATGTCCTTAGTTTTGTAAACATTCATTCTCTACACTGAAGCTTTCCACATTTATATATGCCATATACTTTCCCCTTATTTTTATATACAATTACTCTATATATGTTACACTTTCTCACACACCTGCAGAATGTCAGACTGTGATGATGTGGATGGTGATGATGCGCAAGCACCGCAAAGACGATGGGAGGGAGATTGGGGAGCCGTATAGGGTGGCCAAGGGGAATTAATTACATTCCATGTAATAACTCCCACTCTTAGACGTCGTCTGTCCACTCATCAATGGCGATATTGTCATTTTTAGAATTCTGTTTATCGAACTATCACTCAACCTTTTTCCTGTACGAATGGGAGGCAAGCCAGAGATGGAGCTGGCTGCAGCGGAAAGTTTTTTTTTTTTTTTTTTGAGGAAGAAGGAACCAAAGGCCAGGCGTCCGTAATTACTGTTCCCTCCAAGAGAAAAACAAAATACAAGAGACAGCCAAATTCAAGATCCGATCATTTCGAGATGCCTGGACACACTGCGTTTGAAAAACTGGAGATCATAGGAAGCAGGGAAAACAGACAGAGGGAGACAGTTCCATAGTTGACTCGTTGCATAAATGAAGGACTGGGAGTAACGGTTAACTCTTGCATTAGAGAGTTGGACAGAAAAGGGATGAGAGTTTGCTGCTAGACGGGTGCTACGCGCCCGTCGTTGAGGTGGAGGAATGCATGCAGACAGTTCAGAGGAGCAGTGACCATCGAAGTAGCAATAGAAAAGAGATGAAGATGCAACAGTGCGACGAAGAGACAGAGGTTGAAGGACGTCAGTAAGAGGAGGAGAGTTAATGAGACGAAAAGTCTTTGACTCCACTAAATGGAACCAGAAATCGTCGATAGCATCCATCCCGATTCTCCTGGAAAACTGGCAGTGCAGCTCACCTGCCTTCTATATCCCTACGTCATGCTCTGCATACCACTGAAAATGGGTAAGACTTCAAACTGGAGGAAATGTCAAGTGCCTATGTCCATCATCCAAGCAACCCCAAACACCAGTTATATGGTTTTATGATGACTACAGAGTCTGTCACTGGGGTTTTAAGGGTTAACAACTTCAGCTTATAGAGTTTCTTGATAATTCTCTTGTCGTGTCTGCCTGATGCTCTGCACAATGGCTATTCTGGCATGATACAGGGACTTGATCCCTCCCCCCCTTTTTATTCCTTTGCATATAGCACCTTCCAACTGGCCTTTGATAACCCTGCCTTTGTAGTTTGTCGATATCTCTTGTTGTCTTTCCATGAAGCTCTGCCTAAAGTTCGCAGTGCAGACAAACAACCAAACAGGCAGACAACAAAAAGACAAACACAATCTTAGGATAACTGACTAAGACGAAAGAATGTACAATACTATACGAAAGTAATGTTTTGTTTTGTTTTGCTCCTTTGTGTCACATTAACTGCTATTCCTGCAGGGCGCAAGTCAGCGGTCAACGTTTCCAAGAAATTGGGGGGCCTGTAGCACACTCCAGTGGGTCCCTATCAAGTTTTGATTTTAGAGTTTGCTGATTTAATCTCCTACATTCTGGACATGATGGCCTGCAGGTATGCGGTCGAATTTTCCTGATTTTATTTTTTTCTTTTCTCCTCCCCTATTTTTTTCCGGGGAGGTGGGGGGGCTGGGGGACAGGGCCAATGCACACTCCGAAGTGTTCTTAACCCCTTAACCGCGGGGCGTCATTTTCGTGATGCTTGGGAGCAAGGGATCATACCGCAGGCCGTCACTTTTGTGATTCTGTGTTATTTTGAATTCGCCTGGGCTTTCAAGTGGTGGCTTGTATCATCTATCAGTACTGCCAATGTTCGACACTACTCAGTACTCCTAATCTCATCTGTACTCCCATCCATTGTTGACAATTTAGCCATTTCTCCCCGTTCTTGACTCCCCTCCCTACCTCATCTCCATTACCCTCTCCTCTCGCCTGCCTGGCCGTGCTACGCCAAGTAAATCTTCCCTGGAATTTTTTACTGATTTCATCCATTGAAATTAGCCCTATGCCCTATTCTTATACCAAATAATATATACAAGAAAGAAATAAGGTAAGTGAGAGTGCCATACACCTAGAATTGGCTAATTATCACCTGACAACACCTCACGTGCACTCGTTCGCTAATTTTCGCTGTTTATTTCCCCTTGAAATATGCCATATAATCTATTTGCGTAATAAAAATATATATAAGAAAGGAAGGGACAAGCCTAATTGATGTTTACATTCACCTGGAACTACCTAATTATTACAGGCCACCACACTGTATTCTATGCTAAGTTAATCTTCCCTTGAATTTTCCACTGATTTCATCCATTGAAATAAGCCCTATGCCCTATTCTTATACCAAATAATATATAAAAAAAATAAATAAGGTAATTGATAGCACCATATACCTGGAATTGGCTAATTATCACCTGACAACACCTCACGTGCACTCATTCACTAATTTTCGCTGTTTAATTCCCCTTGATATATGCCATATAATCTATTCGCGTAATAAATATACTAATAAGGAGGGAAGGGAGAAGCCTAAGTGATATATACATTCACCTGGAACTACCTAATTTATTATGTATTGTCTTGGTTTCCTGCCAATCATTTCATTGCTATATATTAGCAGGTCTCACGAGGCTGAAGTTGGCAGTATTGCACTCACCCTAGCCAGGCGGCAGGAGGCCACCACTATCAGTTTACTGTCGTCTTTCAAGGTGAAAGTACCTTGGATTCGCGCCTGTAAAATTCCGCTGCTTTTTAGCCCTATGCAAAGGGACCTGTGACCTCTACCCCCTACTAAACCTCATGTGGAAAGAGGTTGACAAATGATAGAGAGTGACTACGATCTTTCTGTGAGTAAAACAGTGCAAGTGGAAATGTAAATAATGTGTAAACAATGTGTAAACAGCAAGTGAAAGCAATGAATGTAAATAGAAGTGAACAGTGGAAAATAGTTTTATAAGTTACTGCAAGTGACATTGCCTAACACAGTGTAAATAAAATAGAAATGTAAATAATGCAAATAAAATAGAGAATGTAAATAGAAATGTAAATGAATAGTATTATAAGAATACGAGTATATATACTAGGAGTAATGAAAGTGAAAGTTTCACTCTAGCATGTATGAATACTATGAGTTATGAGAGTGAAGGTGAAAGTGACATTCACTCTCAATGCTAGTATACAGGACGAGAAAGTGAATGCTACGTATTTTACTGAAAGAGAAATTGAATGCCTACAGTGACAATAAACTACTATTACTGAAGGAAACTTATTGATAAAGACTGTAGACATATATAAGTGTTATATAGTAATAGAAATATAAAGTGTGAGAGTTTTATGAATAATAAATGACAGAACACCAGTGGTGAACGATCGGAAGTGGGATGGTCATACGCCCTCGTAATTTTCATTGCTTTGACAGTGTGTTTTTTTTTTTTTTGAATATGGATTCCAAACTATTTGAGAATCATAGAATAGTGTTTCTAGTGATAATATGAGGCTGTGGTAATCATATTACGGGTTGTCGCGAAGTGTAAAGTGGAGACTTCATTACCCATCTTCAGAGGTCTCCACAAGTCCTACGGTACTCGACGAAGGCTCAACAAACATCCCAGGAGAAAGCTGAAGGTATGTGCCATATGCATATTTAATTTTAATATTCTAGGACTAATAACTGATTTTTGGCAAATATTTTTAGAGAGTCTGTCGGACCGTGAATATGCCCGCGGGAGCCGCAAGTCAAAGCAAAACAAGCCCGCGGTTTAAGGGTAATGATCAGAGTGTTCTTTTTTCTCTTATCTTTAAGGAGTGATGGTCTGCACAAATTTCACACTGTAGACAGATATACAAACAGAGACTAAAAGTCAATGCAAAGGTAGGATTTTAAATATATATATATATATATATATATATATATATATATATATATATATATATATATATATATATATAGATAGATAGATAAGATATACTATTTGTGTCATTCACCTGGTCGGTCAGGATCACGTGATGGGGTGAACGTCAGCTTTTACCCTCCCGGAAGAGAGCTGAGAGCTCATATAGTCCGATCTAAGGGCATGGTTTGTGACCTTTACACATGCACACACCCGTCCCTTTGTTCAGGGTTGCAGTAACCAACCGCTTTGCCAGTGAAATTTTTCGCAACCCATGCGAGGCGTGAACTCTCGTCTACCAGATGGCAGGCGAGAACATTACCACTGAGCCAGTGATTGGTGTGTGTGTGTGTGTGTGTGTGTGTGTGAGTGCGTGTGTGTGTGTGTGTGTGTGTGTGTATGTGTGTGTGTGTGTGTGTGTGTGTGTGTGTGTTTTACAATAAATTTGTGTAACCAGTGATATCATGGAATCCCTAGTCAGTTCGTGAAATCACTGTGAATGGAATGGATTAATATAGGTTATGTTAATTTTGGCTGCGGTCAGATTAGGCTGAGATAATCAATATTAAGCTTATGTTAAGATAAGCTACTTTGGTTGGGTTAGGTTTGATTTGGTTAATTTAAATGAACGCTTAACATTACTTAACATTCAGTTAAAGTAGCCTAATTTAACATAGCTTAACATCAGCTCAACCTAGATTATCCCAGCCTAACCTAACCGCAGTCTAAATTGACCTAGTCTAAATTTGTTAATCCCAGTTCATACTCACTTCGCGAATTGAATAGGAATTTCATGAATCACTGGTTACACAGATTCACTGAAACACACACATCTGGTAGACTGGAGTTCGCGCCTTGCTCAGGTTGCGAAAAGTTTCACTGACGAAGTGGGTGGTTACTGTACCCCTTCAGCAAGGGGACGGGTTTGTGCGTGTGTGAAGGTCACAGCCTTGCTCTTAAATCGGACTATATGAGCTCTCAGCTCCCTTCCGGGAGAGTAAAAAGCTGACGATCACAACCATCAGGTGATCCTGACCGACCCGGTGAATTACACACACACACACACACATATATATATATATATATATATATATATATATATATATATATATATATATATATATATATCCCATTAGAGCCCAGTGTCCCCAGTATTGGACAGGACTGGGACTTTTCAATCCTTAATAAAGCAGGAAACCCCCGGGTAGGGACCTATGAGCTTCGCGACTATGAGCCGATAGGCGGAGGGCGGTACGCTTATGACCCTCCCGGAACAGTGCCTCGTTCAGCAACTCTGGAATCCAATGGGATATATATATATATATATATATATATATATATATATATATATATATATATATATTGGTGAGAGAGAGAGAGAGAGAGTAAATACAGTATATTGTACTAAAGAAAATAAACAATGCAGAACTTGCAGTCACGTTCAGCGAAGTATACACACACACACACACACACACACACACACACACACACACACACACACACACTCACCGCTCGCCGGCTCAGTGGTAACGCTCTTGCTTAGCATCTGCTAAGACAGGGGTCTGCGGATAGCTCGAGATGTGAAAAGTTTCACTGACGAAGCGGGTTGTCGCTGTCCTCCTCGACCAAGAGGATGGGTGTGTGCGCGAGTGAAGGTCAAGGCTTTGCCCTTAGATCGGACTATATGAGCTCTCGGCTGAAGGGTAAAATGCTGATGACAACAACCTCCATGTGATGCTGCCCGACCCGGTGAATTACACACACACACACACACACACACACACACACACACACATATATATATATATATATATATATATATATATATATATATATATATATATATATATTGTTACGGAACAGAGAAAGATAATTGTACACTTTAAGTGAGAATACTAAAAATCACTACTGTCCCGTAAAGTTCCAGGTTCAAAACAAAAGAGTTAGGTAAAATTACAAGTTAAAGTTTAATGCTCAAACTAACAACAAAACATTCAGGACTCATAAGGATAATGTAATGGCAAAAAACAGGTTAAATATATGGTTAACTGCAATAGCCTCTATTAACACAAAATTAGCATGAGTAAATTTATCTCAGTCAGCCCTGTTAAAATGAGATACCAGATAATACTCAGTGAATTCCACATATATTATTACAGATACAAAATATTATTAATGATGGCTGACAATAAGAACCCCACATGAATTTAAAAAAATCCTACTAGGCCTTAGAATCAACCTTACGCTACACAGTACAAGGAAAAAATGCAACAACAGTTATACTCAAATTACACACAGCCGCTAGATGCTTGGAGACTTCCTGACCACTCACAATAAACACAACTGTACAGGGGAGGACAGAGATGTGACCAAAATGAGGAGTAGATCTAAGTGGCAATAACGCAAAGACTGAGCTCATTATATAGGGGCCGGCAGAGCTTGATACAACTTGTAAGAAGAACGCGCAAATGAAGCCATGGGGACAAAGAGTGGACAATCCTGCTCTGAACAACAGAAAGAACGACTTACTCTACTATAAGGGTGGAAGGGGGGAGTGAGGTAGAACACGCTCGTGATCAAACATGCAGCATACTGTACGTTAGAATTACACAAAGGATGATGAAATCATAGGCTATGTAACACCTCCCCACAAAGAAAAAGAAATTTACAAAGGAAATTTCTTATTACTCTAAAACAATCTGTCTAAAGTCTAGATAAGCAATCTGCAATAACATTTTCTTTCCCCTTGACATGCTGTATGTCTAATGAATACTCCTGAAGAAGTAGACTCCATCTTGTCAATCTCTGATTTTTATCTTTAAACTTACTAAGGAATTTCAGTGGGTTATGATCGGTATAAATGACTATGGGGTCAAAACCAGAACACAAATAAAATGAAAAATGCTGTAAACCCAAAATCAAGGCCAAAAGCTCTTTCTCAATAGTTGAGTAGTTCTTTTGAGGTGGAGTGAACTTCTTACTGTAATAAGATACGGGATGTTCATTACCCTGATCATCCTCTTGCAACAAAACAGCCCCAGCTCCTGTATCACTTGCATCAAGAGCCATCTTAAAAGGCTTAGCAAAATTTGGAGTAGCGAGCACTGGCTGACTTAATAGGATAGCTTTAAGTTTGTTGAAAGAGGATTCACAGTTATCGGTCCAGACAAATTTAACTCCCTTTTTCAGTAGGTCTGTAAGTGGTGATACAAGAATTGAAAAGTTAAGAACAAATCTCCTGTAATAACCTACCATTCCCAAAAATCTTTGTAGCTCTTTCCTACTTTTAGGTCTGGGAAGATCACTTATAACCTGAACCTTAGCTCCTGGTGGTGCAACATGTCCATCACCAATTACATACCCAAGGTACTGAACTTTAGCTTGACCAAACTCACACTTTGATAAATTAGCTACAAGATTAGCATGAACCAAACGCTCAAGAAATTTACTGACATGGCATAGGTGATCTTTCCAGTTGTCACTGAAGATTAATACATCATCAATATAAACAACACACCCTGCCAAACCGTCTGTTACAACATTCATGAGCTTCTGAAATGTGGCTGGTGCATTCTTCATACCATATGGCATTACATAACATGCAAAAGTCTTTCCTAGTGTTACAAAACATGAGATCTCCCTAGCACGTTCAGTCATAGGTACTTGCCAGTATCCCTTTAACAAATCAAACTTACTTATGTACCTAGCCTTTCCGATCTTGTCTATGCAATCTTCCACGCGAGGGAGAGGGTAAGTGTCTGTTTTGGTTATCTGATTAACACGTCTGTAGTCGATGCAAAGCCGCTGTGACCCACCTTGCTTAGGGACTAGAGTGACAGGAGAACTCCACTCGCTCCGACAGGGCTCAATCATCTTGTGGTCCAACAGGTAGCCAAGCTCCTTCTGGATGAGAGGAACTTTCACTGGGTTCACACGGTAAGGAGGCAATTTAATTGGCTTTGCGTCTCCAACATCGACATCATGCATCAACACAGTGGTTCTTCCTGGAGTAGCACGGAACACTTGCGGGTACTCCTGCAGTAATGCCGAAAACTCCTGCCTTTCCTCGGGAGGTAGATGAGAAAGCTTAGTCTGGAGATCATTCATAATATCAGGATTCTTCCCCAAACTATCACTCAGGCTCATACTTCATGGGAGAACTTCACTTGCAGACTCGGGAGGAACAGCTACATTGCAGACTGGGTTATTTTCGTCCCGCCTGTGATATAACTTTAGCATGTTGATGTGACAAAGTTGCTTGTTCTTCCTACGATCTGGTGTGGCGATGACATAGCTGACATCACTGAGTTTCTTCTCCACGAAATAAGGACAACTAAACTTGGCTTGAAGAGGTTGCCCATGAACTGGTAGCAGAATCAAAACCTGATCTCCCGGCTGAAAGTGGCGTAACCTGGACTTCTTATCATACCAAGTGTTCATCTTCTCCTGAGCAGCTGTAAAGCAGTGGACAGCCGTTCTTTGAACTTCATCACATACTCCAGCAGGTTGCCGTCATCTTCCTCTGACAGCCAGCATTCCTTGAGTAACTTAAGGGGTCCTCTTACTTCATGGCCAAACAGTAGTTCAAAGGGTGAGAAGCCCAATGATTCATTTGGAGATTCTCTTGCAGCAAACACAACGAATGGAAGACCTTTATCCCAGTCTTTCTGATGTTCCAAACAGTATTTCTTGAGCATCGATTTGAGTGTTTGATGATATCTTTCCAATGCTCCTTGGGTCTGGGGATGGAAAGCTGAAGACGTGATCTGGGTGATGCCCAACTCTTTCAGAGACTGATTGAAAACATTTGACATGAAATTACTTCCCCGGTCGGACTTTACCTCCTTGGGCAGACCAAACTTTGTGAAGAACCCTAGCATTTCCTTAACCACGTTCTTTGCTGAGATATTTCTAAGTGGAATGGCTTCAGGATAACGAGTAGCCATATCAATCAGGGTCAACACATAAGAAAATCCTGAAGAAGTCTTAGGAAGAGGGCCCACAATATCCACCAACACACGGGTGAATGGCGCCTCAAAAGGAGGAATGGGAACTAGAGGTGCAACCTTTTCGGTCTGATTACACTTCCCCACAACTTGACAGGTGTGACAAGACTTACAATACCAGGAAACATCCTTGAAGATACCTGGCCAATAGAAGTGTTTCAAAATGCGTGCCACAGTCTTCCTCACTCCAAGGTGTCCTGCCAAACTGGAATCATGAGCCACTCTAATGATATCCTGCCTACAAACACGAGGGGTGACAACTTGATGGACAACCTCCCACTCACAGTCTGCTGATGCTGTTGGGGGTCTCCACTTCCTCATAAGTACTCCTGACTTTATATAATAACAATTAGAAGCACCAGCTGACTCTTCCTCACTGCAAGCAGAGTTAGCTAGACCTTTCAACTCAGGGTCAGCAACCTGCAACTCAACCAACTCTTGACGAGACAAATTATCAACACTACGGGGTACTGCCTCATCTGGTGAGTGGTCCAAATTAGCAAGAAAAGTGTCAGCTAGGATAACATCATCATCATCATTATCCTCTAAATCACCAGTAACTTTAGACTTAGCCCTAGTGACAGCACATGCAGGGAACACATCAGGGACATCACAATCCTGGGTCGCAGCCACTGGCTCACTAGACAACTGAGGAGCTGGACACACTTGACTTCCACCAATATCATTTCCAAGTAAGAAAGTTACACCTGACATTGGGAGTGTCTCAACCAACCCAACCATAACGGAACCATTAACAAAACCAGACTCTAAATTCACTCTGCACAGAGGGACAGAGAAGTAATTATTCCCTACACCTTGTAAGATTACGGTTTCATCAGAGGAATTAACATTAGAGCCTAGAACACTGGTCAGCATAAGGGATTGGCAAGCACCTGTATCACGACATATTATAACTGATTTCCTGTCATTACTGTCCAGAGGACTGACAAAACCATCAGACAGGAAATTAGCACATGAACTCTTGAGAGTGTCACCCACGTTACTGCTCAAAAGAGGAGCTCCATCATGAGAATTTAAGTTACCCCTCAAAGCAGGTTCAGTTAACTCAGTTAAAGAATTATGGGAACTCTCAAGGGTGGACACTAGACCAATTGACTGAATATTTAAAGACTCCTTTTTGTTCATATCACGCTGTCTCCTGAAACATTTCTCCGTAGTATGACCAAGCTTACTACAATAAGTACATTTACTTTCCTGAAATCTAGAGGTGAAGCTGGTATTTACTTCCTGAGAAACATCATCTTTATTCTCTTTCCTGTTGCCTTTACTCTGAGTAGAGGCAACGTACTTACTCTCAGCTTTCCTTTTTTGTTTAGAATATCTCTTGTGAGTGAGAACATATTCATCAGCTAAAACTGCAGCATCAGACAAATTATCTATTCTTCTCTCATCAAGATATAGGCTTACATCTTCATTAATACACCGTTTGAAGTCCTCCAGCAAAACCATCTGCTTAAATTTATCAAAATCAGAATCCACATTCTTAGAATTTAACCACTGCTCTAACAGATCTTCTTTGATTTTTGCATACTCAACATGGGATTGCTTATCTTGCTTACAAGTTGTCCTAAATTTTACTCTATAGGCTTCAGGAACAAGCTCATAGGCCTTAAGAATCAAGCTCTTAACTACATCATAATTATCACATTGATCCTGAGGCAATGATGCATAAGTTACTTGAGCTTTACCGGTGAGAACAGTTTGAAGGAGTACTGGCCAGTACTTTTTGGGCCAATTAAAACCTGTAGCTACCCTCTCAAACAACTGAAAAAACTTTGTTAAATCAGATTCATTAAAAGGAGGGACAAGTTTAACATTTTTAACCACATCAAAATCATCAGAGCTAGATGATCCAGTTCCACCTTGTTTCATGCGATACTCATGGTCTGCCTGAATCCTAGCAAGTTCAGTTTGTGCCTGAGCCTGTACCTGTGCCTCTTGAATACGAGCATTTGCCTGAAATTCAGCCTCCTGAATACGAGCCTTAGACTCCGCCTCCTTAGCCAGAGACTCAGCCTCCTTAGCACGTGCTTGAAATTCAGCCTCCTTAACACGAGCCTCGTGCAGTGCTACCTGTAACTTAGCTAATTCAATCTGCGTTTGCTCATTTGGAGGAGTTACATTAAACAAGCTTTTATTAATCGTGCCAACAATTTGATCTTTAGAATGATGAGAGTGAACTGCAATTCCCAATTGTTGAGCAACAAGCTTAAGTTCATTCTTTGTTCTGTTTTCCACATCCAACACTGTTTGCACATATGACAAAAAATCTTTGGCTTCATCAATTGTAGTAATAGTAGACATCATGAATAAATCACAGTCACAAAATATCAAGCAATATCCTTATGATAATATCCTGAATATCCTGGCGAGGTCGCCAAATTTATGTTACGGAACAGCGAAAGATAATGTACACTTTAAGTGAGAATACTAAAAATCACTACTGTCCCGTAAAGTTCCAGGTTCAAAACAAAAGAGTTAGGTAAAATTACAAGTTAAAGTTTAATGCTCAAACTAACAACAAAACATTCAGGACTCATAAGGATAATGTAATGGCAAAAAACAGGTTAAATATATGGTTAACTGCAATAGCCTCTATTAACACGAAATTAGCATGAGTAAATTTATCTAAGTCAGCCCTGTTAAAATGAGATGCCAGATAATACTCAGTGAATGCCAGATATATTATTACAGATACAAAATATTATTAATGATGGCTGACAATAAGAACCCCACATGAATTACAAAAAATTCTACTAGGCCTAAGAATCATCCTTACGCTACACAGTACAAGAAAAAATGCAACAACAGTTATACTCAAATTACACACAGCTGCTAGATGGTTGGAGACTTCCTGAGCACTCACAATAATAACAACTGTACAGGGGAGGACAGAGATGTGAGCAAAATGAGGAGTAGATCTAAGTGGCAATAATGCAGAGACTGAGCTCATTATATAGGGGCTGGCATAGCTTGATACAACTTGTAAGAAGGACGCGTAAATGAAGCCATAGGGGACAAAGAGTCGTCAATCCTGCTCTGAACAACAGAAAGAACGACTTACTCTACTATAAGGGTGGAAGGGGGGAGTGAGGTAGAACACTCTCGTGATGAAACATGCAGCATACTGTACGTTAGAATTACACAAAGGATGATGAAATCATAGGCTATGTAACAAAATATATATATATATATATATATATATATATATATATATATATATATATATATATTGCTATATATATATATATATATATATATATATGTCTATATCTATCTTTCTATCTCTATATCTATCTTTATATATAGATATATATATATATATATATATATATATATATATATATATATATATATATATATATATATATATACATGTCCTTCAATCACGCCCAAACCAAGGGCCAGAGACCCCCAGACCCATATATATTCTGAATCAGGGTGACCCAAGGATGGTTTTAAAGGGGTCAAAATTCAGATCTGGGTCATCTGAGGTCACCGGTAGTGTTCACCTTTTTGGCTCGGGCAACGCCGGGTACCTTTGCAGCCCAATTTTTGGCATCAAAACTCACGCGACCTCCAGTTCGGACATGGGCTATGTGAGGTTGACCTCCGAGGTCATTTGAGGTCATCTGTCGGAAGTCATTTTAGGTCACCAGTAATACGCGTTCAAACGACTGGACCCAACAGCCCAATTTTTGGCATGGATACTCACATAACCAGTTAGGACATAGGCTATGTGAAGTTGACCTCCGAGTTCATTTGAGGTCACTGGTCAGAGGTCATTTGAGGTCACTGGTAATACTAAACCAGTGCGCTCAATTACTGTGCGTTAGTCTGTGAAAGCTTAAGTAGAAAGTTCCTGGACGTTTTTTAATCCCCCTTCAAAAGCATAAAAGGTACAGTCACAGAAACAATTTTCTTCCTAGCTTGGTCTGAAGAAAATTTGCAACTGGAGAAATACAGCGAAAACCATATCTCCACCAATGTGTATTTCAGATGCTTAGATTTTTTCGCTATGTATTAGTCAAACTTTGGGAAGACTTGTGGCTATGCCTGTATATGGTCTTTCTGGAACAGAAAGATTGAACTTGAGCAAATAAGATTAGAGTGTTTGGCTTTTTTTAACCCGGCCCAGCTAGTATGCATATACATACATTGTATATATATATATATATATATATATATATATATATATATATATATATATATATTTTGTGTGTGTGTGTGTGTGCGAACATATGGAATGAAGTTGTCATATGATGCAACAAATAATGTTTATTTACTTACTTGTGACAGTTGTCTAAGTCAGCATGTTGGAGAGGTAGTGCAAAGACTGAATGTTAGAATAAATCAACATCGATATAGCATTCGAAACAAAAGAGAAAGGATCAGCATGCAAGATACTCTCTGACCACTTCAACAAAGGTGAGTGTAAAGATAAGAGTTTCACAATTCAAATAACTGAGAAAGTAAATGGAACAGGAAGAACTGAAAACAACAAAGAAGATTTACAAGTATCCTCGAAAAGAAGAAACAGAGAAAAGTTTTGGATAAAGACACCAAGAACAATCTATTCTTATGGATCAAATGATAAAATGGAAAAAGAAAACATATAATCAACGAGAAGATGTAACTGGAGAGAGTTTTAAGGTAACCAACAAAAACAGAATAAGAAAAAGAGGATAAAGAACTTCAAACAACAACAGAAGCAGCAGAGCAATTGAATTTATGAAGAATGTCACAGACATGATAGGCTTATCAGATAATAAACTATTAAGATACTGCCAAAAAACAATATCACAAATGACAAAGAAAGAACTGGATGAATTATTCATGCTAGTGCAAAACACAAGCTTAAACAATGAGGATTGAAACTCTAAATTTTCAAGAATATTAGAGATACTACAAGATCTTGGGAACTACAAAATCATGAAAAGAAAACATTACGAAGACATGGAAAAGAAATTCACGAGAATAAAGTGTAAAATTCCGTTTTGCAACAAAGGCATCAAAAAATTGGAATTGAATAAATGTTTCAAGTCTTCATATAACAAAGAGAGCATTCCAACTGGATTAAAAAATAAAGAAGCCCCAGTGATCGTATATCAGTATGGTCCAACTATAAAAAGAAGATTATTAAACTACAAAAAGACTGTTGAAGAATTAGATGTTAAAGAATGGCTAGTGCAAAATAATGAGTGTAAGTGTTACGATTCAGAGTTCATTGATATTCAACATCAGCATGTAATAACAAGTAACCTAGACATAATAAAAGATATTAGATTAAAAAAACTAATGTACGGAGAATTGAATTATCGGGAAGCTAAAGGAATCAATTGGAAACAAGTGAGAGAAAATGTTAACATTGCAGTCAAAAAGTGTGCTGCAGAATGGTGTAAACTGTCAGAATGTAATGAATGTTTTATGATGGAATGGAAAGTAAAAGTCATGCAGAACGTTGATGAAAAAATCTGCAAACTCAAGAAGCACTATTCTACAGTAGATGGAGAATGCCAAAACCAGTCCTCAAAGATAAGGAAGCAATGAAAGATGTTGAAGACTTGCGCAAGTCGTATGTTTTGGTCCCAGTAGACAAAACATATAATATTCCAGTCATCTGCAATATATATTACATAAAAACACTTTTACAAGAATTAGTCATGATAACTCAAGTCTCCGAAACATATTCAACAGTTAGTAGTAAAGAGACTACGACAGTTGAAAACCTGTCATCATACTCTTCTAGTCACGGAATCGAGGTAGATGATGATAAAAAATTGCCATACATATATAGTAAATAATAACGCATAAAGACCTTGTAAAATTCAGATTCATAATTTCCTCTAGAGTATGTGCAACAAAATCCCTGGCAAAAAAACTATCACACATTTATAAACGATTTACAAGCAGCACAATATATATATATATATATATATATATATATATATATATATATATATATATATATATATATATATATTGTTACGGAACAGCAAAAGATAATGTACACTTTAAGTGAGAATACTAAAAATCACTACTGTCCCGTAAAGTTCCAGGTTCAAAACAAAAGAGTTAGGTAAAATTACAAGTTAAAGTTTAATGCTCAAACTAACAATAAAACATTCAGGACTCATAAGGATAATGTAATGACAAAAAAACAGGTTAAATATATGGTTAACTGCAATAGCCTCTATTAACACGAAATTAGCAAGAGTAAATTTACCTAAGTCAGCCCTGATAAAATGAAAATACACTGGGTAATGCTCAGTTAATGCAAGATAAATTATTACAGATACAAAATATTATTAATGATGGCTGACAACAAAAACCCTACATAAATTACAAAAACCTTACTAGGCCTAAGAATTAACCTTATGCTACACAGTACAAGAAAAAATGCAACAACAGTTATACTCAAATTACACACAGCTGCTAGATGGTTGGAGACTTCCTGAGCACTCACAATAATAACTGTACAGGGGAGGACAGAGATGTGAACAAAATGAGGAGCAGATCTAAGTGGCAATAATGCAGAGACTGAGCTCATTATATAGGGGCCAGCAGAGCTTGATACAACTTGTAAGAAGGACGCGCAAATGAAGCCATAGGGGACAAAGAGCTGACAATCCTACTCTGAACAACAGAAAGGACGACTTACTCTACTATAACGGTAGAAGGGGGACTGAGGCAGAACACGCTCGTGATCAAACATGCAGCATACTGTGCGTTAAAATTACACAAAGGATGATGAAATCATAGGCTATGTAACACCTCCCCACAAAGAAAAAGAAATTTACAAAGGAAATTTCTTATTACTCTAAAACAATCTGTCTAAAGTCTAGATAAGCAATCTGCAATGACATTTTCTTTCCCCTTGACATGTTGTATGTCTAATGAATACTCCTGAAGAAGTAGACTCCATATTGTCAATCTCTGATTTTTATCTTTAAACTTACTAAGGAATTTCAGTGGGTTATGATCGGTATAAATGACTATGGGGTCAAAACCAGAACACAAATAAAATGAAAAATGCTGTAAACCCAAAACCAAGGCCAAAAGCTCTTTCTCAATAGTTGAGTAGTTCTTTTGAGGTGGAGTGAACTTCTTACTGTAATAAGATACAGGGTGTTCAATACCCTGATCATCCTCTCGCAGCAAAACAGCCCCAGCTCCTGTATCACTTGCATCAACAGCCATCTTAAAAGGCTTAGCAAAATTTGGAGTAGCGAGCACTGGCTGACTTAATAGGATAGCTTTAAGTTTGTTGAAAGAGGATTCACAGTTATCGGTCCAGACAAAATTAACTCCCTTTTTCAGTAGGTCTGTAAGTGGTGATACAAGAATTGGAAAGTTAAGAACAAATCTCCTGTAATAACCTACCATTCCCAAAAATCTTTGTAGCTCTTTCCTAGTGTTACAAAACATGAGATCTCTCTAGCACGTTCAGTCATAGGTACTTGCCAGTATCCCTTTAACAAATCAAACTTACTTATGTACCTAGCCTTTCCGATCTTGTCTATGCAATCTACCACACGAGGGAGAGGGTAAGTGTCTGTTTTAGTTATCTGATTAACACGTCTGTAGTCAATGCAAAGCCGCTGTGACCCACCTGGCTTAGGGACTAGAGTGACAGGAGAACTCCACTCGCTCTGACAGGGCTCAATCATCTTGTGGTCCAACAGGTAGCCAAGCTCCTTCTGGATGAGAGGAACTTTCACTGGGTTCACACGGTAAGGAGGCAGTTTAATTGGCTTTGCGTCTCCAACATCGACATCATGCATCAACACAGTGGTTCTTCCTGGAGTAGCACGGAACACTTGCGGGTACTCCTGCAGTAATGCCGAAAACTCCTGCCTTTCCTCGGGAGGTAGATGAGAAAGCTTAGTCTGAAGATCATTCATGATATCAGGATTCTTCCCCAAACTATCACTCAGGCTCATGCTGCATGGGAGAACTTCACTTGCAGACTCAGGTGGAACAGCAACAGTGCAGACTGGGTTATTTTCGTCCCGCCTGTGATACAACTTCAGCATGATGATGTGACAAAGTTGCTTGTTCTTTCTACGATCTGGTGTGGCGATGACATAGTTGACATCACTGAGTTTCTTCTTCACGAAATGAGGACCACTAAACTTGGCTTGAAGAGGTTGCCCATGAACTGGTAGCAGAATCAAAACCTGATCTCCTGGCTGAAAGTGGCGTAACCTGGACTTCTTATCATACCAAGTCTTCATCTTCTCCTGAGCAGCTCCTAAGTTCTCTCTCGCCAGCTGAAAAGCAGTGGACAGCCGTTCTTTGAACTTCATCACATACTCCAGCAGGTTGACGTCATCTTCCTCCGACAGACAGCATTCCTTGAGTAGCTTAAGGGGTCCTCTTACTTCATGGCCAAACAGTAGTTCAAAAGGTGAGAAGCCCAGTGATTCATTTGGAGATTCTCTTGCGGCAAATACAACGAATGGAAGACCTTTATCCCAGTCTTTCTGATGTTCCAAACAGTATTTCTTGAGCATCGATTTGAGTGTTTGATGATATCTCTCCAACGCTCCTTGGGTCTGGGGATGGTAAGCTGAAGACGTGATCTGGGTGATGCCCAACTCTTTCAGAGACTGATTGAAAACATTTGACATGAAATTACTTCCCCAGTCTGACTGTACCTCCTTGGGCAGACCAAACTTTGTGAAGAACCCTAGCATTTCCTTAACCACATTCTTTGCTGAGATATTTCTAAGTGGAATGGCTTCAGGATAACGAGTAGCCATATCAATCAGGGTCAACACATAAGAAAATCCTGAAGAAGTCTTAGGAAGAGGGCCCACAATATCCACCAACACACGGGTGAATGGCGCCTCAAAAGGAGGAATGGGAACTAGAGGTGCAACCTTTTCGGTCTGATTACACTTCCCCACAACTTGACAGGTGTGACAAGACTTACAATACCAGGAAACATCCCTGAAGATACCTGGCCAGTAGAAGTGTTTCAAAATGCGTGCCACAGTCTTCCTCACTCCAAGGTGTCCTGCCAAACTGGAATCATGAGCCACTCTAATGATATCCTGCCTACAAACACGAGGGATGACAACTTGATGTACAACCTCCCATTCACAGTCGGCTGATGCTGTTGGGGGTCTCCACTTCCTCATAAGTACTCCTGACTTTATATAATAACAAGTAGAAGCACCAGTTGACTCTTCCTCACTGCAAGCAGAGTTAGCAAGACCTTTCAACTCAGGGTCAGCAACCTGCAACTCAACCAACTCTTGACGAGACAAATTATCAACACTACTGGGTACTGCCTCATCTGGTGAGTGGTCCAAATTAGCAAGAAAAGTGTCAGCTAGGATAACATCATCATCATCATTATCCTCTAAGTCACCAGTAACTTTAGACTTAGCCCTAGTGACAGCACATGCAGGGAACACATCAGGGACATAACAATCCTGGGCCGCAGCCACTGGCTCACTAGACATCTGAGGAGCTGGACACACTAGACTTCCACCAATATCATTTCCAAGTAAGAAAGTTACACCTGACATTGGGAGTGTCTCAACCAACCCAACCATAACGGAACCATTAACAAAACCAGACTCTAAATTCACTCTGCACAGAGGGACAGAGAAGTAATTATTCCCTACACCTTGTAAGATTACAGTTTCATCAGAGGAATTAACATTAGAGCCTAGAACACTGGTCAGCATAAGGGATTGGCAAGCACCTGTATCACGATATAATTTAACTGACTTCCTGTCATTACTGTCCAGAGGACTGACAAAACCATCAGACAGGAAATTAGCACATGAACTCTTGAGAGTGTCACCCACGTTACTGCTCAAAAGAGGAGCTCCATCAGGAGAATTTAAGTTACCCCTCAAAGCAGGTTTAGTTAACTCAGTTAAAGAATTATGGGAACTCTCAAGGGTGGACACTAGACCAATTGACTGAATATTTAAAGACTCCTTTTTGTTCACATCACGCTGTCTCCTGAAACATTTCTCCGTAGTATGACCAAGCTTACTACAATAAGTACATTTACTTTTCTGAAATCTAGAGGTGAAGCTGGTATTTACTTCCTGAGAAACATCATCTTTATTCTCTTTCCTGTTACCAGTACTCTGAGTAGAGGCAACGTACTTACTCTCAGCTTTCCCTTTTCCTCTAGAATATCTCTTGTGAGTGAGAACATATTCATCAGCTAAAACTGCAGCATCAGACAAATTATCTATTCTTCTCTCATCAAGATATAGGCTTACATCTTTATAAATACACCGTTTGAAGTCCTCCAGCAAAATCATCTGTTTAAATTTACCAAAATCAGAATCCACATTCTTAGAATTTAACCACTGCTCTAACAGATCTTCTTTGATTTTTGCATACTCAACATGGGATTGTTTATCTTGCTTGTAAGTTGTCCTAAATTTTACTCTATAGGCTTCAGGAACAAGCTCATAGGCCTTAAGAATCAAGCTCTTAACTACATCATAATTATCACATTGATCCTGAGGCAAAGATGCATAAGTTACTTGAGCTTTACCGGTGAGAACAGTTTGAAGGAGTACTGGCCAATACTTTTGGGCCAATTAAAACCTGTAGCTACCCTCTCAAACAACTGAAAATACTTCGTTAAATCAGATTCATTAAAAGGAGGGACAAGTTTAACATTTTTAGCCACATCAAAATCATCAGAGCTAGATGATCCAGTTCCACCTTGTTTCATGCGATACTCATGGTCTGCCTGAATCCTGGGAAGTTCAACTTGTGCCTGTATCTGTGCCTCCTGAATACGAGCCTGAGACTCTGCCTCCTGAATACGAGTCTGAGACTCCGCCTCCTGAATACGAGCCTGAGACTCCGCCTCCTGAATACGAGCCTGAGACTCCGCCTCCTTAGCCTGAGACTCCGCCTCCTTAGCCAGAGACTCAGCCTCCTTAGCACGTGCTTGAAATTCAGCCTCCTTAACACGAGCCTCCTGCAGGGCTAGCAGTAACTTAGCTAATTCAATCTGCGTTTGCTCATTTGGAGGAGTTACATTAAACAAGCTTTCATTAATCATACCAACAATTTGATCTTTAGAATGATGAGAGTGAACTGCAATTCCCAATTGTTGAGCAACAAGCTTAAGTTCATTCTTTGTTCTGTTTTCTACATCACACACTGTTTGCACATTTGACAAAAAATCTTTGGCTTCATCAAGTGTAGTAATAGTAGACATCATGAATAAATCACAGTCACAAAATATCAAGCAATATCCTTATGATAATATCCCGAATATCCAGATAAGAGGTCGCCAAATTTATGTTACGGAACAGCGAAAGATAATGTACACTTTAAGTGAGAATACTAAAAATCACTACTGTCCCGTAAATTCCAGGTTCAAAACAAAGAGTTAGTTAAAATTACAAGTTAAAGTTTAATGCTCAAACTAACAACAAAACATTCAGGACTCATAAGGATAATGTAATGGCAAAAAAACAGGTTAAATATATGGTTAACTGCAATAGCCTCTATTAACACGAAATTAGCAAGAGTAAATTTACCTAAGTCAGCCCTGATAAAATGAAAATACACTGGGTAATGCTCAGTTAATGCAAGATAAATTATTACAGATACAAAATATTATTAATGATGGCTGACAACAAGAACCCTACATAAATTACAAAAACCTTACTAGGCCTAAGAATTAACCTTATGCTACACAGTACAAGAAAAAATGCAACAACAGTTATACTCAAATTACACACTGCTGCTAGATGGTTGGAGACTTCCTGAGCACTCACAATAATAACTGTACAGGGGAGGACAGAGCTGTGAACAAAATGAGGAGCAGATCTAAGTGGCAATAATGCAGAGACTGAGCTCATTATATAGGGGCCAGCAGAGCTTGATACAACTTGTAAGAAGGACGCGCAAATGAAGCCATAGGGGACAAAGAGCTGACAATCCTACTCTGAACAACAGAAAGGACGATTTACTCTACTATAACGGTAGAAGGGGGGGACTGAGGCAGAACACGCTCGTGATCAAACATGGAGCATACTGTGCGTTAAAATTACACAAAGGATGATGAAATCATAGGCTATGTAACAATATATATATATATATATATATATATATATATATATATAAATATATATATATATATATATATACAAGAATTAACCGTATGTGAATATGTGACAACTCAGAAATGAGCAGAAAGGATATTGCTTCCATCAGTCACAAAAGAAATGCAAGAAACGTAGCAACATATGATTTTTCAACGTTATACTCGTACACGAAGATCGAACACAAGGATATAAAAAAGAAATTGGAATGAACAGTGCAAGTTGCTTTTAAAGGATTTAATAAGAATTTGATCACAGTAGGTGATTACGAAGGATATTCGGTATATAAAAGAGATGGAAAAAACTTGACCTTCTCAGAGGATCAGATAATAGATATGACATATTACCTGGTAGGAAACTGCTTTTTTACTTGTGGAAATATGGTTTTCAAACAGTGCATAGGAATACCCATGAAAACAGACCCAGCCCCATTCATGGTAAATCTATTCTAAAATAGTTATGAATTCAAGTGAATGGAACGAATTTCAAAAGTTCAGTACTCCAAAGTGAAGAAGTTAGCAAAACCAGACGATTCATTGACAATCTAATATCCTTAAACAAAGATGGAGATATGAATGAAAGGATCAAAGAAATATATCCGGAAGAATTAGTATTAAATAAAGAAAACACTGACCACTGCCAAACAAGCATTTTGGAAATTAATATCAAAATAGAAAACGAAGTTCTGTCAACAAAAGTATGATAAAAGAGATGATTATAATTTTCAAATTGTATCATACCCAAATTTGTCGGGAAACAAACCTACAGTAGAGTTCCAGCGTGCAGTGTATGCATGTCTCAGTTGCTACGGGTCGCAGTGGCAAGTACAAATCCAACAGATCACAAGAAAATTCCCTAGCCAAGGATTTTTCAAAACGGAATTACTCAAGAGATGGAAAACATAACATCATCCCTATAACTCCTTCAAACACCTGAAAGGAGAAATACCCAGTGTTACAACAATAATATCCCCGGCCAGTCGACGGGCAGAGAGTGCTCACGGGATCACCCCTGGCTCTGCAGCAGATGAAGACCGACTACAACAAAAAACAATTATACCTACCAATTTAGACTCTAATGGATGCTACTCAATCGACCATAACAACAACAAACTATTCCTCTCAGTTACAACGACCAGTTACACCTACCAATTTAGACTCAGCTGGGTGCAGCTTAATCAACAGTGACAACAAACTATTCCAACCAAATTGAACTCCACTGGAAATGGCATATTTGTCCTATATTTTCACACACACACACACACACACACACACATATATATATATATATATATATATATATATATATATATATATATATATATATATATATATATATATATGTGTGTGTGTGTGTGTGTGTGTGTGTGTGTGTGTGTGTGTACTTGTCTCTTGATACATGTGATGTGAGACTACGGTTCTATACCTCCAAAAGACAGACATTTTAATGAGTGCTTGTAGTATAACCTTTTGTATGCCTGATTATGGCCGTCCTGATATAACATTAGCAATCACGTCACGTGGACTGGCATAATCACTTTTCTATGGACCTCCATTCCCTAGTCGTACTTCGCCAGTTATCTAAAATCTTACATGAGAACATTCTAATTGTTTGCTTCATACATGCATTAGTTACCAGTACGTGTAAACTGAACCATGTTACTGGGTTTTGTGACCTTGAAATCGAGTTTAGATATACCTTAAAGTAGATAGAATAATTTCTTAAAATTCAGATGGACACTCCTCCTGGTGTAGTATCGGTGATGCCTTAATGACGGAATTTGAATTATTCTGACAGAATTAGTCCAATGTTCTGTGTATGTTATAGACTAATGGTCGGAATAAGAGCACTCCATATGAATGAATCAAGTTCTGGGCACAACTTTTGCTGACCGTCATCATCACGTCTGCCACTAAGGAAAGGAATGCCTAGAACATGATCATAATAAACTTGTTATTACTCTGTATTTTATTCCATCACGTACTATCCAACAAATGCCGAGAAAAATTTTTGAACAATCCAATTTCAATCACTTCTATGGCAGTTTTTCACTTTAATATAGCTCAGAAGAGACATTTCGAACGGATGGAGGCATATATCGCCTGCATCTACTGAAGAGCTAGACAACCATCCCGGAGTTGAGTATAATCCTTAGGTGGAAACCCTAGTAATAATAATAATAATAATAAAAAAAAAAAGTGTTCAAGATGTCAAACCAACAAGAAGCGCCATAATTTGATCCATGTTCAGTACATTTTCCAGAGACAGGCAATAAATTAGATACATATAATAACTAAGCACTAAAACTAAAAAATACAGTACAGTGATTTCCAAACGGTAGTCAGGCACTTTTTTTCTTCTTGCTGCCATTGCCTTAGACAAGTCAGCAATGACTATGAAGTATAAAAAGTGATACAATGTTGATTTCGACTGTACAAAACAAAGCAATTAGTCGTATTGTCGTCTGCCCGACGGGGAGTTTTAATGCATTGCTCATATCATTCCTCGACTAAACACTGGATGCAGGTTTATACAGTTTTGTACAACAAGTGTCTTACAGTCTATGAGTAAAAGCATAGGTCAAAATCCGACGAAGACTCCTCTCACCCCCACCTATTGCCCAAACTGTAACCCGGTCATTATCGTGAGTACACTCAAAGGTAAATTACAACACACACACACACACACACACACACACACAATAACTGAGTCATTGCTTCCCGTTGCATTCATCTGTAAAAACACACTGAACTTTACAAAGAGGAAAAAACATTCTCACATATTCCTACTGATACAACACGCAGCTGGGATATTTCATCTGTGTTTAAATTTTTACCAGCCATGATAACGAATCTGGTATTGTTTTCACGTTGTCTGTCTGTCTGTGTATCTGTTAGCATGACTGCTTAGCAACCGATTAAGATATAATCAAAAAATTTTACAGGCGTGTCGTATGGATGAAAATCTCCTACGAGTTCGAAATTGGTGAAAGTAGGTCAAGGTCAAGGTAATATTCCGAGCCACGCTAGATATGTTTCGGCTCGAGGCTGGTGTGATTCCACCCTTGGGGGGCCTCTAGTTGTCTGCAGTAACCGCATTTAGGAACAACTTCTGTCAATAACGAAAGGTCGTAAGTTTGCATCAGTCTGGTCTTAGATAAAATACTGTTATTGAATAAATCATCATAACTGGTAGGTACGGGCTCACACCGTCCACTCAGTAGGGTGACCCTACACTGCGTAAAAGGCCAATTGGTTTGCTCTAAATAAGGAAACCATGTGCAATGTTGGATGGTAACTATATAACCATGTAATGTTTGGTGGCTGTGTGAGTTATGACGCCCCCACCAGATTATACCTGAAATGGTTTATATCGTGCGATGGCTGGAGTTAATTGTTCACAAAAGGCCACTCTGTGGCAAGTGAAACAGATCATTCTCGCCTTTAATGTCAGGACAGAGTAGCCTTGCCCCAGGCCCTTACGCTCCTGATGGGACCAAATAAACTGGATGATGAATCAATGGATCGAACGAACCAGCATGATGGAAATAAATGTTAGTCGATCAGAAGCTCTGAGCCAGAGTCTGAAGATTCATGGGCCTCCATCATAATTCTCAGGTGCACCAAATTCTAACTTAAGTAACTATATTGTAAATTATTTTGTTTCAGATAAGTTACATCCCCTATGGTAGTATGCTTACGTTTGTAATATATTTACATATTAAATAAAACAGTAAAAATAATAAATGGTTCACTAAAAAACATTTATCATTGCAGCCATTGTTCATCCATGGTTTTGAGACGAAATTTGATAAAATCATACAGTTACTAAATACGATGTTTAGGTTTTCTCCACCAACAATAACTGTGTTTTAATGGCAATATTCGTCTACCAAAGTGTCAGATAATACTCCAATATTTTTTTGTCAATCTGGAAGTTTTTTTTTTTTTTTTTTTTTTTTCGCCTTTCCTTACACGCTGGAAAAGTTCGTGTTTGCGTCTTCACCCAGATGTCTTGTGCGTGTTAATTTTTGCTGCTGCGAGACAACTTTCTTTGGCTTGGAGAAGCAGCCTAGTAGTGAAGATGCTAATGAAGGCTGTAGCCTATCTAATCCTAATGTTCGAGAAGTCACTGTAAGCTACATGATACAATCAGGCGAAGTTAGAAATTAGAAGAGAGTATTTCCCCGGTTGTTGTTTAGGTTGAATAAGCCCGGTCCTAGACCCATATACCGCAGGCAAGCAACCGCACCTGCTGGGCACTAACGTGTAGTGACCCGAAGTTCCCTTGTGGCGGATAGCGCCTCGCCACAACCAGGCGCGGGGAATAATGTGGTGGTATTGTTCCCGGATGGACACGGATTTCCATCTCTCCATCCAGTTAACAAGGGCACCAAAGTAGACTCCACATCACCTCGTTAATTGGTTATATGTTTACCATCCAGCACTGTAAATGATTTCTGTGTTAGCCTACAGGAAACCATTAGGCAGGTTACTCAGTGTGAAGCCACCTGAAGTGGGAAGAAGAATAATATAATGTGAAAGAAATAATATAATGTGAAAAGTGTTCCCCTGAACTTGCCTCTGTCCTAGCTAAATTATTCAGACTATGCATACGTACCTCTTTATATTCTTTATTCCCAAATTCATGGAAAGAAGCCAATATCCACCCAGTTCCGAAGAAAGGAAGTTCGTCTGACCCCTCCAATTACAGACCAATAGCTGTCACATCTTATCTTGGTAAGGTATTTGAAACTTTAATTAATAAGCATATTGTTAAACATCTTGAATCCAACAACTTAATTAGTGATAGACAATACGGTTTTCGCCACGAAAGATCCACCATTGACATACTCAATCTCTTAACTCAAACCATCCATCAATCAATTGATCTTTTTGGAGAAACTCATGCAGTAGCTCTTGATATCTCTAAAGCTTTCGACAGAGTATGGCACCGTTCCCTGCTATCCAAACTCCCTTGCTATGGACTAACGTCTTTTGTTCCTTCGATTTCCTCTTATCTTAGTGACAGGAAAATAAGAGTAAAAGTAGATGATGTATATTCGAATTTCCACTCATTTAACGCCGGCGTGCAGCAGGGATCAGTTCTGGCGCCAACCCTATTTCTGGTTCATATTAATGATCTCTTATCTGTCACTCACAATCCCATTCACTCATATGCAGATGACTCAACACTACATAGTTCATTCACACTCAGACATCCATTCACAAAGTCTAATATCTCTACCTCTCAACTCAGTACAGCCATCTCCATAAATCAAGATCTATCTACAATCAGTGAATGGGGACAAAACAACCTTGTCTCTTTTAATGCTAGTAAAACTAAATATATACAGTTTACTAATAGACAGATATTGCCAGATTCGTACATTACCTTCAATGCTACTAATATTCCCATCTCCAAACGTATTGAAATTCTTGGTGTCTCACTTAACAGTGCCCTCAGCTGGACCTCTCATGTCAGATCACTTGCTAAAACCGCCTCAAAGAAACTTGGATTATTGTACAGAGTCCGTAACTTCTTCGCCGATGAGCAGTTAGCTATAATTTATAAGAGTCATGTGCGTTCTCAGCTTGAATATTGCTCACCCTTGTGGAATGGTTGTGGAGAGGTTGCATTAAGACAACTAGACAAAATTCAGAATAAAGCCGTTAGAATCATTAACAACCCTGCCATTACATATAAACTACCTCCCCTGCAAATAAGAAGGAATGTTGCCTCCCTTGCATTATTTTACAGATATTTTTTTTGGCAAATGCTCAGACGAAGTTGCGTCCATGGTGCCACCTCTCCATGCCTTCCCTCGTGCTACACGGGCATTTGGTAGCGCTCATGACTGGAATGTCACTCAACCATATTGCAGAACTTCTGCCTATCAGAATTCTTTCATTCCCCAAACTGCATCTCTCTGGAACTCGCTTCCCCAGAGTTGTTTTCCTCCAAATTTCAACCCACAACTGTTCAAGTCTAACTGTTACAGATATTTTATGAACAGAGGACACCAGTAATCTGGTGTATGGATTATTTTTTTTTACCCATTTGTTTTTCCTTCCTCCGTTCTGTTATTTATAAAAAAAAAAAAAAAGGAAGAGCGAAGGGCAGACACAGATAAAGAATGATTAGGTTGTAGGATGCAATAGGCAGCTCTACATAAAGGGAGTGAAAAATGGATGAAGGAATTAACATCTTTCCAAAGAAGCAACTCGTGGCATGATATAATGTACTGAATACGGGTACTTCCTCCTTGACAGTTTCTTTTGCATATTGCGCATTAAAATGTTTTATGTGTATAATAAATCATGACAGTATCAGCATAGTTTGCATCAGTGCCATAAGATGATGCTATATGACAAAGTAAATCGCTGTGGAAGTGTTGTCACTAAAACTCCTAAACCAACAAGAATACAGCACGTTATGAAGATGGTCGTGAATTTTTGAGTAATGAGGCGCCGAGGTGTGCATTCCTGTGTATATACAGTAGTTATATGTAAATTGCGTTAATATTGATTTATTGGTGACGAGGAACACGATAGAAAAATTCTGGCTTTTAGTTTAACCCTTCGGCTACGTTGAGCTTCAGTAACATGTAATCGTTCTTTACCAGCAAAACATCATTTGTGATAGTTTATAGCATCTGCTGCTCTTTCTTTTGGCCACATTCCAACCGTTTGACATTAGTGGAAATAAAATGCAAAACAAGCAATTACCAGCCTAAGGCTTAGGAAATGTTTAGAGGTTCTGTAAGATCTTAGAAAATTAGACATGAAGACGGAATTATTATTATTATTATTATTATTATTTTTTTTTTTAAGCGAGCGCAAAAAATGTGTTTGGCAAGGCGTGACGTATGCCAGATACTAAAAGGTTACCTAGAAGTAATTGTTTTTGAACTCTGACGCTACATTAAGGCAGTATTACTTGAGTTCTCCACACAACAAATGGCAGCACATACGTTCACACTTTATCGCACCTGGAAAGCATGGGAAGACATTCGACTGACGAAAATTGCAGTTATGCCCAGTTTTACAGCTTCCTTAAGAGGACTCATCTTTTATTGTGTGTGGCTCAAGATTAATAGTGATCAGTAAAGGAGAGAGTTTGCGAAACTAACTGCCAAGATGCTTCTCTAACTAAGCATAGTAACACCGTATGACAGTAGCAAGATCAAGATGAAAAATTACGTTTTAATAGGCTTCATACTTCCACATTAAAAAAAAATTAAATTTCATCTTAGCTATTCCAATGCAGCCACAGTAAAGCACTCACCATACCCTACAACATTCATATACGCACACAATGTATGCTCTTTAAACGCGCATGTGCTTGATTTCTTGAGTACTTAATTTCTGACGCACGTTAGGCCGACCTCCCTTTAATTTTCATCTCGTGTTGATTAAGACGCACCACTGGCTACTACAGCAGTTTTCTCTCAATCATGGTATCATGTCTACTCAGTTAGGGGTTGAGGTAACTGGTTTTCATTCAGTGGCACTACAGTCATGGCTTCAAAATTCGTTAGGTTCTCGTCTGTGCCCTTTTTCATACCCCATGCATCTAACTGCATGCGTCTACCATCCACTCACTTGATGTAGTACTATGTGCTTGTGACTCTACAATGAATGACAAGACAAGCTGTTTTCTGTAACATGAGAAACAATTTACTATGCTTGATTGTAGCCACATAACCAAATGACGGCTGGTGGACTTTAGACTGGTCGCTCCAGCATGATGCAGCTTATTAGGCTTTGCATCCTAAAGGTGATCGGGGTTTGTTGTTCATATAATGCTTGTCATGGGCAAACTAAGCTGGTTATCCTCCCCTTAAATGTCGGGAAAGAGTAGCCTCGCCCCGATCCCCTTCGCTTTTCTGTAAACAAATATGGACTGGGTGATAGACAGTTTTGTGTGGAGTAACCAAATAGGCCCATACCACAAAAGCGAGGCGTTTTCAGCTGAATATTCGATGAAAACTGAATTATCTGATCACAGGGTTCATCGCCTTTACTTAGCGGTATATTGTACCTGGAAGTTGGATGTAGATTTTATTCGTTTCCTTGTGTACTTAAAGTGGCAGTTCTTGCCATGAATCCAGCTCCCACAGGTTGATTATCACACCAGAGAATGGCTGGGCACATGCCCATTTCCTTTCCATAGGCAGTGTCTGGATGGTTTAGCCAACGCAGTAACAGCAGCATGACGATTAACTCCATATTAGTTATATTAATAGTCATTACGGTCTGCTGGACATTGATAGGCATACCTTATTAAACCATGGCCGTATATCATTACTACGGTTCTGTACAAATCAGATTAATCCATCTGATGTGACAGGGTTGGATTAAACGAGAAAGTTTAAAATTAATAGTGGAATGGACCTCGTGAATTTGTACATTCTGATAATTACTTGGGCAATATCACATGTAGTACATCTGGAACTGTGACAGCATGACTTGTTAGTACTGAGTTGTGGTATTTTGATTCTCTTCATGAAGAACATAAATTTCCTAGTATACTAATGAGTGACAGTTCAAGGAATGAAGAGTGGAGCCTGTGGTAGTGTATAGCCTCAGCAAACGTAGGTGTGAAAGGCAAATTGTTTATCTTTAAAAGTTCATAAGTGGAATGTGGGAGAGCTTCGTGGGCGCAGTTAAGTCTGGACTTAGAGCCGTTATAGAATGAGTTCTACTAAAAAGAACAGATCCATACACACTGTTCTAGCAGAAACAAAATCGGCCGTGAATGGCTGGCCAATTAAAAATCTTCATGAATAAACACCACTGCCTCCTTCACAATCGCTCTGTGGTCAATGTATGCAAACATTTCCTTGTGAAACTATCACAGAGGATGAGTTAGAGGGTCTCATCTGTACAGTAAAGAAATTGTAATTGACTGATACGAAATTATTGTCAAAATAATAATTATTGAGAAAGCCGTGGACCAGTTGTTTATCCAAAGGGAGAGTCAAAGACAAACTGCAGGTAGAGCATTTTCCTAAGCATCAACAGATTTCGCACTGATACATGACGAAGACCTTTGTTTACAATGAAATATGGGAAGGTGATAATAACATACATCAGCAGTGATAACATGGAGCGAGCAGCAGATGCAACAATTACAACAAACTAATGCAGCCCCACTCCACTGAAGGAGACCCTCAGGGGCTGTTTCTCCCATGAGGGGTGGCCCTTAGGGTTTCACCCATCCTAAAACCTGGTCTGATTTGAGGACTATATTTATTTTTCTTGGTATAACTTGACCATGCATATTAGAACTGACTGGGACTCTCGGAGGCCACGCCTAACTTTTGGGGCAGCCCTCGATGGGACCATCCTGATAAAATCTATTTTATGTCACAGTACAGTTTCTTAGTCTCACTAAATACATCCACACATAAAAAAAGACAAATAGACACATAGATCCAGATATACACATACAACACCAGTTTTCTGTCACCCATGGTTCCAGAGCTTTGCCGGATGAATCTTTTTGTTGGACTAACCAAGGATAACATGTGTCACATATAATAATTAAACAAGGACCAACGGAGGTCACGTATGACAATCCAACAATACACCCCTGGCCAACTGTTCTTCACTGTAATCACGATCAGGACTTATATTAAATTACTAATGGGACAACTGAGCCTGGTTCAATATTCAGGTACCTGACAAGTCCACATCTTCTGACACTGTGGGAACCATTCCAACATCACTTGATCACGCTTAGTACTCTTACCATCTTTCATAGTATTTTCAATGTTCATTTGCTTCTTCGTATGGCTGTTTGCACAGAATTTCAGCATTTTTTTCACTCTGCTTCTTTGTTTCAAAAGCAGTTGATGAACCAGTACCGATACCATGTCACACACTTTCAGCATGGGAACACCACGATCCAGTTTTTTCAGCAGTTCTACCTTATCCTACTGTACTGTTTTCTATTTTACTTTACCGTTTTTGTTTTTAACATACTAAAAATGCCTTACTTCTTTAAATCCCGTCAAATACCTGTTAATTCACTACTGTGACCAGAGAGGTGAGTCAAAATATACGCAAAATATGGGCGGCCGGTGCGATAGGTCACTGGGTATTTATATGTCAGTATGGTAATGGCACGCCCCATGGCGACTGGCTTCCACATGCAAACAACCCCGAGAACTAGTAACGTTTCATGCACTCCACACTCACTTTCATACTGTCTCAGGAGAATCCAGAAATAAAAACAACCTTTTGATTTGATTGTGGTATAAATTAGAAATAGACTGGTGATATCGTATTTAAGGGTAAACTTAACTAAAATTGTGAGAAATGTTCTGAGATGTGTGGTATTCACATGAACAGAATTGAGGATTAGGAATGAGCAATTGTGAGTTTCATACACTGATAAGAGCGTTGGCTCACAGAGTTAATTAGGAGAAATATGAAAGAAAACGGTCGTCTGGTTCACGATTGAGAGTAGCGGAATCGGTGTAAACATTGCTGATCCAGTCCCTCCAGTGTTTTTGGAGACTAGTATTCGGGTATTAGGCAACAAAGTGAGGGTAAACTTGTGGGTCAAGAACCAATTAACATTTTTTTTCCATTTATTACTTTTTTTGGTTATTGTGGATATCTTCTATTCGGTACTTTGGCGAACGAATTAACCACGAACAAGAAGGTTGGACAGTGTTGAAATGGTTAGTGCTTACACTTGACACCTCCTCTGATGCTTGCATCTTTCTAAAAAGCCCTAACTAGGACTAAGTGTAAGTGAAATGAGATAAATAGACAAAATACATGGCTCACAACCAAGATATGCAGCAATGCAAGTGAGCACGCTTTACACTCGACACTAGCTGGCCGTCAGGCAAACTGGTCTGGCGGCCGCGGGAACTTGAGTGCCCTCTTGTAATTTTGCCCGGATCATCCGATGCCGGAAATTTAATGTTGTAGCTGTGTTAAGATATAGCTCTATGTAGTCCTATTTTATTGACTGAATGGTACCACTTTCGTCGTTGCTAAGAATGCCACAATACAAACTTTTGGAATAAAATTATGAAAAGACTAGATGCTCCTTTGACGCATCTAGCCTGATGTCTGTGGGCAACTGATAGGGAATACGAGCATGGAATTTCTGCGGCATTCAGCACACCCATCTGTCTCCTGGTAACACAACCACTTCAGTTTTTACTCGTCATACGTGCATTAAGCAACTACATAACAAGTAGCACTCAGACAGGGCAACACCCGCAGTCAGCAACTGGTCTAAGAGCCTAATATTTGGCTTTGTTCTATGACCTTCATCTTCAACAGATTGCTATCAACCTTGAATTATTCATTCTTTCCTAAGCTTTAACCCTTCCAACAGCTTTGACTAAAGTCAGAACAGAACTGGTTGAGTTGACTCTACCCATAGACCCTGACAGTTGACATTTCCTTGTGACGAACTTTCAAAGCTTGCTTTCAAAAACAAAATATCTTTATTCTTCTTTTAGCCTGAATAGTTCCACACAGTTTACCTCGGATAAAAACATTTTTAGTTAACCATGTGATCTTGACATTTGACCTCCCTATACTACAACAGCAGCTGTCTCTCTCTCTCTCTCTCTCTCTCTCCCTGTGCGTGTGTCGATGCATGCATGTGTGTGTGTGGGGTGGGGGGGTAGGGTGAGGCCGGAAGTAATCTTTTGGTGGTTTAAGCTTGATGGCCGGATGGGCAGGTTGGAGGCCGGATGGGTGGGGTGGGGTGGGGGTGGGTTGATCGGTGTGGGTGGGTAAAGGTGTGAACAGGGAAGTTGGTTGTTTTTAGAACAACAGGTCAAAGGTCAAGATCAAAATGGCATTGTCAGTTTGAACAGTAGTTATCCGAAATTGGCTAAACGTTGTTGATGGGTTCGAGTTAAGAGAAGGATAAAGAGATTCGATTCTGAAAAAAGAAAAAAGCAAAGGCCAAGGTCACAGGGAAAAGTCCAATGTCAAGGTCAGTGGGTTAAGGCTACTCACAGATCTGATCTGATTTGGGTCAAAGTTGGTGGAAGAGTTAAGGATTAGCCAAAACAAATAAAGTAATTTGGTTTTGAGAGTATTCTGGCGAAGGTGAATACTACAGTAGGCTACAAAGTAATGGTTCGGCCCTTAGAATAGCTGCTGGTTGCAGGTCTCTCTCTCTCTCTCTCTCTCTCTCTCTACTTGCGTGACCTTACTGCACGTCTTGCGTCATTTGGCAATAACATATGAGTATATACAAGTGATATTCAAGCAACGAACATCAAATTTCTACAGACATCATTCCTTTCCATTGTCCCACTGAGGCAGTATTGCAATGTTCACGTGATAAACCAAGATTCTATATATTTTACCCTTACAAATATATAAGGCTGACGAGGCTTAGTCTGTTTAAGGGGTTCCTGAAAGCTAATTTTAACCATTCATGTTCAAAAAGACCCCCCCTGATGTGAATTAATGATATGATTGTAGAAAGTGTAGAACTGAATAGGCGTCATCGGAATGAAATAGTTTACTTATTACTTGTGAATTACCTGCTTTGCAATTTATTATGTCTAACGTCAGATTATTACCCGTCCCCGTCCCGTAGGGGTTCGAGAACGGGTATTATTTTCACTCGGTTTGTGTGTCTGTTTGTTTGTTTGTCTGTCTGTCTGTATGTATGTTAACAACTTTATGCGAAAGCTACTGGTGCGATTTTGACTAATATTACAGAGATGTTGGCCTATAACCTTCTGATCACCTGATTTAATTTTGGGCCAAATTGGACCAAGGCCCAGACTGTAGGCCCAAAAATGTATTAAAACGGGGAGTGGTAAAAATCGTTTTTTCACCAAAACTTCATTCAAATTTTTCATATAGACATGAAACCAAAACCTAAAGGTGCATCTTTCAAATCTGCATCCCATAACATGTCTCACTACATCAGGGGGTCACCCCTCACTTAGCACGGCAGGGGGATCAGTGTCAGGTGGGTCGAGCCTCAAATTTCAAATGGGCATAAAACCGTCAACTTTCCTTGATTTACTCCAAATTTTATATATGCCATTTTTTTTTTTTTTTTTTTTTTTTTTTTTCTTTTTTAAGCAGATATCCTGTTGTGTTTATACGTCAGCACTAAAGTGACTGCCGGGGACGGGTTTACTGTGCCTTGACACCGCTTCTTGTTAAAACTAGTACCGCTTTATTTTTTCCATCCAGTCACTTCTCATTTAGGTGTACTCGGATACTTGCCATTATCATCAACACTTTACAAAACATAATGTTTAAGCAACACGTGAAATGCATTTTCATTCGGAACTATTTCCCTTTGGAGGAAAACTCGTGCACCAGTAACAATCACTGCGAAGCCATCGATAACCTATTTAATGATAGTTATTAGATCGAGTGTGCGGTGGATCATCTCCTATTGCTTATAAAAACTCACTGCAGTCAGAGGGTAAAACTGGTTTTACAGCCTCTAGATTCCAACAATATCATCATATATTGATACAATCCAATTCAGGTGTAGGACTCAACGAAAAACTTAAGGTTAACGCTCTCTCGTATAACTTGGCCTAGATTTTCGTTGTTGTATAAAATATTTCACGTAGTTCAATGAAAAAAAAAAGTAATACGGTTCTATATCTCATCCACAGCACTTCTTCGTTATATCTTTGAAGAAGCGTCAACTATCATTAGCCTATGGAGAGATCGTAATATTAAGCCGAGTTGAAATGCCAAGAGTATAACTCTTGCTTTTCTGCAAAGGGCACGAAAGCATCAGACTCATGTCATGATAGACTAACGCTGATTCGTTAATAAAGCTACAGGGAAATACCTGCCAGGAAAGAAAAAAAAATCTCAAGACGGACAAAGAAAGGAGGGAGTTGGAATCTACTTCTCTTTTCCTTTCAGGCATAATGTAATTTAGGTTACGAGGGGAAATAGGGAAAACGATCTTAGTTTGATGTATAAAACATCTGCAAGCAAACATGCACCACTCACTATGATCTCACCCACTGATGCAGCTCTTGGCCTTTGATTCACTCTTCATGCCCTAAACTCTTAAACAACGCCTCATCCTTTACTGCATCCCCTTCAGTACCAAAGCGTAGTTTTCCTAGTTTATTTTTGCTATTTTTTTTTCAAACCTTAGAACAGATCATCTACCTGTACTGTACTAATTAGGTAAGGAAATATTTTATTTCACAGGTTGAAAAGCGTCACGTAATACGAATCTAACAACTCCTTGATTTTATGTGCAATGAAACACAAAAACATCATATTATGAACACACCAAATTTCACGTTCACATTATTATAATAAAAGATCTCGCAGTGCCCTAACTCTGCACAAGATGATCTTTACCTTTTATTTTTGTTTCCTCACAAACGATTTTACTCAACTTTGGATAAATATTTTGCAGGTTAAGGAAGGTTTTGAAACTGTCTGGAGGCAGCAAAGGTAAATTAAGCAAGATGGAGTCTTCAGAGAGTGCAACATTCGCGCCTTAATGTTGACCTAAGCGTGCGTCCACATGTGCCCTCGGGCATAGGCTATGTAAACAACACAGTTGGGAATATGCTGGAAATATGTATGCAGCAATATTTGGGCAGATGAATGAAAACATATTCCAGTGCAGCTTCTAACCTACTGGCAGCAGAGGTGATGGCATAAGTGTGTTCATACGAGAAAGCTGAGACTCCACTATGATGTTGTCAACATGATCTGGACGCTGCTGTACCGAGCATGTTTGCGGCTTGTTCGGTTTTGTGTTGTTTACTTGTTGTCAATACTTGTTCCACCACAAGTGTGGACGCGACCTAAGGGCCGACCATTAAGTTCAATTTGCAGTGACCATGACGTTCGACTGACTGATCTCAGATTCGTAGTAATTCAGCCTTGTTTTTACTCTCGACCCCTCCAGCAAGCTTGGTCCAAACTGGGTCAAAACGGTTTAAGTTGACCTTGCCCTATGTCCTCGACCTTTTGACGTGTTGCTGTCAATATCATTTCTCTTCAAGTGTACTTAAAGCTGACAAAAACTGTTTCAGTTCATATTTCCATGCAGTCCTAGCCTTTGAACAACTGTTTTTAAAAAAAGGTAATTTCCTTGGAAGACTCTTAAAGCTTCCATTAAGTCTGGTTGAAATCGGATAAAATTACTTTCGAGGTATTTTGTTAGCACACACACACACACACACACACACACACACACACACACACACAGTGACTGAATCGGTAGAAAGGCGGCCTGCAGTCCTAATGGACCCAGGATTGAGTCATGGCTGGGGCAGGGAGCAGTTTAAGGATTTGAATTTCCTAAAAGCAGACTTTCCTGATCTATCAGATGACCCGCCGAAATGTCATAAAAATACCCACACTAATACCAATACACCAGTCCTGTATGAGACAGCCGTAGCATGTGTTCAATATGGATGGTGGGTGTTAGCGCCGAAGTGGTGACATGTGGCGGTGTAGGGGGACTACTGAGTCTTGGGATAGGTCACTACCCCCAAGAAATAGGCCTTGAAGCCTTTGCCCAGAGTCAGACACGAAAATACACACACACACACACACACACACACACACACACACACACACACACACACACACACGTGAGATATACCATAATCTCATACTCATTTTGAGTGGACGGGCATGGAAATACTTTACAGTTCACACTGTGTTAAAAATATTAAAAGTGAGCTAAACACTTCCAAGTGAAATTACCTACGGTACTACGTCAACGCTGAAGGAAACAAGGTGCATTGGTCTCTGATATGAAATATCTATTCTCTATCTATCTATTGCCAGACACCATAATCCCGTAAAGGGTGGCCATTTGACACTGAGTTAGTTGTTTTACAGGGAGGGGCACCAACCCTCCATCAACCCACTCGTTGACACGTAGGGAGCACGTATGGTTTGGTTATATGGTTACCACCCACCGTTGTAAATGGTTTCTTGGCTTACAGGAAACCATTTGGCTTGTCACTCAATGTAAAGCCACCTGTAAAGTAAAGAAAAGGAATAAGATGTTACAGGAAAGATAGGAGAAATAGGAAGAGAGGAGGGCAGGCACAGAAAAAGAATGATAAAAGCTAAGGAAGCAGACAACACTACATCAAGTGAGTGGATGATCGAATGCTGCCTACTTCCTTAGCTTTTATCATTAATATGATGCATGAAATTTATGACTGGATCGTAACTGAAAAATTATATCAAACGGAGAGATTTAATCACATATCCATGCTTCCTCTGACCCGTGCATTTTAGTTATTATATTTTCTGTAAAAGAAAATAATATTCAGAGCACACACACACACACACACACACACACACACACATATATATATATATATATATATATATATATATATATATATATATATATATATATGTATATATATGTACTGTATATATATAGAAGAATAGATAAATAGATAGATAGAAAGACAGATAGATTCCGAAAGGCGTGCGCCTGGGAGATACAATTTTACCAATATTATTTACAGCATGTCTAAAAAACATTTTCAGAAAGCTAGACTGAGAAAACATAGGAGTAAACATAGATGGAGAGAAGCTAAACCATTTAAGATTTGCAGATGACGTTGTCTTAATCTGAGAAACAGCAGAGACATTGCAAGAAATGTTAAATGATTTGAACAGAAAATCTCATAGTTGGGGTAAAGGTGAACTGAAGTACAACTAAAGTACTGTTTAATGCAAATGCACCAAAGAGCGTCATTAGAATAAGCAATGAAATTCTTGAAGAAGTCGAGAAATACAACTTGGGGCAAATACTAAAATTATCGAAAGGCCATGATGGCGATATGAAAGGCTGGATGGAAAACTTTCTGTAAACTTAGAGACATCATGAAAAGCAGTTTGCCAATATGTATGCAACGAAATGTATATAACGCATGTATGATTCCAGCTATGAAGTACGGTTGTGAGACCTGGAAAGTGAGAAAATCGATGGAAAATCAATTAATTCCTTCTCAAAGGACAATGGAAAGGTCAGTACTGGGCATATTTTTAAGAGACAGGAAAAGATCAAATTGGGTGAGAGAGCAGACAAAAGTCAAAGACATTATAGAAGTTATAAAAGAGCAGAAAAGGAGGCGAGCAGGTCATGTAGCAAGAATATTGGATAACCGATGGAGCAAGAGGCTGACTGACTGGACGCCAAGAGACAGTAAGTGTAAAAGAAAAAGGTTTGCCGGGAAAACATGACAGGGATTGGCTCAGTCAAAGTATTCGGGGAGAAGAAACTATTTGGCTTGTCAGTCAGTGTCGAGCCACCTGAATTTGGAAGAAGAGTTATAAACAGTAACAAGGAGGTCGGAAGAAGTAGGAAGAGAGGAAAACAGACATAGGAAAAAAATGATATGCATGATTGAAGAAGCAGGCAGCACTACATCGAGTGAGTGGATGATGGGAGCCCCACCTATCACCACTAGAAAAAGTACACTGTTACATTAATGTTACAACAAAACAATAACTGTTTCATGTAATGGTCGTCCGTGTCTGATTTTTCATTTCGTTCTTTTCTTTCTGTACTCATATTTTTAGCCCATTATAAAACTAAATGAGCAGATAGACGGACAACGATCGATGTCACCAAAAGGTAACATTCCATAGAGTACGGCATACAGTTCCACAATACATTATACCTGAATGCCGGGGAAAGAGGTAGGGTTAGGCGGCTTCATCCTCTCCCGTTCTTCATATTCTTTGTTAGTTTCATGCAAGGAGGAAGGAACCAAAGGCCAAGAGCCTGCAAACCGTTCCTTCCAAGAAAAAAACAAACAATACAGAGCCAAATTCAAGATTCGTTCATTTCGAGATGCCTGGACACACTGCGTTTGAAAGACTGGAGATTATAGGAAGTAGGAAATACAGAGGGAGACAGTTCCAGAGTTGACCTGTTGCATAAATGAAGGACTGGGAGTGACAGTTAACTCTTGCATTAGAGAGTTAGACAAAAAAGGGATGAGAGTTTGTTGCTAGATGGGTGCTATGTGCCGATCATAGTGGTGGAGGGGTGCAAATAGATAGTTCAGAGGAGCAGTGACCATTGAAGTAACGATAGACAAGAGATAAAGATGCAACAGTGCGGTGACAAGACCAAGGTTGAAGGGAGTCAGTACGAGGAGAAGAGTTAATGAGACGAAATGCCTTTGACTCCACTTGGATGAGAAGAGCTGTATGTGGGAAGCCTCCCCACGCATGAGAGTTGTACTCTGCACAGGGGCGAACAAAACCCGTGCATGAAGTCAACAACTGGGCAGGGATAAATAAGGCATGGAGTCGGCTTAGCACACCTAATATCTTGGAAACAGATTTTACAAGAGATGTAATTAGATCTTTCCAAGATAAATCCAGAGAGAGTGAAACCCCAATTATGTTTAAAGATGATGCAGGATTGAGCTGGGTATTATTAAACATTAGTGAGTACTCCTGTGGAAGATTTTGACGGGTTGATTAATGTAAGAAGTGAGTTTTTGACACATTAAAAACATGATTGCTTTTACCCCAGTCAGAGATGCAAGTCAGACATTAGGTGTCCATAGCCTCATCCCTTGTTTGCTGAAGTAACTGCTGAGATGGGTGCTGCAGGAACCGAATGGAAAAGTGAAAGGTGGAGTCATCAATATATGAGTGGATAGGGTTAGGTGTACAGCTTAAAAGGTCATTGATGAATAAAAGGAAGAGAGTTGGTGAGGAACGCCATCATTGACAAATATAGAAGAAAGGTGGCCGTCTACAATAGCAGCTTTAGAATGACCAGAAAGGAAGTTAGACATGAAAGTAAAGATAGAAGGATAGAAATCGTAAGAGGGCAGTTTGGAAATTAAAGATTTGTGCCTGACTCAATCGAAAGCCTTTGAGGTGTCAGGTGCAATGGCAAAGCTTTCTCCAAAGTCCCGAAAGGAGGATGACCAGTATTCTGAAAGGAAGGGGTGAAGATCGCTAGTGGAGCGTCCCTGACTGAACTCATACTCCCGATCAGAAGGAAGGTTGTTATATGAAAGATGCTTTAAAATTCTTTCGTTAAGAATAGACTCGAAAACTTTTGAGAAACAGGATGTTAAAGCAACTTGGCGATAGATAAACATATCTTTTTATCTATATCTATCTATCTATCTGTCTACCTATCTATCTATCTATCTATATATATATCTGTCTATCTATATATATATGTATGTATCTATCTATCTATCTATCTATCCATCTATCTATCTATCTATCTATCTATCTATTTCTATCTATCTATCTATCTATCTATACTTGATAAATGAAATCTAATGTGTTTCAGAACTGATAAAAAAAAAATCTTCCTTTTAATGGAGCTTCATAATTCATAGCTGTAATATATATTTTGAAAATGCATATTTGTATTATCAAATTATAGTGTGGTAGGTGGGAGAGCTCACCATCCACTCACTCGATGTAGTGCTGCTCTAGGGTGTCTGCCCTTTCCTCCTCCATCCTTCTTTCCTTCCATCCTATTCTGTTTTTCTTTCCTCATCCTTCTGCCTACGGGTGACTTTACACTCCCTCTTCTGTCTTTCTTTCCTTCATTCTTTTCTCTTCCTTCTGCCTGGGGGTGACTCTACACTGAGTGACAAGCCAAATGGTTTCCTGTACACCAGGAAACATTTACTACGCTAGGTGGTAACCATATAACCATATTTTGGCGCCTTGTGATTTAGTGGGTAATTACCTGCTCCAATCGGATTTAGCAGGTGAAGGTTTTTATCCATGGGGTGGTTGGGGTTTATTGCTCACATAATGCCACTCACGGATGAGTGAAGCTGGTCACTCTCATCTTATATGTCAGGCCTAACTTGCCTAGCCCAGGGCTCCTACGCTCCTCGTGGGGCAATGTCCGATTGGATGATGGATGGATGGATGCATATTTGCATAGTTAATTATGTGAATATGCATTATTGTCGTATTATTATTTAAGTGACTTAACAAAAGTTAATGGTCGGGTTAAGGGTTCGATAAAAATGAAGAAATTGGATATTGAGAGTAATATGTTGAAAGTTAAAGTCACAAGGGAGAGTCAAATATTCGGCCAGTTGATCGGAGGAGGTTTTACACTCTCGGAACTGCTAAAAATAATCAAGGCTAAAATCTTGAAAGTACACAGTCGACACAACGCTTGAAGTTATCTAAAGAAACACACTAAACTACACACGCAGGCAAGGTACGAGTATCTGACAACGTACACTGTCTTTCGTGAGATATCCATTGAACTAGGAGAACATGAAACCAGCCTTTGCAGTCGTTAAAGGACACCAACTTTTCTATTGTTAATTTCGTTATTCTCTTCGACAAGAAGAGAATGTTCTCACCCCTATTTGTGTGTTTGTTTGTCTGTTAGCAGGATTACTCAAAAACTAAAAGAGAAATTTGGACCAAAGTTGGTGATTAGATTGTCCATGCCCAAGGGAACAATCGCTTCACTTTTGAGATCAATCCGGATCGTATTACAGATTCTGGATCCGGAAAACCCTTTTTGCGAAACCCTAATCATTGATGAGAAAACTTAACCCATTATGAAGAGTAGTTTGGAAATCATGTTGTACTTGTCGGAGAGATGCACTCCACTGAGTGCCCCTCTAGTTTCTCATTGAAACACAACTGACTGAAGACACTGTCAGCAACCCTTATTCTCCTTTCAAGTACTTGTTCCATACTTATTTCAGAACCAAAGGAGGCTGCTGTGCTCAGCATTATATCCTACTCTTGCACTCCGGAACTTGAATTTTTTGAAGTCTCAGTACTTTGACGATGTTTCGTCTATCAACCTCTGATTAACTATATGTTTGATATTTTCTTTTTCCTAAGTTCTACAAATAAAAAAATGTCTACCCAACATCCTCCCAAGCAGACAAGTCCAGGTACTTTAGTAAACCCAGTGTTCCAGATTAAGAATGCTATCCAGCGGCGTGCAACAGGGCTCAGTCCTCACTCATAATTCAAGACCTGCCAGTACCTCTTCTTTCAGTAATAGTACTTTCCTGTGCCGATGATCTGGCAATAGCTTCACATCATTCAATAACTGAACTAGAAGCTGGTGTGGTTCAACTGTACCTAACTCACTGGAACACATGCTGAGACAACCCCAAATGACTGTATCACCAACCAAAATTATTACTTCCTTCAGTCGAAGAAGAAATGAATCTCAAGCTGACCTTAGGTTTCCTTCTTTAACCAACCACGTCCACTTGATAGACACTGCAAAATTCTGGAGTTTATTTTGGGCACATATAATTAGCTTTTGTTAACATACAAAGGACGGCAGTAAGAGGACATCTCGTAAAACTCGATGCCCTGAAAACACTCACAGACACAACCCTCAGACAGCAGAAAGAATAAATGAATACAGCATATGGACAGTACATTAGGTTTAAAAACGATTACAGAAGCTCAAGTTGGAAGCCTTCCATAACCAAAGCGAACATAGACAAGGTAATAGAAAAAAACAAAGTCCAGGGAACACTCAAAGAGCGTAACACCCGCACTTACTAATTGGCGAAAGGGTGGTATCTTTGAGTCTGCCCTGTTACCTTGATCTTCCCTGCATATTACCCTTAAAATCCGGTACTTTATTCTTGCCCAACCCTTGTCCAGTCCGCCAACTTCGATTTAAATACAATAAAAAGTGTCTGAGTTGACCTTGCATGGTAATCGTGATATATGACATTTCCCTGAGATCTGGACCTGCATCTTTGATTCAGCTGGAATCTTTTCAAAACATTTTGTCAACGCTAGATACGACAAAAACAAACTTGACCTACCCATGCAACATTTATCTTTGATCTATTGTTTAAAAAAAAAAATTGTTCAAGCTTTTGGACAATACTCAACTCATTCTCATTTTCCAAGTTTGATCAAAATCAGATCAAAACTATTTAAGTTATTTTATTCACACTTACAGGTAGATACAGAGGTCAAACTCTGGCCTTGATTTTTTTATGTTAACCTTTGATCGATATTTATCGGGGTGATACTATACTTGCCTGCGTCTGTGTGTGTGTGTGTGTGTGTGTGTGTGTGTGTGTGTGTGTGTGTGTGTGTGTGTTTTGCCAAAATATCTCAGAATCAAGTGGGCCTAGCTGACTTTTTTTTCTTACGACCATCCCTTATGCTTACTATTACTATAAATCGGGTAATCACCACTGTCCTACTCTAGTTACAGTAATATTTTAAAAATCTTTGCTATTACTCTAGTAAGTTAAGTGAACTCTCCCAAGAAGAGGGGGGTGTATAATTTTGTTGCTTCTTTTTTTTGGGGGGGAGGGTTACATAATGTTTCTTTAATTTTCTTTGGAATGAGTATTGTTTGCATGGCAGACAACCATCTGACTTAACTTTTAAAACTGCGAAAATTATCCTCACGGGCATGGAATCATGCAATAATTTCTCTTACCCTCTGACTTGAATAGACAAATCTAGATTTTATTTTGCTTCTTATTTGCTCTCTACAACATGGAGCTGGCTATTAAACGGTGTCAGGGCCCATCTAATACTAAATCATCTGCACTTTATGTTCCTGTCTGGATTCAAGATGTCAGTTCTTCGTCTTGCTGAAGAACAAGGATCCGTTCATTCTATTAATGTCCAGCATGGTCAGATTCTTTCGGGCCCTGGCATTTTGCCCAGAATCTCTTGAATGACTTTACTTATACGTTTTCCCCCCTCTTCACTTCCGCTCAGATTACTCTGCCTCTTCCTTTATCTTAAATAATGGCATAACCTTTTACTGTACACATACTGTACTTTCTCCTCAAACTCTACTCGGGACGATTCCACAGGAATCCCTTCATTATCACCCCTTTGTTTCTCTTACCTGATAACTTTTATTTTTATAATACATACTTTCTGTCCTTAATTGTCTTAGTGCTAATGAGGTCTGTCATCCTCAGGGTGTGCCATTAGTTCCCATGACCTATGAATCCATGCTGACATTCTGCCTAGGTAATCTCTTTCATCTTTTTCATCTTGCGTCATTTTCTCCCCGGAAATTTGCTCTCATTTTGACGGAAAGAAAATCAATCAGCCTCAGCCCTCTAGCCATCGTTTAATTACTTCATTCTCTTGTTGGCTATTTCTGAAGCCTTTGAATCTGTCTTCCGTGCGAAGAGTTTGAGGCATTTTTCTTCTGACCTTTCTGACGAGCAGTATGGCTTCTGTCGTGAATGCTGTGTTTGTGATATTATACCCTATACATACTCTTAGCAGTCTCATTATTTCCAGATTTCAAAATATTTTACTTCTGAAATAATCATCTCAAAGATCTTTAAGGTCTGGTATTAATCTGTAATTTTCAAACACACAAGTGCACTTGTCTAATTCAGTTGCTGTCATTCTCTTTGTGCCTTCATCTAGCGTTTCCTCTCTGAGCATTCTGATGCTAGGTGGCCACTTTGTTTCTTATGAAGCAATCGATAACGGTGTGCCACAGTGTTCTGCCATTTCACCTTCTCTCTTTCTCCTACTCATCAACATCCTGGGCTTATACGTGTATCTCTGTCAACCTATATGGTCGTGACTCCTTTCATTTTTTGCCAGCTTCTCAAGGATCGAACACAAGTCACAACAAAAGGAAAGAGACAATGCTTTGGCAATCCTGACTCCTTGCTAGACAAAAAGAATATTGTTAATTTTAATTTGTTAATGTTTAAAAAAGTCATTCCCGCATCTCACAGTTTGACATGCTCTTCTCATGACGATGTCCTTACCTTGAGCAACACAAAGATTGCTCATTCATCCTTTCTTAGTGTCCTTGGTGTCTCTATTTCTTGTGATTCTTCCCATAATGATACATTGTCTCTTACAAAAACACCTTCTCATAGAGTAGGAGTTCTGACTACGCACATTATTTTAACCTCAGTCTGTTACTGACTACCCACAGGGTCATATTCACCTCCGTTAGGAGCATAGTTCTCTTAGGAAAGGAAGGAAGGGAGGCTTACCACACACAACACTTCAAAATAGGTTAAATCAAAAGCTTCTAACAAACTGGAATCAAAGGCTTTTCGTCGCATCAACTCCTCTCCTTCCACTGACTCCCTTCAACCTCTCTCTTCACTTATTGTTACATCTCTGTCTTAACTGCTATGATTCTGGCAAAACTGAACTGTCTGCTTGGATTTCTTCCCCGTTTTGACAGGCACGCATCACCCATCTTTATGCACACCCACACCCTGTTACTGTCCAGCTCTGTAAAGCACTCTTTTCCACTGCCTCATCAACGCAGTTAATTCATAAATTTCGAAATGGCAGATCTTTAATTTAGTTTTCTCCTTGTTCGTCTCACTTTGAAAGGTATATCCAGCACTCACCGCTGGGGTCTTTTTCATGTAAAACACACACACACACACACACACACACACACACACACACACACACACACACACACACACACAAGAAGGTTACACGTAAAACCTTCATGGTCTTGGTCAAAGGCTCAGTGTTTCTACGGTTAATTAACTTCACAGAGCTGTAGCCACAAAACTGCAGCAAAGACACCCAATGTCACCCTTGGCCAGAAGCGAAGTGGTTCTGTGTCATAAACGTTTTGTGCTAGCTTTCTGAAAACATTTACTGTACACACTGTCGGTTGCGATTAAATTACGTTAGGTGAGTTTAATTTAGAATACACAGAGTTTTGGTAGTTATGGTCCGGTTTAAGGCAGTTTTCAGTGTGGTTCCGTTAAGTTAGGTTAGTTTTGCTTTGATTTTATTTGGTTTAGATTATTTGGTATGATCTGAACAGGGTAGGATGGATGAAGTGATAAAGGAGATATGGACTGAGTTGAGGGAGGAGGGTGAGCGCGAAGCGGAAATTCATAGGGTTGGAGAAGGAGGAGGTATTGTTGGGCACACACCGTTATATTCTTCCGTTTTTCCTTACACTTTGTCTGGATTAACCCATGCCTTCCCGAGAGTATTTTCTAGTTTTATTTTCCCCTCCATGTTTCTACCCCCTTTCCGTTGCATTCAGTTTTATGCAATACACGTATCTTTTATCCAGTTTATCCTCCTTCTTTTCCCTTCCAACCTTGCCATATCCGTTCTACAGAATCGTATTTTTTATTGGCATCGACTCTCATTTCTCATATTAAACGATTATGTTTAACTAACTCTGGTATTTTTCGGGGGATTAAACCTCGTCAGTCAGGCACACGAAATCATTAGTTGAATCTCTCCTTCACACTTGCCTTAGTGTTCCGTTTCTGTAATGTGTTTCAGCGCGACTTAGATCATATTTCTCCTTCTTGTATTCCCTGCTTCTTTCTTGATATACTCTTTATCTTTCCCTTATCTTCTCGTCGTCTTTTTCTCTCTTTGATCAGTAATCTTTCTCATCGATCACTTCTTCAAAATCAAACTCTCTCTCTCTCTCTCTCTCTCTCTCTCTCTCTCTCTCTCTCTCTCTCTCTCTCTCTCTCTCTCTCTCTCTCTTTCCATCTTCTTCCCTCTTCACCACTGTGCCAGCTCAATACGGCAGAAATCATTTTTTTTTTTTTAATAATTAACATGGACGTTTTCTTCAAGTCCTTCCTCTGTCCCCTCCTTCCTAACAAGGTTTCCGTTGACTGTCATACAAATGGAACACCCTTCCCACTACCTCAAGAGCCACTGAGAAGGGACTGAAGTTGCTCAGATATCACCAAAAACCATCACCAGATATATACACAATGCAGTGTGGAGCGAGCGAGTTTACGTGGGGACGAACATTTAATCCTGGCTGAAATCTTCCAAAGACGTGTAACATCCGCTGTCATAATTTAGAAACACTGTTAACACATATCAGTGTACGAAAACGTCGATTTACTGGGGTATGAAGTAGACTATTAATGAATATATCATGTTATTTAGTGAGCTGAAGTGCTCCAGCCTGATGGGTCCAGTAAAGGCTTACATCCTAATGGTGATCGGAGCTTAGTGTTCATGTGATGCCACTCAGGGACCAGCGAAGTTAGTGACCCTTGCTAGAAATGTCGAGAATTAATATCCTACTCCAAGGCCCCTGCACTCCCGATTAAAAAAAAAAATAAAAAAATAAAAGTGATTGGCAGAGACTAAAGATGTGAATTTCAAGGGACTGAATTTGCGCGTCACTGAGTGAACACCAAAACTGTATAGAGCTAAGTAGGGTATATTTAGAACGTCTTTTCAGCCCAGCGCAAGAAACTAACACATAATTTCCTTTCTTTCTTGACTAACTGAACAACAAGGGTCACACAGGGTGTGCAGCATCCACCCTACAGAGAGATTAAAGGCCAAACATACTGTATTACTTTGTCGTGTGACCTCGACCTTCAACGGACTGTTCCTAAAATCGTATATATATATATATATATATATATATATATATATATATATATATATATATATATATATATATATATATATATATATATATATATATATTTTTTTTTCTGACTAGAAAGGGATCACAGTGGTTCAAGTTGACCTTTACCTTTGGCCATGTTTTCTGACATACAGTTTTCAAAATTGAATCGCGTCATCCATCGCTGACTCACATCTATTTTTCTCAGTTTGATCCTCAGTCACATTGAGTAGAAACTGTTTTAAGTTACGGGGTGGAGTATTTAACCTTACACTGTGACCTTGACTTTTAATCTTCGTCAAAATTGAATTCCTTCTTCTTTTCATCATCGTAAATACTGTTCAGTGCATAGGATAATAAACATTTAAGTTAATCATTTTTTGTTATAAGGGAAGGCAAAATAAGAATAATGAAAAGAGAGTGAAATTGATGATGATGAGCGACCGTTGAGACTTTGTGGTTCTGATGTATGCAGATGATGCTGTACCGCTTGCAAATAGTGAACAAGGTCTTCCAAAACTAGTTAAAAACTTTGTGAAAGTGTATGAAATGCCAAGATTTGAACTGCATCATAACAGCAAATTAAGGCTTTGTGAGAGGAAAATGGACTCCCATTGTGATTTAATTATCAGTAAGGCGAGAATCTGAGCGCTGGAAAATTTTATATGCCTCGATACAACAAGAAAAAGAAAGGAAAGTGAATAAGAGATTTGGAAAGCAAAGCGGCTCAAGGTAATATAGCTGGTATTGTGACAGCCTTGACAAATAACAGATATGTTTTATTGCTCACAGTGGAGGCACGTAGTGGCGACCATCATCCACTCAGTTGACGTAGTGCTGCCTACTTTTGTCTCCATCTTTATCAGTCATTTCCTGTGTTTGCCCTCCTCACTTTCTATTCTCCCAGCTTTCCTGTCACCTTCGTCACCATTCATTCCATTTAAAGTGATTCTACACTGAGTGACAAGATTAATGGTTTCCTTTGAACCAGGAAACTATGTACAATGCTGGGTGATAAACATATTACCAAAAGACGAGGTGATGTATAGCCTACTATGATGACCCGGTTAACGGAATTGACAGATGAAAATGCGGCGTCCATCTGGGAACCAAACCTTCAGACTCTTCCCTGCGCCACACTGTAGCGAGGCGCTGTCTGCCGTGGGGGAGCGTCTGTTCTTTGCAGGGAATAGCCCTGCTGGGGCGGTTGCTTGCCAGCGGTTGATGGGTCTGTTTGGCCAAACAGAGAGGAGTTACTGAATAACAACTGATTTCAGTAACGTATGGGTGTGAGATTATAGTGCAGTATGAGTCTGAAAAATCAATAGTGGGAACAGTATAGACTGCTTGCGTAGCCTGGTCAGAAATGAGACTGGGGAAATATGGAGAGTAAGAAATTTTACTGATAAGGCGATCGAAAAGAATGTGCTTTGTGGTCTGGATACGAAAATAAGGGTTGTTGTTATGGCCCGAAGTTCATATATGTGTGTGAAACTAGTGGTTTGCTGAATTAAGTTGCCCTTCTGCATTCCACCATCCTCTTTTCGGGGGTACGAAAGGGACACAAATGCTGCTTGTGTAACTAGGCGAGTTAGCTGCTCAGTTGTACTAATCAGTGTCACCACTTGAAGGGGTCCTTATAACTCCAGCATGAGGAGTATAATAAGTACACAGTACCAGAATGAAACCGAAAGTGGCAAAGAGAGTGACAAACCAAAAATATAGTTAAGGCATTTAATATGAGAGTAGGTGAGGCGGAGAGATAAGAATACTGAAGATGCCTAAGGAATAAAGCAGAGATAAAATGAACTAAACAGAACGCACGGAGATGCAATGGCGTGCTCTTTGCTCATGTTTTACACCGTAGCCGAAGGAGCGACTCTGCCCCATAGGTGTGAGTCAAGCATACCTAAAAGAAGAGACACATGCCGTGATAGTTTTCGTTGGTGAGGTGGACAACCGATTGAGAAAACATTAATGATGTGTGAATGGATGTGTTTCCCATTTGACTTGGGGTGCTTTTCAATAGTTCTCCTGATTTGTGCCTTTCCTATTACTCTTGATGTTACCTCACCTCATCTCTTATGAGATAATTGGGGTTCGAATGAAAATGGTAATGTTTATTCATAATATATTCGAATCAATTGAAAACTTTGCTTCCTTATTTCACATAACCATCATTTTCCGCCTTATTCTTTCTTTTATCCCTTACTGTACCCCCAAAAATATATTACCTTACAAGTACCTCATCATGCTTACAATTTTCCAACATGAAGTACTCACCCACCTTCTTTCGTCGTATTTTCTCTTACTTTCTTTTTATCGTTTTCTTTTTAAAAGCACGCCCGTGTTATGGCTGTGAAAAATGCGAACTACAAAAAGAGGAGTCCAATGGGAGGCCTAATGGAACAGAGGCATGCACAGCCACTGTGACTGCATATTGCTGGCACCGGTTTTGTAAGTATGTAATTCTTGCTGGTGACCCAGATACATGACTGATACAGCAGGAAAAACATTTCATATCTCTTGGAGTCTCCCTGACAGTGTTCTTTGCAATACTTTACTACAACTGTTGTCACATTTTGCCTTAGCTGCAGCAACATAGGATATATTAGTAAATTTTCGTAAGCTTTTCCACCAGTTGAATATAATGTGAATGTGTCATGAAACCAAGCCAGTATTATGCCTGTTGTAATGTTCTATTCGAAACTTCATGATGGTAATATGAGAAATGTGGTTTCGCATTACCCTACCTGAATATTATGCATTGTTTGCACAGCTGACGTATGTACAAATTATCGATTTAAGTGGCATTATTTGTGAGTTTCAGACCTCGTGTACATTAACTAATAAATAATGATATAATACTGTACTCTTAATTCTGTATCAAAGTAAGGCAAAGTAGAAACGACTGCAGCTAAACCTCGACAGGAATATTCTACGCAGCATCAGAGTTACGCAACTTAGGGATGAACAGAGGGGAAACTAATAACAGCAAAAAGAACGTAGTGTTCCCTTTACTTAAGGAGAGAGTCAGGGTTATCACTTACCCTCACTTCTCCTTTTTTTTCTTTTCCTTTTTTTTTAAAATACCAAGGTAAGGCTTCTTCATTTCCTCATATAGACAACTCTTCTTAACTTGGGACTCATTGGGTTCTCTCTCTCTCTCTCTCTCTCTCTCTCTCTCTCTCTCTCTCTCTATCTATCTATCTATCTATCTGTGTGTGTGTGTGTGTGTGTGTGTGTGTGTGTGTGTGTGTGTGTGTGTGTGTGCACATATATTTCTTTCCTTTTCCTCTTTTCTTTACAGGCATGAAATATCCAACTGTGTGGGGAAACAGAGGTGAATATGGCATGTAGGTAATTCATCCATTCTGCACTGATATAACCCATCATGCACTTACCTACCCCATCTCGCATTAAGCTCTTGCACTCAATCAAACGCCACGAGAATGGTTTGTTGAGCAGACTTATTGCAGCTCGTCGGAGTGACCTTTCGTTGCTCATTGCCTCTAGTAAATAACCCCAATGACACTCATCAGGGAGTCAGCCAGGCCCATCATTCAGTTATGCTAATGAGAACTGGACATTCTCTCTCTCTCTCTCTCTCTCTCTCTCTCTCTCTCTCTCTCTCTCTCTCTCTCCACACACACACACACACACACACACACACACACACACACACACACACACACACATGTATATTTTATATACAGGACTTTGTTTTTCGATACATTGGCTTTTTATATAAATGAAGCCAAGGGTTAATCGCTTCACTGACAACTACAAAAGTGCGATACAGCGTTTACAGACTATCCAGTGGTGGGTCAGAAGCCACAGAGAAAATGAAAAGGAGATAAAAACGAATTGCATATTGCCATGAGCAGCATGATGGATTCATTGACATACACTAGTCTTGTTAAAGAAGCGAAATTATATCTAAATAGAGTGACAAGATGACATACAGTAGAAGGAGGGGTACTGCTACATACAAATGCCTGGGCAGCTAAATAAATTCGTGCAACCCTCTGTATTGCCCACCTCCATCTTGTGTGTTGCATTGACAGTCCACTCACCAGTCAGCTGGTGTGAGGAGCGCAGTCAACTCACTGATCAACCATGCAGTAAATGGACGTGACAAACAGACATAATGAAACACCGGTATGAAAGGCGTTACGGTAGCAGAGGCTGATGCTGGGTAGATGCAGGTAACGCTGACTGAGTCATACTAACATCACACAAGGATTAAGATGCATAGTGTATGAATCACCGTACATATATTTTAGCCTTAAGGAGAATATTGTATATATAATGTAAGATAGAGACGTCAGGAGTGCAAATGGTGTATTCAAGGAGATGCTTTACCTAGTTTATGAATAAGTGTCTTTGAGGGGGGGGGATTTACTTTCTCCTGAGGTATGCCTTCCGATCTCAGGTCCCATTTGTAAGGCACACCTTCTTTTGAACTTTGGTCCTCAGAGATGTCTTGGTGGTGTCGGTAGGGTGTGTACCTATGCAAGTGATGCCAAGTAACTTGCCATGAAAGTGGCTTGAGTAGCTGAGAAAGACAACAACAGTGATGGGGATGAGAACGAAGATGACGGTGAGGAAGATGAGGTGGAGTGGTGGTGTTGTCATGCAAGTAGTGTGTTTGTTGTTTGTTCTTGCCAACACTGTTCATGCTCCTCAGCAAAGAAGCGCAGGTTCGACCTTATATTTCACTAATAATCGTGGCCTTAGTACCAATCTGAATTCCGTTCACTTCTTCCTTCATTCTGTATCTCCTCCATCCCAGCTCCTCGCAGAACCCCAAATCTCTCCTTCTAATAACAATCACCAACTTGTTTTCCTGGTTGCCATCTCCTCACAAACTTCCGCAACAAGGTTGGCACCTGCTGTTATATCAAATCTGAATTTGCAGTTGACACTGTTTTGAATCTCACCAGCTAATTTTGACTATTCACTGTAATTTATTAACTAAATTACCTAAACATTACCAAATATATCCGTGTCGTTTATCGCTCCCCCAATGCTTCTTCAGAACCCAGCATGTTTGACGTCATATTCACACAATGACTAACTTTAACCTCGCCTGTAACACTGAAATTATCGTCTTGGGCAATTTTATCGTCCATAGTGTAGAATGGTCATTACATTCTGCCAGGACTGACGAAACTGATCTAGAATCCGAGCTGTTTGTAGAATCGTTTAATATAACCAAATGAAGACTGGTGGGGAAGGTGCAACTACCTGATGGTGCTCGTAAGGGTTTGCATCTGAGAGTTGGTTGGGGTTTATTACTCACAATACTCCACTCACAGTTTAAGTACGGTAGTTAGTCTCACCTTAAATGTTGGGAATGTGTACTTGTGTAGCCTAGCCCGAGACCTTTTCTCTCCTGATGGAAAAGAAAAATACTATAATGAATTTAAGATAGACTACAAGAACCTTTTGCTGAGCACCTTCACCCAAAGAAAAATGGAGAGAGAGAGAGAGAGAGAGAGAGAGAGAGAGAGAGAGAGAGAGAGAGAGAAATTAATCGTGGACAAGAGTTAAAAAATATGACCCTTGCATTCACTCCCATTTGCCTTGTAATCTTCTACACTCCCTTCTTTCATTGATTTTTTACGTAGGTCTGTCGCTTCTTTAATTTACATCCACCATTGTCCCACATTGCAGTTCGTCAACAGTATCTCTCTCTCTCTCTCTCTCTCTCTCTCTCTCTCTGTTTTCACAATTTCTCTTTTTACTATACAAAGCGCGTTCTCTAGGAAACTACTCTTTCCAGGCACGATACCCGAACTAAAGTAGGCATGCAATACACTGGTCCAGTCTATATAATAAAGTCAAGCTGTGTATTATTGTCTTTGTGATTGTTTGCTTCTTTCACGGAAACGATAATAGAGGTCGACGTGATTCTTTTAGCATTAGGTCGGGGTAAGTCCAGGCAGTGTCAGAAAAATACCAAACCAAGATTTTGGCGATCGGACGCGACGCGACGGCACGAAATTATCGGAAATCGCGACGAGCCAAAATGTCTGTCTGTGCAGTTGTTCGTTTCTTTCACGAGAATGGTAACAGATATCGACCTAATTATTTTTGCATTAGGTCGGTGCAAGTACAGTCAGTGCAAGAAAAATTACAAACGAAAATTTTGGCGATCGTGCGCGACGCGACGGTGCGAAATTTTCGGAAATCACGACATGAAAACATGCGAAAATCATATCTTCAACTTTTTGGTCAGTATTGGTCATTGTGGGCTCAATAACGGTATAGAAACAAAGATAAGGGTAATGGTATTTACAAACATTTTGTGATGGTAGGGTTGTTAGTTAGTCCCGAAATTCTTTGCAGGCAAGAATTTGTTTGGTTATAAACCAAAGGCCTGGGGCAAGGCTACACAGTCCCAATATTGAAGGTGAGACGAACTACCTTACTTCACGTGTGAGTGGAATTTTGTGAGTAATAAACCTCAACCAACCCTCAGATGCAAACCCTTACGAGCACCATCCGGTTGTTGCACCTTCCCCACTAGACCACCAGTCTTCATTTGGTTATGTGGTTGCCACCCAATTTGTATTGATTTCCTGGGTTACAGGAACCATTTGGCTTGTCGTTCAGCGTAATCATCCAAAGATAACACTACCTCATGTGCTTGCGGATCAAGAGAATGAAACTTATGTGATTAAATGATAGTATTGATTTTAGAGAGAATATGCAAAGACTGAAAACAAACAGAATTAATGAGTGAAGATAGATTGCACATTATTTAGAGACAGTGAAAGAGTGACAGAGTAGTTGAATTCCATGACTTTTTGCTTAACTGTTTAAATGTCGACATTGGTGATTAAAATCACCTTCGACTGAAAAAAAAAAAAAAGACAAGAGTTAATGAGCGGTGGAAAGGGAAAATTACTACCCTTGGAGATACTGTACTTTGTAACGTTACGAACCAACCAGGTGACTATGATGAAAGCCTTAAGAAAGTAATGAATGTTGTGTCTGTACACCCACCAACTACTCTATGGTGTGCCCTTAAATGTGGAAAGAACTGATATCACAAGATTATGGCTATAAATTTAGTGCGTTTTTGGAAGAAAAGAAATGCTTACCTTTGCGGATTTTTACACCCGCGCATGCGCAGCAATAGCGGATGTTTTGTTTTGATGGACGTGTGTGTGTGTGTGTGTGTGTGTGTGTGTGTGTGTGTGTGTGTGTGTGTGTGTGTGTGTGTGTGTGTGTGTGTGTGTGTGTGTGTGTGTGTGTGTGTGTGATAAATAAACTCAAACGGTTTTGATCCGAAACCCAATATTGATAGAAGACTTAAGGGCTAGCCAAGAAGTAGATCAAAATATTTTTAAACACTATATCAATGGTCCAGGTCACAGGGTAAGTTCAACTTGAGCATCTTTAATCCGATTTGCATCAACCTTTGTGGAAGGGTTGAAGATAAAACAAGAGTAAAAGGATTTGATTTTGAGAACAAACATTAAGGTCAAGGAGCAAGGCCAACTCAAACAGTTTTGATCTGATCTGAAGCAATCTGGGTGGAGGAGTTAAGGGTCAGGCAAGAAAGAAGGGATTAGATTCTGAGAACAATTAGTCAAAACGGTGATTCTCACAGGTAAAGTCAAATTTCAACTCTCATGACTGTGTGTGTGAACAAAATAACCAGAGCAGTTTTAATATGATTAGGATCAAACTTGATGGATGAGACGAGGATCATGCAAGTGGTTATTTTTATTTTATTTTTTTTATTTTTTAACAATAGGTCAAAGGGCACGGAATCTTTGCCAGGTCAACTTCAAGAGTTCAGCCGAACAAGAATAAAGAGACAAAATTTGGAGAACAATATGGCAAAGGTCGTAGTTCAGAGTCACAAGGAAAAGTCAGATCATTCAGTTCTAATCTGATTTGAACCAAACTTTGTGGAAGAGTTCCGGGCAAGGCTAGAGTAAAGCAATGCAGTTTTGAGAGATCTGTCGAAGATCACAGGACAGAGTCAAATAATCGGCCCTGCGAGTACTTAGTGGACACGTGTGATGCACTCATTATGTGATCCCTCTTGTTTACACTGTGAGTTCATGGTCGAGAATAGTTAACTTTATAGAATCCATGTACTATGTAGTAATAAGTAGTTAAAGATCGTTGAGTAATGTTCGTAACACGTGTAAGGTAGTCACCGTGGTCCAAAGGCCTTTATACACGTAACAAGAAGAGTGGAAGGGATGAAAGACTTAGTGTACAAATGAGAGGGAATATAGTGTAACCATATTTCTGTCACTGATAGACGGCGGTGATTTTTTTTTTTTTTTTTTTTGTGAAGAAAGTTTAGTTATGAAGGAGTTAAATGTGAGTTCGGAGAGAGGTTGGGAGAGCAGTATGAGAAATAATGAGAGTAGTACCTACGACTGTGTGTGCAGAGAGAGAGAGAGAGAGAGAGAGAGAGAGCATTCAGTTATCCCTCTTTTACCAATACCACAACCATTTCCAGTGACAAATCAGACTCCCCATTCCATTAGTGCACACACACACACACACACACACACACACACACACACACACACACACACTTTCCTCCCTCTCACGCACAGAATAGTTTTTTTCTTGTTTTCATCAGCTGCCAAAATATAATGGATCGCCTTCTATTCAAAACTTTATAAAAATTTCGATGGAAAATAATAATGTCAGTTTCAGAGATTTATAATGGCTCTAAGAATCATTTTCTCCTGTAAGATTTATACTCTTCGCTATGATGTCATTTTCTGAGCTGTGTGTTATTCTTGTCACCGCCAAGCGATTACATTGTCGCGAGAGAGACGTTTCAGAGAAGGTTTAAATGTAGGTGTAATTATCCCCATTACTGCAAGAGATCTCCAGTAGGCTAAATAGAATAATCCAGTCATTGGCTGGATGAGCTAAGTAATAACGTAGTCGGACTGAAAGGGTTAAACGTTAATGGCTCTTGTATAATAACCATCTCAGTACGTTGATGTCTCTCCATCTGTATTTTCCTACAACCATGAGATACTTTCATGCGCCTCAAGAGCCACTTGATAGATTCATTATTCAACCCACTGACCTTCGCTGAGTAAATCTGTCTGAAGATGACAGGAATGATTAAGAACTAGAGAGACAACATTTGTGAGCAAATGGATGACATTTCCCAGAATGTGTTTCTGGATTTAGAAAATGACAGGCTACGCAATTATGATTTCTGTGGAACTGTATTGTATCTGTATAAAGGGCAGAAAAGCACATTCGATTTTTAACTGTCCCCTGATTTTTTTTTTTTTCTTGTGATGGTTGTTGTAGCTTCTGGTGGTTCACTCGTTCTCTGATGTTTTCGTGCCCGTCTCCTTACATATCTGAGATATTATCATTTAAAAGGGCTAAGCTGATTTTCTGAAAAAGGCGTCGAAATGCCACTCCAACTGTCGGCTGAGTAGTTAAAGATTGTCTGTTCTTTAAAAGCAAGTTGGAACCTTTGCTAAGGCAGGGTACTTTGATTAGCTGAATTTAGATAAAACAAACTTCCCTGATAATCCACAGGACCCAGTGATGTCATAAAAAATACTGCTGCTAATACCAGTGCACCAATACTGAATAAGACATTGCTGGAATGAGTCCAGCAAGGCTGGTAGGTATTAGTGCCGATGTGGTGCTGTGTGCAGCTTTGTGGCAGGTTGGAGGACTGGTGGACGCAAACGGACGGGTTACTAAGCCTATATCATGCACTTATAGGAGGAAAATGTACACTCGCCCTAAAAATATCAGACAGGAGGAAGGCGATGATACCCTGAATGATGAGTGTAAAGTGTGATGTCTTAAGAGATGAATCTATTATCACATAAATTTTTATTTTACACTAGATGCTCGGCAACGTCACAAACAACCGATAAAGCACATGTTTATGAAAGGGAGTTCATCAACGTATTGTGAAATAATCGAGCATAGTACAATGAAGATCTCTTGTGGTGTAACACTATCTCATGCAAAGTTTGAACATATACTTCTTGGAGCCAATGCACAGTACAAGCACAGGACCGTAGGTTTCAGGTTAGTTTTTCAGTTCGTGGAAATTAACATATATATATATATATATATATATATATATATATTGCTTATTAACACCTCTTGGGTGGCCCCTTTCATAACTATATATATATATATATATATATATATATATATATATATATATATATATATATATATATATATATATATTGCTTATTCATACCTCTTGGATGTCCCTTTTCATAACATCAAAAAGGAGGTCACTGCATGGCAATGATTCTCTGGAGAAAGTATGAAAACGTAGCTTATGCAAGTTTATTGCTAGAGACCGCACTCTGTGAAGAGGTAACTTTTACAAAAGGAATTTTATGCGTATCTGTCCTAGCCCAGCAACAAGTCTGCATTCTTGCAGTATTAATCTCTCCTTCCAGGTCTCCCTTTCCTTTAACTCCCTCATTCTCATTAACCGTCTTAACAGTATAATCAGTCTCTCAATCCAATACAATTGCTGGGTTCAATTTGCATTTACTTCACTGAATTCAATCTATATTATGTTTCACTTAAAATAATAGAAATGATCTCTTATTAAATACTGATATTCCATTTCCGCTGCAGCTAAGAAAAAATGCAAAAAAATAATGCTCAGTTACTATTCTGAGGCCACTGAAGACAAAGAACACATTATTTGAAGAACTTTTAATGCCAGTGATGAGGCAGTCAAAGGGAAACTGACTGAGGAATAGCACCGCAAATGTCGATAGCAGAATTTGAAGAGAGCGGTTTGGCAAATTGTTTGCCTTATCAGTAGAAGAAACAACTATAGAACCACCAGAACAGAAGAGGGAAGGAAGGACCATGATGAATTACTTATAATGAAATGGTTTTAAAAAGACGAAGACCAAACTTAGTACAACTCTGGTCTTAACCATATAAATAACGAGCTTCAGTGGTTTGTCGGCGCTGATGGCATTAGTAAACCACCTATCTGTTGTGGTCAGGATTAGAACAAACTTCGTCCCACCTTCAAACCTTCTCACATGGTCCCTTTACACCATCATATGTACTTGTACATCCATTCTCTTCATATTACCATCCAGGCACACCGTTATATATTCTATTGTGAGAATATTTACTTACTTCACTTCTCCCGCTAATCGTAATATCCATTATCACAACCTCTATGCGAACTCCGCACACACACCGAACAACACTCACAGTTTTAACTGCTCTTAAACTTTTTAACTCTCGTGCCATACCAGTCAAGACAATTGCATATTTTCATGTAATTCTTTTCCATCTCCCACAGGTAGACCTTTGAATAGTATACTAAGGATTCTTACCATTGGCCACCCTCCTTCCTACGCCACAGTATGCACACTATCTTAGGTGACTTCATAACAGTCGCCTTTGAATAACTGATCGGTAATATACAGTTGAATATGAAAAATCAGTTCTAGAATAAGATACTGCAGAATATTAAATCGAGATAACCTCTCCCCTGAAATTTTCCTGAGTTTTTCTTTGATGGATCAAGATCCATCTCACATTTTCTCTCAGGCTTTTGCTAAAGGGATTAATGAGTAATAGGAGTCTACCTGCTTCGCTATCAATGTCCTAGAACTGAGTCCTCTGGGCGGTAGGTATGCTTTGCTTTCGTTTGTACTCTCTCTCTCTCTCTCTCTCTCTGTCATTTACAGATCTACCATTGTCTTCATAGACATGTTCCTATCACCGTCGCCCCGTCGCTGCTTTGTCATGCGAAGGAGTCGCTGTGTTATCTCGGAAAATAGTTTGTGAAGCATCAAAGGGAAGACTCTTGACAGGCCCCCAGCCCCTGAGGTTCAGTGACGTATACTCTATTTTGTTCCTCCTATGCCAGACGACTTTATTCATTTCCTAGAGGCCCCTGCTTCTGATCCTTCCAGCTGAAAATGTCTCTCCCAGTCTAACTAAAATTCTCTGGAGACAATCAATCATTTCCTGTAGCACCCTCGGGGATGCATAGGGCCTCGAGTCCATCAAGGTTTCTTTGGCTAACTTCCTGAACACCTCGCCATTGTGTTGCAGTCGCAGTAGGCAGCTAACTTGCCTGATTGCCCACACCCGAAAGACCCAGCTATGCTGTAGCCAGTCACGTGCCGGCATGCTTCCCAGCCATTTCACTCTCAAGGAGTTCCTCTGCCTGAGAAAGCAACCACCCCCCTGCTCCCGAGGGCTTTTGATCTGTGTAGGTAGAGGGCGATCACTCCCTCACTAGCCATATACAGTGTATATACAGTGTATAGGCTACACTCACCATTCATTTTACTCACCATTCATTTTACTCTTGCTGGAGACAGCAAGAGTAAAATGAATAATGTATCCTCAGAGTGCCAGGGTTAAGTTAGTTCCACGATTTTCGCTATGAGACAGTCTGGAACGATTGTTCTCAGGTTATTGTTTAAGCCCTTCACCCCGAGGACGCTTAACCTATTATCAAACGATTTTGTTGGATTAGAAAAACCTAATGGCGAAAGGGATTAGCGAAGGCTACATATTACCTAACCCTTTCAGATGATAATACGTTTCCTAAGCTGAAGAGTCAACATGTCATCGGGTTGAAGGGGTTAATATTCTTGAGCTCGTTTAAACCTAGGATGTAGGCTAACTTTTATTCATGTTATCTCCTGGTGATTTTACTCAGTCTCACTCAGTGTGTTAGACTTAGTTCTCATTAACCTTTTCACTCTCAGATGCCTCATAAGCTGAATATAATCGTCTGGAAAAAGCAGGAATGTAATATAAAAGACGTCCCTGCCCTGAAAGTATTTTATTTTAATATATACAAAAAATTCGCTACAATATTATTAAGATATAATCTGAGTACTTAAAAAGATTACAAATCGCCGGCTCATCTTAAATTATTTTAATCCGATTTCAAGCAAGCGTCAGGAGGCAAGGTCAGATTTTCGGTCTAATAAATCATAATAATTTATTCGACTTTAACCATGCATGACTCAAGGATCTGGGATCAGTCAGGACTAAAGTGATTCAGTTTGCAGTGCAGTAGGTCAAAAGTCTCAGTTAAAGAGTTTTGATCCGATATGAACCAAAAGGATTGAGATTCTGACGAAGATGAAGTAATTCGATCTGAATGACAGTCATAGGTTAAGGTCACAGGTCACAGGTCACAGGGCAAGGTCACGTGTTGGCCCTTTCCGACTGTAGGGGGCCAGTGCTGTACTCTCTTTGCGCCCCTTCTTTTATTTCCTTTATCACACCTGCAATAGCGACATGAAAGTGTAATGTTTTGCACGATGTGTTTCGCACGCTGTTGAGCTCGGGTTCGCCTCCCGCCAAGGTTGTAAAAACTTTGGGAAGCGTTCACCAAGCCAATTGCTACTTTGGCGGACACAAGGGGTGCTGTGGTTGAACCAGTGTCGCATACTTGTATGCTTGCACCTAGTCGGCTTAAGGCGGGCCGATTACACTTGGTTCACAAACTACACACATATCCAAAGCCACTACAACACTACAATTGCACTTACAAGCACTTCTCACCCTACATACAGTCTCTACCAGACAGCCTAAGCTACTGAGTAGACATACATTGGCTGTATCGTCCCTGCTTCGGTAGGGATAGGCAGGTCCTGCAGTGGACCTCAACGGCTGATGATGACGATAAAATATATATATATATATATATATATATATATATATATATATATATATATATATATATATATATATATATATATATATATATATATATATATATATATATATATATATGTGTGTGTGTGTGTGTGTGTGTATGTGTATTTAGAATCACAGGACAATGGTAACTGTTCGGACCCTAGACCAAGTGATGGGTACAAGTGTTGCACTCCGTGAGTGCTCCTTCTTGTTTTCTCTTTGTACTTTATTTTTTACGTCTATGGTTCATTTGGGGTAGTAAAGCAGGATCCACCAGATCCACTCTACTATTCTCCAATTTTGCCTTCCTCATCTCTTTCTTCCTTCCTTTCCTCTCGCTTATCTTCCTTCCCTCAACTACTCCTTTCCCTTTCCCTTTCCCTTCATGCCTTCATTTTTTTCTGTCCTCACCCTTTCCTAGTTTTTTTCCTTCCTGTCCTATTTTATTTTCCGTTCTTTGCTCTCTTTTGTTCCTTCCTTTCCCCTGTTTGCGTTCCTTTCCCAAGTTTTTTGCTTTTTCACCTATACTTGCTATAATCGCTACTGTTGCTCCCTTTTCCTCGTATTTTCAGTTTCTTTCCCCCATTTTCATCTTCCATTCCTAACTTTTGCCTCTTCTTTCCTCACACTTTCCATTCACTTTCCAATTTTTACCTTCCTTTCTGTACTTTTTCTTTCTCTTCCTTCATAGTCCTTTATCTTCCATCACCATCTGTTTGTTTTCTCTCCATGTTTGTTGCCTTCCATTACCCAAGTTTTTCGTTCTTCTCCCCACTTCTTGCGTTTATTTCCCCACTTCCTCTACAAGTATATTCACATCCATTTTCAAATGTTAGCCTTCTGCTCAACATTTTACATGCACATTCCCTACTTTTTCCTTTCCTACCCGTGTGTTTGGATTCCTTTCCTTATGTATGTACTTTTGTGGTAGGTGGGGACACTTACGATCCACTCACTCTATGTAGTGCTGCTTTGGGTGTCTGCCCTTTCCTCTCTTCCTTCCTTCCTCTTTTGTCTTACTTTCCTTCATTCTTTCCTCTTCTTTCTGCCTACGGGTGACTTTACACTCCCTCTTCTGTCTTTCCTTCACTCTTTCCTCTTCCTTCTGCCTATGGGTGACTACACTGAGTGACAAGACAAATGGTTTCCTGTACACCAGGAAACCATTTACTATGCTGAGCAGTAACATATAACCAGATAATGGCTTCTGGTGGTTTAGTGGGTAATTAAGGCGTTTCAGTCGGTTTGAGCCTGTGTAGGTGTATATCCAAGGAGTGGTTGGGGTTTTTGCTCATGTATTGCCTCTCAGGGATGATTGAGGCTAGTCACTCTCATCTTAAATTCCAGGACCAGTTTGATTAACCCTGGGCTCCTACGCTCTTCTTGGGGCGGCATAGGATAGGATGATGGATGGATGGATGGATTTATGTACTTCCTATCGTCCATGTTATTTTCCAGCCTCCATTTTTGCCATAGTCTGTGTTCATGCAGGTTTGTTTGTCTTTATCTGATGACTAAAATCGGAATGGCGGCTGCCATTACTGTTAGCAAACACGCCTTCTGCCACCGTCTGATGTTCCCATCATTACGTTCAGAGTCGTAGCCATCTCTCTCTCTCTCTGCTCACTCGCTTTATAGTGCCTCTTCTGGCCACTAGCATAAGAAGGAATAAATATTTAGGCACCACTTCCATTGTGATGTACTTGTTTTGGTGGTCCCTTTGTTATGCTGGTGGTCCCGTTGTTGTATTAGTGGTTCTTTGTTGTGTTGAGGGTCCTTTGTTGTGTTGGTGTCCCGTTGCTGTGTTGATGGTGTGTTGATGGTTCCTGTGTTGTGCTGGGAGTCCCTGTGATTTGTTGTTTTGTGTGTGTGTGTGTGTGTGTGTGTGTGTGTGTGTGGTGGTTTCTGTGTTGTTCTAGTAGTCCCCATGTTGTGCTGGTTGTTCTGTAGCTTTAACTTTCGACAAATTACCCTCAGAGTCGAATTATTCATATCTTGATGAACCCGTAACGCTTCACCAGCTTTAGCTCAAATAAGATGAAATTGTATGCGATGACACTGATCAAACACCTTAACAACTGACCTTATACTCCGACCTCTGATTGATTGTCCTCAGAATCAAATCTCTTTATCCCCCTCAGCCTGAACGCTTTCAAAAAGTCTGGTGTACGTAAGATAAAAGTTGTTTAATTTGACCTTGCCATGTGACCTTGACCTGATATCAGTTGTTAAAAATAAAGTCTCCCTCTGAGAGGTCCGCAACTCATCTACCAAAACCGATTCAGACCAGGAGAAAACAGCTTTGTAGTTTTGGTTAATTTGGTCACACACAGATACACACAGGCTGGACATTGGCCTTGCCCTATGACATTGACTTTTGAGCGTGTCTTCTAAATATCGAATCTTTAGATGTTTTCCTGATCCGTAACGCTTCCACAAAGTGTGTTCGAAATTGTATAATAATAGTTTAGGTTGATCTTACTCTGTGACCTTGATCTTTGACGTAATGTTCTCACACACAACAGGATTACTCCTTGTCTGACCCTCACCCATTCCACCTTCTTTGGCTTAAATCGCACCGAAACGATTTGAGTTATTTTGTTGTTTTGGAACAGAGGTGGCCTGCAGTCCTAATGGACCCAGGTTCGAATCCCAGCTGGGGCAAGGAACAGTTTAAAGATTTGAACTTCATTAAAGCAGACTTTACTGATCTGCCAGAAGGTCCGCCGACATGTCATAAAAATACCCCCGCTAATACCAGTACACCAGTCCTGTATGAGACAGCCCTAGCATGTATGCAATATGGAGGGTGGGTGTTAACGCCGAAGTGGTGACATGTGGAGGCGTATGGAATGTAGGAGGACTAGTGGGCCTTGAGAAAGGGCTATGAAGCCTGAGTCTAGATCCGAACACACACACACACACACACACACACACACACACACACACACACACACACACACACACACACACACACACAAAAGGTAGAAATTTGACTCTGCACTGTAACCTTGACCTATTACTGACTGACGACAAAAAAAAATCATCTCATTCTTGCCTTACCCTCAACGCTTCCCTCACATTTGGTCCAAATTAGGTGAAGCCTTTTCAAGTAAATTTTCGTACGTCAGCGATTGGCTAAACATGTGACCATAGTATTCTCAAAACCAATATATTTCTTTATTGGCTGACCCTGAACCCTTCCACCACGCTTTTTTTAAATAAAAAGCGAAATACCTTGTTCACACACACACACACACACACACACACACACACACACACACACAGGGAGAGAGAAAATCAGACACGGGCGGGTGCCATATCCTTTATGATTGATCTGGCAAGGGGTTATACAGCAAATGAAGATGGGCGTGGCAGTTTTTGATTTATTATCTAGCCCAAGAAATAGAAGGAGGAGGAGGAGAAAAAGAAGAAAAAGGAGAAGAAGAAGTAGAAGAAGAAGGGGAAGAAGAAGAAGAAGAAGAAGAAGAAGAAGATCAACATCATCATCAACATCAACAACAACAACATAATCAACATCATATGAACAACATGAAAACAGCAACAACATGCAAATAATATCAATAACGACAACCATCAGGTCCAAAACAAGTATACCAGCAATACCACCAGCCTCATCACCACCGTCAACAACAACACACGCTTCTGTCATACACTCCATGCCCTATGACACGTATAATAAGTGCCAGTCTCAAGCAACGGGTATGAATAATGTCGGGATATGAATGAACTCTATAATTTTTTTCCAGAATGAGGTGAAAATTATATTCAGTCTTAGGGGTTAACTGCATAAGTGTAAATACCATAATTATCACTTTGATCGCCTATGAGTAATCGTTTAAAAAAGTTTCCAGTGCCTACTACTGATCCGGCCCCGTAAAAAAAGTCAGCATCGTTTTCAACGACTTGATTTAATTGCTTACAAAGAAATTAAAACTTTGAACAGTTGGACGAAATATGTTGCTCATACGCTACTGTTTTTACGCAGAGGAACTGATTGATGGAGAACATGCACATAAACAGATGTATGTAGACAGGTGTGAAAATCAAATGTTATATATATATATATATATATATATATATATATATATATATATATATATATATATATATATATATATATATATATATATATATATATATATATATATAAAGGGGTTTCTTCTTAGGCTATCCCAAAACTCTTACATAAAGTTTCGTTATAACCGGATAAAAACTCTGATTTATTGTGTTGACAGATACACACACACAAACTTGACACTGGCTCTCATTCCGCGAGCGGGTGCGAAACTCGTCGCCAGTACGATAAACATTGCCGCCATATTCATTACTCCAAGTAATGCATCCACTGTATTATTACTGGAAGATCATGAAACAAGTATTGCAGTGTAAAATAATATATTTTTAAATTAGGACTGGACGTTTCCACCCATGGATTTCTGTACAACTCTCATGTGATTTGGGATGAGACTAGACAACTTTTATTTTGTGCAGGCAAAATATGCATCACTGGACTTCATCCTGTCTAAAGAATTTTCATCGCAGTTTCAGCTTCTCCACTGCATGATATGCTTCCCGTTGCATATATACAGTACCGTGAACGTCCACAAGGTCTTCTCAAGTCCGTCATTCACAAGCATTACAGCCGATGAGATCCCGAACTACCCAGTACCAAATGTGTTTTCATCCTCGAATGGTTGACGTATGGAATTCCTTGGCTAATGACATAAGTAGTAACCTTAATGTTAGCATCTTCAAAGCTAGGCTGAACACTTTTCTGATTCAGCGTTGATCCTCTCACCTTAACCTTCTTTATTCCCCCTCCTTATTTTTTTTTCTTCCGAAACTTTTAATAGCCTGTATTCTCTTTATCACATTTTTTTCACCTTCTTTTCATTCAGTGCATTAGGTTCATCTGGGTTTGGTGACTGTGCCGGTAATGTGGCCGTGACAGTAAATTATGGTGCTTGCACTTATACGATTCAGCTGATTGTACTTAAAAGAGCAGTAGTGGTAGTAGTACGAGTAGTAGTAGTAGTAGTAGTAGTAAAAGTGGTGATGGTGGCAGTAGTAGTAGTAGTAGTAGTAATAGCAGTAGTAGTAGTAGTCATTTATAACTCTTGAGCCATAAACTTATCAAAGTTATCACAACACAGTTTCCCTTTCACGTGAAAACTAGCAGGCTCCCAGTATAACAAGAAGGGGAATATTTTTACCGTTGTAATTATATTGCCATATACAGTCTTGGGGCATCAGACGTGGTAGAAAAAAAGAAGCCTGAATCTGCGCTATTTCTCAATGCCAAGGACTGTGGTTATTTAGACAAGTTCTCTGCAAACCATGTAATTGCCAAACTTACTCTCCTTACATGCGTTTTCTTAATCTTCTTTAACTGTACATGGCCAACATAATAATCGTAACATGTCGTTCCTATTTAGCGATTACATGACTAGTGAAAAAAAAAAATGAGAAAGCTAAATTTCAGGAGACAAAAAAAAATAAATAAAATAAAATGTGTTGTGTCTTAAGAGGAGAATGTAATTTGTTCATTATCATATAACAAAACTGTACCACAGCTGAAGTGGATATTCCTTGACCCTATAAGAATATCACTACAATTTTTCGATATAATCCTACCTCTAGTATTTCAGTCAAGCCGTTGAGAGACAACTGGATAGATAGAATGGCGGATTTAAAAGTCCAAGTATTCAGCTGGAAGGATTATTGTATGATTAGTGTTTCTAGTCTATATTTTGTGACTTGCAAAAAATCTGAGGGAGATTATTTACATTTTACTTAAAACCAACAATGCCGGAGCGATTCAAGAAGCTGAACAAAATCGCCAACTACTAGCAATATTGATGAGCAAAAAAAAAAATAAATAAATAAATAATAATAATAATAATAATAATAATAAATAAGATCGGTGGGGGCTCTCACCATCCACTCACTTGATGCAGTGCTGCCTTCAGGTGACTCTGCACTGAGTGACAAGCCAAATGGTTTCTTGTAAATTGAGAAGCCTTGGATGGTAACCATATAACCAAAAAGGCCTAATGACTTTATGGGTTAGGGCACCCCAGCTGCACTGAGCCGCAAAGGTTTACATCCAAGGATAGGTTATAGTATATTGTTCAACAGATGGATGGATTAATCTCTGCCCATCCAACCGAGGTTATACTTCTCTCCCTTTAAGAGTCTCAGTCCATTCACTAATTTTCAGCCTTTGATCCCATTCCATCCATTACTCACAGGTTTTAAGCTATTATGGTAACCTACCACTGATCCCTTCAGGTAAGTAGAAGGCGTCATTTGCATTTTATTCTTGGTATCTACGAACACTTTTATCAAACTTATAAACGATGGTTCGACCTGAACTGGTTATATGTTTATCCTTTCTTAATCTAATGGACACGTGATTTATTTATTTGTTTATTTATTCATTTTTTTAAATGTGGGAATAGCTGAAAACGTACGATCTCTTAAACTTCTCCTTTCTAAAGAAAATTCAACAAATAAATTCAGATTCCAAATCCGTTTATCTCGAGACGCCTCTGTCCACAACGACCAGCTATCCTCATCTTTCCTGCATCATATCCCCGGTGTATGTCAGCTGCGGTCATGGTGGAGTGTAACTACTGAACAACCTTTTAAACCTTTCAACCCGAGGACATCTCGTAGTGTTCAATCTTCCTCCTACCAGACGATTAATTTCAGATAAGAATTTCCTGCTTGTTTAAAATCTGACCATGGTAATATCAGTATGGTTGTATGGTACGCTCCGACAAATGAGGCTGCTGATGAAATGAAGGATGACTTTTATGAGAAGTTCCATGATGTAGTGAACAGAGTGGCAAGACATGATGTGTTAGTTTGCATTGGTGATTTTAATGCGATTGTTGGCAGTAGTAGGGATGGCTTTGAAGATTGTATGGGTAAGGAGGATGTTGGTATAAGAAACGAAAATGGGGTGCGCTTTGGAAGCTTTTGTTTGGCAAATGACCTTATAATTGGTGGAACTATCTTTGAGCATAGAGAAATACATAAGACTACTTGGATTTCACCATGTGGTAAATACTGTAACCAGATTGACCACATTGCAATTAGCAGAACGCATAGGAGTTATTTGGAAGATGTTTGAGTAAGGAAGGGGGCAGATATAGGTAGTGATTATCAACTTGTTGTGTCCAAGATTAAAATAAAACTTAAGAGAAATGTTAATGGTAATTGTACAGGAGGTAATAATTATGATTTTGATGAGCTGAGAAGTCATGAGAGCACGATGGAAAAGTTTCGGTGGGAATGTAGGAACAGGTTTCTAGTCCTGCAGACTTTGATGGAATCTGAAAACAATGATAGTAATCAAATGTGGAGAGTGGTAAAAGAGGTTTTGCATGAGAGTGCTAAGGTTACTATTAAGAAAAATGGAAAAGCGAGAAGGAAAAAGTGGATATCAGATGAAAGATGGAATGCAATTCAGAAAAGGAAAGAGGCTAAGTTAAGAAGTGAAGAACATGCTGATGGCCAGGTAGCTGAAGTACTTACAGCAAAGTACTGGAGTTTACATTCTGAAGTAAAAAGACTCGTTAGACGTGATAAGAGGAGGCTATATGATGAAAAGGCGACAGAGACAGATATTAAATTAAGTAAAAATGACGGTCAGAGCACAAGAGCAGCGTATCAGGCCATAAAGGAGTTAACTGGGACTGGAAAGAGAAGGAAGGAAATACCTGTACGAGATAGAAATGGTAATTTGATGACTAAAGATTTGGATATAAGAGGAAGGTGGAAAGAGCACTTTGAATCTGTTCTAAATAGACCAATCCCAGCTGAAGAGGACATTTTGCCAGCTGAGAGAGATTTGCAGATAGAAACAGGATATATAACTTTGGAAGAGGTAGCAAAATCTATAAAGGAGTTAAAGAATTTTAAGGCCCCAGGAGAGGATGGAATATTCCCTGAAATGCTTAAGGTGGAAAATGACGAGTTGATGAATGCGCTTTTAAAACTTTTTAATGTGGCTTGGGATAATGGTGGAATTCCAGAAGAGTGGAAAAGTGGAGTGATTATAAAAATACCAAAAAAGGGAGATTTAAGTGTGTGTGGCAATTGGAGGGGGATAACTTTGACACCTGTAGTTGCAAAAGTCTTTTCCAAAATCTTGTTGAACAGAATAGAGCCAGTAATTGATAAAATTTTAAGAGAAGAACAAGCGCGATTTAGAAAGGGTCGAGGTTGTAATGACGAGATTTTTATTGTAAGGCATCTAATGCAACGAGCTAATGAGATGAAAATGCCACTTAGTATGTGTTTTGTGGATTTTGAAAAGTCGTTTGATAGTGTTTCACGTGGAGCTATGTTGAAAATTATGAGATTCTATGGTATACCAGAAAAGTTTGTAAATATTATTAGAAGCCTGCATGAAGGTACTTTCTGTAAGGTGATGGTGGGTGGTTCTTTGAGTGATCCATTTAAAGTTAGGTCAGGAGTGATTCAAGGAGGAGTTCTTTCGCCATTACTGTTTGTTTTGGTTATGGATTATGTTATGAAAAAGGTTGTAAGGAGAACAGGTGCAGGAATTAACTGGAAAGAAAATAAGAAGCTGATGGATTTGGACTATGCTGATGATATTGTACTGATTTGCGGAAGTATTTAAGAGATCTAGAGGGTGCTTGATTGTCTGGTGGAGGAAGGAGAAAAAGTGGGATTGGTAATAAATTGTGGAAAGACTGAAATTATTAATATGAACGTGGAGAACCAAACCGATTGTGTAATTGGGAATAATGTGGTGAAGAATGTAGAAAACTTTAAATATCTGGGAACGATTGTATCATCTAATGGATCATTAAACAATGAAATTGAGGAGAGGATTAGACAGGCTTGGCGAGCAGTTGGAATGTTGAAATCTGTTTGGATTAATAATATGCTTTCGGTACATACTAAAGTGAAAATTTACAAGTCCATGGTTAGACCAATTTTAATTTACGGGCATGAGTCATGGTACAGTACAATTGCAACAGATCAGAAAGTATTAGGATTTGAGAATAAAATACTGAGAAGGATTCTTGGGGTAAAGTGGCAAGACAGAGTTATAAATGCAAGAGTAAGGGATATTACGAGACTGGAACCAGTTAATGAATATGTGAGACTGTCTTGCTGGAAGTGGCTGGGGCACATATACAGAAAAGAAGGTAGTTTAATACAGGATGTGCCAGAGTGGACTGCTAGAGGAAGAAGAGGTAGAGGTAGGCCGAGGGAAACCTGGTTGAGGACAATGAAAAGAGAAGCAGGAGAGGAGTGTTGGTGGGACCTGAAGGAGATGGCAAGAGACAAATATTGGTGGAGAGAGTTCATTGAGGCCCTATGCATCCCGTGGGGTGCCACAGGAAATGATTGATTGATTGATTGATTGAAGAAGATAATGGGATAATTCTACTCCCATCACAAGAATAAGTCTTCCAAGAGCTGCATACAATGTTTTCTTTCATGGAAAAAATTGAAAGATATCCCCATTAATCTTGATCGTTTCTATATATACCTTGTCAACATCCGACGCCTTATTTTTCAACCTTTTCTCACAGCATTTTTCACTATTCCCAATATCACAGTCTCCGATACCACTTTCATTATTTACAAATCACTTCATTTACTCCTGTTTACCACCGCTCTCCTCTCATCATTCCCACCCATTACCCTTTCCAAGTAATTCTTCCACGTGCTCCTTACTTCATTTCCATGTCACTTCCCTTTTCATACCCCACACCTAACTATATGCCATCCTCGTTTCGACACCTCTTTCCATAATAGCTTTGTCTCCAAAACAGTTTATCTTCATTTTTCTTCCTAGATCATCAGTCATATTTTTCGTTTTTCTATTTGTTAGTCTCTTCTCATGTTCATAACTCTAAGTCTAATGCTTTTTTTTTTTTTCTTCCATTGCTTCTTTTCCTTGCGTACATACAGAGCCCATACCTCCGCCAACACCGATATTAGACAACTAAGATCACCATCAAAATTTATTTAGCTTTTCTTTGGCCCATGACAGATATATTCTTAAAATTTCATTGAAATCCATCTATAACTTTCTTACATACTGTATCTTGAGGAAAATCAAACAAACAAAAAGTTCTGAGCCGGGACTTCAACTCAGATCACCAATAAATTTAATTAACTCCCTTGGCCCATGACCCACATATCAAAAAATAAAAAAAAATGAAATCCAATAAATTGTTTAGATATCTTCTGGAAAAACAAACAAACAAACAAACAAAACAAGATTGAGTACTTATTTAGGAGTATTGTGCATAAAAAAGTTCTTAACTTTCAGCAAAATTCCAGTCATGGGAGGTTTTAACTTTTTTCGTATTACTGGATTCTCCTGAGCATATTATCAACCTCATCTGTCAAAAGTCGAAATGCAATGCAAAGTAGCTAATTTGCTGCAAATATCTCACCTAAAAACTATAAACATTTCACATATTAGTATTTCAGATTCACGGCACCACTCCTCGAGGATGTACCGGTAAAAGATGCTATAGACTTGCTGCTCTCCGACGATTATAGTCAGGCAAGAAGAGAACCCATGTAGCGAGATTAGTGAAGTGGATATGTGTTCCTTCCAGTTGAAAAATCGCATCATAGGGATGTGCATCGTCTGGCAGCATCAAGAATGGGATATAAAAAGGTGTATGTACTGAAGGGATTAACGAGTGAACTTACTTGTGTGGTGTGTGCCGTACAGTTGGTATAAATACTCCTTCATACTTTGTATATCGAATACTTTTTAACTTGCTACTTACAGTCTTTTTTCATTTTTCTTTAGATATAAAGTTGTAAAGGGGTTTAGGAGGCTTACATTTGACTCATATATTTTAAATTGTCTCTCCTTACTTCAATACTGTGTCCATGAGATCATAAGAAATAAAGCAAATGACATCCTAAGGCTTAAAAACTTAATGCTTTACTAAGATGTCGTCTTTTATATTTAATCCTGTGGCTTCCCGATCATTGCAGTCAGCTTAGTAGAGACTTTTAAACCTGGAATATAGTTGGATGCATCATTCGTTAATTACTTCACTACTTGGGTGCTCTCTCAAACAAAACATCATCGTCTGGTGTAGGTGACAATACAATAAATGAACGTCCTAGTGATGAAAGGTCTAACCTCTTTATCCCGAGGACGTCTTGTCAATGTTATTCTTGCTGTTTTCAAGCTCTTTTATTCCGTTTAAAGTAGGCATGTCAAACCAGATGGGTTGTATGTATCCTTCGTTATCCTTTTGAGCCCAATGGCGCATTTTTGTATCCTGTTCATGATAACTCCAGATTTCATTCAGTACCATTTAGAATTTTCAAAAAGGAAAGCTGAATAACCTTCATTAACTCCTCAACGACACAGGAACTCTGCAAAGTTGAATAATATCGCCTAGACCCACCAACAATAGGCTAGATGCTCTGTTTAATCGATTTTTATTCTGTGATGACATCAGGCTGTTTTACTCGGCTGAGTACCCACATCTATACTGTAAAAGCAGTTGTGACTCCATGTGTGTGTGTGTGTGTGTGTGTGTGTGTGTGTGTGTGTGTGTGTGAAACATGCAAGTCATCTGGTGGAGCTTTGGGGGCTGGTGGGTAAGTTGGAGAAAAGATGAGTGGAGTGAGCTGGGTGACGTGGGTTGTAGGGCGGCCATTGTGGGGATGGCGGGGTGGGCAAGGCAAAGTGAGTGGGATTGGTGGAGTTGGGTTGGGTTGGGTTGGGTGGAATGGAGTGGAGAGGGGTGGGGTTGGGTGGGGTGGATGGGTGTTTGTGAGAGACAGATGTGTGGGGTTGGCTGGGTTGGTGGTTGGGACCAGAAGGGGTGGGTGAGGGTTGTGGGAAGGACGGTTGGGTGGGTTTGTTTGAGAACACTTGGAGTGGAATGGGTAGGGGTCGGGGGAGGTGGGGTGGGGTGGGTGGGAGGCCTGAATGTGTGGGGTTGGCTGGGTTGGTGCTTGGGATCAAATGGGGTGAGTGGGGGTGGGTCAGAGGGCCGGATGGGTGCGTTGGTTGGGATCGAGTGTAGTGGGTGGGTGTGGGTGAACAAGGAATTGGTTGGGGTGGGCGAGCAGGTTGGGTGGGTGGTTGGGGTTGGTAGGTGAGTTGTTGGAGAATAGATCCATGGGGATTAGGTGCTTCGGATGAATAAGTCCATGGTAGGAATTAATCCATGGTAGGAATAGGTCCATATCAGACATTAGGTCTATGGGGAATGTGTTTCTGGGAAAATGGTCCGACGTAGGAACATGGATCCAATGGTTAAATATAAATGCATAGAGGAAACAGGTCCATGTGTAAGCATTGATCCATCTGTGGCTTTGGTATTTCCCTTTGGGGAAATGATAGATCTAGAGTGAAAATTGGATCACGAATAGGCCTTAATGGGGAAACCAGGTCCAAGAGAATAACAGGTACATTAACTGGAAAAACAGGTAAATGGATTAAATGGGAAAAATGTGTCCATGCAGAAAAATAGACCCATATGAAATATATCCCCATCGGTCAAAATCAGAACACTGGGAAAATGGACCCACTGGAAGAGTAGGCTTATAAGAAAAAAAATCTGTTATTGAGGCAAAATTTCTCATGAACAAAAATAAGTCCATGGTAAAATAGGTTCACAGGGTAAGACAGGTGGAAGGTAGAAGATAAGTCCAAGGTGAAAAATGGGTCCGTAGGAGAAAATTAGTCTAATGGGGAATAAAGGGAATAAAGATCTATGGGGGAAATTAATCAATGTGTGAACAGGCCCGTGGAGGATATATGTAGTTGGGGGGCTGAATCCTAAGGGGTGCATCCATAGGCGGATCTGTGTACTAAATGACTAAAGGCATGAACGAAGATGAAACACACAAACTGAGTTCGAATAATCTTTCCCAAACTGAAAAAAGTCGCCTAGTATCAGGAAGAATAAACTACAAATAGCATCTTCGGATTCAAGAGTTAAGGATTACAAGATATATACTTTTTAGATTATAATAAAGTGTATTAACGTTAGATTAAATTTAGTGTAGTTAGGTTAGTAGTGGCCATTAGTTAGATTTGAGTAAGTTTATATCAAATCTTACACCCGTCACAAAGAGCCCTAAGAACGCCATCGATATATGCCTTCAGTTATTCACCCTCCCTGGCCATTCATCTCATAACACGGCAGGTTGTGTAAGTGGGCCATAATTCTGGGTGCAGGACTGTCACACTAAGGTTAAAAAAGGAAATACTCTGACCCCCATTGTCCCATAGTGGAGGATGGAATATAAGATGGCAGAATAGTACTCTGTTTCACATACAGGGTCACGTTCTGGCCATAACATTTATTGCCTACATTATGTCTGGCATTGAAGAAAACATACAGAATACCAGTCTATGAAATGGTTGCTTTTCTGTCAACATTTATCCCGACCCACTCGACCAAGCAATTTGCGAAGGAATACGTCCGATTCAAATCTCATCTTGATGGAGCCTTCAGTGAGTCGTTTCCTTTACTGCGGGAGTCGCTCACTGGATCAAAACTTATCCAATTTGTTTTTCAATCTCGTGAGTCCGAAGATGTATTGTTTTAGATAATTCTTACTGCCACCACCATTATGCTTAGATCAGAAGAGCCCCCTGATAGTGCCAGGGTTAATCTTGACTGTATTAAACTCTTCTAGTCTGAAAAGTATATCATTAGGAAATACCCCAAGAAAATATTACGTCCTCACGATACAGTGATTAAAAAGTATTAGCTTTAATTACCGGGGCAGGGACGGGTAATTAAAGCTAACACTAAAATTACAGGGATGATGGGCTATGATCTTCTGATCATCTGATTAAATTTTAGGCCAAATTGGGACAAGGCCCAGGCTGTAGGCCCAAAAAAGTGTAAAAAAAAAGGTTAAAAAAATCGCCATAACTCCTTTCAAATTCGTCATATCGACATGAAACCAAAACCTAAAGGTGCATCTTTCAAATCTGCATTCCATAACATTTCTCACTACATAAGGGGGGATCACCAACCAGTTAGCGGTAGGGGGTTCAGTGTCAGGTGAGTCGGGCCTAAAATTTCAAATGGGCATAAAATCGTTCATTATCACCCGATTTTCTCCAAATGTGATGTGACATCTTTGACTAGATATCCAGCTGTTTACACATCAGCACTAAAATGACTGCAGGTGACGGGTTTGTTGCGCCTTGGCACCGCTTCTTGTGTCTGAAGTATTCTGTGCTACCAAGTTATCGCATACGGATTGTGTGTGTGTGTGTGTGTGTGTGTGTGTGTGTGTGTGTGTGTGTGTGTGTGTGTGTGTGTGTGTGTGTGTGTGTGTGTGTGTGTGAATTCTTTGATAGTAAAAAACCTTCCTTTCTTCTTGACCAGGTATATGATTAGCATTTTGTGTCCTTGTGCTCATTCTTCTTGCCCTATTCATCCTTGTCCCGATGACCCTGTAGTCTATACTGACGCAAGGAGAGGACGTCACTCTTCACCAGACAGTCATTCTCTGATAATATCTTTTATACGTCTTGCTGTTGCCGTCGCTGTTTTTGTTATACTGATCTTGTTACTGCTGATGATTCTATGATTTACTTCAGAGTTTGTTGCTCTATTTTTTGTGATCCCTGGGTGCATTGGACGCAAACCCAATGTACCACTTTAGCCAAACATTGCCACACACATTCGTATGAAGATTTGTCCAGCGCTGATCTTTGCTGTGAGAGTGAAGTGGACGAGTTTACCGTGTTGTTGTGAAGAGGGCTATTTCACAATTTGCACAGTTTGGTAGTTATGAGTCATGTTTTCACTCGCTCCTCAATGGACTGGTTGATGGTCGTGTACAAGTTAAAGTAATAAAATGGTCACTCGTAATCATCGGAATATCATTAATTTTTTCTCTCCGATTTAATATTTATGAAAAAATAGTCAATCGAAGTTGGAGATTACCGTACCTCGCGCGAAACATACACCCTCGCTGTGACGTCATAACCCAAGCAAGGGCCACAGCTGACCCCAACTCACAAGAAAGTCTGGGAAGCATAGGCTACTCCAGTAAAGGGAAGATTTCTGTGATATTCTGCTGTTATTATCATGAAAGGCATGTAAGACTTAGTGTGATAGCTCTCTTAACCCGCCCCATCCCGACCACTTTTCCACCCCAATCCCGACCATTTTTGGAATTTTTTTATTTTGGCTCAAACCTCCGCTTTTGTTGAGAAACATCGAAAAATCATAGCGAAATTGCTTACCTGATGTTTAAAATACTCGAAACAGGTAGCAGTACCTCCTCACTTTACTGTGTTTTCTATCAGGCTGGCTCCAAAGAAAACGAGTTCTATGGGAGTGTAACCATTCCACACCACTCATAAACGGTATTTATTTATTTATTTGGTAAGAATTTATATGTAGTACGAGAGAATATTGGTTTTCACACAGTAATATAGGCAACATAAGCATTGTTTCACTCATGAAACACATCAACATACCTGACCTTTTTTTGGCGACATTACCTGATCATCATTTCTGACTGTTTCTTCCTCTAATGCTATGTAAAGTTTGTCCTCCACATTGTCATCGATTGGGGAATCACTCTGGCCCTGAATTTCGTACCGTGGCATGACATGGCTTTACTGGCCAGGTCACTGGTAACATGTGAACTGCTGAGACAATGGCATGGTGGGGGTGGGAGAGGTCATGCTGGGTAAGGCATTGTCCCTGCCTGGCATCTTGTAGAGGAATGTGTCCCGTGTATACGTACCAAAAATCACTCGCGAATATGGAAAATTGTGGAAATTAGGGACCTTGCAATTGATTCGCATTTATGAACGTCAACGGGATCGGCAGTGACAAAACGTGTGGATGTTAATTCTCGTTGATGGGACGCCACGGGTTAAAGATGAAGTATGCTGTGTTTGTGTAGCAGAGACGAGTTTTGTTGGTTTTGGAGGCCAGTAGTGACGGCAAACCCTGCAACAACCAGGTACCTGTAGGACAACTCAGTAGCACAAAGATTAGATTTGATAATGTCGTATTGAAGTGATTAATGTACTGAATCAGTATAAGTATGGCTAGGTCCTGATTCCAGGGGCACATAGCCCTGAAATAAGACATTTCACCAGATCCTGTTTCAGAAATCTGCCACTAGGTTTGCTTCCGTCACCAGCTCTGATGCGAGGTAGGCATTGCAAAAGTAGCCAGTGCGTAATGTCTTTTTAATTTTGACACAAAGTAAAACACCCCAAAACAGATTTTACTCATGAAATTACTGAGCTGGCATGATATGCTACAAAGAAATTACAATATGGGAGCCTTTTGATTTTATATTATGTATTATAGGTGTCATTTGGAAACTCAGCTTTCGTCAGTTTACTCATCTTTGTAAACATAACATAGAGACGAAACCTAGGCAGTTTTACTAGAACCATCCATAAAACAGGATAACAGTGATTAAAATATTTGTCATTCGTTAGTATCCACAACAAAAAAAAGTAGATATGCAGCCGCAGGTTTGGCAGCACCTTTCGATACGCTGCCCTGCCTGACGTATGACTTTTCCTAACAATACGGACCCGTTAGACATCTTGGTCATCTTAGTAACTAAATTCTAACATAAATAATGCTTTTAAATATTCCCCTGGCTCCATTGCTGCACAGTTTAGTAAGTTTACAATTCAACTCCTCGTACTTTGTTATCGTTATGGTGTTGTACCGCACTGCCGTTTGTTTGGATTAATATGGCTGATTCATCAACTAAGCAATCGTTCAGTAGGTTATTTTCAGTGGAACTGCTTACTTCTTTAAAGCATGCTAAAATACACACATCAGAAGCCCTGAAGGTAATCTTCTTTTACCAACTGCACACGATTTATTCAAATATATGTCAATAGACAGCACACTATTTTAGTCCCCAAGCAAAGACTCTCTGAGAGCCTGGTTATTTTTTTTTTTTTTTTACAGGTATATAAATATGCGCTGGATTGAATAGGAAAAAAGATTCTTATAAATAGCAATATTATTATAAACTTAGGTACAATTTCACAAGTCTTTAAATCCCCTCAAAAATATTTAATCAAGGCTGGGGCGACGGTAGACCGCCTGGTGGCAGACCTCTGAAACATGGTTTGGTGAAGCCTCTAATTGAGCAGCAATACGTACGGGAGATGTCACGAAGACCAAAATATTTCAATGTTTTTTTCTTCCATGATAGGCCTGACCATGGACACCTATACCTCTGTGGAATATTTGGTTATCTGATTTCTTGGTCTTATGTACTGGTGATGTTTGAACATCTTTTTAGTAACAACCAGTCTAATCTGTAGAATAAGATTTCCACATCCCTATGGATGGCTTAAGCCAAAGTTAGGGTTCATATTGCTTGACAAATGACTGTTAGGTTAAGCTGTATATATGAGGCTATTATAAGTTTTATGACCGTATAGGTTCATACACACCTAATTATCTGAAATCCGGTCAAAAATTTGTTTAATTTGACTGAAAAATATATGAGGAATCAAAGGAAAAATTTGCTAAAGTTAGCAGAAATGTTTCACCTCTGGCTTGACAACTTGCCTTGACAGAGTTCTGTTTTGTGTAAAAATTGATTAACAGTGTAAATACATTTATTTGTACTTTAAATCAATGCTTATGCAAAATGGAATCTGTCAATGCATGTTGACGATCTGAAAGTGAAATATCTGCCTACTTTAGCATGTTTCAACTCTGAAACCTAATTTTTTATTAACAGTCATATTAAGCATAGATTTTTTTTTACTGGATTTCAAATAATTAGGTGTGCATGAACCTATATGGCGATAAAAACTTTTTTTTTCATCTAAAAGTTCCGATTCGGTAAATGACCACAGATGCAGTATTTCCTCGCTCTGCTTCGCAACGGTTGGAGTTATCACTTGTCAGTTGTGAATAATTGATGGCGTAGTCCCAATGCGCTGCTCACCTTAACAGCTGGCAGGTTTTCATCTCTTGAAAGAGTGATGAATCTTTTTTTCTGGTGCGAGTCTACTTGTATTCTTGCACAGTGGAACAAAGCACCAATGGTGGTTACCTGCTGACTTGGCCATGACAAAGCAAAGCTCGACTAAGCAGCAGAACCACAAACACACAGCTGGTGATCACAGTCGTGTTTTGTCTCCGGGCTTGGTGGCCTACGACGTCACAGCCACTCAAGACTTGCGCTGCCATCAACCTCTTCTTGTGCAACTTTGAAGGCTTATGTCTCCAAATTTTTACTTTGTCAAATTAAATATTATAGGGTAATTCAGCACATTTATAGTCCAAATAAATTGTTTATCTTAAAAAAAAAAAAAAAAGATTCGACCGTCAACCAGTCCACTGAGGAGCGATGTCTTCATCGTATTCCGGGAGGTAAGTTTGTGTGTCTAGCAACGGGAATTTTGAGTCATGAATATGTCGAAGAGGTACAGCAAATGGAAAATTTTGTCTGGGTAAAGGTTTTGAAGTGATTGTGGAGGCTAAGTGTTAGTGCATTTGTTTTACAAAAGTAACCTCCCTTGTTCATGGTTTCCTGATATATTTTTTTATTCTTACTGAAAACGACCTGCACCCACGGCCATTGAACTCAATGATATTATTTTTTTTGGCCTATTTTGTCTTTTTCGTCAAGCCTGGCCATGCTTGTGGATGGTATTGTGCAAAGTGAGATGAGGTCTCATAAGGTAATTGTGTGTAGATGTACTGTCCATACTATATCAGTTCAGTTTCTGCTTTACCATCTTCCTTTCCTCTACTCATATTTCAGTAGGGTGCTGTTCCTTCACTTCTCCACTCATTAAATTTTAAGGTGGTACAATTGTTCCATGGGCAAATATCCTCAGACGCCTTCATTTGTTGGTACTAAGCCTCTTACAGTGTTTTATGGCGTCAGAGGTTAAACTATGGAAACATATTTGGTGAAATGTGGCAGCAAGGATCGGTAAAGTTTGCCAGCTCTTGAGAGAAGAACTGAAGACAAACGCCTTTCGGAATCCTAAAATTTTTTCTTTCTTTTGACCATCTTGCATTCGCATGGCAATATTGAGAATCATCAATTTGCGAGTTATTTTCCAGTTTTTCGAAGGTAGCGACGCGACGCTACGTTAAAGAAATGCCTTTACTTTGTTACTGATTGTGTGTTATCGTTTATGAGTGTGGCTAGTATGAGGACAAGTATTCTGGGGAAGTGAAGGGGTTGAGTTAATTTCTAAAGTGCCAAGAGATGGTCTTCTTTTGTAACATGTACGCCTGTGCTAAGAATGTAGTGTAGTTATGTATAGCTTCAATGATCTATAGGCAATACTGTATTCTAGGACTTTCCTACACCCTAGTTCCTCCGGGACGTTTAGAAGAGTGTAAAAGGTGTGGTCTACGACAGTTCATTCACTTGAATTTGGCCCAGATTTTCATTCTGTTGCAGATTATTTCACGTAGCTCAGTGGCAGAAAAAAAAGAGCACTGTGGCTCTACATTCTCTCCGTAGTCCTACTTCGTGACTGGGATCATGTTGTTGTAGTGTTAATCTGTTGTTATATATCAACATTCAAAAGGGGGGGACGGCACTCTCAGGCCAAGATAAGATGAAAAGAATATAGTTACAAGTATAATAGAGTAATTGGTGAGAGGTTCTCCCGCAGTGGTGACCAAGATTTATATATGCCTTAAATAAAGATAATTAAGTGCTGGCTTTGTAAGTGAAAAGTTAGTATGTGTTACGTTGGCTACGGACTTTGGTGGCAGGTGTGCTTGTGACGGATGTTCAACTCTTGTTAGGGTACTGAAATGCAGTGTGAGATGACCGTATTTCTGAGTACATTTCTCAGGAGTTTTTATTGTTTAGGACTTTGAAGGAGCGACATTAATCAATAAATTTGATGATGGACTGTTGGGTGGACTAATAGGCTAAAGCCTCATTATGTGTTCACGTTGCACCTCACATAATCATCATAACGTAGTCATATTACGTGCAGTGGGCATTTTACAACAGAACATCCGATCAGAGCTACTGAAATACAGATTCTGAAACTCCATTCAACCCTACGAGAAATACAGATGCTGGAACTCGAGAAACCCAGCATGTCCCTCTGCCACTGCACACCCGCCCTTGAGCATTATTCAGCGTGATGGTAGACAGACATAAACAAAGGGAAGAATGGGAGTATCCAGGGAAAAGAAGGAAGCTAAAATCAATGGTTTTACAATACAAGAGGGGTACTGAGAGGGGTAATCAATACTCCTGAGTCAATCTTCCTCCTAAGTACGACGCGCCACCGTCCTTGTAATATCCAGGTGCCCAGTTGTCTTATAGGAACAGCAGGGACAAGAGAGAGACAAAAATTATCCAAGAGTCTTACTTACCTGTATACATTATTTAGGTCCGTATTTTGTTAGGTTAACCCCCTCTACTCTGATGACAGTATAGTTTATTCTTGACGTCTAGTTTGAATGCGTGTGTGCGTGGATGAGTAAACTGGGTGTGTGTCGTCCTATCTCGGCTACCTCTCTTTCTTCGGGGGAAGCAGCCTAGGTATATAGATAGATAGATAGATGTCTAGTTTTATCCAGCATGTAATTATCTCTTGTACTGTAATGGTTGATAAAGGCTATGTCTCATCCTTCCAGTCTATAAATTCTCTCATAAGAAGTAAACTAAAAGTCAGTTTCCTTACCAGTTTATTTCCTTATCTTAATTTTTTTGTTTCCTCTTGTTTATATTTTTTGCAGTTCTCGGCGATAAAAATTTATGAATAGGATGTAACGGAATCATAGGGTGTAATACGAAAAATATATCGCTTGCCTCTTCAATCTGCTGACGTACTTTTTTTATTCTATTCCTGTTCCCTACAGATTATTTCTTTCAGCCAAGTGAAGAACATCTGGTTGTATAGCAGTTAATGGAGACTGCTTCTAACCCTTCACAACAGAACTGTCCTTCCAAACGTGAATCAAATTGTCTGCTGGTGGGAAAAATAAACTAAAAAATACGTCAAAACGAAGATAAGGAAGAGGTGCTGTAAAGCCTCATATGCTCACCGGAATATAACCCTTTACGTGAAGGTAAACACATATGACGAAAGGAGAAGGACAGGCATGGGGAAAATGAGCAGCAAAAGTGATAATAAGAAGTGAAGGGAAGGAGAAAAGGATGAGAGAGAACAGAATGACGTTAAAGGATAAGTAAAAGAAAAACATATTGATCCTTGTAAGGCATACTGATACATGCTGGAATGGAATGTTTTGCGATTGGTGGTGGCGCTGAAGTGTTCGCCATCAACTCATTGGTTTAATACTATTTACAGGTGACTTTAAAGTAAGCGAAACGTTTATTGGATTCTTGTAGCCTGTGATCCTATTAACTGCATCCATATGTATCTCTGTATCTGTATCATCACTTTCGGGTCCATTGCGGCAGCGGAGCCGGACATTCTTAGAAGAGGGAGAATGGTGGGCCGCACTATCCCTTCCCCATACTGAAGAAATATGCACAAGAAAGTGAAGTCTGAAGAAAGAGTAATGCATGTGAAACTCAGTGTTCTTTTGACTATGTTTGTGTGTCAGAGTCTGTGATGTGATCTGAAACGAAAGATTACGTGTAAGCAATGCTTGGTTACTCTTGTTACATAAGCACAATGCATGGGTAACGGTACAGGGCATATTCTAAATTTCATGGAATACTTTGTAGCATATCACGCTTAATGCATTTCTTTTCTGATTTTCTTCTTTTTGTTGCATGTTACACCTAAACATTCTCTTATACCGATGTTATATATCGTTTTATTACCCGTACAATCTGCATTAATGTCAAACAAGAGGATATTGAGATATAGTGAACTGAAAAACTTTCTAAGGAAGATATATATATATATATATATATATATATATATATATATATATATATATATATATATTAAAAATCTTCAGATCTGTATAAAAAAAAAAAAGACCCAAATTCTCTTTCGTAAACGGAGGTATGGTAGCGCAAGTGGAGACAATGTAAGCTACCCAGTCATACGCAACTGAGCAAGGAAGCCTGTGCCAAAAAAAAATGCATTACAGCTGTTGGTTGGGGAATGCTGTCTGTGTAGATGTAGATGTTAGTCGCCCGGATTAAGAAATAGAGTCACATCCTAAATAGTATATAATTCTTAGATGCACAAAATAATCCACAGGTATACATGGCGAGTGATGAGAAGGGTGGGTGGTGAACTGAATGAAAGGAAGGCAATGATTGATTATGTGTGTGTGGATGAAAGGATGCGATGTGTAATGGATGCAAGAGCTTATAGAGGTTGGGGGAGTGGACTTTCTGACCACTACTTGGTGGTGACCAGAATAAAGATCCAAATAAGATGGAGAAATAGAAGAAGGGAAGGACGGGAAGAAGAAGTAGTTGCAAGGAGAGTGGAAAGGTTACAAGAGGATGAGAAAAAGGCAGAATATAAGAGAGAAGTGGAGGAACGATTGGGCAAATATGAATTGGAGCAGATGGGGGACGTGGAAGGTGTGTGCAGGATATTCACAGAAGAAATATGTGCAGCATGTGATGTGGTGTGTGGGATGAAGAGAAGACGGAGGGGTGTGCAAGGAACAGCGTGGTGGAAAGAAGAGGTGAGACAGGCTGTGGCCCAAAGAAGAAAGCATACAATGAATGGATGAGAAATAGGGGCGTGGAAGAAGTTGAGAGGCGGAAGAGAGAGTTATATGTAGAAAGCAAGAGAGAGGTGAAAAGATTGGTAAGAGAGAGTAAGAAGAGAGTGGATGAGGAATTTGGAAGGAATTTGAGTGTAAAGTGGAGGGACTGTAAGAAAATGTTCTGGAAAGAGGTGAAGAGAGTAAGACAGGGTGGAAGTGAAGTTAGCATGGACGTGAAAGATAAAAACGGTAGATTACTAGTGGAGAAGCGAGAAAAAGTGAGCAGGTGGAGAGAACACTTTAAGAAATTGTTGAATATAGAGGATGGAAGTAATGTGAGTAAAAGTGGCTGGGGAATGGCTGGGAGAAGGGAGGTGAGAAGACAGGAAGAAATCAGTAGGATAGAAGTTGTGGAAGCAATGAAGAAAGTTAAATTGGGGAAACCCCCAAGAATTGATGGAGTGTGTGGTGAAATGCTGAAGCATGGGGGAGAGATAGTAGTAGAACGGATGTGGAAGATGTGCAGATTGGCCTGGGAGGAAGGTAGAGTCCCGGAGGATTGGAAGTCAGGTATAATTATTCCCTTGTACAAAGGAAAAAGGGAAAAAGAAGTGTGTGGTAATCATAGGGGTATTTTTCTTCCTAGTATAATAGGAAAAGTGTATGGTAGGATACTTATTGACAGAGTTAGAGAAAGAACAGAGGAATTAGTTGGAGAAGAACAGGGAGGCTTTAGGAAGGGAAGAGGTTTTGTAGATCAGATATTCATTCTTAGATCTTTAATGGAAAAGTTTCTAGAGAAGGGAAAGAAGTTGTATGTGGCTTTCATGGATTTGGAGAAAGCATATGACAGGGTGGATAGACAAGGATTGTGGAAAGTATTAAGAATATATGGAGTAGATGGGAAGTTGTTGAATGCTGTGAAGAGTATGTATGATGGTGCTAAGGCTGCAGTGCGTGTGGATGGTGAAATGAGTGAATTTTTATCTTTGAAGGTTGGGTTGAAACAGGGATGTGTCATGTCTCCATTGTTGTTCAATCTGTACTTGGATAGGGTAATAAAAGAGGTACAAGGTAGGGTAGTGGATGTTGGAGTGGCCCTGGTGAGAGAGGGTAGTGTTTGGAAACTCCCTGTACTGTTGTTTGCAGATGATACTGTGTTGTTGAGTGAAGACAAAGGGGAGCTGCAAGGCTTGGTGGATGAGTTTGGGAGAGTGTGTAAGAAACGGAATCTAAAAGTGAATGTAAGGAAGAGTAAAGTGATGATCTTTGAGAGAGGAGAAGTCAGTGAATGTACAGCGAGGGTGGATGGTAAGGAATTGGATAATGTGAGTACGTTTAAGTACTTGGGTAATGTGATGAGTAAGGATGGAGGTTTGGAGGGTGAAGTGCTTGAAAGGGTACAGCAGGGAAGGAAGGTTGCTGTTTCCTTGAAACCAGTGATAAGAAACAGGGAAGTGAGCATGGAAGTGAAAAAGTTACTACATGATAGTATTGTGATACCAACTCTAGCGTATGGAAGTGAAGCTTGGACGTTGTTGGAAGGACACAAGTCAAGAGTGAGAGCAGTGGAAATGAGTTACTTAAAAGGAGCCTGTGGAGTCACACGGAGAGGTAGGCTGACAAATGAGGATATAAAGAAGCGTTATGGTGTGGATGTGGATGTGATAGGAAGCGTCAGGAGGAACACACTGAGATGGTTTGGCCGTGTACAGTAGAGAGGATGAAGGGTGAAAGACTGAAGGAAAGAGTGTATGTGAGTGAGGTGGAGGGAGGGAGAGGGAGGGGGAGGCAGCGGATGAGATGGAAGGATGGGGTGGAGAGGTATATGAGAAAGGGTGGTGTGAGTTGGGAGCAGGGCAGTGAAATTTAGGGGGACAGGGCGACGTGGAGGCGATTTGTTTGTGGCCACCCTGAACGGGATTGAGGCGTCTGGCAATAGATAGATAGATAGACTTCTTTTTCAGCGAGATACTGAATTTACAATTATTAAAATGATCTGGTATATTATTGCATTGCTTAATATCAACATAGTTTGGATCAGTGAAACACAAGAGTACATTAAGTTGCTATAGTGAAAATATGTCGCCGAGGAAATTTGCTACAAATTCTCCAAAGCCACCAATAAAATGAAGATAGGAACATACCGTTATCGGTTCACAGCAGCAACTGCAATATGAAAAGTATGAAATGGATATTCACCTCATCACATGACAGGAGCACACAAATAAAGATTTCAGTGCTATGAACAGGACTTGATCTTGATGGTTCTCCTGTAGGAGGCAGTCGTGGAATGTTATGGAATGTTATATCCCTTCCAGTTTAACTTTGACCAAATTTTCCATCTCATCATCTAGAATGCTGAACTGAAAAAAGAGGTCATGTCAGAATTATGGAACTTTGTAAGGAATATAAACCCGTAGTATTATTCTCTTCTCCCGCGGTGCTTCGGGAAAAGGCTGTAATGAACAAACATTTCTGCTAAGTTAAGATGGAAGAGTTGCAGTTACAGCTACTGTAAAGAGTAATTTACGCAGATGGGCGAAAAAATAAAAAAAAATATTGGGCACAAGGTGTCCTTGTATTGTTGGGTATTGTGGCAGGAAATGAACTTTTTTGTTTTGTTTTGTTTACAGAAGGTGAACAGAGGAAAGAAAAAACCAATACACCAGATTACAGGTGTTCTCTGTTCATTGAAAAAAAAATCTATAACAGTTGGACCTGAACTGATGTAGGTCGAAGTTTAGAAGGAAACTAACCTGAGTATACGAATTATAAATAGAAGCAGTTTAGGAAATAAAAGAATTATGATAGGCAGAAGTTCTGCGATGTGGCAGTGTGACAGTCCAATCATGAGCACTCTCAGATGCCTGTGTAGCTCGCGGGAAGGCAAGGAGAGGTGACAAAATGGATATAACTTCGTCTGAGCATTTGCCAAAAAAATATCTGTATAATGATGCAAGGGAGGCAACCCTCCATTTCATTTGTAGAAGAGGCAGTTAATTGACAATTGCTGTGTTATTAGTTTTTCTTATATATTTGCTCGAATTTTGTCCATTTGTTTTAGTGAAACCTCGCCACATCCACTCCACAAAGCAGTGTAATATTCGACCTGAGAGCGCACATGACTCTAGTAAATTATAGATACTTGCTCGTCAGTGAAGAAGTTACGAATTCTGTACAATAATCCCAGTTTCTGTGCGGCAGTTTTAACAAGGGATCTAACGTGAAAGGTCCAACTGCGGGTAGTTCAAAGCGAAACACCAAGCATTTCAGTATTTTTTGAGACAGGAATATTGTTTGGATTGAATGTAATATAAGAATCGCACATTATCTGTCTTTATTAAACTGGATATATTAGGTTCTCCTAGCATTAAATGAACACAATGTTACTTTTTCGCCATTCAGTGATTTCAGAGAATTCTTGTTTTATGGAGGTTGATGTGCTGGGTTGGGAGTTACAGATAACGAACTCTGTGAATGGGTGATTAAATGAAACTGTGAAACGGTGAGTCATGTGCGTATCCGTGAATAGGGTTGGAGCCAGGAATGGTACTTGTAGCACACGGGCATTAAATGAGCGCAAATTGGTGTATAAATAATCCCAACTTTCTCTTATCATCCTGTTGCTGAGATATAAGGTCAGTGGGGCAATTGTTGATAGGCCGTGGCAAGGGAGTTTGGATAACAGGGAACAGTGTCACACTGTCAAAATGTTTAGAAATATTACATGTTACATCATGTGTTTCTCCATGATTGTCAATTGAATAAAGGACTGTATAGTAAAGAGACTGAATATATCAACAGGGGGTCGTTCGTGGCGAAAACTATATTGTTTGCCCCTAGATAAGTTGTTATATTCAAGATGTATATCAATGTACTTGTTAACGACAATCTCAGGTACTTTACCAAGAGATGATGTGATGGCTATGGGTCTATAATTAGACGGATCAGCGGAACTTCCTTTCTTTGGAATTCAGTGGATGTTGGCTTCTTTCTGTGAATTTAGGAATGGAAAAGCACGTATGCATAGCCTGAATAATGTAGCTAGAACAGGAGCAAGTTTTGGAGAACACTTTTTGAAAACTTTTGAAGTAATTCCATCTGGACCTGGAGCTTTGTTGGTAAGAATATTATCTAGGATAGATGCTATGTATCTAGTCTGTATCTTCGGTGGAGCAAAATCGTGAGTCAAGTTCTATTACAAGAACGTCCTGACTGACTTCCTCTAAAGTAGAATTTTGGGCAATCGTGCTGGCAAGAATGTTAGCTTTTCTTTGAGAGCCATTTATACTGCGTGCGTCTGAAGATTATAGTGAAGGAATTGGTGATGACGTGTAAAAGTTATTATTGAAAGAATTTAGACTTGATCAAAATATTCTATTGGCGTTATGAGTATTTAATAGCAGGGATGTTTGGATATGAAGAAAGTTTGATTTGGTGAGATATTTTACTGCTTTTGCTTAGTTTCAAACAATTTAAATTTTTGAGGGAGTCTATAGTTTTTTCTTTAAGCAAGATTTCTATCCCAAAGTCGTTTGCGTCGCTGCTCTGGTACAAGTGCAGACGAGCCATTATGGGGAGTCCGATCTTTGGGCAAGTTTATGACAGGAATTGAACAGTTCTTTATCAGTTTTTATTAAGTCATTAATGTGGGACTGGGTAGATTGATGTCTGTGGAGAGGAAAGACAGCCATGGAATATCAGCTAGATAATTTCTAAATCCATCCCCGTCTGTCCAATCTGGTGTCATTCGGTCACACTGACTGGTTCAGAAAAGGGAGATTTGGGGCTACTATGATTGATGCTCTGATGAGATTGTGGTCAGAGGATTCAAGGTTTGACCGTACCTCTATCCTGTATTGATATGAGTTATTTGTTAGAAATAGGTTCAAGATAAATTCTAGGTACTATGGTCCGGCTTATCTGGTATTCTGTCTGGTTGTTTTACTAGCTGCGCATGATGAAACTATTCTGCAAACAGGAGGTAGATTCAAAGTTTCTTACTGACGAACGGGAAACTAGCCAGGAATAAACTATATCTCTACCTCATGTACTCCTCATTCACCAACCTGTCACAATGTCACATGATTCTGCAAACAGGTCGCAGTCTACACCAGTATCGTCAGTCCAGGCAGAATGTAATAAAACCTCGTACATTATTATCCGTCCCCGCCCCGGAGTGGCTCGGAGACGTTTATTGTTTTCACTCGGTTTTGTCTCTCTGTTTGTTTGTTTGTTTGTTAACAGCTTTACGCGAAAACGACGGGTGCGACTATGCATAAAATTACAGCGTTGATCGACTATGACCTGATCACCTGATTTCATTTTGGGCCAAACTGGGCCAAGGCCCGAGGCCCAGGCCGTAGGCTCAAAAAAAAAAAAAAAATCGTTTTTTCGCCGAAACTCCTTGCAAAATCGTCATATCGACATGAAACCAAAACCTAAAAGTGCTTCTTGTAAATCTGCATTTTATAACATGCCTCATTACCTCAGGGGGGTCACCCCCCAGGTGACAGTAGGTTGGTCAATGTCAGGTGGGTTGGGCCCAAAATTTCATATGGTTATAAAATCGTCAATTTTCACTCGATGTACTCCAAATTTGATATGTGACATCTTTGACTAGATATCCTGTTGTGTTTATACGTCAGCATTAAAATGACTGCCGGGGACGGGTTTGCTGTGCCTTGGCACCGCTTCTTGTTGGCATTAAAATCACACAACACCAATTTCAGCAGTAAGGGTGAGGAAAATTTTGTTCAGCCGAGTGGATATGGATTCAAATGCACTGCGTTCTGGTAAGGCACGGGGAGAGCAATGAACCATACGGATATTTTTGGTTATATCAAGGAAATTTAGGCTGTTCAACGAATAATTATAATTAACAGATGTCGTTCATGACTATGTCAATTGCATTTTCGGATTTAATATAGTAATAATTGTCACCGTTGTTATAAAAGCTAGTGAGATGCTAACCAGGAAAGCTGTATGGGGATTTAACATAGGCGAGTTTTGTGTTTGTGTGAGTGTCACATTCGACTAAATTCGCTGCCTTACTGTAGAGAGCCATCTATCTATCTGTCTATTGCCAGACACCATATTCCCGTAAAGGCTGGCCATTTGACACTGAGTTAGTCGTTTTACAGGAAGGGGCACCAACCTTCCACCAACCCACTTGTTGACACGTAGGGAGCACGTATGGTTTGGTTATATGGTTACCACCCAGCGTTGTAAATGGTTTCTTGGCTTACAGGAAACCATTTGGCTTGTCACTCAATGTAAAGCCACCTGTAAAGGAAAGAAAAGGAATAAGAAGTGACAGTGATTTGTTATTACGTGCCTATGTTGTATTTCCCAATTATCATGATATAGTAATATAAAACTTCATTGTGTATTCTTGTTTGAATGGTTTTATTCTTTGTATGTAATTCCTACCAGTGTGTTGTATACTTTTGTGAAAGCATGTTATATTGAACGTCAGCGAGGTGGAGTTCATTTAGTGGCTGATCAGTCAATAACCGAGTCAAGGTAGAGGTTCAGGTGTGAAAAACGGGCAGACAGCTTGTGAGCTGCTTGATGACTGGATGTGTTGTAAGAAGATAGTGGTTCTGTTGAAAAGTGAACTTTGTAAATTGATAAGTTCTGTTTTGTTAATATATGTATATAGAGAAGACAATGTACCTTTGATATTTACTATCCTAATTGAGGCCTTATATATGGGAACCCCTGACAGTGAGGAGTGGGGCTAGAAGAGGATGCGGATTTAAGGATGAAGGGAACAGAATTGAGACTGGTACTAAGACCACTGACGCTGGTTAATATATAAAGTCAAACCCACACTCCTCTGCTGATGAGCATTTGTAGTTGCGATAACCTCTGTTAGTCTATAGTCGTGGTGCACGAGTCTGAAGGTTTCATTATCGTGCCCTGGCAACCTACCGGTAAACAGTGCATCTGATTTCTTGTATAATGTGATCTGCATAGGAAATAGTTGTCGGTATTATTTGAATGGCCAAATATGCAGGCAGCAGTGAAGAATACAGTTAATTAATGTCGATTTTGAGTTGCAAAGAATAAATACTGTCGTAGACAGTTGTTTTGCTAATTTATAAGGTTGCTGATTATAATTTCTAATGGGCTCGAACACTGCTCTCCGTGGACCAAAGTAGTGCGCCCCGCTGATCCGCTATATGTTAATTATATAATATCCACGTTGTATTCTGACATGCCACAATACATAGGTTACCTTGTACCCTTATTTCCTGGGTTATTATCCACACAATGTAACATTGCAGTATTCATACTGTAACACTGATAATTATGACACTCCTCAATTTCGAATCATTTTCACACTCATTATCCACACACTCTCAAGGTAAGTACATAATATAAACTAAGAATCAAAACTGATGTCTTATCTTATCACAAATCTCTACATGGTAAGTCTATGTAGTAACTCAGCTGAGTGCTCTCTCTCTCTCTCTCTCTCTCTCTCTCTCTCTCTCTCTCTCTCTCTCTCTCTCTCTCTCTCTCTCTCTCTCTCTCTCATGTTAGAGCTAGATATTAAATTAAAAAAAATAGTTGTGTACTACAGTATTTACTTTTTAAAACTTAAAATCTACTTTAATTAATCGTATTCTTCATTACTGCCTCCATATCTGGCATTTCATATAATACTGACAACTGTTTCCTATGCATATCATATTAAACACGAAATCGGATGCACTGTTTACCGGTTGGTTGCCAGGGCACGATAATGAAACCTTCATACTCGTGCACCGAGACTTTGGTCGCTTGATGAGGTCCAGGAGAGTCCCATCCCACCAGCCCTACGCTTCCGGTGATGGCAATCCGAGGTGCTACCGTGTGCCTATAATAATTATTGCAGCGGCCATTGTTATAAGGGGAATGTAATAAAAAAATATGATGTCTAATGTGCATGTAATGTGGAGTTGACAAGTGGAGGCAGATGTTTACTAGAGTATGCTGGCCTACCCTGTGATACTGAAAACATTCAATATGTTCTGCAAATATCAGGAACAGGTACTTAGGGCTGGTGAAGCAGGACCTCCAGCTCTCCCTGTCACCAGCTTGCCATCTATTTCGGGAGTGCCGCCCTGTTTCCTGGTACCTTGGGGTACTGTGGCATGATCTGGCCCTTATGTACTCTGGCAAAAGGTGGCTTGTCGTACTGTGGCATGAGATGGCCATTGGGTATTGTGGCATAAGATGGCCCGGGGGTGATGTGGCCCTGATGGAATTTTGGTATGAGGTAGCTCTGAGATTTGTAATGGTGTAGCTCTGAGGTACTGTGTCATGAGGTGACCCTCAGGTATTGTGTCATGAGGTGGCCCCCAGGTATTGTGACATGAGATGATGCCTGGATACCGTGGCATGAGGTGGCCATGGGAGTGTTGTTTGTGCGATCAAAGGCATTAGTTTGGCATTATTAACCCTTGGGGTAATGTGTAAAATGTCTATGAGTTTATTTACCTTTAAAGAAAATATTAGGTAGGTGTAGGGAAACCTTGGAGATGAGTTCAATGAGGGTGGTCCAGCACCATAATTTGTGGTAGCGTATCTACTTCGTTAATATAATATTCTTCTTGCTGCACTGGAAAAATTGGAGAAGTTCTTGTTTTACTGATAATAATAATGTGAGTACTGTTGTCCGTTCACGAGAATCAGTATAGATGTCACCAGTAAAACACAGGTGTGGATACACTGATTTAAATGAACCTAGTTGGGCTACAGACACATTACTAAGTCAAATCTAAACTTCAACATGAGGTCTTTAATTTCCTTAAATAATATATCCCTACTTGATGGGTGGCAGATTCTCCTGTAAGAGTTCAAGGATGTATTTTTTTTTTTTTTTTTTGTTTTGTTTCCCCCGGTGGAGGCCCGTCACCTGAATGTGGCATCTGACAAGGAGTGGATGGGCACCACCTTATGACTTTCAGGACCAAGAAGACTCATTTGAAGATGAGAACGTCAGAAGCAACAGTGTGAGCAAGTCTAATGAGAATTATGAAAATAAGCATGACAAACATGAGGCTATTTGGATGTTATGTTGTCCTGTTGAGACTGCACATACTGCAGTACTAAGAGTGAAATATCCCTCTGTGGAAAATGCGCTCAATTTTATCCATGGGTGTTACGTGACACTTGCAAGCAACATAATGTGGTTTTGAGGGTTTAAAAAAAATTGCTTTGGGCTGTCTGAAAAGCCGTATATGGTGACTTGACTAAAGCAAAACTGATCCCGATGCTCAGCAGACTAGTGCTACAACATGGTGACTAGTGTTTCTAAGTCTGTGTGCCTGCTAGTCCATTCTTGTCTGTGTGTTGGTTCAGGAAGCAAGCAGTAGAGCAAGTATTACTGATGTCTCATTGCTGTGGTGCAAACAAAAATGCTTTCAGGGCCATCTTAACACACACTGTGCCGCATTACACATACCTCACACACATCTACGTGATATCCAATCATACCTCATCCTCCTTTTTTAGTTCCGTCCTCATCATTGTAAAAAATATTCTCTTCCTCTTAGATGCCTCCTGCATCTCCAGATAAGGAGCCAGGGTGCCTTGAGATTGATATCGAGATTATATTCAGGTTCTAGGTGAAAACACTGGGCTTCAAACCAAAAGAAAAAAAAAATCCTGTATGAGTAATGTCCTCGTTGCGACAGCCTCAGTGGGGCAAACACAACCACAGAAGGCAGACATTCTTTAGTCTGTACAGATGGAGCTACCTTCCTTTAGGCACGATTAAAGCATACTGTCTCTAGGTTATGATCATCCACAGACTTATGCAGTCTGTGTTTCCTCCTGCTTATGACCTCCAGCCTCAAATGCAATCGATGTCCACGTGAAGCAAACTAGAATGAATGGATTCTGACTTCGACTCCCGTTTAGATTTGTATTTCATTAACCTTCACCGTTCGGGACACAAGTTTACTCGTCATGATGTAGGAGTTCTATTTCCTTCAGGCCATGAGAATTCACACAATCATGGTTGTTCCGTAGCTGACGAGCGCACTAATAAATTAAATCTGAAGTGGCCACCGGAATCTCATCTCAGTCAGCTGAGCGCACTAGCCACTGGAATAGCCACCTGCATATTGGAGTGGAGCTAATACAATATCTGAGTCATCCATTTCCTTGCCTACCTGCATGTGGCACGCCACCCTCACCCCTCAGCCGTCACCAAGCTCTCCCCGCAAAAGTGCCTAAGAAATGGGCTTAATGATAGTGCCATATGGCGTGAGTTGGACATACTACTCTCTTCTCTGACGGGCCATGAATCTTCATCATCAGATGAGAGGTATCGCATGGAGAACATAGTACCACCCTCACTCCACTCCTCTCCTACGATGCCCTCCCTGAGGAATTGATATATGTGTTTTTTTTTTTATTTGTTGGTTTTTGCTCCCACAGTGTAAATAGTGTAAGATACTTAGGTATGTAAACAGCTTAAGACAATGGCGTTAGAAAATACTGTACGCAAGTGACATGTAAGTACCCTTTGAAAGTTAAGTACGAAGGTAGTGTGCGAGAGTGACGTGTAATTCACGTCAGTGAAGTGCTAAAATAATCTGTGAGCAGTGATGGGTACATATTTTACTGCAGTGATGTCAGTATACAGAAACTGTAAATAGCTATAATAGATATAAGTGCCAGTAGTAAAAATAAGTGCTTTCATCAGTAACTACTTCAGCATGAAAAGGAAATAAATGCCAGTTCCTACTTTATTTCCAAAGAGTAAGAAGTAAGAATGTGCGATATATAGAAAAGTAAGTTTCACACAGTAAGTGATAAGCACATTAGGTTATATTAAAATATGGTGAAAAAAAAAAAAAGTTACCTTAGAAAATAGGTCTTTGTTGAGTGAGGCAGTGATGTGTATATATTTCACGACAGTGACGAGTGTATACAGCAATTGTGAATATTTGTGTTGGATAATAAAGCATACATATTAGTTCCTCTAGAAACATACGAGTAAGTGATATTTTCAGCAGTTACTTCAGCTTGAATAGAAAATAAGTGTCTGTTCATATGTTATATATATTGAGTAAGAATTTAGAATGAGACTTACAGAAGAGTGTTTACCACTGAAAGCAACACGCGCACTACATTATTATAGCAAGACAAGTAAAAAACATAATTTTAGGAAAAGTCTGTGATATTCACTCAAGGATTATGTGTTCCTAAGATTTATTACCCCTTCCACATCATCGGCACGGTGTCACTCTGGAATGGTTGGAAAAATGGCGAACTGGAAAGCACCCCAAGTACAGAGAAAACACACATTTCACGGCTAAGACAATGTCTGGCGAGACAGCAGGGCAGTGTGAGGAAGCGGCATTTAGCAGGACCCTGAAACTGCAGCAACTGCTGGCACATGAACACAGCCTCTCCCTGTGGCCAAAATTTACCTCACTTCTCCTCCTTCATGATCTTCAAGGATTTCATCTAGTGACCTGGTAAAGCTTGCCCTTGATAGAGAAAGGATTGTTGAGTATTTTGGAAGTTAACTGATTGCTCTAAGTGGGACAGTTGGTGAGATATGAGTGTTTGGCAATTACCAATTTTAGCAAATATACCCATAAAGAGATACAGCATGCTGTTTAAACTACCCGGGAGGCCCAAGGGTAAAAGGGTAATTTTTACCTGAGTCGTGATGTACAACATATATGAAAGTGATGCATTGTTGTTCTAGTTTTCTTGTCTTTTTTGAATTACTAGTGCTATAAGAACGTTCACATGTCATCCACAGTTTGCACCACTACTACTACTATGGAAATGTTAACTTATCACACTACTACTACTACTACTACTATTACTGCTACTACTACTGTTACTACTACTACTTCAACCACTACTCCTAGAAAAGTACTAGAGTGATGTGGGACCATCTGGTCCATAATCTAGGGCTTTAATAATGTCTACGGGAGTAAAGCACTGCCTAGTGTTTGACACACCTTACTGAGAGACAGACGGACAGAGCCGTTCCTCTTTCACCCACACTATAGCATCCCCAGAAAGATGGCAGTTTCTGAATTCAAACTACTCTTACACAAGTCGTCAGTCTCTCTTCCACACAGCCCCATACTAGACCTAGTCTCTTGTGTAATCCTCTTAGTGACAATGCTGTCATTAATAACTCTAATTACTCTCATAGATAACTCTCACTGAGGTTTTACATATAAATTGCAGTACATCGCTAATAATTCTTAGTTCTTATAATACTCAAATTTCCTCACTGATAACTCTTACTAACCCCTAATGCGCGGCCATCGGCAGCCGCCCCCCCCCCCCCCGTGGCGGCGTTCGATCGCGGTCTGAGTGCCTGTAGGAAAATATTAGCCAAAAATCAGAGATTAACCCTAGAACATTATACTTGGTATGGTAGATAGTACTTACATTCAGCTTTCTCCAGAGACAGGTGTTGAGCCTTCATGTACTACCCAAGGACTTGTGGAGACTTGCAAAGTTGGGTAACAAAATCTTCAATTTCACACCTCCAGCAACCCGGTTTCCCCTGCACCACAGCCTCATTCTGTCACAGTAAACTTTATACTACAACGTATAGGTAGTTTGGAATCCGTATTTGTACAATAAGCACTGAAAACAAGGCTAAAATCAACGAAGCATACGGCCGACATGCAGCGCGGCGGCGGTCTTCCCGTCACTCAACAAACATTTCCATTTTCACAGCTAAAAACACGTATACTACATTATTTTCAATGATATTACTTCCCAAAAGATCACCGCAGCGCGCTTTTTAGTCTGCCTTACGCCCGTCACTTTATTCTCGTTCCTGTCGGCCGCTCGCACTGACGCGGAAGAGCTAGAACTCCCCATAATATCACTTTGAAAGCCTGCGGTAAACTGACGCTAAACAGGGACAAACCGTGCGAAAAAAAGCTATTGTTACAAATGGGGAAACAAGCGTTTCCTATTAGCATAAACTGCTTGTGAGAGGAGAGCGCAGATTTATAGTTCTGAGCAGTCAGAACGCTGCCATGTATCACAGCCAGGCTGGCTGGCCCGTGATGGGGGGGAGGGGGGGAAAACGCGATACTTGGCAACAACGGAGGTCAGTAGTACAAAGGTAAAGTATGTTAATTGTAGCTAAAGGGTGATGGTACTGATAGACAATACCAGCTGGAACATCCTTGTCCGTGTTTATTCAAAATTAACCCAAATCGCAAACGCGACACTCCGCCGTTATGTCTTTTTCGGCGAGCGTCGCAAACGTAACACCCCGCGTTTTGGGGTTAACTCAATAATCTCTCGCTAATAACTCATTGCATACTCGCTATTAACCCTCTGATAACTCTAGTAACTCAATATTCAGTAAGGAATCGGTAATATAACTCACAAACAATACTGATAACTGTTTCCGTTAACTTTCAAATGTCTCATTAACATTAATATCACTAGCAAATCAGGCAACTATGGCACCTCTCTCTCTCTCTCTCTCTCTCTCTCTCAGTGCTTCCTACCAGGCCAATAACTCTCACCAATAACGTCTTCATTTACTCTCCCTGCATCCCTCGTGTGTTATTGAGGAAGAGGGTAATCATTCTCTGGGGAACTGTGTAGTGGGGTAGTAGTGGTGTGCAGTGATGGAGTGTGATGGTACTGGTGATTGTGGTTGTGTTAGTGACGACGTGTGGTGAAGGCGGTCTTAATGTGTGATGGTTTGTGTGGTGGGTATGGTGACTGTGTGTAATGTGATGGCTGAGGTGATGGTAGTGTAAGTAGTAGTCTCGTGTCTGTGGTGGTAGTAGTCGTGAAATTACTGTACGATTGTGGTAATGGCGATACTGTGTGGAGCATAGCAGGGTGTGGTGGTGGCAGTTATAATCTGGGGTGTATTATTGTGGTTGTAGTGATGAAGATAATTCCAGAACTGACGGCCATGAAGGAGGCCGTGTGTGTGTGTGTGTGTGTGTGTGTGTGTGTGTGTGTGTGTGTGTGTGTGTGTGTGTGTGTGTGTGTGTGTGTGTGTGTGTGTGTGTGTGTGTGTGTGTCATTCAGCGTTTCCAATTCCACATGGCATCAAGGGTTCCAGTCAAGGATGGTTTTCTTTTCTAAGTGACTATACATGGTGTTGAACCGTATTGCAATGTCGCAGCCTCGACGGTTGTCTTGGTTGTGTTTCTAGCAGAGAGAGTTTTTAGTGTTACTGTCACTAGCAACGACAGAATTAAGTGCCTGTGTTAGAGGAAGGAACGTGGGGTGTAGATTACAATGGTACAGCATGGGAAGTGTTAGGGTACATTTAAGTGTTAATAACCTTGATTTCTTGTTTCTAACCAGAGTGATCACTTGGTCACTTAGTGTTTGTATTTCTAATGTGATGTCAGGCTGGAAGAATGACTGTTGTCTATGGTGTCTCTCTGTAGTGGATTGATGTATGGATGCAAGTTATGATGCCTCCTTCATGACCATCAATTCTTTATCTCCAGCACAACAACCATAATAACAACCCTCTGAATCCACCACCACATACCACTATGCATCACACACTGTCGCCACAAACAGATCTTTCAAATTGAGACAGCTTTTTCTGATTCTAGTTAATGGACAATTGTACAAATATATTTTGCTTCAACAGAACTAGAGTTTTTCCATTATTTTCGTTCATCTAAAGGCATATTATATTTAAGCAGGGAAAATAAACTACCACAAACAATATGAATGGACCACTGTCATCCAACTCTCTTTCCCCAAGGCCTCGCTACACCGATTTAATGTTATTCTGAATAAAAGGCTATTCTACCCCAAACGTAACTAACGTTACCCTAATGCCTTCACACACGATACTCCCAGGGGCACCTCCTACCACAATACCTCAACGTCATCTCATGTCACAGTATCTCTGGACCACTTCAGGCCACAATACCCCAGGGTCACCTCATGCTCAGGACTGCTCCATGCCACAGGCCACTAGAGGCACCTCATGCCACAGCAGACCAGGACCATCTCAAGCCACGGGAAACCAAGGCCGCCTAATGACACAGTACCCAAAGGCCACTTCACGACACAATACTCATGGGCCACCTCATGCCACTGTACCTCAGGACCATCTTATGGCACAACACAGTCAGGGTCAGCTAGTGCCAGACAAGTCCCTTTTCTGTGGAAATTATATGGCAGATAATGTCGATAAACTGGAAATACTGTCCCTGTCGAAAAACAACTTTTCGATCACTTGTCAAGTAACATGACAAACCTCAGTAGATCGAAAAGTATTATAAAAACCTTCACTCACCTCCACTCACCTCTCTGGAGGACCTCCTTACACCCACCTGCAGTAACTATGCTGAACAGTACCACTAACTGTAGTTCGTCCACCGTAACTAAACAAAGATGTTTATTCATTAGCAGTCTCGTTCTCAGAAGCATTTCTGGAAAACAGGTTTAACTACGCGTTTCTCTTCTTTCTATAGCATCAAATTTCAACATTTGCTTTTATTACATCCCAGCATTCGAAATGAAGAGATGGTAATTATAGTCCAAGTTAAACTGAAAAGGATATAACACTGCACCATTGCCTCCTACAGAAGCAGCATCAAGGGCAAGGCTGTGCATATTACTGAAATACTATGTACCAGTGTCATGTGGAGATGTAAAAACTTTATATTTTACTTCTACCATTGCAGATGATGTGAACCGACAGCCGTATGTTGCTAGCGTCGTTTTGAAAGAAGCTTTGGATATTTTGTAGCACTTTCCTGTTGTGATTAATTTTCACTCCTACAACTTGATATAATCTTGTATGTCACTGATGCAAACTATGTCGATACTATAGCAGTAGGCTATAAATAATGAGATCATCAAAATATTTGTAAGCTAAATGTATCTCTAAAACAGAAGGGCATCTAACCTTTCCGTGCCATTTGGAATATGGCTCATAATCCTAATCTAACCACTAACATCTACATCGGCACAGGCAGCATGCCCGACCCATTTTAGCTAAGAGGAATAATGCACTTTGTGGCACCACGCTGCCTCGCTCAGTTGGGTAGGAATGAATACATTGTCTCCACTTGCTGTACCTGATCTTCATTTACAAAAAAGAATTTGGATCGTATTCTGTAAGATCTTCAAGATTTTGTAACACCTTAGATCATTACATAACAATATCGCCTTTTTTGGTGGTAATGCATTATATGTGGGTAATGAAACGATACAACACTTGTAGAAGAAAACATCAAGGTGTAATAAAAAATAAAAAAAATCACAAAGCGTGGTGCGCTACAAATATTCCATGATATGTAGATTATGTTTTGTACCGTCATCCAGGCGTATTGGTTACTTAACAAGAGTAACCAAGCGCTGTTCATCCGTGATTTTCTTGTTTGTTTGTTTCAAATCACGTCACAGACTGACACACGCAAACATACTCACTACAACACTTTCACGTGCATTACACGTCCTACAGACACCTCTTCCTCATCCGTACTTCGTTAGCATGGGGAAGAGTTATTTCTGCCTATCATTCTTCCTGCGACAAGAAATTCAAGCTCTGAAGTGAACACGATATTGTCTAATGTAGATACAGAGATACAAACGGTCGTTACTAAATGTGAGTAATGAGATTCTGACTACAAGAACCCAATCTACTTAACACGTACTGCAAAGCCACCTGAAGGTAGAATTAAGTCAAGCATTACATCAAATCAGTAGAGGGTGTTCTCTGCAATCAGTCACTGAATAACTTCTGTCGTGTATTAATATGATTATAATGATCACTGTGTTAGTCTTTCACTTGTCCTTTAACTTTATTCTTTTCTCCGTCATACTTTTCTCATCCTTACCTTTACTCGATCTTATTGCCACATTTCCTGTCCATTCCTCCCTTACCTGTCCTATTCCGTCCGTCATATGTGGCTATATTCACGTTAAAGGCATATTCTTGTGAGCATAATTATGGGGCTTTCTAGCACCCCTTCCTTACCCACATGAATCCAGAGATGTATTTTTTAGTTTATTTTTCCTCAATCCAAACCATTTGGTGCAATTTCAGGACAGTTTTATTGTGAAGGGTTTTAAAGCAGTCTCCACTAACTTCTACAGAAGTAGATAATCTTCTTTTAGCAAAATTAAATCATCTGTTAATAAAAAGAACTGAATAGAAAATGCGCCGCCGAATGTATGTGGTTAACGATATTTTTTCACAGTGCAACGTATGATTCTGTTACATGCTATTTATAAATTTTTATCGTCGTCTATTGTTGCATATGTAAGTCACAAGAATTAATAAAGGTACCATATGCGCTCTCTGACTGCTTGAAAGCGGTCAGAGAGCGCCTACCTCCGCCAACACCATTGCCATTAAAATGGATCCGGGGCCGGATCCGTGGATTTAGGATCAGGAGCCGAATCCGCCCCAAAATTTAAATAATTTCTCCTTGGTCCATGACCCCCCTTTCCACAAACTTTCACTGAAATTCATTGAGAACTTTTGGGGATATTGTGCAGGATACTCCGGATCAGGATCAGGATCAGGATCAGGATCCGGCCCAAAATTTATACATTTCTTCCTTGGCCCATGGCCTATCCTTCCACAATATTTCATCACAATCCGTACATGACTTTCTGAGTAATTCTGATAACAGACAAACAAACCGACAAACCGACAAACAAACCAACACGAGGTAAAACATAACCTCCTTGGCGGAGGTAATAAAACTGGTAAGTAGAAGTTGACATACATTTTTGTTGTTTAAATCATATACTTCCAGACAGTTTTACGCAGCTTATAAACGACTTGATGGACTGGAAAGGTGAGGCATAGCCTTTATTAACCCCTACAGCACAAGAGATATGTTACAAGCTAGATGAAACTAGACGTATCAGCAATAACCTATACTAAAACATCAGAGTCCAGGGGTTAAAGTACGAGAATACTTAATATGTAAAGACAGGTCAGACTCTCTGACGAAGTTTGTTCCCCCTTATCCCTGGTGAACCACTGGGACAATCGGATACCTGGATATAACATCGATGGTGGCAGGTCGTACTCTGGAGGAAGACTGGGACTCGGGAAAATTTTTCTTTCTCTTGTGCCCCTTTTATATTGGAAAAACATTAATTCTGGCATTCCTCTTTTTCATGTTTATCTTGTTTATCCCCCTTCAACCCTTCGTTCATGTCTGTCTACCTTCACGCACAGTAACGCATAAAGGCGGGAACCGGTGGCAGAGGGACATGCTGGGACACTCGGTCTCCTGTATTTCTGTAACTCTGAAAGGATGTTCTATCATAAATGCCCTCTGCTCGGCCAGCAATGGCTAATTCAAAGTTCATTATGATGGTTATGTGTAATATATTGCGAACACATGACGATGCTTTAGCCTGCAATTCGTTAGGGAGTAGACTGTAGCACCTATTCGAAAAGAGCAGTGGATAGAAAACTGAAGACAGGGAGAGCTGGAGCTCCCGTTTGATTAGCCCTCGAGACTAGTTCCTGACCATCCCCCTTTGCTGAACTTTTTCAGTGTTTCAGCAACTCATAAAGTAGGCCAGCATGCTCTCCAATAAACGTTCCTGTAACTGTCAACACAAAACTACATGCACATTACACACTACACTTCCTTTTCATAGTTTAAGAAAATTGGGATCTCAACACCAAGCCTCGGAATCCCCCGCAGGGGATGGGGGGATCATAAATCCCTCAACATCCGCCCCTCTCACGGTGATGACCAAGCGAGATGCCTGGAACCACTGTCTGACTCTCTCCATATTCAATTCTGCAACATTCGTGACCTCTAACTGTATCCGTGACCTCTAACTGTGTCCTCTAATCTTCACCTCTTCCTTACAGAGACTCACCTTTCTGAGGTAACTGATAACAGGCCCTTCTCTGTATCCTTCTACTTTCTCTATACTCCTTCAAAGCCAAAGGTGGCTGTTGTGTATAAGTATGCAACAATATACAGTACCTTGCTCTCGTGTTCCTGAACTTGAATCTTTTGAACGCTCAACTCTATAGCCTCGGCTATCCTGTCATTCCCTGACTAAATATATCTGTGCTGTTTACTTAGCCCCTAATGTTACTGACTGCGAAAAATTCTTCGACTATCTTACTTCTGAGATGGAAAACATCCTAGCAATTTCTCCTTAGACGAAATCTCCAATCTAGGTGATTTCAGTGTTCACCATCACCATTGGCTCTCCTCTCCTTTCACTGAACCACCTGATGAACAAGCCTAAATCTTTTTTATCCTTTATGACCTAGAGCAGCTTGTACATCACAATACTCATATCCCTGACCGCCTTGGTGAGTCCTAACATACTTGACCTCTTCCTTACAGCTACGAGTAATCCTTCTGCTTACACTGATAATCTTTTCCCTATGCTGGGCTCCTATGATCACATCCTCATCACCTTAACGTGTCCTATTGCTCCAGTAAGGCCTGAGGGCCCTCCCAGGAAGGGGCAGCTAAGGCACTTTGTATCTGCTGCTTGGAAGGCCTTCAGGCAGTACATTTTTAAAATTCGGGGAAATGATTATTGCTTCAATGACCGAGAGCCACCTCAGTGTGCTTTGAACATTACAGAGGTTATCCTCTCAGGAATAAAAGCATACTCGTACATTCCGGTCTCTTATCTTGTGAGGAATGCAAAAATTAATCTTGATTTAATTAAGCTTGTTTTAATGCTGTACACAAGGAAAGGGCCTACACAATGTACGAGAGCCAACTCACCCCTGAATCTCATCTCTCTATTATTTCTACCCGGAATCGTGTTAAGTCTATTCTTCTCTCTGCTAATAATACCCTCATTCATACTAAATGCTCTGAACTCTCCAACTCAAATTCTTCCCGCTCTTTCTGACACCTTGCCAAGAACCTTTCTAACAACTTCACCTCATCATCTCCCCCACCCCCCCCGTTACCATTTTGATGACTTTGTAGCTATTTCTTCTACAGATAAACAGAACTATCCACTTAGATCTGCTCCCTCTGGTGTCCACAAGAACTACGCGTCTGAGCTTACACCCTGCCTAAGTAAACTCCATCACCTTTCTCTGTCAACTTGTACCTTTCCTTCTTGCTGGAAGTCTGCTCTCATTCAGCACGCACCAAAGAAGGGTAACCATTCCCACCCCTGGAACTATCGCCTAATAACTTTAACGTCCTTTGTTTCAAAAGTTTTCCCTATTATATTGATTTAAAAAAAATTAAAGCACCTTTCTCATCACAACCTTCTTTCTGATCATCAGTATATTTTCTGCCAGGGAGGCCACACTAGCGATCTTCTCACCAATCTTTCAGACTCCTGGTCATCCTCCTTTCGGAGCTTTGACGAATACTTTGCCATTGCGCTTGGCATCTCAAAGGCCTCCGATCGAGTCTGGCATAAATCTGATTTTCACACTGCTCTCTTACGGATTCAATCCTTCTAACTGCGCCTTCATCTCTAGCTTCCTTTCTGGCTGTTCTATAGCTGCTGTTATAGACGGCCACCGTTCTTCTCCTAGAGCTATCAACAGTGGTGTTCCTCAGGGATCCGTCCTATTGCCAGTTCTCTTCCTCCTTTTAAGTTATATATACATGTAACTCTATCCGATCATACACTGATGACGTCACCCTTCGCCTTTCCTTTCACTTCTCGCAATGCCCATCTCAGCAATAACTTCGACAAACAAGGGATGAGGTTATGGCACGCCAAATGTCTGACTAGGCTCATATCTCTGACTGTAATGAAAGAAATCTTGTTTTTAATGCATCAAACACACAGGTCTAACCTGCCAAAATCATCCGCAGGAGTGTCCTCTAATTTTTAACATTATCCAACTCAATTTTGCATCATTTTTGAAAGTATTTGGGTTTCATTTTCTCAGGATTTATCTGAAAAAGATCATTTAATCTCTCGTAAAATCTGCTCCCATATATATATATATATATATATATATATATATATATATATATATATATATATCATCCGTTTGAGTATCCACTGCAGAACCGGCCTATCCCGACCGAAGTCGGGACAATACAGCCAATATATCTCCACCAAGTGGCTTAGGCTGTTTGGTAGAGATTGTATGTAGGTGAGAAGTGCTTGTAAGTGTAACTGTTGTGTTGGAGTGGCTTTGGATGTAGTCTGTGAACCAAGTGTAATCGACCCGCGCAAGCCGACTGGGTGCAAGCATACTTTATAGTAAGCGACACTCGTTCAACCACAGCACCCCTTGTGTCCGCCAATGCAGTACGTGGCCGGGTGAACACTCCCAAAGTTTATTACCCTGGCGGGGCGCGAACCCTGACTCACCCGTGTACGAAACGCACACTCTACACTGTACCACAGAGGCTCCATATATATATATATATATATATATATATATATATATATATATATATATATATATATATATATATATATATATATCAGGGGGTTTCACAGGGCATAGGGTATATAATGAATGTGGCAAAACACTTGATCCTCATTGATGCCTGTGTTCCTTTAGATGTGAAAATGTGTCTGAACTAGTTTTGATAATACGACAGCGTTTAGTGGCCCACAAACTGACACTGTTTAGTCTGTTAAGAGCACTCAGCCAGGAAGCTTATCAGTGTGCGGTGCGATGGACACTCGAAGCATTTCCCAAGTGTGGTTGATTGGACAGCCAAGTGCAGACATTTTAGGTTGCCGTTTGCCAACAAAACTGCAAATTTTGAAGAAAGTGAAGTATCATCAGACACATCAAAAGCTGGGCAGAACCTAATGTCTGAATCTCCACCTGGACACCATACTTCCATTCTGGCACATGCCAGGATTCCTACCATGAGGCGAGACAATGCACTTCGCAAGATGGAAGCTCTCTTGGCGCGGTACGATAAACTGGTAAAAAACCGCGGGAGACTACAAGAATCATTCTATGTACAAGAAAAGACGTTCCAGTCAAAGCTGAAGAACTAGATTTTTTATATCGGCCATAGCAATGCCCTTGCGATGATGAAGAATGAAGAGGACAAACTCTTCTACCTGAGCCAACAGGAGGATCCAACAGATAGTAGCATGACGGGAGTGGATGCAAAACTGCAGAAGGAAGTCAGGAAGAGGAAACGAGACAAGGAGAGTTGGCACAGACGGACAAAAGAAGAGGAGCGAGTGAAGAAGGCCACTGAATATACCAATAGCAACGCAGGAAACTGCATCTCTCTCTCTCTCTCTCTCTCTCTCTCTCTCTCTCTTTATGTGTGTGTGTGTGTGTGTGTGTGTGTGTGTATTTATTTATACTTACTGTATATATATATACATACGCAAAAATTCCAAAACTCAGTTGTCTTCAGTTCTCCTTTCAAAAGATGGCAAACACTACCGGTCCGTGCTGCCACACTTCACCAAATATCGATGTCTCCAAAACTTAATATTTGATCTCATAAAGCCCTATAAGAGGCCTAGAATCAACAAATGAAGGCGGTGTGTGTGAATATTTGCTCAAGGAAGAACTGAGCCGTGTAAGAATTTAATTCGTTGAGAAATGTGGAGGAAAGGAAGAAGATAAAGAAAGCCACCGAACTGATGTTGTTTTGTGTACCCCCTAGTGTGAAGACGATAACAGTTATGAAAGCCGTATCTGCCTCACACTATAACAGCCATAAGTTATGGCCAGACTTCAAGAAAAAGAGAACAAAGACTAACAAATAGTAACAGTATTTACATACGTCACAAGTACGATCGATTTTACTAAGAATAAAAAGCGCACAATCAAGGAACCAGGAATAAGTGAGGTTACGCTTAACAAACATATGCACAAACACTTAACCCGCACAATCACTTTGAAACCTTCACCCAGACAAAATACCACCTATTCACGGAACAGAGAGTACCGTTACCAAAGATACATAAATTTACCTGGCCAGAATATGATGAAGACATCACCCTTCACCAGCCCAGGGGAGAATGAAAACACGACTTATAAATAATGAACTGTGGGAATTGTGTAATAACCCTCTTCACAAGGACAAAATAGCTACTAAACTCTTTCATTTCACTCTTACATAAAAGATAGCGCTGAACAAATGCTCGCAAAAATACTTATGTTAACATATGATTGAGGTGGTAATATTCCTGCAGTACATTGAGCTTACGTCCAATATGCCAAAGGGGCCACAATAAGTACAGCAGCAAAAGACTAAGTAAATATCTGAAACATCAGCAATAACATGGAGAAAAAAAAAAAAACAACGGCGGCAACCACAACACACACAAGAGACATTATCAGAGAATGAATGACACAGTGAACACTGACGTCCTCTGCTGGCATTACTATAGACTACAGGTTTTTCAGGACAGGTATGAATAGTGCAATAGTATGAGCAGAAGAACAAAAAAATGCTAATCCTATACCTTGATGAGAAGACATGGAGGTTTTATATCAGACCATTAACACACACACACACACACACACACACACACACACACACACACACACACACACACACACACACACACACACACGCAATCAATCGTATATGATATCCTGGTGTCACAGCAAAGATCGGGAGTTGATGCTAAAACTGTTAAATTCATTCAACACAAGGATGTAATATTCATTTTTCATCCGGGTATTTCCTAATGATAGACTTTTAACACTGTAAAGTCTAATTATAGGCTACATTAACCATACCATTATCAAAGGGTTCTTTTGATCTAAATATAACTGTTAGCAGTAAGAATTATTTGCAATAGGCCGTCTTCGGACTAGCGTGTTCCATGAAATGGATATGTTTTGATTCACTGTTCGACATCAACACTAAGAGAAATGAAAATTAAATCTTTAATGATTAGTACTAACATCAAATAGACCATGTTTATCTATTTCATACATGTTGTCCTCGAGTTTAAACACGATTCGAAGCAGTTGCTCGTGCAGGGGGGGAAGCGACACACCTCCCCTCACACTCCACTTGCTCACCCCGATCTCTGACGTCATGTACAACGTTACCTAACCAGGTTTGCCGCAAGTTACAAAGCGCCTCAGCCGTGGGGGGAAGAGGAGCATTTTCTTTTTACGACTGTGCCAAGAATAAACCAGAAAAGATACCGATGAATTCAAAAGGCTCATGCAATGTCCGAGCTGCTAATCTGGGTAAGCCTTTTCTGTAGAAGACTTGTTTTTTTTTTTTTTTTTGAGCTCCTCTATTAAGATCCCGAGTCAGTAGCTGACGCCAGGACTAGGTCTTGGCTGACGTTACTGTGTAAAAATGAGCACGTAATCATTTAACTACGCCAGCTCAGCAGTACACGGTAATCCACAGTATCTTTGTAAAATACTGGAGTTTAAAGCAACCTTATTATCGGCGTGGGATTGATCTCGTTGAGGATGTCAGCGCCTCCAGTAGGGCAACAGAGAAAAAGCTTGAGCTTGAGTGGTAACCTTGTGCTCTCGAGATCAACTCAGCTTTTCGAAGACGAATCACATCTGAGAGTTGTGATCCTGATCGAGGTCCATCATGATGGAATACGGATGTTCTTTAAGTTGCCCAAATTCTTCTCACATACTGACGGTTGCTTAGTATGCTGCAGTATAAACTTAACTCTGAGTGAAGGCGCAATATCAGCTTATCCTTTGGTGGTAGAGATATACATTTCAGGATTAATAGCTTTCATGTTTCAGTAAGTACAACCGATTTTATTTTATTTTTTTCCTAAAAAACAGAATTATAGGCCGAAACTTGCAATAATTTTCTTTATTACCCTGTATTATTTTTTTATAATAAGGAGCCAAAATCGAAGCCGTGTTTTTCTCCAGAAGCTTAGATACATTGCACTGAAGGACTGGAGGCTATAGATATTGGGAACGACGGACTGAGCAAGAGAGTTCCAGAGTTTGTAAAGTATTTAAGCTTTCAATTCTTTATGATGGAAATTTTGCTCCAGTAGAAGAAAGTTTAAAAATAAATTTAATATTAAAGTTATAAAGAAAAAATATATAATTTTCTGCTATCCACTTTGATCACGTACGCAATACTCCCTGCCTTAAATCTCGTATTATCCAGTTATGTTCATTTCTTATACCCAGCATTCATTACATTCACTTTTTGCCAACCCTTCTCTTCCGCACCTTTCTTCCACCAGCACAGTGCCAGGCGCCAGTGTAAACATCATAAGACGAGCCGTGAATTTTTTTTCCCCTCTCGACACGCTGAGCCTGAAAGAATATTTTCGGTTACAAGCAGACATTGCACATTTAAGTTTCTCCTTTATTTCTGCTGCCATATATGTAAGTCTGAATCATTTCCTAGCCATGTTACGAAAAGATAATTTTAACATTGGGGGCGCTCACCATCCACTCACTCGATGTAGTGCTGCTGTCGGGTGTCTGCCCTTTCCTCTCCTTTATCCTTCTTTCCTTTCATTCTCTTCTGTTTATCTTTCCTTTATTCTTTCCTTGTCCTTCTGCCTACGGGTAACTTTACACTCCATCTTCTGTCTTTCTTTCCTTCATTCTTTCCTCTTCGTTCTGCCTGTTGGTGACTCTACACTGAGTGACAAGCCAAATGGTTTCCTGTACACCAGGAAACCATTTACTACGTTGGGTGGTAACCGTATAACCAATTTTTGGCGCCTGGTGGTTTAGTGGGTAATTACTGCGCTCCAATCGAATTGAGCCGGTGAAGGTTTATATCCAAGAGGTGATTGGGGTTGATTGCTTACGTAATGCCACTCAGGGATGAGTGAGGCTGGTCATTCTCATATTAAATGTCGGGACCAACTGCCTAGCCCCGGGCTCCTACGCTCCTCATGGGGCAATGTATGATTGGATGATGATGATGATGATGTAAATATATAGATTCAAAGCAAGGGGAATTCTATTTTAGCACCAGTATACTGCATTACATAACATGTTCATACTGTTTTTCTCAGTTGTATGTGAAAGTCTTTATGTTTGTTTTCGGAGCCTCCGGGGGTCAGAATGCTATAGCGCACACAGATCAGTTTGCCTGAACTGGATTCAATATCACCTGCAGTCAGATATGTAAAAGGCTGCAGCAAAATAATTTGTTTCATATGCTGTCAGCTATTCCCATCTTCACTCACAAAAACAGCTACTCCAGCACAGTTTCTACACCCATTTAATCACAAAACACTTCAAAAGATGATGGTAAATTGCGGCGACCATCATCCACTCACTTGACGTAGTGCTGCCTACTTCTTCCGTCACCTTATAGTGTGCGTGTGCATGTGGCCACCCTTCTCTCTTCCTATTTCTGCCATCCTTCCTATCACTTTTTATTACTCTTCTTTATTCTTCAGGTAGCTATGCTCTGAGTCACAAGCCTAAAGGTTTCCTGTAACCTAGATACCGGGGTTACATTATACTAGTGGTTCTCAACCTGAGGAATGGCTTGGAAGTTTGCACGGGAGTGGGGCAAGGGCCCAGAGGAAAAGTAATGATTGGCGCTGAAGCCTGTGTCTATCATGATGAATCTGTAATAATTATTAATTCTTTATTTTGCTACTGCCTCACCTTCTGTAGCAAATATCTCTCCTTATCTATCTGTTGCCTGGCCTCCTCTCTGCTCCCTGTCTTCTTTGTTCTGGCAGTCTCGAAGACAAAACAACGATATCAAGAAGTCTTACACCAAAGGGAAGACCAGACAATTTTTTTTTCAGAGTCAGGAGTCAAAAAGTGTCGCTGTCATAAGGACTGGTTTCCGCGTCCCGGACATAGCAGTCATAGCAATATATTGTTATTTTTCCACTGCAAACTATTATATTTCTACTATTTTGTGGAATCACTTATTAGTGTTGCGCAACCTCTGAATGTAACTCGATCTGATTGAAATTTGATTTGTTTACTGTTCCCCGCTGGGGCAGGGAACAGTTTAAGGATTTGAATTTCATTAAATCAGACTTTACTAATCTACCAGAAGACCCACCGACATGTCGTAAAAATACCCCCGCTAATACCAATACACCAGTCCTGTATGAGACAGCCCTAGCATGTATTCAATATGGACGATGGGTGTTAGCGCCGAAGTGGTGACATGTAGGGGTGTATGGTATGTAGGAGGACTACTAAGCCTTGATAGCAAGCTGTGAAGCCTATGCCCAGAGCCAGACACATTATATATATATACATATATATATATATATATATATATAATATATATATATATATATATATATATATATATATATATATATATATATATATATATATATATATATATATATATATAATGTTTGTATGTATAATATGGTGGGAAACTCCAAATTCACAGAATTTTTACATAAATTTTCATTTCAAGACTTACAGCAAATCCACCTTGGTTCCCTTCAAAGTACTCCCCTAGGGACACCATACCATTGTCCCAACGCTTTTCCCATAACTGGAGACACTTCTTGTAGTCGTCAGTTGTCACCTTGTCCAGAGATTCCTGTGCTTTTTTCCGGATTTCTTCAAAGTTGTCAAATCTTCTGCCATTCAGTTCTACCTTAATCTTAGGGAACAAGAAAAGATCACAGAGAGCGAGAGCTGGCAAGTTCAGGGGGTGTGGAACAACACTGAAGTTGTATTTTGCCAAAAACTGCTGAATAAACGATGCAAAGTGTGATGGGCTGTTGTCTTGATGCAAGAACCATTTCTGGACGTCACTTTTCTGTACGTTTGCTCCTGATACTTTTCCGTCGGCGTATCAGCGCTGTCGTGTAAAACTGTAGGTTCACTGTCTGTCCACAGGGAACACATTCTTTATGGACAACTCCCTCGATGATAAAAAGATCAACATTGTCTTGACGTTGGACTTGACCGGATGCACTTTATTCGGTCTTGGAGTTGCTGGTGTTTTTTACTAACTGGACTGCTGACTGGTTTGGGGGTCATACCCGTAAGCCCAGATCTCGTCACCCGTAATGACATTTGAAGGAAATTCTACATCATCTGTCAACTGTTCTTTCAAGTTCTTACACACTCATATTTTTTTTTTTTTTCGAGACTGGGTGCATTTCAAGTTCTTGTTTTAAAATCCGTTGGATTCAGCTCCAAGAAACGCCGGTGGTTCAACTCCAAGAAACGCCTGTGGCCTCCACTAGTTCGCCAGTAGTGTGACGCAGACCTTCCAAGATTGCCTGTCGAATTTTCTCGATGTTTTCATCTGCCTAAGAGGTTGAAAGATGGCCAGGACATGGAGAGTCTTGGACTGGTATGTTGCCTTTCTTAAAACTCTCTTACTTGGAAGCTTACTCAAGCATTGTCACTGCCTCAGCATCAGTTTTTCAGAAAAAAAAAATGCACACACTTTCCTCATTCAAATCTGCCATAGTGATTTGAAGCTGAAAATCGGAGAAGTCACGTGCACGAACAAAGAAAAGACGCCCAAATACTGACTCCATCCTCTCAGCGCGATGCCGCATGGCAGAATGATTCACCAGACGGCAATCACGTGGTGTCCATAGAAAAAGAGTAGAATTCTAATCACGTGGCTCTCTCGGTAAGTGAGACCACCATGTTGCTTAAGGCTTGGATTAGCACAGACAGCAGAATGGTTGTGGAATGTGCTGCAGCCACGTCACCAGATGAAGACAGAAGACAGCAAGTACAAAGAATAGTTTTCCATGAATAAGCGTCTTGTAAAAAATTAGGAAGCAGCAGATGAAGATTACATAGATTGCATATTATCGCTCACCAGCTGCACCCCCGAACACAACAGTACGCTTATGGCAGCCTTTGCTTAAATCATTCCTGGTTGCCTTGCAAATTTTTAAAAAGACGTACAGAAATGACAATGATTAGGTGGATATGTAGTGCGTCCCTGCGTGCAAGGTCCGGGGGGGCTGGGTTTACGATGGAAGAGTTGAGAGGTAGGATGGGACTGGAGTGTATTGGTGTTGTGATGAGGAGAGGTAAATTGAGATGGTTTGGACATGTGGATAGGATGGGGATGATAATTGGGTGAGGAAGGTGAGAAGTGTTAATATTGGGGGTGGGGTTATGAGGGGTAGACCGAGAAAGACATGGGACGAGGTCATTAAGTGTGACCTCTGGTTTAAGGGACTGAACAGCGAGGCTGCAATGGATCGTGCAGCGTGGAAAGCCGCCATTAGGTGACCAAGGCCGACGCATGCAAGCATGTTGGAGCCTTCAAAAATGAAACGAAAAACGAATATCAAAGTTTTCAAGTATTTTTTATATGGAGAGGGTATTATTTCAGTTACAATTAACGAAGGCATTTCCCAATCACTGTCGCGATGATCCCATAAACTGTTAAATGTAGGCTTACATGACAGCCTTCCAAGAGGACCGATGTAAACAAAGTGCTCATAACTCGTCAGCCTTGATCTGGCAATCAGCGTACTGTTGCTTACTTTGATATGGAATAGTAAAATATTTAAGGCCAATTCAGTGGCATTTTAGGACAAGAAGGAAGGGGTAATTAACCAGGTGGTAGGCATAACTGTTGATAGACAGGTAGGGCCTAATCACGTAAGCCTTTTTTTTTCGACTGACTAAAGTGTTTGCAGCATTTTTTTTTTTACTATTCTCATGTTGTAGTATTTGACAGCTTGCCAATAAATTCAGAAACGTGGCATAAATAGTCACTATCAGTGAGAAGTCAGGAAGGTGGTTTGCACAATACCATGATATTGTTTACAGTCAGCACGTCTGGCCAGTGGATTTTGATCTGACAAAGCAGACTGTGAGATTTCATTAAGGAGTACTGCTCAGCATTTTCCCAAACAACCCTGAACAACTACAGAAGGTAAAAGCCTTGCTTGTTCACGATACACGAAAAGCCTTCATAATCATTTTCAGATCTTTTATATATATAATGTGAACCATTAGTGTTTTTTACTTTTTTTTTTTTTGTAATTGTCAAATGTTTGATATTCTATATTCTTTTTATCTGTAAATACTGAGTTATTCTATATCCTTTTTCATATTTAAATACTGAATGCTTACATTAATAAAATTTCTATGGTTCCTCGTGATACAAAATGAGCACATAAACATATTTATTTCAAGTTCTTTCTCTTTGCCCTGTACCACAGTGTGCTGTATCTCTTTGCAATTATGTCGATGTTGATTACTCTAAACTCATTAGAAGTTCTTCTTAATCCCCTCGGATATTCTCTTCGATCCCCTGCAGACTTATGGTTCAGCTTGACTGACACTTGCAGACTTGAATATTTAGTACACCTGTAGATGAGGAACGCAACCAAGACCATGGTTATGCAGATAAAATGACTCTCGTAAAGTTCTACTGAGCTCAGTATCATGGCTTTTTGTTCTTGCCAGTCCAGAATCCTGTATAATTTAAAAACCTTCCTCATCGTTTTCCAAGACTATCCCAGAAAAAAAGGTATTTGATTAGGCTTATAGCACAGTGCCAGTGGTTGCAGTAGGACCTTTAGGGGCTAGGCTACTCTGAGATTCTGTCCAACTTCCTGCAATTCTTACTCAGCTGCACAAATCGGGGGCAATCGGCACTAATGTGTACGGAGAAGGAAGCTTAGAGCCCCACGTAGAAAGGCTCCGTACAGCACACGGTTGTTCCAACACAATGCACTGGTTCCTGGGAGACGTCACGAAAAATGTTTCCAAAAGGCGTTGCCGTATTATATCTAGGAATAAAAAAAAAAAAAAAAGTATTTTGGCACAACACAGTGTCAAGGTCAAACACTGCGAGCAGAACTGTGTGTGCAAATGCCCCCCGGCTCCCCCAAAAAACAATCTTTTAGAGTGGCAACGTCCATCTCAGCAGTTACTTCAACAAACAAGGGATGAGGCTATGGCACACCTAATGTCTAACTTGGCTCGTATCTCTGACTGGGGTAAAAATAATCTTGTTGTTTTTAATGCATCAAAGACTCAGTTCTTACACCTATCAACCTGACAGAATCTTCCACAGGTGTACCCACTAATGTTTAATAATACTCAGCTTAATCCTGCATCATCCTTGAACATGCCTGGGGTTTCATTCACATGGGACTTATCTTGGAAAGATCATATTACATCTCTTCTAAAATCTGCTTCCAAGAGATTAGGTGTGCTAAGCCGACTCCGTTCCTTTTTTACCCCTGCACAATTGTTGAGTCTATACACGGGTTTTATCCGACCCTGTGTGGAGTACAACTCGCATGTTTGGTGAGGTTCTCCACATACAGCTCTTCTCAATAGGGTGGAATCAAAGGCTTTTCCTCTCATTAATTTTCCTCCTCTTACTGGCTCCCTTCAACCTCTGTCTCTTCGCCGCAGTGTTGCATCTTTATCTGTTTTCTATCGCTACTTCAATGGTCACTGCTCCTCTGAACTGTCTGCATGCATTTCTCCACCTCTATTTACGGGCGTGTAGCACCCGTCAAGCAGCAAACTTTCATCTCTTTTCTATCCAACTTTCTAATGCAAGAGTTAACCGTTACTCCCAGTCCTTCATTTATGCAACAGGTCAACTCTGGAACTCCCTCCCTCTGTCTGTATTTCCTGCTTCCTATGATCTCCAGTCTTTCAAACGCAGTGTTTCCAGGTATCTCGAAGTGATCGGATCTTGAGTTTGGCTCTGTCTTGCATTTTGTTCTTCTCTTGGAAGGAACAGTTTTTGCGGGCTCTTGGCCTTTGGTTCCTTCTTTCTAGCATTAAAAAAAAATCTATACAATTATAGTCCTATCTAATATGGCGGCGCTAGTTGCCGTGCGCTTTGCGAGGAAAGTCACGTGATTAGCATTACAGTCTTATACTTCTATGGTGGTGCCTAACGGCCCAACGGGGAACTATTTCTTTTCTCAGCGCTGTAGATCTATTCCGGAAATTATGGAGTCTCCCCCTCTCTCTAGATAGATAGATAGATAGATAGATAGATGTGCTGCATTAGACACTTTATAATTGTATATCACCATACTGTACATCTAAAAACCGTTCTGGTAATTACATTCATTTGACTGTTAGAGGAAAATATTGCTCTACAGATAATTAACATACAGTATGTAGATCAAGATTAAAAACAAATTACAAACAATGAAAAAGAATTATGTTCTATGTAGACATAATCAAGAAGTGTCCAGGGCACATGCATTGGATCTAGTGTGTAAGAATTGGCCTCCTGTTGTAAAACCAACAATAATCATTCATTATGTCTGGGTTGAACTGACCTAGATAACTAGTTTCCATCAAAGATATCTTAGTGGAACCTTTCACAATACACCTAGCTTCCCTCGTCCATATTAGCTGGAAAGAAAACAAGAGATGAATATAAAAAGTGCCTTCAAATTAACGTCCAACAATCAGTTTGCTGATGGAAGTTTATCATCCTGTTCTCTAAATTAGCATGCAGTTTTGTTTTTATATTCCACACAAAACTTCACATTTTGCGAACTCATATGGGTTCAGTAAATTTTTGAACTAAGAGTCACACATCAGTTCTATGAGCAGCATTGCAATGGAAATGCCTGGTTTGAGTATAATGTCAGTTTCTCTCTGCCGAGTCTCTTTCTGAGATATTGGAAATCGTTATCATCATGATACTGTACCTTAAAAACTTTTTGATACGGCTCAAGTTTAATGAGAAATCTAGGTAAGGTAGATTTCCAAAAACTCCACCTGTGGCTTATACTGCACACTGTACTTCCCAACTGTGTATTCATGTCTTTCAGGCCAGTCGTTTACATTCTAATGATTGGTGTCATCACAGGTGTTCCATATTCACAAGAACCCGTGTATTTTATGTACCGGTACTCTTGCTGTACTCACAGGAGGAGAGAATTTACTTTGATATTACTGTGGGTTCCCAATTATATTCAGAGTAATCAGTTACTTTCAGAATGATTATTGAAAGATAAGTAACATTTACATTCATAATGCATAACAGTCAAAACATAGAGAACTGATGAATGATGAAAATAAATGGTCGAGGCACATATGAAGAAGTACGTCCTAGGGCAAGGGTTGCATTCCTTTTCTTTCATACAGCCAGTTTAAGGCAATATTCCCTTTGGATCGTTTGACCTGTGAGGTGGAGCCGAGAATTTCGAAGGTTTAAATGATGAATTAATTAGGTATGGGCTATTGATCGGCTCACCCATGTATTACTGGAAATAAGGGTCTTGATGACGATGATGATGATAACGATGATGATGGTGATGACGAGGATGATAATGATGGTGATGGTGGTGATGTCGAGAGTACATTTATCCAACAAAATAGTCCGCACAGCAATGATGAAGCTACTGACGTTTTGCGAGATTGGGCTTGAGCAGTGCTTCGCCATATACATCGGTGTGCTTATCTGCCTGGCATATAAGTACGCAAATATTTAGGTTTCTGTTCTATTATTGTGGTTTGCTGAGTGGCGTAACAGAATACAGTATACCTTTATTTAAACTAGATATGCAGTACGATATTTGCCAGATCTCCGTTCCGGTCTCAAATATATAATTATTCCATGGGGGGAATCTCGATGTTTTTTGTGGCCATATATATCAGTTATCATGGCTGATATTATTACTTATTTAATCTCCATTATTTACAGTGTCCTCATCGGTATCCCCATTATCATCTTCCGATCCTTTATTTCTATCCACGGACGAAATGAGATAGGACCCCGAACAATGGAAAGAGAACTACAAATGTGAGAGTTATCAAAATGCATAACATTTTGAAATTGGCTGCATATTCATCCACAAACCATTAAAAAAAAAAAAAAAAATCAATTTCAGAACCCTAACCATCTGAACATTTTTAGATGTTCTTAATAGAGCCTTCACTCGCCACACAAAGTCGGTCCAATAGCTATCAGGTAAAGAAAAATAGATAGACAGAGAAAAGAAAGTGTCCCACCCATAAACTCTTTCCTCTCCCTGCCCTTCACAATTTCTAATTTCTGTTTCTCATGGAACAATAGTCACACATTTTTACTGGGAAATAATATTCTTACAGTTCCATATATGGCTGTAGCTGTAAATATTTGTGCATTATTTTCCATATCCAGATATCTATGTACCTATATTAAGGACCATATCTTCGTGCACATTCGATTATAATTAAAAGTGCATTGTCCAAAGTTATGGTTAATACACATACACTTTATTAATGACAGAGTATTCATGCATAATTATTCCCGACTGTAAATTTTTATGCGCATATGTAATTAGAGACAAAGTAAGTGAGGCCTTGCCTAACGAGAGGTGGGCCGTGTTTGGCCAGGGGACCTCGAAAATATGTAGTAATTTTTAATAAGGCTAATTATGGCATCATCGTATAATGTTACTAAAATGATGATGTCGTCGGCGCCCCCCTCCCCCACTCAGAAGCACGCACGTTATGTACCACACACACACACACACACACACACACACACACACACACACACACACAGACGCGCGCGCACAAGTTCTTTCAAGCACAAAAACCATGTTGAAGAGATTGGACATACATGAAAACAGTGCACTTTATACAAGAAATAATTTCAACAAGAAGGAACACCCGAGAACTTAACAGCCACACCGTAAAACTGGTATAAGGACCAAGCGTCTGACTTGATCTGTGACCTTGATCTTCGACCTATTGATAAAATTAAATTCCTTCATTTTTGCCTTACTTTCAGCTCTCCCACGAAATTTGGTCCAAGTTGAATAAAAATTCGTTTGTTGATCTTACTCTTTGCCCTCATCTTTTAACCTTTTGTTCTCTAATTCCAGTATGTTTACCTTTGGCCTACCTCAACCAGTCCACTACGTTTGGTTCAGATTGAAGCAAAACACTGCTTCTTAGGATGAAACCTTTCTCCTTGCCCTGTGATCTTTGCTTTTAACTGACTGTTATCAGAATCGTATCACTTCTTCCTTGCCTTACGCTCAACCATTATACCAAAATAGTCTGAATTATTATAAAAATATATGTTGACTTTGTTATGTGGCCTGAACCTTTACTCTGTTGTTCCCTCAAAAGTCATTAGCTTACTAATGACTGGATGTTAATGGAATATTAATGTATGTTACTAAGTAGAGTTTCTTAAATGTCTCCACCACATTTCTGAAAAAGTGCTCAAATGAACACAGAAACTCGTTCGTCTTGGAAAATATTAAAGGTGCAGTGGGCCTATGCACATCGTTGAAAATCGTACGGGAGAGCAACACTTGTTGCTTAAGTGTTTTTCTAGAAATTCACCATCATACAACTGGGTTGAGCCAAAAAGCATCAAACTGAGCACAGAAATTGAGGCAAGTGTGTGATCCGCCAGTCTTTGGTATGAGGGTCCAAAGCTCCTTATAAAATATCATTTATTTTCTTCAAGAAGGCTAATTATTTCAATGTGTGCATTATATCAGGCAAGTTGAATGGAACACTTTTTATCTTTTAGCTAAAATATAATAGTTAAATTATCAATATTAAGGAACTTATTCGCTTGAATACGTTCCATACATTTCAGTGTTAACGCCAGAAACTTCACTATTCTACAATTACGCTTTCCTATCCGCCATTCTAAATACCTGTCGTTCCATTTACATAAAGATAATGATGACAACCATGTGAATGTATGTAAGAGTATCTTGGATAATGGAATAAACGAGAGTTTGAGACATGATCACTACAGTCATGGATTTGTCGGGTTAAAACATCAATAGATGGACTAACAGATGGAAAACCAGCGTCAAGGGATGACAGAACAGACTCTGAGTAAAAGGAAGAGGCCGGCAGAGATGTGATCGGAAGGAACGGGCTAAAAGCCAAACTGTCAAAGCGACTTAAGATGGTTGATTCCATCGTTCTGCATTTTCAATTCGTGGTTGAAACTGAAGGTCGTAGGGGGTTCTTTCTATTATTTCTTAATCAATTTCATTCTGTGGTGTGTTATATTTATATATGCCTGTTCCTGCAGACGATTCCATTCAGCTTTAAAGCGACCACTGGCACTTATCTATTATTTAAAGTAATTTCTTGCTTCTGGATTATGAGGTATCTCTAAACTGAATAAAAAATGTTAGAAAGAGCAAGAACAAAAATAAATAAATAAATAAATAAATAAAGTGACTTGGAATGAAAGGGTTAGAAATATTCCGGTCTTGTGCGTAGGTTCTGGGGAATGAGGGACAAACATCCCCTACAAGTGGATTAGGGGATATTATATATCCCATTGGAGCCCAGTGTCCTGAGTATTGGACAGAACTGGGATTTTTCAGGTGTTTATAAAGCAGGGAACCCCCGGGTAGGGACCTATGAGCTTCGCGACTATGAGCCGATAGCCGGAGGGCGGTACGCTTAGTACCCTCCCAGTGCAATGCCTCACCCAGCACCCCTGGGATCCAATGGGATATTATTATTCTTCCCCACAAAATAGATCATAAAAAAGGCAAAGTTAAACCTACATTGCCTTCAAAATATTAAGTTTTTGCACCGAAAATGCAGTTATTTAAAAAGTGGAAACCTGAAATTGCACAAAAATATAATATCTGTAAATGTAGGTTGACTCGAGGAAGCAGGCCAAAGTTTTAAAACAAGCATCAGAGTGGCAGCGAAACTGCCACGTTTGACGACAAGTAACGAATTATGGTTCCCCTAGATTAAAATTGTTTATAAAAAGCTGTTGTATCAGTTCAATTACCTCCGCGGTGACCCACTTGTCTCACTACATCTCGGTACTCTTAAGTGTCAGAAGTCATCCCCTTCCCCAGTAATCAGAATTCATCTTCGCCAGTGACTCCCGCCACCATACTGTATAATCCCCTTTTTATGTTTATTATAAATCTGTCCACCATTTTTGCTATTACGTCTCTCCTCCATCCTTTGGCGAAGTTTGTTGATATCCACTTTTGCGTACAAGAACATTTTTATGTACTGCCTTAAAAACAAGCCATCTGACTATGATGGCGCTACTTTCAAAATAACAGGTAGTCAATGTGAATGAAACTGAAATTGTGATATCAGAAAAATATAAAAAAGATTGGCTAATATGTGGCAGTTATTCTGTCTCATTATCCTTTCGCGTCTACAGCTTCCCCAGCTTCATTAATAGTTTGCTAAACTGAAATTCTGCTGTTGTTATCAAACGCGCCTTGCAGTATCCAGCGTCTTACAATTACCCATATTCATCCATTCGCCTCTCTCTCAGGCCTTCCACTTCTGCTTCGCTTTCCACTCCGTTCTCTCCAGAGCACCGCTGCTTTACAACAGGTCGCTCCCCCCCCCCCCTCGCTTTTCAGCTTTTCCTCATCGACTTGCATACAGAAAGTTTTCTTTTACTGTTCTTTCGCTCACTTTATCTTTCTGACAATTACCTCTCTGTCCGGATATTCGTTTCCTTTACCACTTTTATTTCTTTAGCCTCCATCATCATCATGTACGTCATATTGTACTTTTTCCCCCTGAGTATCTATTATCTCTTATATATATATATATATATATATATATATATATATATATATATATACAAATTGAACCATTGACAGAAGGCTTGGAAAACCATCCTACCATATAAAATCAAATAAGATATCCAAAATCACTATCCGTTCATTTCAGTAGAGCTCAATATGTTGCAGCTTAGGAATGGGAGACTTTGGACAGTGGAAAATACAAAAGAATGAAAATTCCTCCAGAGCTGTTATTTAATGAGCTACATCACACAGCTCTAAAGAATTGACGTGAAATTCGCGGTTAGAAGATTGTTGCAAGGTAAACTTTAATTTAAAAAAAAAAGGCATGCAAGGAGAGTTCAGAGGAATTGCCTTGTGTATGAGCAAAAGCGATAGGTTATTGTTGCACAGTTGCATGAGAAAGAGACAGAAAGATTATTCAGTGAGAATGGAGTGTGAGTCGAATAGCCTTTTGTGTCCCGCCTGTTTTACATAAGTTGTTGTTGGTGGTGGTGCTGTTGATCAGTCATTGGTTGTCCGGCTGAAATGACCCATGAACCACATACAAGCATCCGCCCATGCAGGGTCATCCTGTGCAAAGAAGCGATGTTACCTTGAGGTTGACAGCGCCTTGCCACAGCAAGGCGCGGGGAAGCATGAAGGTTTGATTCCCGGATAAACGCCGCATCTGCGTCTCCACTCAGTCAACATGGGCACCATGGTAGGCTCCACTTTACCCCGTGATCTGGTTATTTGGTTACCACCCAGCGCTGTAAATGGTTTCTTGGGTTACAGGAAACCATTAGACTTGTCTCCCAGTGTACAGTAGAGCCACCTGAAGTGGAAAGAAGAGTGATACAATGTAAGTGGAGGATGGTCACTGACAACTACGGCTTGAAGTAAGTACTATTATGAAAAATACATAAAACATGAAGATTTAGAAATGATACAGTGTCGAAAACGATAGAAACAAGGTCGGGACAGCAAAAGAACATGTAATCCATTCCTACATATGACCTGATAATATGGAGTGCATTTTGGCTAACAGCTACACCATAATCTTAACTGTAATCTTTTTCAGTTCCCTTACGGTCATATAAATATTACACCAAAATGACAGTTACATCTTCATATATAATATCAAATGCCTACTTGTATTTGTCGCAGTTTTCTAAAAGTCTCTATTTCAGAAAATTATGAAGATTATTGTACGTTATTTAATTAAGCAGATCCTCGTAGTGAGGGGTTAATGAATGCCGTAACCATTCCCGTTCGAAATGACTCCTCCATACTGAAGAACATCGTCTGGAATCGATAACAAGAAGGAACAATCATAGAGCTGAGCACTCGCGTCTTATAGGCAACAAAGATCATTTGACACAACCCTGTGGCCTTGGCGTTTACAGTAACTTACTGTTCTCAAAACTGAAATGCTTCATCCCTGCATGACCCTCAACCCCTTACACAAAATTTTGTACATGCTGGATCAAAAGTATTTAAGCTGACCTTACCCTGTTAAACTGATGGTTTAAAAAAAAAAAAAAGTCTTAAAAATACAAATGCTTCATTTTTTGGTGAACGTAGATTCTACTACCAAGTTTGGTTCAAGTTGAATACAAACTTTTTGAGTTACAGGGCCGAAACACTGACTTTGTCTTGTGATCATTACCTTTGTTCAAATGTTCAAATATATTCTAACCTCCAATCATTCCACCAAGTTTGGCCTAAATGAGATGAAAACAGGGAAATGTGACCGATTCCTGACCAATGGTGTATAACCTTATGGCAATCGTGTACCGTGCCCAGTAGAAAAATTGAACCCATGTGTGAGAAAATAGTAAAATGAAAATAATAACAATAATTAGTGATCCCACTTTAGAGCTAGGCCAGTTTGAAGAAGAAACATAGGCAGTGCCACACTGTTGAAACCCTCTACCTGACCAAGCATATACCCCCCCCCCTCCTTGCACACCCAAGCACATAACTGCCCTCACCCCCCCACCCCCAATCTTTTCTTTTAAAGGTGGGGGTAAGGAGAATGCCTTAAGGACACATAACTCCGGACCTTCATATTCACTGCGCAGGTTGCATTGAAATTTCTGGAAAAAAAAAAATATTATTTTTTTCATTTTAAAAAGAAGCTAGTAAAGACACAGGATTTACCTATCAGAAGGCACCGGTTCACTATAAGACATAACTATGTGAAATTTCAAGACTTTATAACAAATAAATTCTGAGTTCTGTCTGGCCCGGAAACGAAATCTCTACTCCTGACCAGCCGCCCTGCTGCCCAACTCTAAACACAGACACCTATTGATCCCAGTGATAAAATGCTCTCCTCTGACTTTGTCTAGTGGAGGGTAAAAAGAAGAAATGTGAAGGAATCATTTTTGTCAATTGTGCGTGATGTCTTAGCGTGATGCTTTAGATAATTTGGGGGAGTTTTGGGTAGCGAAATGCTCAAGGATCAAAGGTAGATGCGTTTAAAATCTAAAACCTCTGTCAGAGAGATGAGAAGGAAACATATAGACTTTGTTCAGAGTGAGTGATTATGGAGGTCTCAAGAGGGAAAGCATCTGATTCAGCACAATCAACATTAAGCAGTATAATTTGAAAGAGATGTAGTGTGATCATTACAGAAGACAAGTTGAAAAATAATATATATATCGTAACCCTCGTAAAACAAACTGCCTAAGTAATTTTTTGCGATATCTGGATTTTTGCCTAAATCAATTCCTCATCATGTGACGCACCTATTGGTATAGTTGCCTTTGTCATCTCTAGGGTGTGAGTGGTCTAAAATTTATAAAGTTAAAAAAGGGTGAACATTAATTAATATGAAAATTAAGAAACTAATACAGTTTTTGTCGATTTCCTAAAAACTAGAAAGTATGACTTAGGCAGTTTGTTTATGAAAGTGATGACATGCGCAGATGGAAGGATGCCAGTTCTTCAACAACTATGTGAACAAGGCCGAGGCAGTAAAATTATATATAATCCCATCCGTACATTTTTGGCATACCATTTTGTAATGCAGGGTTGGGTAAGAGTTATGCCATTATCATAACGCTTTTTGGTGGTGTTTTCTACACCATTTTATATATATATAGATAGATAGGTAGAAACAGCTATATACCGTGTGTGTGTGTGTGTGCTTCAACTCCTCCTGGGTTATTTATGATAGATATGACTGAAACTTCAGAGGTGAGTTCATCGGATTACTGGAAAGGTCTTCAACTATACTGTATATAATTTTCCAACAATTTCAAAGCTCTCAGAAATATTGAAATGGAGGCAGATATGGCTACGATATCTTAGTACTTTTGCAACGGGCTCTCATTGGTAATGCGATTTTTGGAGGATCAGCACCCCTCCCAAAAACAGAAACGATCAAATGCAGGGGAAAGTGACCACCTGTATTCCAAAGAAACTTACCATGTCTGTTTGTTTGGTTTCTTAATAATGTCTTCCACCATTATTTTAAGGGGGGCCAGCCCACTCAAAAAACGTTTAAAGGACACAAGATACGGGAAGGAGGGCAGATATGGTTTTGATATTTTCGTACCAAGTTGTACAATGGACTCTCATCCGTAACGTAATATTTGGGAAGCATGGCTCTGCCAGTGACTCTTGGAAACGTATTCCCCCTCCCCAAAATAACAGGGATCAGAAATAGGGCAAAGACTTGAATGAAACTTCCAAGGTGAGACTGTCTGGTTACTCTGAAGGTCTTCCGTTATATACAGTTTTCCCACCATGATTTTTAGTGGGGTCAGCACCTGTGCATGTTAAATAATGGACTCTCATCCGTAATGTGATATTTGGGGAGTGTGTTCCCCCCGCCCCCTGTGATTCTTGGAGGGGTCAGTCCCCTCATAAAAGTATAGACGATCAGAAATGTGAGAAAGAGCACATGGATTAAAAGAAATGGCTTACATATCACTGGGCTGGGTATGCAGTATCCATAAGTTCTGTGACTGCACAAGAGGAAACTGCATATCTACTGTAGTAAATAGTTTCGTATACTTGTCCTACCGATGTTTGAAAGCATCGGTGGAAGAAAGCTGTGAAAGGGTTTGTAAGTTTCTCGTTTTTAGAGAGTTGTAGTTGGGAAAGGATTGATAAGAGTTCTGACTTACTTCGGTTCGATACGTCTCTCGAGCTGATTAAAATCACCAGCATAAAATTACGACAAGGAGCATTGAGCGTGCGCAATTCCTACACCTTGCATTGGGGTGCTTCTGAAAAGCCTAGTATTCCGGTACTAGGGGACAAACACATTCCCCCCGCTGTTTAAACAGCATATTTTTCATTGTTAAATAGCTACACTCTTGTGTGAAACTGTGAATCATAGTAATGTCATATACCATAATATAAATAATACAAATAGAACACATATATATAATGTAGCGTGAATTGCTTATATTTATCATGAACGGAAATTAAAATGTCATTGATGGCATGTGATGGCAACCCGCCATTTCAGTGGTCCTATATTATTTAATTTCTGCTACATTTAGTGCAAGTTAGGTTCTTAACACATAGTTTGTTCAGACTGTGAATTACGCATAGTAGGTATCTTGACTCATTCAGTCTCCATGTGGGCAGAAATTTAATGTTGAGTAAATACTGGGACTCGACATTTTGCTCACTCCTTTCACGCAGGCACACCACAAGACCCGTGTGCCACGGTTTGAGTAGGCCGTAGTGTTACCCCCTCAGACCCTCCAAAGCAATTACATTATCATACTTTATCTAACCCAACCAGACCACAAGTAGTCAAATTGTATTATTTTAAGCATCAGTCCTCGTGCATTTGCTTTGAAAACAACCTCTCCTGAAAAACCTTGAACACTGGACTGTCTTGTGCTCATGCGTGGAGGCAGTGAGCAAAATGTCGAGTCCCAGTATTTACTCAACATTAAATTTCTGCCCACATGGAGACTGAATGAGTCAAGATACCTACTATGCGTAATTCTCAGTCTGAACAAACTATGTGTTAAGAACCTAACTTGCACTAAATGTAGCAGAAATTAAATAATATAGGACCACTGAAATGGCGGGTTGCCATCACATGCCATCAATGACATTTTAATTTCCGTTCATGATAAATATAAGCAATTCACGCTACGTTATATATACGTGTTCTATTTGTATTACTTATATTACAGTATATGACATTACCATGACTCACAGTTTCACACAACAGTGTATATATTCAACGAAGAAAAATATGCTGTTTAAACAGCGTTGGGAATATGTTTGTCCCCATGGTGGTGACATCTACCGGAATACTAGCTTTGAAAGCACCCCATTCGTCCATGACCGATCATTTAGCCTAGCTCTGTGATTTTGATTTTTGGTCAGTTGTTTTCAAACTTGAGATATTCTATCCTTGCGTGACCATGAACCTGTCTACTAAGTTTGGTTCAAACTGGATCATAAATTGTCCTTGCTTTGTGACCTTACGTTTGTTCAATTATTCTCAACATTCAACAGAGTAATCTATGTTTGACCCAAGATCGTTCTACCAAGTTATATCCAAACTGAACAACAACTATTGTTAGCCAAAAGGATGAAAGTTTGACAATGTACTGTGTCTTAAATTTCGACCCTTTGTTCCCAACTGATATACTTCACCATTTGCTCACCCTTTACCCTTCCACTTTTGTCTAAATCAGACAAAACTGTAAAAGCTGACCTATCCTCAACCTACTACGTTTGACCTTTTTCGGACAGTAATATTCTCATCCAGTGGAAAATGAAACCCAGGACCGAAGAAACAGGAGATGAGTTTTGCCATACTACAGCTAGAGGGATCTAAGAAAGAAGAAAGAAAGAATGACAGAAGATTACCTGAGAAACTGAGATTCTTGTAAAATGTTTTTGCGTATTAAAGTTATGATTTAGCTACCGGTACTATACGTATTCCAGCTGCAGAAAAAAAAAGAAAATTATGGCAAGATGTTTAAAATAACTTACTACAGTACCTCCGTGTTTGCGAAATAGGCTGGATTATATTTGTTACGGCTTATAGGCACGTCAGCACCACCCCTATGCAAAGTGTCTATTAACATTGAGGAAAAAGATCACTGAGGCAACGAAAATAGTGGAATTTAATGAGAAATTGGGTTATATGTAATTTGGGGTTAAAACACACACACACACACACACACACACACACACACACACACACACACACACACACACACACACACACACACACACACACACACACACAGATATGGAAAAAAAAAATAAATGGTTTTTGTGCAACAATTTTGAATTAGACATTCATTGAATATTGCATCGTGATTTGTTTTTTGTAATGTTATGGAACTGTAGTCTGAACCAAGAGGAAGTTTGAAAATTAAATCTTTCGTGTAATACTGAGTACATATAAGGGTGGAGATAGTGAAACAACAGAATTTACAGGAACACTAGTAGAACAGTCAACGCTACGAAAACATATTTAGAACAGAGAGCGAGAAAAATTTAGAAGGCACGAAAGCGATGCATGGTCTCATGTGAGGGTATTTTTGAAGTAACAGACATGTATTCGACTCGGTCAGATGCATTGGCAGTGACTAATGCAACGCCATATTTTCACTAGACCCTAAAGATGGAGGATTTGATGTTGAGCCCTCTTGACGGAACACCTTCTAGTAATCAGGAAGATCATGGAAGGAGCGATGACAGTGCAGTTATCTCAGGATATGTTAAGTGGGTTCGGAGATTTTTAAAAATTTACTGATTCTTGCAGCTGGTCGTTTCAGCCGACTGTAATCATGTAACATATATATATACATTCACAGGTTGCACTCCTTCTAGAGACATCCCTTAAACATTCGTACTTCTCTAACTTCAGAAGGGTTTAATTCTGGCTCTGAGACTTCCACAGAGGAGAAAGTCCGACCGTACAGTGAATCCAATATGACCTGGTACGAGTATATGGAGATTGACGCAGAGTTTAGATTTGCAGTTGACTGTATCATTTGGAAGATATGTAGAAGGATGGAAACCCATTTTCCAGGCTGCTTGAATGAGAGCAGTCCTACAACAAACAGAAAGAGCGGACAATGAGTGGAATGGTGGGGGCGCCAAAGAGAGAACAAAGGGGGAAAGTTAAAGAGAATGGATGAAAGGAGAAAACGAGGGGAAGCGAGGCAAGTTATGAAGAGAAGCAATGGCCTGTGAGAGAGAGAGAGAGGGGGGGGGGGATTCAGGAGGAGGAATGAGAGTTTATAGGCTACTACAGCATGATGTGTAATATCCCTGAGCTGGGGCAATCCTGTGAGAGTCTTAAAGTGGCCTTGTGGACCACTTACTGCTCACCCACTATTTATGAAAAAAAGAAAAGAAAAGACGGCCCAGACTGAGAGACTTTCCAAAGAGATGTGATGATTCATCCGATTCAAAATGCTTGTACAGACTGTGATCAGATCATTGGGTGTTAGAGTGCAGTGCCATAATTTTAAGTATGGTATAAGTTAGTATAAGTTAATATTGTAAGAGTAATCTTAAGGTTAGGTAATGTTATAAATATAATCTGTACAGTTCATTTAGTCGTTAAATCCTATATTTAAGTTTAGTTTTAGTTTATATTCATAATGTGAACATGATTCTGTTATTGATAGTATTTAGTTGAGTATTGGTGTAGATATGATTAACTTTTATTACATATGAATCAACCAATATTAACACAGACGTATAACCGCGGAAGTTTTAATAGGGATTAATAATCGCGAATGTCTTTCTTCGTATTCTGATCTAGGGATTTAAGTCAGTGTTAACAGTGCTCCCCTTTTGAACTATGCAGTAGTGGATTGAGAGTTGTCTGAAATAAGATTGTTGATGATCGTCGTTAGCGAAGCGCGAAATTTATGCTATTGGAGTCGTGTTTACAGTCACGTAGGCACATGAACCTTTCATCGTAATACAATTGGTTGGATTCCTAATTGATTTGGCTTCGTTGTGATTAAAGTTCCTGTACGCCTACTACAAAAATTTTTAAACATCGTAAGTCATTTTTTCTACGTGTGTTGAATGCAAACGTATTCTTCGTATTCTTCTGGAGAGCTTATAAGCAATAATATTACAAAGTAGTCAGTTAAAGTTTTAGCCGATTCCGAATACTGTAATGGATGAGTATGAAAAGGCAGGGAGCGACACAAAAAAACAAAAATAAAAATTATATATATATATATATATATATATATATATATATATATATATATATATATATATACACACACACACACACACGTGTGCATGAAAGTGTGTATATATGCATGTAAGTGTGTATATATATATATATATATATATGGCCTTAATGACCAAGGGCTTCGGCCCCAATGGTCGATAGGAAAAAAAAAAAAACTAAACAGTGAGATCGCCGTTCCTTTCTCCATCGTTCACAGGTTAGTGCTCGAACTCTCATACTCCCCCCACTTTCTCCCTGTGTAATGTAAGTCTTCATATACGTTCGTTAGTTAAATTGGTGATATTTCTATCTGATCGTGTACTTAATAATGAGATCGCCGTTCCTCTCTCCATCGTTCACAGATCGTGCGTTCAAGCCAGTCCTAACATCTCACACTAAATCACGCGTCCCCCCTTTCTTAGTTCATGTAATCAAAGTGAATACTGGCTGGTCCATTTGAATATTGTATTCAGCTGTATATGATTCTTTAGTTGTACCTATTTAGCCTTGAGAGAATATTCTTCGGTGGTAATCTTTAGGTTTCTTCCCAAGGAGTCCAACTGCGACCACGGGGTTAATATATCCAGGTGTTTCAGTATTCTTTGAATATTAATGTAGGTTGTAAAGATTCATAATTCTGGAGTAACAGATCTTGATCATATTTTGTTTGCTTGGTTTCATTCACAGTTCGAAAAGTAATCTGTCTTTCAGTTCTTGTAATCTGCCTTTCAGTTCTTAGTACTCTGTAAATCTTAGGTTAGGTTATTTTGAGTTTAAATTTTGCTCTTCTCTAAGGAGTGGTACAGACGAGATTGAGTGGGTACTAATATCTAAACTGCTCACGCACTCTCATATAAGATCACGCTACCCTATCTTAATCAATTAAGATCACGCTACCCTATTTCCCATAATCCCTAAAACTCTCAAAGATCACTCTACCCCCTCCCATAATCTCTAAAATTCTGATCGTTAGACAGGTGTCTAAAATTTCCCAAGATTACAAGAGGAAATGGGAAATACACTTAGGAACAAAGGCCGAACTGCACGGCTGCATGCAAGAAAGACTTAGGAGCTAACTCTTGCGATACAGTTAGACGGTTAATGTGCAAGGGCGTGTAGTTAGACGAGTGCTGGGTGCCCGCCGTGCTGGGGTAGGTAATGCAGATCTTAAACAGAGAGAGAGAGAGAGGTGGGGTAACGCAACGTCGATAATAAGCACATTAACTAAACAGTCATTTGTGCATAGCTGAAACGGTAGAGCCTACCTAATTTCAGAACACTTTGGGTCGTACTATAAAAACCATGAGGCCAGGCGGTCAAACGGCGACGTTCAGTCGTCAAACGTTTCTGAGCGTCAGTCATCCTTACTATGAGAAATCTGGACCGTCAGTCTTGGCAATACCCAATTCAGGCGCTTGAAAGCCGCGACAGTCGCTCGATTGGGCGAGAACATGCTGCATGAGTGTCAACAGCTCGAGAATTTGAATGTTTCTTCTATTTAATAAACCAGACACATCGCTAGCCCATTCTAAGCTGTTATTTTTACATAGGAAAGATGCATGTATGTGCTAGAAGTAGAAAAATTGACCGTAGACCACATAAACAGGATGCATTTACAAGCAGGAGACAGTATACTGTATAGGCTAAGTATGAATTATGATTTAGCCTCCTTGTGCCACTATTTGGATGCACTAATTGTTGACGATATCAAGACTGGAATTTATACGAGCAAAGTGACCGTATTATTGCATATTTCATAGACTTGTATGTTTTCTGCCAGTCCACCAGTCAGTAATTATCCAGCAGCATATCCAGGTTATGTGCACTTCTTCGCATGTATGAGTACATCCTATGTTCCTAATTGATACTGCAAGATGTAAATACATAATTATTACAGAATTATTTTTAGTATGGAAACTGCTTTGCTTCTTTATAAAGCTGACTGAATGGTGACCTCCACTGCAGTACCAACACAAGAGGGGCGCAATAACACTCCTCCATTTTTTCAGCAATTTCTTTCCACACCTACCATCCAGCCATGACCATCAGACTATGTTAGATAATGTAGGTTATCAGATGTGCACTGTCACAGTTGTTCGTCCAGTTTCTTTAACGCTGGCTCTAGTTTTCTTTCCCTATTCTACTGCCACCTTCCCTGTATCAGTTAGCTATCACCTGTAAATTTCCAGTTTGGCACAGTAATTATACATCTCTGATATTTATATTCTTGATTATTACCCTTCTCTTCAAGCAGTGTTCATGATTTCTTTAGTTACTTGATGCAGTATTTTTCTTTTCTATCAAAGTCTGCTAGATAAGTCTTACCTCTTTTCCAAGAAATCATTTTACCCCTACAGTTTTATACATTTTCAATCTGCTTATTGTTCTGTTTATACATTTTCAATCTGCTTATTGTTCTGTTTTCCTAGGTTTCCCCTAAACCGTTCATATGCTTGATGTTGGTCTTCACTAAATATTTAACTCATTAATCTCTGTTGGTCACAGTCACTGCTTAACTGCTCCTTTCATTTATTTTGATGCAAAACGAACTTCCATATTTCATTAGAGAACTTAAGTTATTTCATTTATTTGGTGGTGTTGAAAAAAAAAAAAATACACTACTTTTTTACCCATTACTGTAACATACAATACTGTATATGGGAACAATAAGCTGGTGAAAAATACAAACCTAACTAAATACCCCCGCTAATACCAATACACCAGTCCTGTATGAGACAGCCCTAGCATGTATTCAATATGGACAGTGTGTGTTAGCGCCGAAGTGGTGACATGTAGAGGTGTATGGCATGTAGGAGGACTGCTGGGCCTTGATAGCAGGCTGTGAAGCCTATGCCCAGAGTCGGACACATAAAAAAAAAAAAAAAAAAAAAAAAAAAACAATACTGACCTAATTTTATTTGTAATTTATGTCATGTAATATTGTATGTATAATCTTAAACGCTATATGCGGTACTTGTTGTGCCTCATTTGTGAGGGAAAGGTAGTACTGTACCCAGCAAAGTACTGTGACTAATGATAGCAACCACTGCAGCAGCTTAATGAATCAACTTTACACTTAAACTGCAAATGATATATCTCAAGATGCACTCCATTAGGCCTTAAACGTTCAACCTTTAGCTCGAGGATGTTCGCTCTATTTGATCCTCTGAGCCGAAAGACATTTTTCTTACCTAGGAGAGACTTCTTGCAGTAAAATGTAAATGATAACACTAATAAACAAGGTTATTAATGTAAGCATGTAATTTTACTCTCAGAGATAAAAAAAAAATAAATAAATAAATCGTGCGTCATTTACGCAGCTAGAAATGCACAGCAAAACTTGGACAAAATTCCCGCGTGTTACAATGCTGCAATATGACGGCTGAAGAGAGAGAGAAAGTGTGTATGTGTGTGTGTGTGTGTGTGTGTGTGTGTGTGTGTTGGGTGTGAAGTTAAATCGGATTACTCTCACGTCACCACTGTGCCAGGGAATATAGTTCTGTAAGCTCTGGAAATTGTAAACTATCAAGCAGAGAATAACAATAAAAGACAGAAACACTGATTCAGACAAAAGACTTAGTGGCAGGTGTAACAAAATTTGACCTTCCGGGTCTGACATATCTCCAGATTAATAAAAACTTATCTGAACACATTAACAAACCAAAAATACGTCACGGAACACATAGAGGTAATGATATTCTCTTGCACGAGCGAACACCGTGCAAAGTTAGTCCCTTTCTCCTCTTTGCCCAGTCCTTTGAGAAGAACAAGGGGAAACATCTGAGCGAGTCATTATTATATTATCTTATTACCGACACCTGTTCCACGTACTCAAAAAACGCTTATACCTAGTGGAATGTAATAATGGGTGGAGTACTCTGAATCTACTCTCATCTCAAATGCTCTCCTGTTTCTGCATTTTTTCCATTCCTACATCCTGACAATCTGAATATATTTCCTTCTAGTATAATTAAAAATTTTACGTCCGAAGTGATTAATAACACATATAAATTAGTCTGTTCCCTGCAGTTGTCCTCCCCACAGCTGTGTTATTACCAAACTAAAACTTTTTCTCCAAAATTGAAATTACCATAGACTCCAATTGTTGTATTTTCCTCTGCAACCCCTAACCTGTTCATCCACCACGCACACGCCATCATACTTCTTTTTTGTCACATTATACTCTTTTCTAGGAGGTCATAGTCTTTTAACTCCTCGTTTATATCGTCATTTAGCTCTTTTTCTCTCTCTCATTACCTCCATTTGTTGATTTTGGCTTCTATTAATGTTCTTTAAATATTGATGTTTTCCACTGTCCCTCGCCCACACACACCTCATATATTCCACTCTTCCCAACTCACCCTTCTGTCCTGCTTCACATTTCAAGAGCATGCTTTCCTCTGTTCTTCTAATGTATATTATATTTTGGGCTCAGAGACCAAGGTATGTCGCAACCTGTTGTGAAAGATTTTGCTAGCCGTGCAGGTAGTGAAATTAGGGTAGATCGGATTAGGTTAGAATAGTCTAAACTTGATTGGGGATTTTTGCTTTCAATGTGGTTAGGAAAACTAAATAAGGCATTGTGTTACCTTGCAGTCACTCAGTCCAACCCGTGCATTTCAAAAGTGAAACGACGAATACTGTGGTTCAGATATCCATCAGTGCCAATGCCATCATTTGAAAAGTAGGCTGTGCACACCCTTCACATATAACATGGTGGAGACTGTCAAATGCAGTTAAATAACTAGCTAAGTAAATAACTACTGTATTTAGCAAATAATTAAAAGAAAACGAATACATAGCTACAAAGGTGAGGGTTCATTGAATTATTATATGATTTACATCACTAGATGCAATGTTAATATCACTATTTTACGTTATCTTATTCCACAGTTCCAAATCCCTCCTTTGTTTTTGTTGTTGTTGCTCAACCCTGGTCCGTCTGATCGAGCAAACCCATCGACCACAGGAACCTATGGGTGTAAGGAACCCATAGGTTCCTTACACCGCTGATGTTGTGTCTGTGTCTTAGTTTGGCATGTGCTGTGCACTGCTCCATTATGTATGCTAATATGCGTGTGCTTATTTAACAAGCAGGGCATGTGTTATCTGTGAAACTACTCAACCAAAATTTAAGCTGATAGTTTAGGAGGCCTGGGTGATGTCCTTCTCTAGCCTAGCAGGTGAACTCCATCATCTCTATTAAAGGACACCTCCGACTGGCGGATGTCTGGAGGGGGTGTGGGGTAAGAGTTTCTTCATTGCTGGTGTTGGAATGTCTGGAGGTAAGATATTGTTGTAGAGGGTTTGGTAATGTTTACGTGGCGATTGTTTTATTTACCTAGGTTTTCTGTGTCTTGGTAGCCTCATGTAATGACAGGAATGTTGTGTTTTGACACAAACTGCTGCATAGAATTGTTTGTCTTTCATATCAAGGTAGTTTTACAGGGAAGTTTCTAGTGTCTGCATGTAAGTGGGCTGAGGAAGTGGTTTTGGTGAAGCCAGAGGTGATGCGTAGGGCGTTACTCTGTATGATTTGCAAGGCGTTGTAGTGGGTACTGGATAGGATGGCAGCCCATGACGGGGAGACACACGACGTCACTGATCTAATGTGATGCTTTTAGAGTAAGGAAACTTTCTTTTTGTTGTCCAGATTTGGCCTTGCCGTTGTTCGGAATGCACTGAGTCTGGAGATGAATCGCCACTTGATATCTTGTGCATGGTCCTTGAAAGTGAAACCGGTGTTTTAGTTCATTCCAAAGATATTAGAGGAGGGTGCGTGTGGCACTCGTATATTGTTAAGTGTGATGTGTGGGGAGTACCTGCGTATATGTTTACAGCTGGTGATGAGTGTGATGGTGGATTTGGCAGGGGCGACCGTTAGTCAGTTGTCCTCCACCTAAGGCTGCAGTGTGAAAGCTGTTCCTTCAGAGTGATGCTTGGTTCTTATGGTGATGTCATCTGCATAAGCAATGTTTGTGAGTGAATGGGGTCTGGAATAGCATGCATGTATTGGCTGAAGACTCTGGGTGAAAGAACGGAGCACAATGGAACTCCTTTAGGGAATTTTCATGTTCGTGATGACCGGGCCTGGAATGTATAACATTTACTTGTCTATCAGACAAATAGTTTGCAAGCCAGAGTTTGGTGTTGTTTTCCATGTTTGTGTTCTACATCTTGAGTTTGCGTTGGAGGATAACATCGAAGGCTTTACTAGTTCGTATTGTTGTGAGAAATGTGCTTTGTACGGGTGAGAGATTAGTTAGTAAAGTGTTTGTAGCGTGACGTGATCTGAATTCCAGTTGTGAAGAAGCAAGGAGGAGATGGGGAGTTACTTTGTTGAGAATGTGGCGTTCAGTTATTTAGGATGGTGCCCCAAGTAGTGATATGGATCTGTACTTGCCTCCCTCCTCTGTGTTATAGAGCGATAAATGCTGGAGGTGGCCATGGCGGTGGTGGTGAAATGGGTTTGTACGGTTGGTAGTTCCTATTTTCACATTTTCCTTACATTAATCCTTGCACCTTCAAAAGCAGATGTGAGGCAGCCAGCACAGGGGATCGCTCTTACTGGGGATGGGCATAAAATATCGGTAGTCAAGTCTAGGAAAAGTAACCTAACCGCACCATGATTTTTCCTTTCTTAAAGCGAAATACACCTAACCTCTCTTCATAATGTTTTCCCTGTTCGTACTTAACATACATTAACCCTGAAGTCGGCAATTACATGACTAGTACCCCATGTCAAGAGCTGGGAGCATAGCCGGGAGAGAGAGAGAGAGAGAATTATGTTTCTGCGGCCTTGACCCATGAAACTAATGGTGGCGTGGCTTACATTTCACTTGGGGCGCCTTCTTCTGGAGGATTTTAAATTTAACTTCAACTGAAATTCTCTGTGCACTTGATCTAGAGTAGGCCTTCATTACCAGGACTTCCAGTGAGTAACAGAATTCTGCATTTACTTATACGGTATACGATTGTTCTGTAGAAAATCCGATAATTTTTGTGGTTTGATACAATAATCCAAATATCAAAAGGCATCATCAGTTTGTCCGGAGGGGAGCGGGCGAAGGGCATCTGGTCAGCTACGCAAAACTGGCTTATCTCATTTTCCAGAAATTAGTTTCGTTCATAATAACTACTTTAATCCAGATGGGTCTCATTACCTCGCGAAAATTTAAATTATCCCCCATGGGTTAATTTACCCCAATTCCCGACCCCTGCTTCAACGCAACCTAGGCAACCCAAGCCTAACCAAACCGTACCCTGTTCTTTCTTTCCACAAAATCTTACCCAACGTCACCTTACAAAATAATAATAATAATAATAATAATAATAATAATAATAATCTCTTGAAGCTTCAAAGCTAACTTACTGTAACGTTTTCGAACCTATCTACCTGACTTCACTTTCGTCACCCTGCTTAACCTATATTATTCAACCTCTTCTTTAACTTTGCCTCCCCTGATCTAACCTAGCCTTTCCCAACCCTGCTTAATCAATGATTTTAACGTATGAACTTAATCTAAATCCACTTTTTTTTTAATGTGAGGAAGAAGGAACCAAACGCCGCGAGCCCGCAATAACTGTTCCATCCAAGAGAAATACAAAATACAAGAAAGAGCCAAAATCAAGATCCGATCATTTTGAGATGCCTGGACACACTGCGTTTGAAAGACTGGAGATCATAGGAAGCAGGAAATACAGACAAAGGGAGACAGTTCCAGAGTTGACCTGTTGCATTAATGAAGGACTGGGAGTAACGGTTAACTCTTGCATTACAGAGTTGGACAGAAAAGGGATGAGAGTTTGCTGTTAGACGGGTGCTACGCGCCCGTCGTAGAGGTGGAGGAATGCATGCAGACAGTTCAGAGGAGCAGTGACCATTGAAACAGCGATAGAAAAGAGATAAAGATGCAACAGTGCGGCGAAGAGACAGAGGTTGAAGGGAGTCAGTAAGAGGAGGAGAGTTAATGAGACAAAAAGCCTGACTCCTCCCTACTGAGAAGAGCTGTATGTGGGGAGCCTCCCCACACATGAGAGTTGTACTCAAGAATCAAGGGATGAGGCTATGGCACACCTAATGTCTGACTTGGCTCATATCTCTGACTGGGGTAAAAATAATATGGTTGTCTTTAATGCATCTAAGACTCAGTTCTTACACCTATCAACCCGACAAAATCTTCCACAGGTATACCCACTAATGTTTAATAATATTCAGCTTAATCATGCATCATCCTTGAACATGCTTGGGGTTTCATTTACTCGGGACTTATCTTGGAAAGATCATATTACATCTCTTGTAAAATCTGCTTCCAAGAGATTGGGTGTGCTAAGCCGACTCCGCTCTATCTTTACCCCTGCACAATTGTTGACTCTATACAGGGGTTTTATCCGTCCCTGTGTGGAGTACAACTCTCATGTGTGGGGAGGCTCCCCACATACAGCTCTTCTCAATAGGGTGGAGTCAAAGGCTTTTCGTCTCATTAACTCTCCTCCTCTAACTGACTCCCTTCAACCTCTGTCTCTTCGCCGCACTTTTGTATCTTTATCTCTTTTCTATCGCTACTTTAATGGTCACTGCTCCTCTGAACTGAATGCTTGCATTCCTCCACCTCTACGACGGGCGAGTAGCACCCGTCTGGCAGCAAACTCTCATCCCTTTTCTGTCCAACTCTGTAATGCAAGAGTTAACCGTTACTCCCAGTCTTTCATTTATGCAACAGGTCAGCTCTGGAACTGTCTCCCTCTGTCTGTATTTCCTGCTGCCTATGATCTCCAGTCTTTCAAACGTAGTGTGTCCAGGCATCTCAAAATGATCGGAGCTTGAATTTGGCTCTCTATTGTATTTTGTTTTTCTCTTGGAGGGAACTGTTACTGCGGGCTCATGGCCTTTGGTTCCTTCTTCCTCGCATTAAAAAAAAAAAAAAAAAAAACTCCACACGGGGGCAGATAAAACCCCTGTATAGAGTCAACAATTGTGCAGGGCTAAACAAGGAACGAGTCGGCTTAGCACACATAATCTCTTGGAAGCAGATTTTACATGCTATGTAATATGATCTTTCCAAGATAAGTCCCGAGTAAATGAAACCCCAAGCATGTTCAAGGATGATGCAGGATTAAGCTGAATATTATTCAACTTTAGTGGGCATACCTGTGGAAGAGTTTGTCGGGTTGATAGATGTAAAAACTGAGTCTTTGATGCATTAAAAACAACAAGATTATTTTTACCCCAGTCAGAGATACGAGCCAAATTAGACATTAGGTGTGCCATAGCCTCATCCCTTGTTTGCTGAAGCAACTGCTGAGATGGACGTTGCGGGAACCAAATGGAAAGGTGAAGGGTGGAGTCATCAGTGTATGAGTCGATAGGGTTAGATGTACAGCTTAGGTCATTGATGAATAAAAGGAAGAGAGTTGGTGATAGGACAAACCCCTGAGGAACACCACTGATAATAGATCTAGGAGAAGAACAATGGCCGTCTACAACAGCAGCTATAGAACGACCAGAAAGGAAGCTAGAGATGAAGGCATAGATAGAAGGATAGAAACCGTAAGAGGGCAGTTTGGAAATTAAAGATTTATGCCAGACTCGATCGAAAGTCTTTGAGATGTCAAGTGCAATGGCAAAGCTTTCGCCAGAGTCCCGAAAGGAGGATGACCAGGAGTCTGAAAGATAGGTGAGAAGATCGCCATTAGAGCGTCCCTGACAGAACTCATACTGACGATCAGAAAGAAGGTTGTGATAGGAAAGATGCTTTAAAATTTTTCTATTAAGAATTGATTCAAAAACTGTTGAGATACAGGATGTTAAAGCAATTGGACGATAGTTAGAGAGTTGGGAATGGTCACCCTTCTTTGGGACTGGCTGAAAATGAGAGCGAACTTCCAGCAAGAAGGAAAGGTACAAGCTGAGAGACAAAGGCGAAAGAGTTTGCCTAGGCAGGGTGTAAGCACAGAAGCACAGTTCTTGAGGAGAACAGGAGGAACTTCATCAGGCCCATATGCTTTATTAGTATTGAGGCCTGTTTTGGCAGAAAATACATCAGCTGAAGAAATTTTAGTGTCAGCCATGAGGAAATCAGAAGGGGGAAGTGATGGAGGAACAGCACTGGAATCATCTAAGGTGGAATTGGAGGAGAAAGTCAGAGCGAAGAGATCTGCTTTATCAGTGGAAGAAATAGCTACAGATCCATCAGAGTAGAAAAGAGGAGGGAAGGATGATGAAGTATAGTTGTTAGAAAGGTTTTTGGCAAGATGCCAGAAGGAGCGAGAAGAATTTGAATTGGAGAGTTGAGAGCATTTAGTACGGATGAAATTATTATTAGCAGAGCAAAGAACAGACTTAGCACGATTCTGGGCAGAAACGTATAAAAGATGTGATTCAGGGGTGGGTTGGCTCCGGTACCTTTTATATGCCCTCTCCTTGTTGTGGACAGCATTAGAACAAGCGTGATTAAACCAAGGCTGTCTTGCATTAGTCAAAGGATATGAGAAAGGAACGTATGCTTCCATGCCCGAGAGAATAATCTCTGTAATGCGCAAGGCACACGCAGACGGCTCCCGGCCATGGAAACAATAATCATTCCAAAGAAAATCAAAGAAGTACTGCCTGAGGGCCTTCCAATCCGCAGCTCCAAAGTTCCACAGACGACTTTTCTGGTCCACAGGCTGTACTGGAGTGATAGGACAGGTTATGGTGATAAGGTTGTGTTCAGAGGAGCCCAACAGAGAGAAAAGATTAACAGTGTTAGCAGAAGGAGTAGTTGTAAAAAAGAGGTCAAGTATGTTGGAGCTCTCTCCAAGGCAGTCAGGGATATGGGTAGGGTGCTGTACAAGCTGCTCTAGGTCATTAAGGATAGAATAGGTGTAGGCTTGTTCACCAGGTGGATCAGCGAAAGGAGAGGAGAGCCAAAGGTGGTGATGAACATTGAAATCTCCTAGAAAGGAGATTTCAGAGAAAGGAGAAATGGATAGAATGTGTTCCATCGTAGAACTAAGATAGTCGAAGAATTTTTGATAGTAAATTAGGAGATAAGTAAACAGCGCAGATATATTAAGTCAGAGAATGACAGGAAAGCCGAAGCCAGAGTGTCGAGAATTCAGAAGAACTGAGTCCAGGAACACGAGAGCAAGATAAGTCATTGCGTATATATACACAACAGCCACACTTGGCTTTGAAATGAGTATAGAGAAAGTAGGAGGATACAGAAAAGGGTTTGCTGTCAGTTGCCTCAGACAGCTGAATCTCAGAAAAAGAAGGTGAGGTTTAGAGTAGGAGAGGTGGCGCTCAACAGAGCGAAAGTTAGAGGAAAGGCCACGAATGTTGCAGAAATGAAGAAGAAGAGAGTCAGACAGTGGTTCCAGGCAGCTTGAGTCGTCACCGGGAGAGGAGCGGAAGGTGGGGGTATTTATGGTCCCCCCCCCTGGGGACTCCGAGGCCACGTGTTGAGCTGCCATGATTTTTTTTTTTTTTTTTTGGAAAAGAAAGTGTAGTCTGTACCGTGCATGTAGTTTGGTGTTGATAGTTAGAGAAACTTGTATTGGAGAGCATGCTGGCCTACTCTCTGTATTACTGAGACACTGAAAGATCTTCAGCAAAGGGGGATGGTCGGGATCTAGTCCCGAGGGCTGATGAAACGAGAGCTCCAGCTCTCCCTGTCATCAGCTTTCCATCCATCTTGGGAGTACTGCTCTGCTCGACTGGTGCTACAGTCGACTTCTCTGAACCTCTGCTCCTCTGAATGCAACCAGGCCTCTTCGTCTTCTACCTAACCTAGTCTAAAATTCTAGAGTAAGTTAACTAAACATAACATGAACTACAGATAACTGCGAGTAACCTAAAATAACTACATCTTGCCCTTCATTCCTTACCCAAAGATAACATTGCGTAACCCACATCAGCATAAACTGCCATAACCTAAACCAGACTAAACGGGCGCAATCCAACCTTCCTTGAAACTACTCACACCTAACAAAATAGTCTAACCACTTTCGTTAACCATAGAACAACTAATAGCCTAACTTAACCTGAACCTGGTTCTTCATACACAAAACTCAGTCTAATTAAATATAATCCTCTCCTGCCTCATGTCATGGATCACGATCACCTTCCCAAAGAAACGACGTACAAAAGATATACTAAATACGTATGGGAAAATGAGGTCAAAGTACAGTAACTTGAGGTTGACAGGCTAGGCTACATTACGTTGGGTTTAGACGTAAAAGTAGGTTTACTCACGGTTAGTTCAAGCCAAGAATAAGAGCACGGGAAGCAGGTAAGTTACTTATTTATTGATGTATTTATTTAAAATAGAGCACCAATTTATCTTTGATAAATTTCAGTTAAACAAGATCAGTTTAAGGAAGAAAACGAGAGGATGCAGTTAGGTTAGGTTAGGCTGGGCTAGGCTGTCAGGTAAAATCTGATTATATCTGGTTGCATGAAAGTGGGTTGTGTTAAGTTTGATTAGTTCAGGTTAGGCTAGGTTAGATTTCGTTGATTTAGCTTAAGCTGGATAGGAATATATTTTATTAATTTATCATTAAGTTAGGGAGCTTATGTGAATGTCTCTGAGGCATGTTGATTCCTATACACAGCTTCTACTTGCTCGTTATTTAAGCTTCTTCGTACACATAGCGTGGTGAATCTCCAGTTCTATTTATGTTGACATTTTGAACCTGTGTTCGTTTTCGTTTTCGTTTTCGTTTTCGTTTTTAAAGGCTCCAACATGCTTGCATGTGTCGGCCTTGGTCACCTAATGGCGGCTCTCCACGCTGCACGATCCATTGCAGCCTCCCTGTTCAGTCCCTTAACCCTAAGGTCACACTTAATGACCTCGTCCCATGTCTTTCTCGGTCTACCCCTCATAACCCCACCCCCAATATTAACACTTCTCACCTTCCTCACCCAATTATCATCCCCCATCCTCTCCACATGTCCAAACCACCTCAATCTACCTCTCCTCATCACAACACAAATACACTCCAGTCCCATCCTACCTCTCAACTCTTCCATTGTAAACCCAGCCCCTCCAGGCCTTGGACGCAGGGACGCACCGCACATCCACCTAATCATTGTCGTTTCTGTGTGTGTGTGTGTGTATATATATATATATATATATATATATATATATATCATCATCATCATCATCAACCATGCTAAATATATATATATATATATATATATATATATATATATATATATATATATATATATATATATATATATATATATATATATATATATATATATATATCATCATCATCATCATCAACCATGCTAAACAAAGGCCTCCCCCAACCTTCTCCATGAATTCCCTGACTGAGGCAATCTCTGCCACGTCGTCCCTGCAAACTCATCTCTCCACCTCCTCTCTGGCCCTTTTCTGCTATGCTCAACCCCACGATCCCTCCTGCTGCTCCATAGCCTCCTCCTTCGCCCCAGCTCAACTCAGGGGGGTTGGAGGCGGAGGGAAGGGCGCGGCCACACTCTGCTCTCCCGGCGCTCCGACCCCTCGACCACGCCGGCTCCCTGCACTGAGGCTGAGGAGGGGTGGCCTGGGGCCCTGTCCAGCGGCGGAGGTTCAGCCTCTGAGATCCAGTGCTGAACCGCTACAGCGCTCTCTCTCTCTCTCTCTCTCTCTCTCTCTCTCTCTCTCTCTCTCTCTGTCTCTCTCTCTCTCTCTCTAATTTATTCATTTATTTATTTATTTATCTATCGTCATGATCATCATCATCAACCATGCTAAACAAAGGCTTCCCCCAACCTTCTCCACGAATTCCCTGACTGAGGCAATCTCAGAAGAATCGAGTTCCACGTCTTCTCTGCAAACTCATCTCTCCACCTCCAGTCTGGCCCTTTTCTGCTATGCTTAAAATCTCTTGGAGTCCAGTCAGTCAGCCTCTTGCTCCCTCGGTTATCCCTTACACTTGCTAAATGACATGCCCACCTCCACTTCTTTTCTTTTATAACTTCTTTATCTTTGATTTTAGTCTGCTTTCTCACCCAAATTGATCTTTTCCTGTTTCTTATAGATATTCCCAACACTGACCTTTCCATTGCTCTTTGAGAAAGGATTAGTTGATTTTCCATCGATTTTGTCAGTTTCCAGGCCCCACAACCGTATGTCATACCTGGAATTATTCTTTCGTTATATACTTTTCACACATATTGGCAGGCTATGTTTCATGATGTCTCTACGTTTACCGAAAAATTTCCATCCAATTGTAATGCGGCTTTGTATTTCGCTGTCATGATCTTTCGCTTGTTTTAGTATTTGTCCGAATTAATTGTACTCCTGGACGTCAAGAATTTCTTCGCTTATTCTGATGATGCTCTTTGGTGAATGAAGAACATTACTTTTACTCAGGTTCATCTTCAGCCCTACTTTGGGATTTTCTACACTTAGGTCATTTAACCTTTCTTGCAATGTCTCTGCTGTTTCTGAGATTAGGACAATGTCATCTGCAAATCTTAGATGGTTTAGCTTTTCTCCATCTATGTTTACTCCTTTGTTTTCCCAGTCTACCTTTCTGAAAATACTTTCTAGGCATGCCGTAAATAACTTTGGTGAAACTGTATTCCCTTGCGGCACGCCCTTCTCAATCTTAATTATTTCCGGGTCATTATGCAATTTAACTGTAGCAGTTTCCTCTTTATATATGTTTTGAGCAGTTTTACAATGTTCTCACATACTCTTTGTTCTCGCCATGAATTTAGAGTTGCTCCACTGAGTAGAAAGCTTCGTCGAAATCAACAAAACCTAAGAACAGTGGTTTATTATATTCTGTAGTTTTCTTAGTTAGCTGATTCAATGTGTGGAGATGGTCAGTAGTCGAATACCCTCTCCGGAATTCTTCCTGTTAACGAGACTGGTTTTCCTCCAAATTTGTTGTTATTCTGTTCTTAAGGACTTTAATGGTGAATATGTAAATAACTGATATTACTATAATCGGTCGATAGTTACTAAGATCTTATGAGTCGCCTTTTTCGTAAAGTAAAATAGCTATTGCATTACTCTGTGTTTTCGAAATTTTCTTTTTTTTACACTGAATAAAGAAGTGGGCGAGCTTGTTTTGTACTTCAGCATCTGACAGTAAATATATTACTATTCCATCGTCTGGGGCCTTAGCTGTTTTCATATTTTTAAGAGAAATGTTTACTTCATCTGGTGCTACCTCAGGTTTTTCACTTTTGTCATCTGCAAAGTTAGCTATCTGTACTATTGTCTTTGATGCATACAGTTATATGGAAAATTCTTTCACTCTCTTCATCATCTTATCTCTGCATTTAATGACTTCACCGTTTCTTTGTTTGTTTGTTTTTCAGTGATATTATTTGTTGCCTTCCAAGTATCATTTAACGTCGCACCTCTTTCAGACATTTCCATTTTTTTAATGGTTTCTTTTATCTGATTCAGGGTTCTCCTCCTGTGTGTGTGTGTGTGTGTGTGTGTGTGTGTGTGTGTGTGTGTGTGTATATATATATATATATATATATATATATATGCATCTCTCTCTCTCTCTCTCTCTCTCTCTCTCTCTCTCTATATATATATATATATATATATATATATATATATATATCACTTCCCTCCTCTACATTAAAATTTCTTAGCTGATGTATTTTCTGCCATCACAGGCCTAAAAAATAACAAGGCATATGGGCCTGATGGAGTCCCTCCTGTTGTTCTCAAGAACTGCATCTGTGCTTACACCCTGCCTAGGCAAACTCTTTCGCCTTTGTCTGTCAACTTGTACCTTTCCTTCTTGCTGGAAGTTTGCTGTCATTCAGCCAATCCCAAAGAAGGGTGACCATTCTCAACCCTCTAACTATCGTCCAATTGCTTTAACATCCTGTATCTCAAAAGTTTTCGAGTCAATTCTTAATGGAAAAATTTTAAAGCATCTTTCCTATCACAACCTCCTTTCTGATCGTCAGTATGGGTTCCATCAGGGACGCTCCACTGGCGATCTCACCAATCTTTCAGACTCCTGGTCATCCTCCAGTCGGGACTTTGGCGAAAGCTTTGCCACTGCACATGACATCTCAAAGACTTTCGATCGAGTCTGGCATAAATCTTTAATTTCCAAACTGCCCTTTTACTGTTTCTATCCTTATATCTATGCCTTCATCTGTAGCTTCCTTTCTGATCGTTCTATAGCCGCTGAGGTAGACGGCCATCGTTCTTCTCCTAGATCTATCAACAGTGGTGTTCCTAAGGGCTCTGTCCTATCACCAACTCTCTTCCGTTTATTCATCAATGACCTTCCAAGCTGTACATCTAATCCTATAAACTCATATGCTGATGACTCCACCCTTCAGCCTTTCCATTCGGTTCCCGCAACGCCCATCTCAGCAGTTACTTCAACAAACAAGAGATGAGGGTATGGCACACGTAATGTCTGACTTGGCTCGTATCTCCGACTGGGGTAAAAATAATCTTGTTGTTTTTAATGCATCAAAGACTCATTTTTTACACCTATTAACCTGATAAAATCTTCCACAGGTGTACCCAATAATATTTAATAATATTCAGCTTAATCCTGCATCATCCTTGAATATGCTGGGGTTTCATTTACTGGGACTTATCTTGGATAGATCATATTACATCTCTTGTAAAATCTGCTTCCAAGAGATTAGGTGTGCTAAGCCGACTCCGTTCCTTCTTTAGCCCTGCACAATTGTTAACTCTATACAGGGGCTTTATCCGCCCCTGTGTGGAGTACAACTCTCATGTGTGGGGAGGTTCCCCACATACAGCTCTTCTCAATAGGGTGGAGTCAAAGGCTTTTCGTCCCATTAACTCTCCTCCTCTTACTGGCTCCCTCTTCCTCTGTCTCTTCGCCACACTGTTGCATCTTTATCTCTTTTCTATCGCTACTTTAATGGTCACTGCTCCTCTGAACTGTCTGCTTGCATCCCACCACCTTTATGACGGGCGCGTAGACCAGTCTAGCAGCAAACTCTCATCCATTTTCTGTCCAGCTCTCTAATGCAAGAGTTAACCGTTACTCCCAGTCCTTTATTTATGCAACACGTCAACTCTGGAACTGTCTCCCTTTGTCTGTATTTCCAGCTTCCTACAATCTCCAGTCTTTCAAGCGCAGTATGGCCAGGCATCTTGAAATGATCGGATCTTGAATTTGGCTCTCACTCGTATTTTGTTTTTCTCTTAAAGGGAACAGTTATTGCAGGCTCGTGGCCTTTGATTCCTTCTTCCTCATATATATATATATATATATATATATATATATATATATATTGATGATAGTTTTCTAAAATCCCGGTGTTTCAAAATCATCTTTTCATATCCTTACGGTCACAATCTGTCTTCATCAGTGTTTGCTGTTGTATCACGATAGCTTTCGCCTACTCTTCAAGCTGCTTCACTTCATTATTATGTAAAATTTTCATTTATCTGCTTTGTGATAATGTTTCACTTGCCCATCAACAACAAGTACCGGTAGTGTTCCTAAACTTATTAAGCTTTACTGCCTTTTTTTCTCACTGCTGTAATATTTGGCATTTTGTGTCTAATTTGCTTCTGCCTCTGCATTCTGAATACTTGCATTACACGATATCCCACCATTCTGTGGTTGCTCTGTAATTTTACTTTGGTCATTGTTCTTACATTGTACTGTCCCAGTTTGATTACTTGATATCTTCCAATTCCTCTCTCTCTCTCTCTCTCTCTCTCTCTCTCTCTCTCTCTTTGAAAGAATGTATGCAAGAAACTTTGACTTCCTTTCTGCAATTTCAGCTACTTAATTTTTGGCTCTTGCATACAGAATGCTCTTTCCAATATGCCCAACTGCAACTTCTTTTGTGCTTCTCTTGGTGACTTTGCTTAAAATCTTCCCATGGAAAACCTGTCTTATTTTCTGTATTTGCTCATAGCTTCACACACACACACACACACACACACACACACACACACACACACACACAAGATCTTCACCCTTCTATTCTGATGCTAGGTTAGGGGTTTTCAGGCTTTTTCTATACACTTATCCTTTTTACACTATATGTACTGACAGTGTCCCTTCAGTAACGGTGACTAAATAAAGAAGTGGCTTTAAAATATGTGTATACCTTCCTAGTAAAGAACACTGTCTTAAAATTAATGTTGCCCCTAAACTGCGGTTAATAATAGTCTATGTTTTTCGGTGAATGTAAAACGAATAAGATTTTTTAAAGTAAATGGAACATTTAACGAACAGTTAGCCACTATCCAGACTGGTAGACTGTAGCACCAGTCGAATAGGGCCGTATTCCCGAGGTAGATGGAAAGCTGATTTCAGGGAAAGCTGAAACTCCTGTTTCGACAGCCCTCACGACTAGCCTCAAGAACTTCCCCTTTGCTGAACTGTGTCAGTGTGTCTGTAACATTGGGAGTAGGGCAACATACTCTTGTATACATTTCCTCCATCCACCTACACATATTACATGCACATTCCAGACCACACTTTATGTTTAAAAATTTGCAAATGTGGCGTTTCAACACCCTGCCTCGGAGTCCCAAAGGGGAGGGAGGACGTAAATGCCCCCACCATCTGCCCCTCTCACAGTTATGAGATGTATTGGACTATTTTCTGACTCTATATTAATTTTTTCAACATTCGTAGCCTTTTCATCTAATGTTCTCTCAGTTAAACACCACCTCACTTCACCTAAACCTCACATTTTCTTCCTCATTAAGACTCATCTGTCAGAGGCGACTGTTAGCAAACCCATCCCAGTATCCTGCCATTTTCTCAATTCTCATATCAAAGTCATACTCTGTCGCTGTGTGTACGTATGCAACAACATCTCTTGCTCTCATGTTCCCGAAATTGAACCTTTTGAATTGTGTACACTCTAACTTCGACTATCCTGCCATTCTCAGACTAATTATAGTTGTTGTGTTTACTTATCCCTAATTCTACCGACTAAGAGGAAATGTTTGATTATCTTACTTCTGAGATGGAACACAATTTATCAATTTCTCCTTTGTATGAAATCTGCATTTTAGGTGACTTCACAATTCACCACTTGCTATGGTTCATATCCTCTCCATTTACCGGTCCACCTGGTGAATAAGTCGTTATCTTTTCTGTTCCTAACCCAACAGCTTGGATGAAGCCCATGACTATAAGAAACCAAGTGCTGGGGGTTGGGTGGCATGGATGACAGGAAAAGATGTTTTGCGTACCGCAAGCGTTTGAATTTATATCCAGTTTCTGTGGAGGCCAGTGTGTGACTGAAACATATAGGAGGCCATACTATCAGTCTTCCACGGGAATCAGGAGAGGTAGGAGCGATGTTTTCCGAATCCACATAGTCCGATTCGCTTGCCGTCATGAGCAGCGGCTCGGCTCCTGCCACCTTCACCTTTGCCTGGTCTCCCACATATGTAGGGGCAGAGTTGTATGATAGTTCAGTTGGGAGAGTTTTAGAGATGACAGTATCATTATTATCAAGTGGAGAGACAATGCTGAGAGCAGGAATTACTACATAGAGTGTAAAGGGGCTCATGTTGGCCACGGTTTACAACCCCCCCAGCCTCCTTCCCATCGTCTTTTCAACGCCTACCTCTCACCACCGTCTCAGCATCATCCACATCACCACATTCTTACACTCTGCTGGTGTGTGGGGGAAGTATAACATATTTGGTGTAAATTTATACATAAAAATGAATAATGAATGGTTTGGAGAAAAACGGACAATTTCAGTGATGAACAAAATTGTTTATAAAAGTACGGACTGAAATTCATTTAGTGAAGTAGGCTAAGGTTGTAAAAAAAATATATATATAAACTATACAGGATAAAGAAAACTACAAATAAGTGCTACAATAACCAAAAATATATATCTGGTAAGCCAACTGTGTAGTAAGAACTTAGCTAAAACAGTGATTTAAGAAATAAAGAAAACATCAGGTGTATAATAAGAAAACTTTTTGATTAACTATAGTGATCTTACTCTACACAGAAAACTTACTCATAGAGTAACGAAAGTGATCTTTTGTAGCAAGTAAAGTGTAATGATGAATGATACATGTGACAGTGGCAGGGACCAGTGATGACTGTCAAGGTCAAGTTGGGCAAGGGGGAGTGTGAGTACCAAAAGGAAATCCCCGTCTGGATGTGACAGGAGCACGTCTTACAGGCCGTAACCATTGACCCACCAGCTCATACTGACACATCATTGTGCGACTCCTCAAATTACCTCCATTTATAACCTCCTACCTCCACAACACCTAGACAGTGTGGCCTACGCATATTTGCAATGGAGAGACGAAAGATTGGTTTTACTGTGGTCTTGAATATAAATTTCTGTGCTGTACTTACAGAGTTGTAACTAGTTGAATACAGCCAACTTTTCTGTTTAAACACACACACACACACACACACACACACACACACACACACACACACACCGCATAACGAGCAGGGCTTGGATCATTAGACCCCTGAGTATTAGGGGTTAATGATCTAGAGCTGTTTGTACCTTGCCCATGTCCCTGACTCCCTTGGGGAGAATTCCAGCATACTTGACCTTTTCCTTACGACTAATCCTTTCTTTTTCTCTTGATCTGTACACCCCGTTGGACTCTGATCACAGTCTCAAAACCTTAGCCTGTCTTGTCATTCCGTAAGTCTTGTTGATCCCCCCAAGAGGCAATTGTTGTGGCACCATAGAGCTGCTGATTCGAGTGATTGATTGATTATCCTAAATAAAACTGGTGGTACAATTGCCAGTGTCATAGGCCCTCAGACAACAATGAGAATGACAACAATAAAAATAAAACAGTAAATAGATGAAATAAAAGAAATAAAATATTTAAAACACTAAAACCACTAACCACTAAGTCTTACAAAGGAGTCTGGCAGCCTTCACAAAGGAGAGTGTTCCCCCTTCCCATAGAACAGTCATCCTCTCCAAGCACCGTCTTAAGATGGTACCTTTTATCACCTGCCCGGTTCTCAGAAAGGAACTGATGATGTAAATCCCCTAAACTGGGGCCTTCTGGCAGATAGTGTCAAACTCTTAATGAGACCAAGCAATCCTCACAGAAAGGAGGAACAGCACCCTCCATTAAAAAAAAAAATCCTTTAAAGAACTGAGTGTGGCCAATTCTGAACCAGCATAAAGCTGTCTACCCCAGATGAGACAAGCATCGGTAACTGAAGGAGCCTACTTCACCTCAAATAGCAGGCACCTAGTTTGCTTCCACCGCATTCCTCAATTCTTCCCAATAACAACGAACCTAACAAAAAGAAAAAAATATATATGTGCTGGCAGACAGTGCAGAGGAGGATGGGTTCATGACAGCAAAAGGAAGAGCCATTGCTGCCTTAGCTAGCAGATCAGTCCGCTCTTTCCTGAGCCCCCTACATGGACCGAAACCCAACAAAACCCCAATGACGGCCATGACAACCACGGCAGCCAAGGAGGAAAAGCAAAAATAAAACTTCTAAAACCAATGGATGAAATGAAATGAAAGATCTCAGTGCAAAAACACTTCAAGAATCACTAACAATAACAAAAGCAGCCTGGGAGGAAGGAAAAGTTATCTGGAAAGCAATTAACTTTTTCAGTTTTGATGGCGGAACTGACCTGCAGTCAGTTCCGCCATAAACACTGAAAAAAATACCAGGACTTATACTGTTTTGACAGAAGGAAAAGAACATAACACCAAAGCACCCGAAATCACTTTTTGAACCATTTGTACCAACAGGGACAGAGTCCTCAAGGGTAGAGGAATGTTCTATATATATATATATATATATATATATATATATATATATATATATATATATATATATATATATATATATATATATATATATATATATATATATATATATATATATAAAAAACGAGAGTTACACATGAAAGTGAAGTGAGCTCCTTTTACCAGCAACAAACTTACACACTGTCACCCAAAGGAGTAGCCAATAACCTGTCCTTGGGACTTGGTGCGGTCTCTATGTCAGCCTGGGGTCAAGTAAGGCTTAAACATAGCAGATCAGACCCGGTAACCTAATGGCTTCGAGCAACTTGGCCAAAGTGTTATAAACAGAAGATCAGGAATCCTGAGATAGCATAACACAGAGCAGATTTTAAAATGTGGTGAAGACGATACCAACAGGTCAACACCAATGACTGGCAACACAAGTCCAAAGGGAGGGTATCAGCATCAATCAATATCCTCGAAGTTGAGGGTTACTTGCATGCCCCAGATACCGGACGAATGCCAGCATGATGCACCGAATCTAACATCCAGAGACAGGCATCTATATTAAGAGAGCAGACCTCACACCCATATTCAAGTACAGAAATAATAAGAGATCTACACAAGAGGAAGAGGGTGTGATGGTAATCACCCTATGAGGTACGAGCCAGAACCCTCAGAAGATTCAGGCCTTAATACAAGTGCCTTAACATTATGGAAGCGAGGAACCCCGGTCAACTCTATACCACATACAAGACCCAGAAACCGAGTCTTGTCCATATAGGAGATTCTGCAGCCATAGATATAGGACTGAGTCTGAGTGAACCCTACGGATATGACAAAAATGCTTTGTTATAGTCTTTGTAGAAGAGATTCAGCCTGATGAGTCCCATCTACGAGACTCAACCCACTAGGAAACACTATTAAGAGCCTCCTTTCAGTCAGAGACATCTGAGATGCAGTGATTGATAACAAAAGGTCATCGACGTAAAGAAAGCCAAGTACACCAGCTGTGGGTACACTATCACATTGGTTATGGCCACAGCAAACAGAGTGACAATAAACACACTCCTCTGGGGCACCTTCAAGTAATAACTGCTGAATAAAATCAGGCAAATGGCCGCGAAGACTAAAGTTATGGCGGGAAAGTAAAATGCCATGATGCCAGGCAGTGCCATTTGTCTTCTACCGTTGAAGAAGACCATAATTTGGTGCTGGTTAATGGAGAAAGCCTCACAGACAGAGGATTCCACGAATAGTAGGGCATCAGAGATATACCACATTTTATGAAAACCACACTGGCAGGGGATAAGTAGTCTATTCTCTCCAAAAAATCACAAGAATCGACCATTCATAATCTCTTGAAAGACCTGACATATATAAGAAGCTAGAAAAATGGGCCGATAATTTCTTGCCTGTGGATGATCGTTATCCAGTTCTGGGGATGAGGATGACTACAGCAACATCCCAACAAGCTGGAAACTCACTAGTACACCAGATCCATTATAAAATAAGAACAAAAATGAGACAGAACCATCAGACTTGCGATGTAAAGGAACATAAGGAGTATCATCACAGCCAGGTGAGGGATCATGGCACTGTGACAAAGCTACCTGGAACCCAGAAACAGAAAGAGGGACACACTAAGATTCTCCCCCATAAGAGGTGAAACTGAGACCACAAGATTCCAAATGCTGACAGTGGTCGAAGGAGAATCTGAATCCTTCTTTGAAACACTAGCCAAACGATCTGCAGACAACTCAGCAACAGCAAAAGAATCAGCAATAATCTCATCTGCATCAGATTAAAAAAAAAAAAAGTATGGGAGGGAATGGCAAACTTTCCTGAAATTTACCTGACAGGGTTCCATACTTAAGTGAGAGAAGTCCTCCAATTAACGAAGGAAACAGAACCCTTCCATGATGAACGTGTGGCCTCCTTGAAAAAATCCTATGCATGAGTTCGTGCCCTTCTAAGTGCCATCAAATACTAAGAATCTCCTCAGTGGCAACGAAGCCAAGAAGAGTCAAATCTTTCACTGAACAACTTCACTCAGGGGTCCGCCTAGGAAATGGACGTTTAGGAAACTCACCATTCATCTTGAGAATGGAGAAAAAAGCTGCTGCGTTACACATTTGTTAAATGAGACATCGCATAATCAGTACTGTCAAAATCATACACAGTGCAATCAGTGGCCATAATTGTGAAAAGTGGCCAGTTCGCCCTATCTAGGCACTGGTGCAGATGACAAGGATGTGTCCCACCTCAAGAGTAGTTACCTGGATGGGGCAATGGTCACTGCCATATAACTCCTATAACACGCTCCAAGCAAAGTCTAAAACAATAGCAGCCGAGCACAGAGGCTATTCCACAGCAGCAAAAGTCACAGGATGGCTATGGAAGTACGTCACCTCACCAGAATTCAAAACACTCAACTCCTCGTCCTTCACTGAATATGCCAGCATTGCACTCCGAGAATTGACCATGCTGTCACCCCACAGCAGGTGACAGTCATTGAAATCACCCCCATACAAGAAAGGGGAAGGAATAGTACAAATACTAGAATGCTATTCCCAACAGCAGCATTGGAGGGAGATCAAGTCTACGAATGGTATATCAATGGAGCAGAAAATCCTGAACAGCAAAAGCTTGCAGGTGAGTTGAAGGGCTCAGATGAGTGAATGTGGCATCATTGCGAAGGAAGATAACAGTACCTCCATGACGTACTTGCCTGGAGCGGGAATAGTATAACAGACATGGTAACCAAAAGGACTGAAGGAAGAGCATCACCAACCATGATCTGCTGAATGTGCATGCATTCTGACGAAAACTTGGCCTAATTCCTCTAAGCTGGGACATAAATCACGACAGTGCCACTGAATGACAGAACCCATAATGAAGGGAGAATAAGGATAAGGGTTGAGACAGCACGATCATTGGCCAGTGGGTAGGTTTTGATCAGTGCTTTCAGACTTTCTGGCTAGCTTAGCAGTTGACTTTCTACGACTCATCCACGCCCACACATCGCTCAGGGAAAGCTATATACTGCATTTCCTTATTCTGTGTTATGTGTTTGACCATTTATAAAGGGTAGAATTGTTTCTAAAAGTGTTTGCCCCTCAAAATCCCCATGTGACTGACAGTGCAGGAAAAGGAGTCCTGTCATTAAGGGGAATAACCAAACATACCTTAAATAACCCCTAAATGGCCACCGGCTTCGAGCAATGCTTTACTGTAAACATGCCAGTGACGCTGAATTAGCATGAGCCATAGAAAACTGCGAACAATTGTGGCAGGGGAACAAAGGTCACTTGTTTGTTTACCTGACCCTACTGTACCATCTCAAGCACTCAGGTAGTCACTTTTTCTCGGAGTTTTTTTGTCCATGTGTCTACATGTTAATGGAACATGCGCAATTAATTTTATGGTATTTTCCTCAAATCGTAACAAGTCACAGGATGGGTTTAGGAAGTTAAAAAAACACATTGCCAAGTGCAACCACAATTCTCTTCACATCTATAAGAAAAAGAAACCGATTTTTGAACTCTGAAAAAATAGTCCCAGGGCCGGCCAGGGGAGTCCGCATATTTCTGAGCCTAAGGCCACTGAGCAGTTAAAAACCTAACTTGACTACAGGTAACCAAATTGGAGTTAACTTAAACCTATCCTAATACAATCAAACTGCATCTTACCACTTCCATACAATAGTTGACCTAAATTAAGACAATAAGCCATCCACCCAGTGCATTAAAGGGAAAAATAGTTCGAATGGTGATGAAAGGAGAAAGCTCGTGGCACTCACCATATGACTATACATTTTTTAAAGCAATGAAGAAGGAACCAAAAGCCAAAAGCCTGTACGATTGTTCCTTCCAAGAACAAAAAAAAAAAAAAAAGATAACAGAGAGCCAACTTAAAGATCTGTTCATTTAGAGATGTCTGGACACACTGTGTTTGAGAAACTGGAGGTCATAGGCAGTAGGAAATAAAGACAGAGGAAGACAGTTCCAGAGTTGACCTATTGCATACATAAAGGACTGCAAGTAACAGCTAACTCTTGCATTAGATAGCTGGACAGAAAGGGGATGAGATTTTGTTGCTAGATGGGTGCTATGCGCCTGCAGTAGTGGTGGAGGGATGCAAGCACACAGTTCAGGGAACAGTGACCATTGAAGCAGCAATAGAAAAGAGATAAAGATGCATCACTGTGGTGAAGAAACAGAGGTTGAAAGAAGCCAGTAAGGGGTGGAGAGTTAATGAGGCGAAAAGCCATTGACCCCATGTTGTTGAGAAGTGCTGTATGTGGGGAGGCTCCCCACACCTGAGAGTTGTATTCTACACAGGGGAGAATAAAGCCCCTTATAGAAAGTGAACAACTATGCAGGGGTAAAGAACGCACGGAGTAGACTTAGGCCACCTAATCTGTTGGAAGAAGATTTTGCAAGATGAATCTGGAGAGAATGAAACCCCAAATATGTTAAAAGATGATGCAGGGCTGAGTTGCACATGGTTAAAAGTTAAAAGATATTCCTGTGGAAGATTTTGATGGATTGAAAGATGTAAGAAATAAGTTTTTGAAGTTCCAAAAACAGCATGATTACTTTTACCCCAATCAGGGATATGAACCAAGTGAGACATTAGATGTGCCATAGCCTCATCCATACATGACAGAAGATCTGGCTTTGACACGAAAATGGCCGCTTTGCAGTAACGGACCCAAAGCCGGAAAACGGTCCTTTAAGTTGAAACCTCGAAATCTCAGCTCGTAGCCAACATAAATCGATGAAACTCACAGTGAAACAACCTAACGGTGTCAGATTCAATGGTTTGAGTCCTTTACTGCAGCTGCCTATAGGTTTCACCAGCCCGTATCAACTCCAGGTCTTCTGACATCTATGCCTCATCCCTTGTTTGTTGAAGTAACTGCTGAGATGGATGCTGAAGGAATCGAATGGAAAGGTGATGGGTGGAATAATCAGCACATGAGTGGATGGGGTTAGGTGTACAGCTTAGAAGGTCCTTGATGAACAGAAGGAAGAGAATTGGTGGTAGGACAGAACCCTGAAGAACAGCACAACTGATAGCCGTAGAAGAGGAACGGTCTCCATCTACAACAGCAGCCAAAGTCCCGAAAGGAGGATGACCAGGAGTCTGAAAGGTATGTGAGAAGATTGCCAGTGGAGCGTCCCTGACAGAACCCATACCGATGATGGGAAAGAAGGCTGTGATAGGAAAGGTGCTTTGATTTTTTTTGTTAGGAAAAGATTCAAAAACTTTTGAAGTACAGGATGTTAAAGGAATTGGGTGATGGAGGGCTGGGAATGGTCACCCATCTTCTGGACAGGCTGAGTGAGAGCAAACTTCCAGCAAGATGGAAAGGTACAAGTTGACAGACAAAAGCGAAAGAGTTTGCCTAGAGCGGGTGTATGCACAGAAGCACAGTTGTTGAGAACAACAGGAAGGAACCCCATCAGGCCCATATGCCTTGTTAATATTGAGGCCAGTGATGGCAGAAATTACACAAACTGATGAAATTTAAAGTCAGCCATGAAGAAGTCAGAGGGAATAAGTGATGTAGTTTAGTGTTGACAGTTACAGGAACTTGTATTTGAAAGCATGCTGGCTTACTCTCTGTGCTATTGAAACACTAAAAAAATTTGAGCAAGGGGGGATGGCCAGAAGCTAGTCCTGAGGGCTGATGAAATGCGATCTCCAGCTCTCCCTGTTATCCGCCAAGTTCAACTGGTGCTACAGTCTACTCCACATGCTTTAATACATACTTTAGTGTCAGGGTCTTCTTTGTTAGCTTATCCTGGCATTTAATTATATTGTGAAAGTAACTGTTTCAAGTGATAGCTGTTTTTTTTTTTTTTTTCGGTCCTCCTCATATGTGTAAGGATTATTTCATGAAAGTTTTACCAAACACGCATTCACTGAATGTTATGTAAATTCGTACATTACTCTTGCATTGAAATTATGATCAAAGCTAGTTTGTTCGCATTTGGAATGGAGATCATCAGATTTTAGCAAAAAACGATTGAAAACTGAATTGAACATAAGAGAGAATGGACTCGAGGCACTCTGTGGCAGGAATTATGCAAAGATTAAAGAATCCGGTAACTGGAAATAGTTTTATATACAATAAGTCTGAAAAAAAAAAACTCAAGTAAAGTGGGAAGAAACAGAGAGGTCATTATGAAGAAGAAAGCTCCGCGTACCCTTGCCTAATGGCCGGGACGAAACGGGGATCAGGAGGGCTGGAACTGTAAAGCCTCACCGTCCTCGCAATGGATACTTCATTATCACATTCTCTTCGGCCCTGGATTGCTGCTCATTAATTTGATGCAGCCGTCGAATATCCTCATGAAGGCTGTCTGATCCGGACTGAGAATTCCGAGCTGGTACGGCCATGAGTTTGCTGAAGGTGGGATGTGGAGAAAGGAAATGAAGAAAGGAAGGACGTGAATGTGCAAAAAGATTAGCAGGTTATTGAGTCCACCAGTCATATGAAAGTTTGAAGACGTTTTACCAATAAAGTGTATTCTACTGAACGATGAAATTGTAGCCTAAGTTGGAAACACGGTAGCTCGAAGCTAAGCTCAAGGAATAAAATTAATGAAATAACAGAAAATGGTAGGAGAAGGGGTGAATACCTTTACTGAGCACGCATGATTACACAGTGAGTACAGGTAACAGATGGCCTGTTGGTCTGCACGTAATGGTCTGTATGTCAAAGGTCCCTCAACCCTTTACTGCATTTGTCGTCAGGCAACAGACAGATGAAATGGAGAGACATCAGAGAGTGACAGAAGAAAATGACTGATTTGGTGGTAAACCCTTACTATCATTGTCTTGTACACTAATAAAGACCATAATAATAAAATTAGTTTTTCTTTAGAACAATAAGATAGTGTAAAATTTTTATTATTATTATTAATGTCATTATCATTGCTATTATTATTGTTATTATTATCATTATTATTATTTTTATTATTATCATTGCTATAATTTATTATTATTATTATTATTATTATTATTATTATTATTAATTATTATTATCATTATTATTATTATTATTATTATTATTATTATTAATTATTATTATCATTATTATTATTATTATTATTATTATTATTATGATTATTTTCGGGTATTTTCGAGTGAGATGTATCATACGCGTACTAATTCTGTAAGCTGCAATTCAACTGGATATCCTTTCTCTTAGCTGCAAAAAAAAAATAAAAAAATGATTTTCGTTAACGATTCCTGGCATAGCCTCTTCAGCCTGGATATATGTTTCTTATTCTTTCTCGCTAATGCAAGACAGTTTAATTCAATTTTGGTAAAGTATCCCTTGGCTGTTGGGTGTGTAAAGTCTGAATGAAGGAAAACGGGAGCAGGAGAAAAGGGCAGAGGTGAATGATGCTGCCAAAACCAGGGAGTGGGATGAAAAGGAAGTTGTACAGTAAGGGGAGTGGACGAGTGAAGAAACGGGAGACTAGAAGCCAAAACTTGCTGTGATCTAAGGGAGAAAACAAGGTATACCACAATCAAGGGTCTGTCTTACCACCGTTTTCACCACATTTATGACAATTAAAAGTTATACAAGAAATGAGTACGGCAAATATCACTCTTACACACTGTGTTCTTCTCTCTGCCTCCTCACCACCAGCACAAATAATCATTCCAACCTACCTATATCACCACTCATCGCTGGCATCAAATTATACCATCTTCCTTCAAACTTGCCCGAATCCACTCTCATTCGTCGCCACTAAGCGAGACCACTCAATTTCTTACCACATACTGTTATTACTACTACTATTACTACTACTACTGCACACACACACACACACACACACACACACACACACACACACACACACACACACACACACACACACACACACACACACACACACACACACACACAACACTAACATCACCACACATCTACTAGGCACTACCCAAATGCGTTATCGCATCCTTCTGTCCTGTACAGCAGCCAAGATTACTCCCCTAGTATGACTGAGTCCCCCTCAGAGATCGCACAAACCACACACATCATTAAACAGTCACACAAAGGATGATTGTCCCCCACCCTGAGCCTCATTGTGCCCGTGAGCAGGAGACGGGAGAGCCAGGGAAGTGGTTATTCGGGAAGAAGATATTGGTCTTGTGTGGGAAGACGTGTCAGATACACAGTTTGCAGGAACTTGATGTGATATATTGACTGGCGTAGCAGGAAGTGTTCCAGCGTAGCATAAGATGACAGTTGCAGGAGAAGGTGTATTTGTAGTAGAATATGACCTGGTGTTCGACGGTGTAGGAGGAATACATATGAGAACATGAAAAGTAACAATAACAGGAGGCTTATTGGCCCATAACGAGGTTTCTGCTGGGGTGTAGTTAAATAGAAGAAAAATCTGAACCAAATGTTTAAGAAACGTATAGAAGAGGAAACTCCTCCCCGGCTCAGCACACCCTCCGGGAAAAGTACCAGAAGAACGCTCATGGGAATCTCGCTCAGAAAGACATGGTCATACACTATACACTGTATGATCAATAATATATGGTTCTGAAAAACGGGCACATTCAACCGCAGATTTTTTATTAATTTATTTACTTATTTATCTATTTTTTTTTTTTTAATTTTTTTTGCTGAATGTTCTAGCGGTTAATATATTATTTTAGTCGACTTCTACCTGTCACACTGTATATATATATATATATATATATATATATATATATATATATATATATATCTATATATCTATATATATATATATATATATATATATATATATATATATATATATATATATATATATATATATATATATATATATAAGCAGTGCTCACACTAGTGAAATGTACAATATCGAATTCCTAAAACATGCTAGCTTTTACCCGCTCCAATGGGTTATAGTGCTGAGAAAAAAAACAAAAAATGAAAGGAGGACGCGACCTCGCCTTTCATAACCAATTTTAAAGCTGTCTTATCCAAATATCAACACAAAACAGTTTTAAACCATCCATGAGTTGGGCCCACTGATTTTTCCAATACCATTTAATCATTTATACGTAATTATCAGTGAGTCATCGCCCATACACCACTTTATTCCAAATTGCTTTAATCCATACACGCCTCCCAGGCTCCCTGATGCTCAGAACTCTGTGAGACAAAATCTCTCTCACTGTCCATTCACTTTCTAGTCCTCCCCGTTCCGTTCCTCTCACTCCCTCCAATTATCTATACACTTTCTCTTTTATTTATACATTGATCATTCATTCCAGGTGGCCATACAGCTCTATCCAACCACTGTCTGTCTTTTACATTACACTACATCTCCTCTTATATTTCATCCAGTCATATATCGCACTCGATGTAATGACAACGGGTACTTCATTTCCAGAATATCCACTCCTTTTTCCCCCATCCCTAGCACCAGAGGCCTCCTTTTCGCACACAGTTAAAGATAACGTTTAGTATGAAACAATAACAATAATAGTAATAATAATAATAATAATTATTATTATTATTATTATTATTACTATTATTATTATCATCACTATTATTATTATTATTATTATTATCCATCCATCCTTCATCCAATCTTACGTTGCCCCATGAGGAGCGTAGGAGCCCGGGGCTAGGAAAGTTGGTCCTGGCATTTAAGATGAGAGTGACCAGCCTCACTCATGCCTGAGTGGCATTACGTGAGCAATAAACTCCAACCATTCCTTGGATATAAACCTTCACTGGCTCAATCCGATTGGAGCGCCTTTATTACCCACTAAACCACCAGGAGCCAAAATTTGGTTATATGGTTACCACCCAGCGTAGTAAATGGTTTCCTGGTGTACAGGAAACCATTTGGCTTGTCACTCAGTGTAGAGTCACCCACAGGCAGAAGGAAGAGGAAAGAATGAAGGAAAGAAAGACACGAGGGAGTGTAAAGTCACCCGCAGGCAGAATAAAGAGGAAAGAATGAAGGAAAGACATTATTATTATTATTATTAGTAGTAGTAGTAGTAGTGGTAGTAGCAGTAGTAGTCCCGGCATCTGCAAACCGTTTAAGGGTTTAATGGATTAATGTTCGTTTGGCAATAAACCCACAGTTGGTGTAAAGCCTAATAAACCTTTGTAGGCTTAGCAGAAAAGATCTCTTATTAACTTTCTATAGTTTCAGTGTTCCATAATCATTATACACACCTATTTTTTATTATCAGTATAACAAGTTCGTTTGGTCTGTTTTGCATTGTCTCAATATATATCTGATCTGTTCAGAGAAAGTAGGAGTAGTTTACGCGAATGACACGTAGAGAAGTGATTAACAATATTATTACAGGAAACTCAACCCTATGTTGTTTGAATCAAGCTGTCCCCACCTGAAACAAATCACCGATTGTCTCAGGTAGTCACAGTATTCAGTACAATCAGTTCGTGGAACATGTACGGTGCAAATATTTATATTAACTGATTATTCGCAACTAATTTGCACATATTCCATAGGATAATGAAATCGTTCAAGCAAAGAGTATGATGTGGTTGCTCATTGGAGATAAAATTAATGTATCATATCAGTTGCTATTATTTTTACTTATGTCGCAAGTTGTAGTGTATTAGAGCCAATTGAAATACAGGCTGAATGGCAGGGTAATGAATGGAAACATTTAACCCATGTTATAAACAAGGTCTTGGACTTCAAACAGATAGTGAAGTCTACACACTCAGGTGCCATATGTTGTGGCTTTAAATATTTCCGTTGACTTATATGTGCGTTGTTAATTGATATGAAATATTATTACAAAATATACCATGTCATATTTCATTTAACATAATGTCATTAATATACCATAAATCAAACCCGATATCGGAATACCTGTTATAATGGCCTGATAACCTACTCTTGCAAATAATAACAACCACAGTAATAATAATAATAATAATAATAATGATAATGTGGTAGGTGGTGGCACTCACCCGCCACTCACTCGATGTAGTGGTGCTCTCGGGTGTCTGCCCTTTCCTCTCTTCCATCCTTTTTTCCTTCCATCCTCTTCTGTCTTTCTTTCCTTCATTCTTTCCTCGTCCTTCTGCCTATGGGTGACTTTACACTCCATTTTCTGTCTTTCTTTCCTTCATTCTTTCCTCTTCCTTCTGCTTCTCGGTGACTACACTGAGTGACAAGCCAGATGGTTTCCTGTACACCAGGAAACCATTTACTACGCTGGGTGGTAATCATATAACCAAATTACGGCGCCTGGTGGTTTAGCGGGTAACTAAGGCGCTTCAGTCGGATTGAATCTCTGTAGGTTTATATCCAAGGGGTGATTGGGGTTTATTGCTCATGTAATGCCACTCAGGGACGAGTGAGGCTGGTCAGTGGTAACTCTCATCTTAAATGTCAATACCAACTTGCCTAGCCCCGGGCTTCTACGTTCCTCTTGGGGCAACATAGGACTGGATGATGATGATAACAATAGTACTATTTCTACTACTACTAATAATAATAATAACAATACCGGTAATAATAATAATAATAATAATAATAATAATAACAACAACAACAATTGCGGTAATAATAATAATAATAATAATAATAATAATATTATTATTATTATTATTATTATTTAATATAATTTGCATTCATTCAACCTTATCGAGAACTACGAACTTATGGTAGGGCATGCCACTGACAAGGCCATTAACTCGTATTACTTTGCAAGTGATTCATTTAATGACTACAAAAAATAATACAGACACAGTGCATTATTATGGCTACATGCGAAGTGCCTTGTGCAAGCAATAAACCCCCCCCCCCAACCTTTCTCAAAACTTGTATATGTTTAGCCTTAAAACCTGAAGCCCAGAAATATGTCAGGTTAATAGTATGCTGGGACAAAGGGGAACAAAGATTCCCCTATAATGAGATCTTGATATGCTGGATTCTGGGTGAGTACTCTTGCACATTCCTGGTCCCTCAAAGTGTTTTACTTACCCTACTGTGGGGTATACTCTTAGAACCTCCCTGATTGGCACTATTGCGCGACTGTGGATGTCTTCTGACTTATGTATTGTGTCTTCAGTTTGGATTAATAAAAAAGGGAATATCTAAATGCATATAAATGAAGACAGTTGACACACTTGTCCCAGCACCACAAAATCGTTACATTTGTGGCGCAGTTCCAGATCGTCACCCCATTCATATATACAAAATAATATTGAATGGGATAGACTTTCGTCTACGCACAGAGTTGAAATATATCAAGAAAAAACATTCAGAGATGCAACAACCACGCTGGCAAACACCTCTTTGTCTAAATGCCACCCACACATTCTCCGTGCACCTGTGGTTATGACGTATGGCAGCAAAAAGATGTTGGAAAATATTAGCGCAGATGTGATAAACTGGATCAGTTTCTCTGCTTCCTGTATGCTGTTTAATAGATGATTCGTCATCATGCGTCAAAACTGATGAGCATAGACGGGTAGGCTACTCAGTGATCATGTGGATGGGCCTTAAGGCCGAAGCCTTGACCCACTCCTGTGCCCTTGACGTTCAACTGATTCCTCTGAATATCAAACTACCCCATCCTTACCTGACCCTCAATTCCACCACCATGTTTGGTTCAGATCGAATCAAAAGGGTTGTAACTCATTTTCTTTGTGACGTTTACATTTGACTTATTGGCCTGAAAATAATATCACCCTCAGATAACCTTAACCCCTTCTGTCAAGGTTGATCCATACCTTTCACTGATTGTTTGCAAAAATGAAACGCTGTGATGTTTACTATAAAGTTTTCAACCAAGTTTGGACAAAGGAGGAAAAAAAAAAATGCTAACTCTGCCTGTGACCTGTGAGCGCTTACCATTTTTCAGCAAATTTAAAAAAAAAAATGAATGAATGAATAAATAATTTCCTCTGATGCCACATCTGATGCAATCAGTGCCGTTTCTTACTATATGCAAATTACGCGGTTGCATAGGGCCCCCAAAGCCACCAGTGGGCCCCCAAGTTGCCATTATTGGCTTTATTTAAAAAATTAAAATGTGTGTTGAGTCACTCTGTATTCATGAAATAAATTTTTTAGGGAGTACGGTGGACCCGCCAGTTATTGTAAGTGCCATAAAGTGAGTAATGTAAGTAATGTACTGGATTTAAATAAGAAACTCCCGGAACTATACTTATTTCCCCAGAAATTTTCAGTCAGAATCTGAAATAGGAGCGTTCGCAGTAAGGCGCAGATTTTTTTTTTTTTATGTGTTCGACTCTGGGCATAGGCTTCACAGCCTGCTTTCAAGACCCAGTAATCCTCCTACGTACCGTACACCTCTACATGTCACCAGATAGATACCGCCAGAATTTTTAAACTTCGATTTTATTTTGAGGGCAATGCAGAATGCTCACTTTTTTTTTTTTTTTTTTTTTTTAATTATCATGTACAAATTTTTCTCATTCATTTAAGGTGAGTCCAGTGGCTAATAATCTCGCAAAATACTTTGTGTTGTTGTTCCAGTGTTCTGCTGTGTTGGCTATACAGTACTGTATACGTCAAAGAATGAAGATTTATTGGTTTTACACATATGTACAAATATTTCTTGATTCATACTTTTATTCAGATATTCCCAGTGGTCACCAGCAAAGGTAATAAAATTGTTTGTTTCATCAGACAGTTGCTGCTGCGGTATTACTGTACTGTACATGCTCCACATTAACCGCAACATATATGTTATTGGTTTGTTATGTGTTTTATCATTTGCACTGTTGTATGGATGCTAGTGTCATTATGTTCATTCTGTGCAATGGCCTAATTTATTTTATGTTCATTCTGTGTAGCGGCCTAATATATGTTCATTCTGTGCAATGGCCTATTTTATTTTATGTTCATTCTGTGTAATGGCCTAATATATGTTCATTCTGTGTAATGGCCTAATATATGTTCATTCTGTGTAATGGCCTATTTTATTTTATGTTCATTCTGTGCAATGGCCTATTTTATGTTCATTCTGTGTAATTAATATATGTTCATTCTGTGTAATGGCCTATTATTATAGTTTTTCTTTGGGGGAGGCAAGGTATATTTTTATGTTTAGTATTATCAATTGCAATGTTTGCCTAAATTTTGATTCCTTAACAAGTTTAACATTTCTTAAGATTTAAAATAAACATTTTAAGGAAAATGCAGCATCTGTCTCATTTATGCGCATTTGGGAGATGTTATAATGAAGATTCGGTAAATCCTGTAGGGAAGCCCCAGTGTGTCCCATTTATTATCATTTTCTGTAGGTTTAAACTGCTGTGGTCAACTTGAAATGTGTCATTTCAATATGAGAGAAAAAAAGATGCTAAGAGTTTCTCACGGATCTAGCCTCTTTTCCTCTTAAAGTGCACCAGGTTGATGCATTTAAATGTTAAACGCGTGCCCCCGGACCACTTTAGAGGGTTTGGAATTCCCCCACCATAGTTTCACAAAATAGGGCCCCCCCAAACAGCATTTCGCATAGGGCCCCCCAAAGGCTAGAAACGGCACTGGATGCAATATCCTCCAATACTCTGTCCATAATTTTGTTTACAGAGAGACAGACAGATAGATTCCCAGACGATCCGGACCAAGCACATAACACGGCCATGCTCTTGTGCAAGGGTAAAAAAATGCTTATAGTAGTTTTGTATCTCAGATCATTGGGATTCATTCCGTTAATTATTTTTACCTGCAGCAAAGCCGACAGGTCTCTAATTGGCGCACCTGTTTTATATTCTCCTTCACGGAAGGTTCGACTATCTGCTCTTGGAGATATCTGAGCGATTTTTTAAATTTTTATTATTATTATTAAATACGAAGATGCTTAGCTTGAATTGATTTAACATGTCAGCTGTTGCGCCAGCTGATTCATCAGCTGACTATTAGGAGATTTTCAATTTCTCCCATAAGGAGACATTTTAATGGCTTTCTTGTGAAATACAAAGATGTTTACCTTGAAATGTTGAGATGATATGACATATCAGCAGTTACAGCAGGAGATTATTTAGCAGTTTTCGATTTTGGCCATAAGGAGGCATTTTAATAAAATTTCACATTCTGTATGTTTCAATTTGATTTTTTTTTAATGGCTGCAACAGTTTCGCCGCAGGAGTATGAAGATTGTCTATTCTTGCTAGTGTCAGTATCACTGTTTTTTCAGACAAATTTTCCTGAGGTTGTCGAACATACTTAGATTTTTAATCACTTGTATTACAGCTCCTCAAAGTCCTTTTAAAAGAAAAAAAAATATATATATATATATATATATATATATATATATATATATATATATATATATATATCGCTGTCGTTTTGCGTATGACATATTTTGCAGTGGTAAGATTATTTTAGTGGCTTTTCACTTGACATTTCGTGATTATTTTTGTCTTGAATACATTTCGAAGACCAGCACTGTAGTGTTCTATATCTAGTCTTCTCAGATCATTTAAAGTGTCTGTGATAGAAGTCTTTTTTGAAGGAAGACAAGGATCTCTGACACTCCAACAGCTGAGGAGGAAAGGAAAAGGGCAGTATCAAGGAACAAGTATGCAGTGCAAGATGTATTTAGTTATCTCCTCACACAAACATAGCTCAGTCCAGGGTTTTGTAATGACTTAGCTATGCACGTTAGGTGACCTGACTAAGATATATACTCGTACATAGAGATAGTGTAAACAAGAGCTGTGCATGGAATATTGTATATGCACGAACCTTGAGTGAACGAAGAGATGTGCTTGGAGCAGGAATTTACAAAGAAATATTCATGGAGTCTAAGTAAAAAGAAGATATACGATTTTATGTATTGGGACACTGCTGAATGAGACTGTTGTAACATGTTCTCAGTTCAGACAGTGAATATTAGTGCAGAAATGGAGGCATATGGAGACATTTCACAAGTAGTGGGGTTGCTGAGCGGAAGGGAGAGAACAGAGCCCATGACAACTGTCTGACACACACACACACACACACACACACACACACACACACACACACACACACACACACACACACACACACAAGACATGCATGAAAACAGAATAAATAAAGAAATATGCAAGGAGGCGTTGTATACGAATATTTCCCAGAGAAGGCTACGCTCTCCAATCCTTTCTCTGGGGGATATTTCCCATAAATTCAATAAAATCGTTTGACGACAGCAAAATAATACATGCTCATGAAGATTACCTTCTCTGCTGAGAAAGGCCACACAATGCTTTCCCGCAACCAAAAAAAAAAAAAATTGTCTGGCTGATAAGGACGTCAAAGAAAATGACATTATTATCAGGTGCACCACGAAGCGTTAAGAACAAGTAGGCATGGCAGACAAATGTCCGCCACGAATATTTTAAATTAAATGTGAGACTGTGGAGAAGAGGAAAAATGTGGCATGAATGAAGATACATGAAAAATATGAATGCCACGGCCGAAGCTAGTCAGGAAATTAAACATCTGAAGGATACAAGAGATACCAGTGGTTGGAAAGGTGAAAAGTAGGAGGAAATTCACAGAGAACATCGACTGACAAGGAACAGGAAAAAATTAGGTGTGTAGATGGTAACAATACTGTGGTGGAGAGAAGAGGAACAAGAACCATGACAGTAAATGGGGGACTGAAGGAAGCACATGTGATGGCAGAGGATACAAGACAGGTAAAGTAAGAGCGGAAATCATAAGAGAAAACAGTAGTGAAAATGAAAGAAAAGCATTCGGTAGCCGAATGTTAATAGCCCGCTAGAATATGCTGTTGGCCAAGACCAAGATTTTGGCCAAATCTTGATACTCTGAAGGTTTCATGTTGATAGCTCAAGCCGTTCGTGAGATATAATGTGAGCAGCAACACACACACACACACACACACACACACACACACACACACACACACACACACACACACACACACACACAGGTAGCCAATAACATTATCGCTCCACCTCGTAAGGCGGGCAATAAATATTATGGGAACAAATGATAAAAGACAGAAATGAATATTCCAAAGGCCGAGAAAAAAATCTTACATTGGGAGCGGTAGCGGTTAAACTAAGAGACAAGGTAAGAAACAAACCAATGATACAGTGACAGATGAGTACGTGAGGAAGAGGATAACAGGCATGGCAAAAGTGAGAAATAGAGCGAAAGAAGTTGTGGAAATAAAGAGACGGAGATATAAGAAGGAAGAGCAAGGAAAAATGAGTGAATGCAGAGAGCGGGAAGTTAGATTTGGCAAAACGATGGGAGGACTGAATGTGATGGAAGAGAAAACAGAGATGAAGGTGAAACCCAGTGAAAACAACGGTGAGGGAGACAGTGGAACCTCGCAAGAAGAGTAGACCTAGAGATGATGAAGGGGCAAAGTTGTACTAGTGGGGTGTTCATTTTGAATGTTAGTCTAAATTCATACGCCTTAATCCCGTAAGGGGTGGCCTGTCCCCTGCCGTTACGCTGCCTTCCCCCCCAGCTCTCACATTCCTCTCTCATATACCTCTCCACACTATCCCTTCATCTCATCCTCGGTCTCCCCATCCCTCTCTTTCCCTCAGCCTTACTCACATACACTCTCCTCATTAGTCGTTTGCACTCCAGTCTCTCCACATTGCCCAACCACCTCAGAGTATCTCTCCTAATGCTTTATATCACACCCACCTCCACACCACAACGCTCCTTCACTTCCTCATATGTCAGTCTGTCTCTCCATGTTACTCCACAAGCTCCTCTCAAATAACTAATTTCCTCTGCTCTCACTCTTGACTTGTGTCCTCCCAACAAGATCCAAATTTCGCTTCCATACGTTGGGGTTGGTGTCACAATACTATCATGCAGCGACTTCTTTACTTCCATGTTCACTTCCCTATTTAACACTGCTTTCAAAGAACCAGCAACCTTTCTTCCATGTGTACCTTTTCAAGCACCCTAAACTTCCATCCATATTCATCACACTACTCAAGTTCTTTAACGCACTCACATTTTCCAATTCCTCACTATCCAGCCTCACTGTACATTCAGTGGCTTCATTTCTCTCGAAGACCACAAATTTATTCTTCCACATAATCACCTCTATATTTCGTTTCTTACACACTCTCCCAGACTAATTCACCAGCCTTGCAGTTTTCAATATGATTTATGTAACATTCAGTTTTATTTAGCTTAGGAAACACTTTTTGATTCTGGGGCTTGATGAAAATTTCATTTACTCCTGGACAACTTCGAAGGTTAGTCTAATCTAAACTAAATAAAAAGTCACCATATCGAAAACTTAGTGTCACCAGCGTTATTCGATATTATGCATGTTATGTATCTATACATTGTGATCACCTCCTCTTCCTTCAGTGTCATTTACCTAAAAGTAGTTTATCTTTTTTCCGACTGTGTGTTGACATTTGTAAATCATTTTCATCGGTACATGAAACATTTAAACCTGAATGATCAACAGCTTGTCTGACTCCACAAAAAACAGTATCAGCTGGAATACAAACCTTCTGATGGAAACTAGCGTGCGCTAAAATTTATTGTTATTATTATTTTCATAAATGACAGATAAAGGTTGTGTGTGTGTGTGTGTGTGTGTGTGTGTGTGTGTGAGAGAGAGAGAGAGAGAGAGAGAGAGAGAGAGAGAGAGAGAGAGAGGGGGGGGGGCATGAAATCTTATAAAGCGCCTCTCAGGGTCTGCATCTGCATACCTGCGGGTAGAAGTATGCACTTAACCAAATGTTAACTGAAAGTGTTATTGGGGAAATGTATATTAGACCCAGATCTCCGCCAAGCAACAACAGGGGTTCATAGACTCATTCCAGGCATTGTTTACATAGGGCTCTCTCAGGCTGCCTAGGTGGTCAGAAATTTTCATGAAGCGTTGTTTCGTTACCATATTCTTCCTCTACAAATAGGTATGTTCATTTCTTCAACTTAGGGGAAGAGAAATGGAATAAAGATACAGACATCATCAGCACCATTCGGTCATACCCGGTGCTACACAGACGTTTCCTCCTCCCCTCCATGCCAGATGTGCGCCTTTCTAGCAGCAACTAACCCGCCATTTCTAGGATGATTGACTGACGGCACTGGTAAATGGGTGGGAGGAATCTGAGAAGGGGAAGAGGGTATAAGGACTGTATGGTTAGCGATGGCATATGGCACAAATGTGTGGACCATAATTATCTGAGTGAACGTGCCTCACTAAATGTGAGAGTTATAAGTTAGGCATTAGCTGGTAATGCCTAATCAGGTATAGGGGAAGGTGGCAAATGCTGAATTCAAACGAAAAAATAAAAAAAAATCACCAGGCAAAAAGACGCACCCACAGTGCAACAACTGCGCCACCAACTGGTGTCAGGGCCAACCATTTGACACTCCCCTGTGACTTTAACCTTCGACCAATTACTCTCAAGTTTGATTTGCTTCATCATTACTTGATCCTTGTCTTATCTACGATGTTTGGTCCAGAGTAGATAAAAACTGTTTGAGTTGATTTTGTCGTGTGACCTTAGCCTTTGATCATTGACCGATTGTTCTTAAAAAAAAAAAAAAAATGTCTCTGCCTTACATAGAAAGCTGTACTAAGCTTTTGAAGTTAACATTGCCATTTGACCTTGACCTAAACTCTGTTGCTCGATCCTTGTATTATCATGACTCAACCCTACCTCAAAGTTTGCTTCAAAAGACATATAAACTGTTTTCGTTGTGTTACTAACACACAGAGACAAGGATTGAAATTTTACATGGCCCTGTGTCCTTGACCTTTGGTGATTATTATCAAAACCGAATCCCTTTGATGTTGCCTTACCCTCAACCCATCCCAAAGTTTGGCCAAAATTTGGTAGAACTGTGTAAGTTCACCATGCTATGTCAGACTTTGACCTAGCTTTGCCGTCTTGACTTTTGAACTCTTCTTCTCAGAAGTAATGTTTCAGATCCTTGGTTGATATTGAACCCTTCCACCAAGTTTAGACTAGTATCGGATAAAAAAGAAAATATTTTGTTACTTGTTCCACGACATCGTCAGTAACACATAGGCGACCGGGTAACTGCATGGCCCACAGAACGTTCGGTCTCGACAAATGTATTGTGCCAAGATTGAAATGTAGGCCTACCAGGAGGCATTTTGTGATACTCTGTGTGGAACTTCCTTTAAACTTGGGTAGCAGTCTTCGTTTCTTCAAACCAAAACTCACACCGAGCACACTCTGCCCCTATGTCGCCACCTTGATCTCAGCTGACGGCAGTTCTCACAGTGGAGGTATTGATACTAAGCTACTGCGTGTATCTGTCTTGGGTGTTTTTGCTACATAATGACATTTCAAACTATTACACAGGTCTGCAAAATTAGTCATTGAAAATTGTTTAAATTCTAAGTAGTTTTTTTGTTCATTTATGAACACAGTATTAAATTTCATTTAGGGTGCTTCCATCATATCATATTTTAATACAATATTAAAAAGAAATTTAACTAAAATATATCACATTATATATATATATATATATATATATATATATATATATATATATATATATATATATCTATATATGTCTGTGTGTGTGTGTGTGTGTGTGTGTGTGTGTGTGTGTGTGTGTGTGTGTGTGTGTGTGTATACTTGGAAAAGTTTCTTTCATGGGAGCATCTTCAGACCAACCTGATGGCAGGTGGAGGGAGACCTCTTTATACAGTGGATGCCGACACGTGTCACCAGGTGATTGGTCGGCCAAGAGCGTGTGATGGAAGGAACTCATTCCACCAGTGAGATTACCACACACTTTCGATCGCAGGCTCCTGGCTGACCTATCACGTGATGACACGTCTCACCATCCACTGCATAATGAGGCCTCGCTCCACCCGCCATCAGATGGGTCTGAAGATGTTCCCAGGAAGGAATGAAACGTTACCTAGCACACCAACATTTGGACAGCAACTCAGCCAGTATGAAGGAATATCAAAAGCATTGAGCAGAAATTAAATAATGCATATATATATATATATATATATATATATATATATATCATCTCATCAGCCGTTTGAGTGTTCACTGCAGGACTGGCCTATCCCTACCGCAGTGGAGACGTTACAGCCAATGCATCTCTAACAAGTGGCTTAGGCTGTCTAGTAGAGATTATATGTTGGGTGAGAAGTGCTTGTAGTTGTAATTGTTGTGTTGGAGTGGCTTTGTATTTGTGTATAGTCTGTGAACCAAGTGTAATCGGCCCGCGCAAGCCGACTGGGTGCAAGCATACTTTAGTATGCGACACTGGTTCAACCACAGCACCCCTTGTGTCCGCCAATACATTACGTGGCTAGAAGAACGCTCCCAAGGTATATTACCCTGGCGGGGCGCGAATCTTCGTTCTTCAATGTACGAAAACGCACACTTTACCATTGTGCCACAGAGGCTCCATATATATATATATATATGCAGTGGTTGATAGATATATATAGAATATGAAGGTTACAATATTTAGGAATTTTTTCTTGCAAATACAGTACCAAGTCAAATGTAATTCCTGTCCGAATTTCCTCATCTTTAGCCGTATTCTCGTTGGCGTAGGATATTCAGTGGCATTTCTGTCTCCCCAGTTGTTCACTGTGCCGTAATAATTTCTTGTATACTATTAACAGTTTTTTTTTTTTACATCTTTTCATCCACTGAATGAAGGAAAGGCACGTAAGTTATTCGTAAAACATGTATCGCAAATTATGAGATCTTCTTAAAGTCCATATACCAGCAATTAAAAAACCAGATTCATTGGCGTGGCATTGGTTTCATATTATTCCACCAGGCACGATTATATTCAGTTTTACCCTTCAGTAAGATAATAAATTTGATTATATTCTTGTTCTCTCCATATTATTTTTTGTAACATTAGAGAGACTTTCTTAATTTGGAGGGGACTACAATAGGGGTCTCGAAAATGGGTAAATGAGTCTGACGTAAACAAGAAAAAAAATGCGAAAGATGTCTCAGCGGCGAAAATGGTTGAAACCCAGAGTAAACCTGAAGCACAAAAGTAAATAGGAATTATCCACCTCTCCTGGCCTCAAAAATCAGGCGCCTGGCGTAAGTTTGGGATGAGGTCCATAAATTCGGCACAAGTGGAGGCGCTGGGGTGGAAGCATCAGCTTCCCTTTACTTCATTGTTACGGCCTGGGATCTGCATACACAGGGCGAGGCAAAGATGCCATCTCACGTCGAAAACAGGATGAGGATGGAAAGAGAAAATGGGATGGAAAATAGAGAGGGTGAGAACGGAGGTAGGTTAAGAAGATAATAAGAATGTATTAGAGAAAAGAAGTACAAGGAAGTGGGAATGAGAGAGGGGAGGGGGTAATTGGAATCAGAAATTAGTTTGAATGTGGAATCAGAATGTGTGAGAATAGGTGAAAGAGGAAATGGGTAAGAATGACAGTATGGGTTAGATAAAAGAGGAAGTCAATACATAAGGCATGTGTGGATATAAAATAGGTAGAAAAAGAAATATGTAGCAATAAGGAAGATGCGGACAGAAGGAAAACATTGGAAAAAGAATAGAGGTAAAGTGTAGAGGAGGAAAACAAGGAGAATTGAGATGATAAGTGATTAATGGACTGATGAAAGCACAAAGTGAGATCTGCCATCGATATTTAAGGAACAATTCACGTATGTAGCCCTGTAAGGATGCATTGACCATTGGGTTACCTCCTGTGACTACTGTGTGATTTATTTTTGTAGGAGTGGTAAGGAAAATGTAAAATCCTCTCATGTCCTTTGTTGTGTCACCTAAGAATACACTTCAGCTAATACTGGGACATTTTCACCGTCTTTTATTTTTTCAGGAAGCACAAGCAGTCTGCGGATTCTTTCTATGTCTCTTATTCTTTCTAAAAATAAAAAATGAGCTCCAGCAGACAGTTACTAGTCTCTCTCTCTCTCTCTCTCTCTCTCTCTCTCTCCACACAAAAATGGAAGTTGGGTTCTAGATTATGAAGTTTATTATTGCTGGCCGTATTCTAGGGGAAGATTGGTACATAAAAGAAAAAAATTATCTGCCTTTCTGACCGTCGTGTAGCCATTAGGCGGTCATCTCCCTTCCTCTTCCTCTTTCGTCTTCGTCTTTGCTTACAGTCTCCACCGTCATCTTCCTTCGGTCTTCATCCTCTCTCCATGCCTTTATCTTTGTTTCCTTCATTTACTTAACTTCTTCATACCAATAACGTCATTTAATTTTTCATTCGTCGTATTGTTGAACAGTCTTATTATGCTGAGGAAACATTTTCGAAATTGGAGAGTAAGATGCAGCCCTCATTAACTCTATAATTACCACTGAGCTTTCCTTGGCTTGAGAAAATCGAGAGGAAAATTTGAAAATAACTGTTAACCTGACGTTAAAGATGGGAAGGAACGAGGTAAGGGAGATGAGGAAGCAGACCATTGACGACGGATAAGTATGGACTGATAAGCAATGTACCTAATGTAGAGGACAGCCATTTACACAGTACTCAGATAGTATTCATGATTTGTTAAGGTCCCACCACTTGTAAACCAACAACTCGAAGTGTGGTGCAAATTTGGGCAAAGCTACTGAATATTCGCTCTTCCCATCATGACTCCATTGTACTCTACTCGGTCTGTTTATTTGGTCCTAAAGTCATTAAACATTTTGTAAAACTAATTCCAATTAAATCGAGACAGCCCTATTATGTTCATTCAACAAGCGTTTCACGTTGATTTGGGAGCCTTGTCATTAACGTATCTTACAAAGCTAGTTGTGGAATTCGAGGAGACGTTGGACGTTCCTCGTGATATACAGTAAAGTTACCCTTAGAAGAAAATCAGACTTTTTTTTTTTTTTTTTTTTGAGGCAAGGTCAGGGAAACGGATGTAACTTAAGCCGCATTTGCGTGAGGCTTTAAGGCCAGTTTCCGCTGGTTCATATCGGCCCCATGGTTGTTCTGGTGAGGCAATATATGATTGGTTAAGACAGCTTCAAAGCGGTCCTGCCCCTAACCTGGCCTGCCATAGACCGGTCCTGCAAACAACGATGCGCAGTAGCACTTTACATCAAGGACAGCCACGGGCATCCCATGGCCGGGAAGTAACCACACGATACTACAAATAAGGCAATAAAAATACATATTTCAAAAAATCAGATTTTGAATAACTGACAGCCATTACTGACACTGGAAGGTGATATAATGCAGATGATAAGTGAAAGTTACCTGTGAAGTTTAGTTTGAGAAAGTCAAGCATTTATGTCTGAAATAATGATATAATTGTGTCCGGAGAGAAGAGCAGGGTTTACGAATTTCTATGGATTACTGAAAGCAAAAGACGACACACAACTATTTCCCAATAATTTATGGACGAATACTGCTACCCTTTTCTTCGGTAATTACATTTGCATTTCAGTAGCAATATAAGTTGCACGTCTCCGTCACTTCATGGCGTAATAAGAACCCGATTACCTTCATTGTGATGGTAACAGCATGACGTTTTATCACATATTTTCTATTAAATGACGTAGAAGCAGCCAGTGCGTACGCTGATAACGGCCTTATGTATAGTTCAACTGACTTACGATCATCCTATCTTTTCTGTTTGCATACCTCAGCTGATTTCTTCATGGCCCCATCCATTCCGGTAGGAGCAGCATTGACGATGGGACCGGTCTAAAATCCATTCACTAGCATCTACGACGTCCAGTGAGATGGGACCCTTTTAGATTGGTCTAAAAAATGAAAGAAGCGAGGCTTTAAAAGCCAGAAAAAGAAAAAAAAAATTGAAGCAGGGCGACCCATAGTCGTCCCAGTTGCCGGAAGAGAGACTGTCAACTCGGCTGAGGAAGAACATCCATCACTCACATATCACCATAAAGTGTTCTTCCTGTAGAAACTACTGGACTCCCATTCTTCAGTGCATTATACTGACAACTAATAACACAAAACATTACATGAAGGAACAAACGATTACCTTCAGCTTGAGAAACAGAAGGGATTCTAAAGGGACGCAAATGTTTCATTTGACATAAAGACATATGGTTATATAGCAGTGGTTTATATTAAAGTATCCAGTAGTAATAACAGTATTATAATAATATTGGTAATAATAATAATAATAATAATAATAATAATAATAATAATAATAATAATAATAATAATAATAACAGGAAGGATTCTAAAGGGACGCAAATGTTTCATTTGACATAAAGACATATGGTTATATAGCAGTGGTTGATATTAAAATATCCAGTACTAATAACAGTATAATAATAATATTGGTAATAATAATAATAATAATAATAATAATAATAATAATAATAATAATAATATCTATCTATCTGTCTATAACCAGACGCCTTAACCCTGTATTTGGTGGCTACAAACAAATCGCCTCCATGTCACCCTATCGCCCGCCATTTCGCTGACCTTCCCCCAGCTCACACCTCGCTCTCTCATATACCTCTCCACTCCATCCCTCATTCTCACCCACGGTCTCCCCCTCCCTCTTCCCTCCTCCAGCTCACACACATACACTCTAATCGTTAGTCTCTCGCTCTCTCATCCTCTCCACATGACCTCAATGTATTTCTCCTAACGCTTTCTATCACATCCACAACCACACCAAAACGCTCCTTCATTTCTTCATTTGTCAGTCTGTCTCTCCATGCAACTCCACATACTCCTCTCAGACAAGTTATTTCTACTGCTCTCACTCTTTACTTGTGTCCTTCCAACAAGGTCCAAAATTCGCTTCCATGAGTTAGAATGGGTATCACTGTACTCTCATGCAATGACTTTTGAAATTCCATGTTCATTTCCCCGTTTCTTTACAATGCTTTCAAATAACCAGCAACAATTCTTCCCTGTGGAACCCTTTCAAGCACTTCATCCTACTTCCATCCTTACTCATCACACTACCCAAGTACAGTACTTACACGCACTCACATTTTCCACGCACTCACATCTCGCATTTCCTCACCATCCAGTCTCATTGTACATTCAGTGACTTAATTTCTCTCGATGACCACAACTATACTCTTCCCTTCATTCCCCTTTACATTCCGTTTCTTACACTCTCTCCGAAACTCATTCACCAAGCCTTGCAGTTCCCCTTCGTCTTCACCAGACAATAAAGTATCATCTGCAGACAACAGAACAGGTCGTTTCCAAACGCTGGCGTGTCTCATCAGTGTCGCTCCAACATCCACTGTCCTACCTCGTATCTCGATTATAACACCACCCATATAGAGGTTGAACAACCATGGAGATATGACACATTCCTGTTTCAGTCCAACATCCAGACTGAAAAATTCACTCAGTTCACCATCAACTCCCACTGTGACTCTAGCGCCTCATACACATAAACTCTACAAGGCATTCAACAGCTTCTCATTGACTCCATATATTCTTAATATTTTTCACATTCCTTGTCTATTCATTGTGTCACATGCTTTCTCGAAATCCATGAAAGCCGCATGCAGCTTCTTTCTCTTCTCTAGAAATTTTTCCACTAAAGATCATTGGATGAAAATCTGATCTACACAACCTCCTCCCTTCCTAAAACCTCCCTGTTCTTCTCCAACTAATTCCACTGTTATTTCCCTAACTCTGTCAATAAGTATCTTACCATATACTTCTCCTATTACTCTAAGAAGACAGATGCCCCTGTGATTACTACACACTTGATTTTTCCCTTTTCCTTTGAATAGGAGAATAATTATACCTGACCTACAATCCTCTGGGACTCTACCTTCCTCCCATGCCAATCTGCACATCTACATCCATTCTACGAGTATGTGTCTCCCATTATTATTATTATTATTATTATTATTATTATTATTATTATTTTTATTATTATTATTGTTATTATTATTATTATTATTATTATTATTATTATTATTATTATATTATTATTATTATTATTATTATTATTATTATTATGATTACCATTATTATCATTATCATTATTATTATTACTATTACTATTATTGTTATTATTACTATTATTATTATTAACTAACTGCAGGATTCAAGCGATCTACGAAGTCAAGCCCTCTCACTTTCTCACGCCTTCAGACATTTCTGCTGTTATCATCTTCTTACATTCTTTAACCCTTTCAACACGATTTTCTTGTTACTATGAGAGAACTTGATTCAGTTTTAGGAAAACATTTTATATATAAGGGATTAATGCAAGTCTGGTATATGCGTGTCAGTCAAAAAGTTTCTCAAAGACAGTGCCGTTTGCTGATATATAAAACATCGCACAATTAGTTTCATTTATTCAAGGTATAAATACTCCACGAGCACAGGCTTATCACTGTGGAGGAATCCGTGTGGCCGACCAACTCAGAAAAACTGTTTTCTTGAATTTTTATCATGCCATGCGGGACACCCTTATCTTCCTCTAAGCTGCTTAGCGGTGACACAAGAGGCCCCGAAGTGTTCTGAATCTTGATGTTTACATATAAACTTATACAGGAAAAAAATATTAATCCAGCAAGGTATTTCGTTTCGTGTCACTGAAATTAGTATTCCTTGTAAATCAGAAAGTAAATGTCCCCTAATGTCCTATAATACTGATCTCCCCACACGCCAGGGCTTCAAGGAGATGCTGGAGGCGTATGATATAACCCCCAACTTTCCTCCTACGGCAGGGACGTCACAACTTCCAAGGCGTAAAATCCAATTCCGCGTTCAAGCCTCCTTACACCCACCTTCATCTCGTCGTATTGCCACAGTCCCACTTCGCCCTTTGAATTTTTGCCCCCACCTCAACTCCCAGTATCTTACACTGCCATGAACAAACAGACTGCTCTAGTGGTTCTGCTAAACTGTTTCTACGGTGTCGTGTAGTGAAATTGCTAGAGAGGGATGCTTTCACGTAGCGAGGTTGATATAGAATTAATGGAAGAAATTAGCATAACGTCCCTTAACTACTAGTCCTCCTGGTGGCTCGCTGGAGAAAGACAGCTCTAGTCTACATTCCACCACCATCACGTCCAAATGTAACAAGGACACCACCACCACAACCACCACCACCACCACCACCAATAACAACAACAACAACGACAACAACAACGACAACAACAAATCAACAACAACAACAACTACTACTGCTGCTACCATAGGATCAGCTTTCTTAGACTGCTGTCAGAGTATCACATTCATTTTTGGAGATCACCTTAATATTACAGGGTATGAGAAGGCTAAACCTAACACCGTCAGTTCCACAAGTCTCTCCTAAGCTGATTAAAGTCGACAAGACGGAGAAACGAACTAAAGTGTACGTCATCAGAGTGAAGTGGTTAATCCCATTACTATGAGGATTCCCTTAAGCTTATTAAACTCATCTATGGAGAGGGAGTGACAGACTGCGGTGGGAATGGCAGGCTGTGGTGGGAATGACAAGCTGTGGTGGGAATGGTAGGCTGTGGTGGGAATAGCAGGCTGTGGTGGGAATAGCAGGCTGTGGTGGGAATGGCAGGCTATGGTGGGAATAGCAGGCTGTGGTGGGAATGGCAGGCTATGGTGGGAATGGAAGACAGCGGAGGTAATGGCAGGTTGTAGTGGGAAAGGCGTAGTAATGCCGCGAGGAAGCCACACATTGACGCTGCTTCATTACTTAACTCCTGGTGCGGGAAGGGCGACAAGTTTCCGCCCTCTGCGTTAATGTGCATAAGGCAAGTTTTTATTTTTTTACTCGTGCATGCAGACACCTATTTTACGTAAATTTTTCACTTAAAAACATATGCCCTTCCTGCACTGTCTTCATTACATTAATTCATTCATCACCATCATCATCGTCATCATCATCATAATCATCATCATTAGTGTGCGTCAGTCCTTTGGAATTAGGAAATACAAATGCTTTGCACAACTTTTTCCGTCCAGGGCTTTTCCATGTCACTCTGGCATACAAGGAAATTTCATATGTTCATCTCTATTTTAGTTTACATTTATTGTTACACTATTCACTTATTTATTTATTTGTTTATTTATTTATTTTTTTGCATTCACCCTCCTCCCAACTCGTATCTGACATGTAATTGTGTTATCCTTTATTGGAATCAGTTATCTGATTTGTGAAGAACCTGACCTGCATCTGTGTATTTTGTAACTACAACTACCACATGTTCCGGTTTCTAAGTAGCTTTTCCTTGATCTCTCTCCATAATATACAACGTAGCTATTTCAGTTTTTCTCTAAATACTCCTTAAATTTAAATTCTTAAGACGTTATAGTGGTTCAAGGTTCTGATACATGAACTGCATCATGAGCAACACACTGGTTATTTGTCTTACAGAACGTGAGACTTTTTACTTATTACCTTCTGTGCCTAAACATTTAACATAATACCATCAGAACCTGGCACTATTTACTTAACATCATTTAAATTTGACGTAGTTTACTTGATACCACTTGAACGTGACAGTTTACTTAATATAATCAAAATGTAACATTGTTTACTTAATTCCTTCAGCATGTGAAATCGTTTATTTAATATCATTAGAACGTGCCAAAAATTACTTAACAGCATCCGTACGTTTCACTTATTTTAGCCATAAACGGCCAAAAGTTGTCTGCATTGCCACTGAGTAGTCTATCTATCTATCTCTATACCTAGGCTGCTTCCCCCAAGGAAAGGGAGGTAGCCGAGATAGGACGACACACTCCCAATTTATAACACATTCATTCACATCTTAGCCCCAAAGGGGAGAAGAGACAGATCCTCACAGTACCACACCGCACGAAGGTCAACTATGCAGTGCAGTCAGTGACATCCGCAGCAGGGCCCAACAGCAGAGCTGGTTTACCCCTGCCACATCATAATGGATCCATTCCCTTACATGCACTTGACCTGATCAGCTGATCAGACAAAATGGGGGGGGAATAACCCCTCAGGGCTGCGTCATTCACAATTTCTCTCCATTCATTCCTATCACGCACAGCCACTCTTCCTTGTTCAACAGACATCTCTCTCGCATCCAATGCTCTCTTCACACTGTGCATCCATCCTATTCTGGTCTTCCTCTCAGCCGTACACTTCTCACATCAGATCTTGTTATTATTTTCACCAGTCATTCATTATCTGCCCCTCTCCCGGTGACGACTCAGTGAGTTGCCTGGAAACACTGACTGACTCACTTCTTCTTCATTTCTGCAACATTCGCAGCCTTTCCTCTAACTTTCTCTCTGTTTAACATCACCTCTCCTCTTCTGAACATCAACTTCTCTTTTTAACCGAGACTCAGCTGTCTGAGGCAACTGACGGCAAACCCTTTTCTGTATCCTACTTTCTCTATACTCATTTCAAAGCCAAAGGTGGCTGTTGTGTATATGTACACAACGACTTATCTTGCTCTCGTGTTCTTGAACTTGATTCTTCTGAATTCTCTACTCTCTGGCTTCGGCTTCCCTGTCATTCTCTGACTAAAAATATCTGCACTGTTTACTTATCCCCAAATTCTACTGACTATGAAAAATTCTTCAACTATCTTACTTCTACGATGGAACATATTCTATCCATTTCTCCTTTCTCTGAAATCTCCATTCTAGATTTCAATGTTAACCACCACCTTTGGCTCTCCTGTCCTTTCACTGATCCACCTGGTGAAGAAGCCTACATCTTTTCTATCCTTAATGACCTAGAGCAGCTTGTACAGCACCCTACCCGTATCCCTGACCGCCTTGGAGTGAGCTCCAACAAATTTGACCTCTTCCTTACAACTAATCCTTCTGCTTACACTGTTAATCTTTTCTCTCCGTTGGGCTCCTCTGATCACAACCTTATTACCTTAACCTGTCCTATCGCTCCGGTACGGCCTGTGGACCCTCCAAAGAAACGCGGACTGTGGCACTTTGGAGCTGCAGATTGGGGGGCCCTTAGCAGTACTTCTTTCATTTTCCCTGGAATGATTATTGCTTCCATGGCCGGGAGCCATATGAGTGTGCCTTGCACATTACTTAAGTTATTCTCTCAGGCATGGAAGCATACATTCATTTCTCATATCCTCTGACTAATGCAAGAAAGCCTTGGTTTAATTGCACTTGTTCTAATGCTGTCCGCAACAAGGAGAAGGCCTATAAAAGGTACCAGCACCAACCCACCCTTGAATCACAATTTTTTTATGTTTCTGCCCGGAATCGTGCTAAGTCTGTTCTTCACTCTGCTAAAATAATTTCATCTGCACTAAATGCTCTCAACTCTCCACCTCGAATTCTTCCCGCTCCTTCTGGCACCTTGCCAAAATCCTTTCTAACAACTTTACCTCATCATCCTTCCCTCCTCTTTTCTACTCTGATGGCTCTGTAGCTATTCCTTCTGATAAAGCAGACCTCTTCACTCAGACTTTCTCCCCCAATTCCACCTTAGACGATTCTGGTGCTCGTCCTCCATCACGTCCCTCCCTCTGACTTCCTTGGGCTGACATGAAAATTTCTTCAGCTGATGTATTTTCTGTCATCACTGGCCTCAGTACTAGCAAGGCATATGGGCCTGATGGAGCCCCTCCTGTTGTCCTCAAGAACTGTGCTTCTGTGCTTACACCCTGCCTAGGTAAACTCTTTTCCCTTTGTATATCAACTGGTACCTTTCCTTCTTGCTGGAAGTTTGCTCTCATTCAGCCAGTCCCAAAGAAGGGTGACTATTCCCAACCCTCTAACTATCGTCCAATTGCTTTAACATCCTGTGTTTCAAAAGTTTTTGAGTCTATTCTTAACACAAAAATTTTAAAGCATCTTTCCTATCACGACCTTCTTTCTGATCATCAGTATGGGTTGTCAGGGACGCTCGACTGGCGATCTTCTCGCCTACCTTTCAGAATCTTGGTCATCCTCCTTTCGGGACTTAGGCGAAAGCTTTGCCATTGCACTTGACATCTCAAAGACTTTTGGTCGAGTCTGGCACAAATCTTTATTTTCCAAACTGCCCTTTTGCGGTTTCTATCCTTCTATCTGTGCCTTCATCTACAGCTTCCTTTCTGTTCGTTCTATAGTCGCTGTTGTAGACGGCCATCGTGCTTCTCCCAGATCTATTAACAGAGGTGTTCCTCAGGGCTCTGTCCTATCACCAACTCTCTTCTTTCTATTCATCCATGATCTTCTAAGCTGTACATCTAACCCTATCCACTCGTGTGCTGATGATTCCATCCTTCACCTTTCCAGTCGGTTCCAGCAACGTCCATCCCAGCAGTTACTTCAACAAATAAGGGATGAGGCTCTGGCACTCCTAATGTCTGACCTGGCTTGTATCTCTGACTGGGGTAAAAATAATCTTGTTGTTTTTAATGCATCTAAGACTCAGTTTTTACACCTATCAACGTGACAAAATCTTCCACAGGAGTACCCACTAAAATTTAGTAATATCCAGCACAATCCAGCATCATCCTTGAACAAGCTTGGGGTTTCATTCACTCGGGATTTATCTTGGAAAGATCCTATTACATCTCTGGTAAAATTTGCTTCCAAGAGATTAGGTGTGCTAAGCCGACTCCGTTCCTTCTTTACCCCTCCACATTTGTTGACTTTATACATGGGATTTATTCGCCCCTGTATGGAGTACAACTCTCATGTGTGGGGAGGCTCCCCACATACAGCTCTTCTCAATAGGGTGGAGTCAAAGGCATTCGTCTCATTAACTCTTCTCCTCCTACTGGCTCCCTTCAACCTCTGTCTGTTCGCCGCACTGTTGCATCTTTATCTCTTTTCTATCGCTACTTCCATGGTCATTGCTCCTCTGAACTGTCTGCTTGCATCCTTCCACCTCTAGGACAGGTGCGTAGCATCCATCTAGCAATAAACTCTCATCCATTTTCTGTCCAAGTCTCTAATGCAGGAGTTAGTCGTTACTCCCAGTCCTTCATTTATGCAACAGTTCAACTCTGGAACTGTCTCCCTCTGTCTGTATTTCCTACTTCCTATGATCTCCAGTCTTTCAAACACAGTGTGTCCAGACATCTCGAAATGAACAGATCTTGAACTTGGCTCTCTTTCGTGTTGTTGTTTTTTTTCTTAAAGGAACTGTTTTGCGGAGTCGTAGCCTTTGGTTCCTTCTTTCTCGCATTAAAAGAAAGCAAAAATCCATTCTCTACATATGCCCAAACCACCGCAACGCCCTCTGCTCAACACGATCATCCATCTCCCGAGCAACTCCAGTTCACCTTTGCACTTCATCATTTCTCACTCGATCCATACCAGTCACTCCACACATACCCCTCAGACACCTCATCTCCATTACATTCAAACTTTTCCTCTCTGCTACACCCATATTCCAAGTTTCAGCCCCATTGAATAGTACAATGCATAATTATCTGCCCGCCGTAGATGAGTTTGGTTATATTCATAATCATCTCCAAGAATGCCTTCTTCGTCATTCTGTTTCAATAATAATCTGTTTTTGCTAATCATCTGATCAGAAGATCTCATCAGAACAATAAGCTACAATTTTTTGTCATTCATGGATCTGGACAACATTTTGCCAGATAATTATCATGTTTCTTCTATTATCATGACATCGAATTGCTCTCCTCGGTGAATTATTTTCAACTTTACAAATGCCGTTATCGTAAGTAAATTCTTTGACTGCAGTAAGGCTTCTTAAATTCTGATGCTCATACATTGTTTGGTTATTAATTTGACTTTGATTTTGTTTTACTAAGAGAAAATCCTGCAGAGATGGCTTGACTAGTCTGCGTCTCATGTCGAGCTCCTAAAATGAGGTGGGGATATATTTAAATGGTTTCGTAAAACAAGAGATACACCCATCTTTTACCATTTTCATTTTAGTTCTTATCCACACATATCTGTGCATGTGTGCAACAATACATTAATTTCTTAATTATGAACACTTTTGACGGGTGTTCTTCAAATTAGTTTGCCAAGTTGTCAAAGAAAAACTTGACTTATCACAGACGACAACGATTTGAGCAGATCGATCTTCATTTTCTGCTCATTTCTTATTCTTTTTGCCAAAAATGACGAGGAAAGTAGCCAGAATGTTGCGAGGCTTATCACCAAGCTGGGAGGAAGAAAGAGACAGGAACGAGCAGACAGTCAGGAAATTTCTTGTAGCAGCAGGTATAAACGTCAGGACTTTATCCAACTTAGTCTGGCAGAATTTTGCTGGTAAAGTACAGTACCAAATACCAAGAAACAATACTGATACAGAATGAGTTATCAATCCCCACTAAATCAACACCCGAAGTACAGAAATAATATTACTGTACATACCTCAGCATGGTACTAATGAGTGAAGGAGGGGGCAACACAGCCTTATCTATTAAACAACGCACATGTGCATAACAATTTCCATAACACTTCCCTCTTCATGTGGTTATTCACATTTCAAGCTCTATAGATGCTATGGTACTGTCATTTTCACATGGTTTATTCACTTTACTTTCCTGCAATTTTTTTATAAGCACATCTCATTACCACTATCGAACCCTGTGGTAGCTGGTGGTGACCAACCTTCATGCAATTAGTTTTGCTGTCTACTTCTTCCATTCATCCATTATCATTATTTTCCTGTCTTCACCCCTCTCTTCCTGTGTTTCTTCCATCTTTCCTGTCATTTTTTATTCCTGATCTTTCCATTTCACGTGGCTCTACAATCAGTGACAAGCCTAATGGTTTCCTGTAACTCTAGAAGTCATTCACAACAATGGATGGTAACCATATAACCAAATAATGATGTGGTGTGGAGCCTACTGCTGTCCCCCCGTTAACTGGATGGAGAGACAAATGCAGCATCCATCCGGGAACCAAACGTCCACACTCTATCCCACACTTCACTGTGGCAAGGCGCTGTCTGCTGCAAGGCAACATTGGTTCACTGCACAAGACGACACTGCAGGGGTGATTGCTTATGTTGGTGAGTCTGCATGACCATACAGACCGGGCCTCCTCAACAACAACAGCAACTACCCAAACTATCTAGTTCATCTTTAATCTGATATTCCATTGTCTACTTTATCTACCTTATCTATCTACCTACCTTATCTCCTCTCTCTCTCTCTCTCTCTCTCTCTGCACACACATCTGAAGTCCTCCTCATCCCTCAGGCAGCTCTCCACCCGCAGTGGCCTTACTTTTATCCTCTTACTCTCTTTTACCTCCTCCCTCCTTTCCCATGATCTTTTGGTCTGGTCTTCTGCAATATTTCATCTTCAATTTTTGTGTTATCTTTTTTCTCATACATAATATTTTCAAAACTTCTCTGATCGTTTTCTCTTCTGTCTCAGCATTATCAAACTATTTTGGTTTTCATCCTCTGCCGCAGACTAGCATTTGAACTCAAGTACCATCCATTTAACACGTATTAAGCTAAGTTCATTACTGTTCGAGCAAGCAAGCGGGGAAACTATACTACATGTAGCTGGGGGTTAACGCACAGCATTGAAACTATGCTGCCTTAGAAACAATTAAAACTGCAGTGAATATACTCATATGAACAAGTAATAGGTAATATATAAAGTGAGGGTTTGACAGATAGCCGCTATTTTGCTGAAAAAAAAAAAAAAGGCCAAAAAGCACCATGTGTGGTGCAAAATCTGAGCTACTTCAGAAACTTACAACTACAAAGAATATATGCACATCGATGGAAAGCTTATGAAAAAGTAATTGGTGTTATTTACGATCCTTAAAAAAAAAAAAAAAAAAATCGCAACTGTATGACTAAGTCTTCATGCCCCTCCCCCCCCCCAAAAAAAAAAAAAAAATAGGGCACCAAAACTGGATTATCTGATAAACTATATAGGCTATAGCAGACCTACACACATGGCTGGAAAACTTCAGGAAAAGTATTATGGTTTACTTAAGTATGTCTGCTTATTTAAAATACTAAACTGTTCATTGCCATCTTGCAAGTGAGATGGCACATGTCTTCTTTTCACTACAATACCAGAAATAAGCTTGGCATCCCTACAACGATTCACCCTTTGAAATATAATTCCTTTAATTTTATGATGTATGCTGTATCTTTCACCCACTTTAATTTGTAAACATTCCTAAGGCTTTTCTTAGTTCACCGTTAATCAGATTCACAAATTTGGTTCTCACTGATAGTCTACAGATTTCCTTAATATAATCCCTCTGCAATATTTTGATTCCGATTACAGCTTCCTCTTATCTTTTTGGTCATTTATTATATTTTCAAATAAGGCACAAATGGTACGCAAGTAATCCCAGTCTGCACTCTTTGTGTTTAGCGCCTTTTATTTACATCTACGAGTACATCGAGATTGTCTACACTGTCCTTCGCACTACAAGCTGAACGAACACTACACCTACATAACCACCTGACATTTCACTTGGCATAAATTTCTGGTGTAATGGCAACGGAAAAACTATCTAAAGCTGATTTTAAAGATATTTTTGTTCATAATGACTACTTAATCCTTAAGTCACCTGAGGGGCCTTTTGTTTCCTTGGCTTCGTCTGACGTTTTTACTCGCCACTGCGAAGCCTCCCGAGGTCTGAGGGTTAAGTTACTACGTCGTGCTCCTGTTTATATGAGAGCTGACAGAGTAAGACTGATGCTTGTGTAAACCTCACATACACGAGAGATCCAGCGCCTTTTTATATATAGTTCATTCACACGCAGATGATGACTTTTTGCATAAAAATAAAAGATTAGAATAATAACCACGTGATTTACCTCACAAAGCGACTATAGTTGTGAAGTGTAGGTATCTGGCTACTCTATATGAGCTTTTTTTTTGGGGGGGGGGGGGGCATGTTCGCAGTGTTCTGCGCTCCATGTTTGACTTTGACACTACGTTATACCAAAATACTTTTTTTTTTTTACACAGAAATAATACAGTAATGCTCTTAGAATCATATTTTTTGCGACACTTCCCAAGAAACAGTACATTATAAAGGCACAACCGGGTGCTGTCCGCAGCCTTTCAACGTGGGCTTAAGGCTCTAAGCCACTTTTCCATGCACATGAGTGTCTGACTGTCCCCGATTTGAGCAGATCAGTAAGAACTGCAGAAAATTAAAGCATAATCGCAGAGTAGCCAAGTTCCTAAAGGTCTTACATCAACCACCGGCACTGCAATATAAGCCTAGCCAAATGTCATTTAAAACCAATGTTCTTCGGCCAATTTCTGAAGTAGTCCTGGAAAAACAAGATGAAGGTTTTTAAATTATACAGGTTCCCTAAAAGACAACTTGCAGAGCTCAGCAGAACTATACGGGAGCCATTTTATTTGCAGAGCCGTTCTCTTTGTCGCATTTCTCATCTACAGGTTTACTAAATATTCCAATTTCAAAGTGACAATCAGCTTAAAGCAAAACTACAGTTCTGCAGGGGTCAAAGGGAATATCCAAGGTGATTAAGAAAAAATTGTGATGGCTTTAGAGTAATAAACATCTACATAATTACAAAAAGGTACAGCACACCGTTTATGGCACTAGGCAAAGGAGAAAGAACTAGAAATAACAAGAAGCGGTGCCGAAGCACATGAAACCCATCCCCTGCAGTCATTTTAGTGGTGACGAATAAACACAACAGGATATCTAGTCAAAGACAACACATAAATTTGGAGTAATTCGGGTGAAAAATCACTGTTTTCTGCTCTTTTGAAATTTTAAGCCTAATCCACCTGACATTGACCCCTTACCGCGAACTAGGGGCTGACCCCCCTGGTGCATGTAATAGGATGCAGATTTGAAAGATACACCTTTAGCTTTTGGTTTCATGTCGATATGACGAATTTGAAAGAAGTTATTGTGAGAAAACAATTTTTACCTGTCCCCTTTCTCTTACATTTTTTGGCCCTACAGCCTGGGTCTTGGCCCAGTTTGGCCCAAAATTAAATCAAGTGATCACAAGGTCATAGTCCATCATCCCTCTAATTTTAGTCAAAATCACACCAGTTGTTTTCGTGTAAAGTTATTAATAGACAGACAAACATACAAAAACAAACAGACAACCCGAGTGATAACAGTACCCGTCCCAGAGCCTCTCCGGGTCGGGGACGGGTAAATATATACCATCTCTTTGTGTATCATGAGCTACAACGTAAATTTTATTAATGTACGCATTCAATATCTTACAGGTACATCAAAAATAGAGTACGAAACATTTGACAGATACAAAAAAGCTAAAGGACACTAATGGCTTACAGTATATAAAAGTATATAAACTATGTAAAAGATTTAAAAATAACAACATAAAGACTCTTCGTGCATCGTGAACTAGCATTCATAGCGAACAAAAAAAAAAAAAAAAAAAAATACAGTAGTTGAACATTTCATAAAATACAAAAAAGTCGATCACACAGTATGGTTTACGGCAAATGTAAAACTAAAAGAAATTATATATATATATTGTTACATAGCCTATGATTTCATCATCCTTTGTGTAATTCTAACGTACAGTATGCTGCATGTTTGATCACGAGCGTGTTCTACCTCACTCCCCCCCTCCTCCCTTATAGTAGAGTAAGTCGTTCTTTCTGTTGTTCAGAGCAGGAGTGTCAACTCTTTGTCCCCTCTGGCTTCATTTGCGCGTCCTTCTTACAAGTTGTATCAAGCTCTGCCGGCCCCTATATAATGAGCTCAGTCTCTGCATTATTGCCACTTAGATCTACTCCTCATTTTGTTCACATCTCTGTCCTCCCCTGTACAGTTGTTATTATTGTGAGTGCTCAGGAAGTCTCCAACCATCTAGCAGCTGTGTAATTTGAGTATAAGTGTTATTACATTTTTTCTTGTACTGTATAGCATAAGTTGTTAATTCGTAGGCCTAGTGAGGTTTTTGTGCTTAATGTAAAGTTTTACTGTCAGCCATTATTAATAATATTTTGCATCTGTAATAATATATCATGCATTCACTGAGTATTATCTGGTATTTTCATTTTATCAGGGCTGACTTAGATAAATTTACTCATGCTTATTTCGTGTTAATAGAGGCTATTGCAGTTAACCATATATTTAACCTGTTATTTGCCATTACATTATCCTTATGAGTCCTGAATGTTTTGTTGTTAGTTTGAGCATTAAACTTTAACTTGTAATTTTACCTAACTCTTTTGTTTTGAACCTGGAACTTTACGGGACAGTAGTGATTTTTAATATTCTCACTTAAAGTGTACATTATCTTTCTCTGTTCCGTAACATAAATTTGGCGACCTCTTATCAGGATATTCAGGATATTATCATAAGGATATTGCTTGATAATTTGTGACTGTGATTTATTCATGATGTCTACTGTTACTACGCTTGATGAAGCCAAAGATTTTTTGTCAAATGTGCAAACAGTGTGTGATGTAGAAAACAGAACAAAGAATGAACTGAAGCTTGTTGCTCAACAATTGGGAATTGCTGTTCACTCTCATCATGCTAAAGATCAAATTGTTGACATGATTAATGAAAGCTTGTTTAATGTAACTCCTCGAAATGAGCAAACGCAGATTGAATTAGCTAAGTTACAGCTAGCCCTGCAGGAGGCTCGTGCTAAGGAGGCTGAATTTCAGGCAAAAGCTAAGGAGGCTGAGGCACAAGTTGAAATTGCTAGGATTCAGGCAGACCATGAGTATCGCATGAAACAAGGTGGAACTGGATCATCTAGCTCTGATGATTTTGATGTGGCTAAAAATGTTAAACTTGTCCCTCCTTTTAATGAATCTGATTTAACTAAGTATTTTCAGTTGTTTGAGAGGGTAGCTACAGGTTTTAATTGGCCCAAAGAGTATTGGCCAGTACTCCTTCAAACTGTTCTCACCGGTAAAGCTCAAATAACTTATGCATCTTTGCCTCAGAATCAATCTGATAATTATGATGTCGTTAAGAGCTTGATTCTTAAGGCCTATGAGCTTGTTCCTGAAGCCTATAGAGTAAAATTTAGGACAACTTATAAGCAAGATAAGCAATCCCATGTTGAGTATGCAAAAATCAAAGAAGATCTGTTAGAGCAGTGGTTAAATTCTAAGAATGTGGATTCTGATTTTGGTAAATTTAAGCAGATGATTTTGCTGGAGGACTTCAAAAGGTGTATTAATAAAGATGTAAGCCTATATCTTGATGAGAAAAGAATAGATAATTTGTCTGATGCTGCAGTTTTAGCTGATGAATATGTCCTCACTCACAAGAGATATTCTAAAGAAAAAGGGAAAGCTGAGAGTAAGTACGTTGCCTCTACTCAGAGTACAGGTAACAGGAAAGAGAATAAAGATGATGTTTCTCAGGAAGTAAATACCAGCTTCACCTTTAGATTTCAGAAAAGTAAATGTACAGCTCCGGACAGATGAAACGGCTACACCCCATCCACCAGCGACTTGGTTTGGGTCTCAGTGGTTCTGGTAACAGTTGCAGGTGGAGGGAGGGGGGATGTGGGAGGGTGAGGAGGGGAGAAATGTGGGCGGAGTTATATAGGGGTAGTGTGGGAGGGTGAAGAAGCAGCACAGTCTGGCTGGTGGGAGGGGGAAACGAATGGTTGGGTAGCGGAGACGAGAGTCTGCTGGAGGGTAAGAGAGGTGAGTGTGATTAGATGAAAAGAAATTACAAAAAATGAATTATTATAATATCTGCTGCATATATTGCATTTTATCTACTGAATAAAAACACTGTCTATTATTCACCACCGTATTTGGGTATCCTACTCATTATTATTATCCTTTGGATATTAGGCAATAAATAAAGATATTGGACGGTCTTTCGGACCCGAACCAATTTTTTCATAACTTTTTTCTTCAGCTATTTCCGTATTCCTATTATCACTCGTGCTTGAAGTTCCCCTTTTTATCACTTTCTCCTACGCCCTACATTTTTTTTTTAGGCATAAGGCAGTTTAACTTTCTCTTTAAATAACCATATTTGTCAACAAATATTCCTTTCATTAATCTATTTAATTACCTGTTTTCTTTCAATATGCATTTGTCTAATAATGGGTGTTACACCTTAATTGGCGCCGCTATTTGACGTTTTGAATAAATTTGGTCAAAATTTACGCATATACGAATTGCAGTCTCTCTCAAGTAGGCTGGCAACCTCACACATCCTCCCCCCTGCTTTCTCCTTCTCTCGCCACCCGTTCCCTCCTTTCCTTTTGTAGCACTGTTTATCTAATCTTTCTCATATTTTTAACCTCATTCCTGCTTACAAACTTTTAGTGCCATAGGAATTTCTCCCTTATCACCTACAGTCCTACTACATGAAAGTGGAAAAAACTGCCATCGAGAAAAGAATAACTGGAAATTTATGGCGAAGGTTACGATATTAGTTATTTAGAATGAAAGTGTTGGCAGATACGCATTCTTGACGTGATTATCACAGACACAGCATTTCGCCTTCGTAAAACAGAAGGACTATAGGTTTCATGCATTACCTCCTTACGTCCAGCATTACTGTGCAGAACGCCATGTATAACACATTAAGGACCACAAGGACAGTACTGGTAGTCATCGTGATTCTCATGAATCTCTCCATAGGCTATTGAAAACAGTGCTTTATGCTCAACTTCAGAATTATGTTCTCATCATGGCAATGATAGGCAAAGATAATAAAAACAATATATACAACCAAATTATCATTTATACAACAAAACTCAAACTGCCTCCGTGCTACCTGAAAAAAATTAAATACCTGATCATATATATATATATATATATATATATATAGATAGATAGATAGATAGATAGATAGATAGATGATGCCATGTCGTAGCGCTTAAGGGAATAACAGGGATGACGACGGTGATAATTGTCGCAACGGAACGAGATGAAAGGAAAATTTTCTCTACCTGAAGTAAATTCTAATGGACAGTAATAATTCGAGACCCCGTTTATTGACAATAATTTTTATAGATCTGCATGTCGCCGTTATTGCGTCTCGGAACATTTCGGTAGATGATATAACTGATATAAATTGATAAATGGGTAGAGAGATATCCTTATCGTCTATATTACGTGATAAGTATGATATAGTAATGATAATCTGGCCTGATAGAGTAAATCTTGCTGTGACGGAAGGGTATTTGTAAAGCGAACTAATTTATACCACAGACTGTATCAGAAGTGTTTCTTCTTCGTAAATTGAAGCTCGATGAATACTCTAGACTGTATGCCAGGAAGCAGGTGACCTTGGTGTTTCTTATGAGGGATCCGGTTCGTGGCATAGTATGGAGGATGCATAGAGCTCAAATTTATCAAATAGATAGTATCCTCGTAACTGGCCACCTCTTCACCCACTTCCTGAAACTCAGACATGGAGTACCGGGGTGAGAATAACGCCATAATGACTAATACACCACAAACACATGGATATTTATACATCAACGAGAAACGACTGTGGTTCACTTGTATTTTCTATGGACTGCAATAAACACCGATACTCAGGGCACACCACCAGTTCCATGTTTTGTCAGTATATACTGAGATGAATGATTCTAACCGAATCAGGTAGATCCTCTCCGTCAACTGAGACAGTGGCATACTGACATGTGAATTAATTGTCATGTCTGGTTATTATTTAGAAATAGTAAAAAAAAATAATGACTTTTTGTTTACCTGTAGAAACAAATAAAATAGTAGTTAGAGGACAAACTTGTGCCACGTGACACTATGCGAAGTCCTTAAGTTTGCTGCCATGAACAGAGGATCATGTATTTAATTTCTTCAGGTTACATGTGATTGTGTGAGCTGGTTACACCGTTGAGACTGCAGCACGGAGGCAGTTTGAGCTTTGTTGTATAATAAATGATAATTTGGTTGTATATATTGTTTTTATTATCTTTGCCTATCATTGCCATGATGAGAACATAATTCTGAAGTTGAGCATAAAGCACTGTTTTCAATAGCCTATGGAGAGATTCATGAGAATCACGATGACTACCAGTACTGTCCTTGTGGTCCTTAATGTGTTATACATGGCGTTCTGCACAGTAATGCTGGACGTAAGGAGGTAATGCATGAAACCTATAGTCCTTCTGTTTTATGAAGGCGAAATGCTGTGTCTGCGATAATCACGTCAAGAATGCGTATCTGCCAACACTTTCCTTCTAAATAACTAATATCGTAACCTTTGCCATAAATTTCCAGTTATTCTTTTCTCGATGGCAGTTTTTTCCACTTTCATGTAGTAGGACTGTAGGTGATAAGGGAGAAATTCCTATGGCACTAAAAGTTTGTAAGCAGGAATGAGGTTAAAAATATGAGAAAGAATAGATAAACAGTACTACGAAAGGAAAGGAGGAAACGGGTAGCGAGAGAAGGAGAAAGCAGGGGGGAGGATGTGTGAGGTTGCCAGCCTACTTGAGAGAGACTGCAATATATGCGTAAATTTTGACCAAATTTATTCAAAACGTCAAATAGCGGCGCCAATTAAGGTGTAACACCCATTATTAGACAAATGCATATTGAAAGAAAACAGGTAATTAAATAGATTAATGAAAGGAGTATTTGTTCACAAATATGGTTATTTAAAGAGAAAGTTAAACTGCCTTATGCCTAAAAAAAATGTAGGGCGTAGGAGAAAGTGATAAAAAGGGGAACTTCAAGCACGAGTGATAATAGGAATACGGAAATAGCTGAAGAAAAAAGTTATGAAAAAATTGGTTCGGGTCCGAAAGACCGTCCAATATCTTTATTTATTGCCTAATATCCAAAGGATAATAATAATGAGTAGGATAACCAAATACGGTGGTGAATAATAGACAGTGTTTTTATTTAGTAGATAAAATGCAATATATGCAGCAGATATTATAATATTTCGTTTTTTGTAATTTCTTTTCATCTAATCACACTCACCTGTCTTACCCTCCAGCAGACCCTCGTCTCCGCTACCCAACCATTCGTTTCCCCCTCCCACCAGCCAGACTATGCTGCTTCTTCACCTTCCCACACTACCCCCTATATAACTCCGCCCACATTTCTCCCCTCCTCACCCTCCCACATCCCCCCTCCCTCCACCTGCAACTGTTACCAGAACCACTGAGACCCAAACCAAGTCGCTGGTGGATGGGGTGTAGCCGTTTCATCTGTCCGGAGCTGTACTTATTGTAGTAAGCTTGGTCATACTACGGAGAAATGTTTCAGGAGACAGCGTGATGTGAACAAAAAGGAGTCTTTAAATGTTCAGTCAATTGGTCTAGTGTCCACCCTTGAGAGTTCCCAGAATTCTTTAACTGAGTTAACTGAACCTGCTTTGAGGGGTAAATTAAATCCTCATGACGAAGCTCCTCTTTTGAGCAGTAACGTGGGTGACACTCTCAAGAGTTCATGTGCTAATTTCCTGTCTGATGGTTTTGTCAGTCCTCTGGACAGAAATGACAGGAAATCAGTTATAATATATCGTGATACAGGTGCTTGCCAATCCCTTATGCTGACCAGTGTTCTAGGCTCTAATGTTAATTCCTCTGATGAAACTGTAATCTTACAAGGTGTAGGGAATAATTACTTCTCTGTCCCTCTGTGCAGAGTGAATTTAGAGTCTGGTTTTGTTAATGGTTCCGTTATGGTTGGGTTGGTTGAGACACTTCCAATGTCAGGTGTAACTTTCTTACTTGGAAATGATATTGGTGGAAGTCAAGTGTGTCCAGCTCCTCAGGTGTCTAGTGAGCCAGTGGCTGCGACCCAGGATTGTGATGTCCCTGATGTGTTCCCTGCATGTGTTGGCACTAGGGCTATGTCTAAAGTTACTGGTGACTTAGAGGATAATGATGATGATGATGTTATCCTAGCTGACACTTTTCTTGCTAATTTGGACCACTCACCAGATAAGGCAGTACCCCGTAGTGTTGATAATTTGTCTCGTCAAGAGTTGGTTGAGTTGCAGGTTGCTGACCCTGAGTTGAAAGGTCTAGCTAACTCTGCTTGCAGTGAGGAAGAGTCAGCTGGTGCTTCTACTTGTTATTATATAAAGTCAGGAGTACTTATGAGGAAGTGGAGACCCCCAACAGCATCAGCCGATTGTGAATGGGAGGTTGTACATCAAGTTGTCATCCCTCGTGTTTGTAGGCAGGATATCATTAGAGTGGCTCATGATTCCAGTTTGGCAGGACACCTTGGAGTGAGGAAGACTGTGGCACGCATTTTGAAACACTTCTACTGGCCAGGTATCTTCAGGGATGTTTCCTGGTATTGTAAGTCTTGTCACACCTGTCAAGTTGTGGGGAAGTGTAATCAGACCGAAAACGTTGCACCTCTAGTTCCCATTCCTCTTTTTGAGGCGCCATTCACCCATGTGTTGGTGGATATTGTGGGCCCTCTTCCTAAGACTTCTTCAGGATTTTCTGGTGTGTTGACCCTGATTGATATGGCTACTCGTTATCCTGAAGCCATTCCACTTAGAAATATCTCAGCAAAGAACGTGATTAAGGAAATGCTAGGGTTCTTCACAAAGTTTGGTCTGCCCAAGGAGGTACAGTCCCACCGGGGAAGTAATTTCATGTCAAATGTTTTCAAGCAGTCTCTGAAAGAGCTGGGCATCACCCAGATCACGTCTTCAGCTTACCATCCCCAGACCCAAGGAGTGTTGGAGAGATGTCATCAAACACTCAAATCGATCCTCAAGAAATACTGTTTGGAACATCAGAAAGACTGGGATAAAGGTCTTCCATTTGTTGTATTTGCCGCAAGAGAATCTCCAAATGAATCACTGGGCTTCCCACCTTTTGAACTACACTTTGGCCATGAAGTAAGAGGACCCCTTATGCTACTCAAGGAATGCTGGCTGTCGGAGGAAGATGACGTCAACCTGCTGGAGTATGTGATGAAGTTCAAAGAACGGCTGTCCACTGCTTTACAGCTGGCGAGAGAGAATTTAGGAGCTGCTCAGGAGAAGCTGAAGACTTGGTATGATAAGAAGTCCAGGTTATGCCACTTTCAGCCAGGAGATCAGGTTTTGATTCTGCTACCGGTGCATGGGCAACCTCTTCAAGCCAAGTTTAGTGGTCCTTATTTCGTGGAGAAGAAACTCAGTGATGTCAACTATGTCATCGCCACACCAGATCGTAGAAAGAACAAGCAACTTTGTCACATCAACATGCTAAAGTTATATCACATGCGGGACGAAAATAACCCAGTCTGAACTGTAGCTGTTCCACCCGAGTCTGCAAGTGAAGCTCTCCCATGCAGTATGAGCCTGAGTGATAGTTTGGGGAAGAATCCTGATATCATGAATGATCTCCAGACTAAGCTTTCTCATCTACCTCCCGAGGAAAGGCAAGAGTTTTCGGCATTACTGCAGGAGTACCCGCAAGTGTTCCGTGCTACTCCAGGAAGAACCACTGTGTTGATGCATGATGTCGATGTTGGAGACGCAAAGTCGATTAAATTGCCTCCTTACCGTGTGAACCCAGTGAAAGTTCCTCTCATCCAGAAGGAGCTTGGCTACCTGTTGGAGCACAAGATGAGCCCTGTCAGAGCGAGTGGAGTTCTCCTGTCACTCTAGTCCCTGGTCACAGCGGCTTTGCATCGACTACAGACGTGTTAATCAGATAACCAAAACAGACACTTACCCTCTCCCTCGCGTGGAAGATTGCATAGACAAGATCGGAAAGGCTAGGTACATAAGTAAGTTTGATTTGTTAAAGGGATACTGGCAAGTACCTATGACTGAACGTGCTAGGGAGATCTCATGTTTTGTAACACTAGGAAAGACTTTTGCATGTTCTGTAATGCCATATGGTATGAAGAATGCACCAGCCACATTTCAGAAGCTCATGAATGTTGTAACAGAGGGTTTGGCAGGGTGTGTTGTTTATATTGATGATGTATTAATCTTCAGTGACAACTGGAAAGATCACCTATGCCATGTCAGTAAATGTCTTGAGCGGTTGGTTCAGGCTAATCTTGTAGCTAATTTATCAAAGTGTGAGTTTGGTCAAGCTAAAGTTCAGTACCTTGGGTACGTATTTGGTGATGGACATGTTGCACCACCAGGAGCTAAGGTTCAGGTTATAAGTGATCTTCCCAGACCTAAAAGTAGGAAAGAGCTACAAAGATTTTTGGGAATGGTAGGTTATTACAGGAGATTTGTTCTTAACTTTTCAATTCTTGTATCACCACTTACAGACCTACTGAAAAAGGGAGTTAAATTTGTCTGGACCGATAACTGTGAATCCTCTTTCACCAAACTTAAAGCTATCCTATTAAGTCAGCCAGTGCTCGCTACTCCAAATTTTGCCAAGCCTTTTAAGACGGCTGTTGATGCAAGTGATACAGGAGCTGGGGCTGTTTTGCTGCAAGAGGATGATCAGGGTATTGAACATCCTGTATCTTATTACAGTAAGAAGTTCACTCCACCTCAAAAGAACTACTCAACTATTGAGAAAGAGCTTTTGGCCTTGATTTTGGGTTTACAGCATTTTTCATTTTATTTGTGTTCTGGTTTTGACTCCATAGTCATTTATACCGATCATAACCCACTGAAATTCCTTAGTAAGTTTAAAGATAAAAATCAGAGATTGACAAGATGGAGTCTACTTCTTCAGGAGTATTCGTTAGACATAGAACATGTCAAGGGGAAAGAAAATGTTATTGCAGATTGCTTATCTAGACTTTAGACAGATTGTTTTAGAGTAATAAGAAATTTCCTTTGTAAATTTCTTTTTCTTTGTGGGGAGGTGTTACATAGCCTATGATTTCATCATCCTTTGTGTAATTCTAACGTACAGTATGCTGCATGTTTGATCACGAGCTTGTTCTACCTCACTCCCCCCGCCTCCCTTATAGTAGAGTAAGTCGTTCTTTCTGTTGTTCAGAGCAGGAGTGTCAACTCTTTGTCCCCTTTGGCTTCATTTGCGCATCCTTCTTACAAGTTGTATCAAGCTCTGCCGGCCCCTATATAATAAGCTCAGTCTCTGCATTATTGCCACTTAGATCTACTCCTCATTTTGTTCTCATCTCTGTCCTCCCCTGTACAGTTGTTATTACTGTGAGTGCTCAGGAAGTCTCCAACCATCTAGCAGTTGTGTAATTTGAGTATAAGTGTTATTACATTTTTTCTTGTACTGTATAGCATAAGGTGTTAATTCGTAGGCCTAGTAAGGTTTTTGTGCTTAATGTTAAGTTTCACTGTCAGCCATTATTAATACTATTTTGTATCTGTAATAATATATCTTGTATTCACTGAGTATTATCTGGTATTTTCATTTTATCAGGGCTGGCTTAGATAAATTTACTCATGCTAATTTCGTGTTAATAGAAACTATTGCAGTTAACCATATATTTAACCTGTTTTTTGCCATTACATTATCCTTATGAGTCCTGAATGTTTTGTTGTTAGTTTGAGCATTAAACTTTAACTTGTAATTTTACCTAACTCTTTTGTTTTGAACCTGGAACTTTACGGGACAGTAGTGATTTTTAGTATTCTCACTTAAAGTGTACATTATCTTTCTCTGTTCCGTCACAATATATATATATATATATATATATATATATATATATATATATATATATATATATATATATATATATATATATATATATATATATATATATATATATATGTTGGTGTAGCCAGGCAGGATATTATCTTGGGGGCATACGAGGTTGAAAGTTATGGCACTTTCACCTTTAATGATTTTCGTATGTACGGTTTCTATTTGTCGTGCAATTTTTTGTGATCTTGAAGTTCCTTCAGGAGTTCCTCAAAGAGCAGTGACGTTTCGGAACTATCTTACTCCATTTTCTGGCTGGATCTATTGGTTCTGTCGTTGGCGGGTGCTTATGAACGATTCAGGTGAATCAAGTGGGGACAGGTGGGCGTAGCTGATCAGCAAAGCTGATCGCTCATCGGCTGCTTTGTTGGCTAAGCTTATATGGCGTTTAGAGGATGGAAGGATTTGAAACTCTTCGACTTGTGTGTTTATTGTAGGTTGTTTTGTGATAATCTAGATTGACTGTAGAAACAAGAGACGATGAAGGTCCCCAAGAGATCACCGAACAATTGTACGGCAAATACTAGATAAAGGAGAATGTGCCATAACCTTCAACGTCAAATGCCTCAAAGAAAATATTATATATATATATATATATATATATATATATATATATATATATATATATGTGTGTGTGTGTGTGTGTGTGTGTGTGTGAGAGAGAGAGAGAGAGAGAGAGGGAGGAAGAGAGAGAGACTCACTTCTACATTTTGCTACAGCTGGTGATATATCACACACATAACAGATTAGATTACCGTATTGAAGCTGAGCACATCTATCTATCTATCTATTGCCAGACGCCATAATCCCGTAAGGGGTGGCCATTTGACTCTGAGTTATTTGTTTTACGGGGAGGAGCACTAACCCTCCACCATGAATGTGGAATTCGTCCACAGCTTTTCGAAATATGTTGGGAACAGACACACACACACACACACACACACACACACACACACACACACACACACACACACAGAATTATAGTGCCGGTATATTGGTTTCAGTCTGGATCAAACTTGGTAGTGGGGTTCAAACTTAACCAAGGCTGAATTTACTGTAGTTTCAGAACAGTATCAGAAGTCAAGGACAGAGGGTAAGGTCAAAGAAATCACTTTTGTTCTAGACTGAGCCAGACTCGTGCGATGATTTTAGAGTGAGATAAATATGAAGTGATTCGGTTATGAGGGCAATCAGCCAGTGGTCAAGGTCACAGGGCAGGGTCTATTGTTCGGCCGTAAGACCTACGAGATCAGTGGGCATCTGTCGTATCCTAGGACGTTGCCAATCTCGAGCCGTGACAAAGAATCAGTATAAAAAGTAGATAAGAGGTGGGGAGGTGCTTCAATTCATCACGCCTACAAGATTAGTTTGCAGCATTTTGTCTTACCCAACTTCATCACCACAGATGCCCATTGATGTGTGGTGATGTGTGGACGAGGGTACTGCACTGTCTCAGTGCTTCTTGGTGTTAAGAGTGTTTGGTATTCCTTGTTTTATTAACCCTTTTTTTTTTTCAGTCCTTAATTACTCCACATGATTTCTCAGACCTTACTTGTACAGTCAGCCTTACATCACGTCAGCAAAGATTTCCAGAGTATCTCAGCATTCTCGGTATAGCTTGTGCTACAAAGTGAGAGAACTTGAAGGTCAGCTTTATAGAAAGCAAGGGGGATTTAAGATGCAGTTTCTTAGTAAGATACTGTGGACTCAGTTACAAAAATGAACATCGAAAAAGGGTGAATTATAAGAAGCGTTTTATGTACTGAGTAGCTCCTGATATTTTTAGTATAGGTGATGTTTCCTGTCAATAATTTCCTTTCCCTTCAGTCTTATATTTACCTCTGCCAAGGAGGGTATGTTTTCGTCCCTGTCCGTTTGTTTGTTGGTTGGTTGGTTGGTTTGAGAGCAAGATTACAGGTTTTAATTGGCCCAAAAAGTATTGGCCAGTACTCCTTCAAACTGTTCTCACAGGTAAAGCTCAAGTAACTTATGCATCTTTGCCTCAGGATCAATCTGATAATTATGATGTAGTTAAGAGCTTGATTCTTTAGGCCTATGAGCTTGTTCCTGAAGCCTATAGAGTAAAATTTAGGACAACTTATAAGCAAGATAAGCAATCCCATGTTGAGTATGCAAAAATCAAAGAAGATCTGTTAGAGCAGTGGTTAAATTCTAAGAATGTGGATTCTGATTTTGGTAAATTTAAGCAGATGATTTTGCTGGAGGACTTCAAAAGGTGTATTAATAAAGATGTAAGCCTATATCTTGATGAGAAAAGAATAGATAATTTGTCTGATGCTGCAGTTTTAGCTGATGAATATGTCCTCACTCACAAGAGATATTCTAAAGAAAAAGGGAAAGCTGAGAGTAAGTACGTTGCCTCTACTCAGAGTACAGGTAACAGGAAAGAGAATAAAGATGATGTTTCTCAGGAAGTAAATACCAGCTTCACCTTTAGATTTCAGAAAAGTAAATGTACCTTATTGTAGTAAGCTTGGTCATACTACGGAGAAATGTTTCAGGAGACAGCGTGATGTGAACAAAAAGGAGTCTTTAAATGTTCAGTCAATTGGTCTAGTGTCCACCCTTGAGAGTTCCCAGAATTCTTTAACTGAGTTAACTGAACCTGCTTTGAGGGGTAAATTAAATCCTCATGACGAAGCTCCTCTTTTGAGCAGTAACGTGGGTGACACTCTCAAGAGTTCATGTGCTAATTTCCTGTCTGATGGTTTTGTCAGTCCTCTGGACAGAAATGACAGGAAATCAGTTATAATATATCGTGATACAGGTGCTTGCCAATCCCTTATGCTGACCAGTGTTCTAGGCTCTAATGTTAATTCCTCTGATGAAACTGTAATCTTACAAGGTGTAGGGAATAATTACTTCTCTGTCCCTCTGTGCAGAGTGAATTTAGAGTCTGGTTTTGTTAATGGTTCCGTTATGGTTGGGTTGGTTGAGACACTTCCAATGTCAGGTGTAACTTTCTTACTTGGAAATGATATTGGTGGAAGTCAAGTGTGTCCAGCTCCTCAGGTGTCTAGTGAGCCAGTGGCTGCGACCCAGGATTGTGATGTCCCTGATGTGTTCCCTGCATGTGTTGGCACTAGGGCTATGTCTAAAGTTACTGGTGACTTAGAGGATAATGAAGATGATGATGTTATCCTAGCTGACACTTTTCTTGCTAATTTGGACCACTCACCAGATAAGGCAGTACCCCGTAGTGTTGATAATTTGTCTCGTCAAGAGTTGGTTGAGTTGCAGGTTGCTGACCCTGAGTTGAAAGGTCTAGCTAACTCTGCTTGCAGTGAGGAAGAGTCAGCTGGTGCTTCTACTTGTTATTATATAAAGTCAGGAGTACTTATGAGGAAGTGGAGACCCCCAACAGCATCAGCCGACTGTGAATGGGAGGTTGTACATCAAGTTGTCATCCCTCGTGTTTGTAGGCAGGATATCATTAGAGTGGCTCATGATTCCAGTTTGGCAGGACACCTTGGAGTGAGGAAGACTGTGGCACGCATTTTGAAACACTTCTACTGGCCAGGTATCTTCAGGGATGTTTCCTGGTATTGTAAGTCTTGTCACACCTGTCAAGTTGTGGGGAAGTGTAATCAGACCGAAAAGGTTGCACCTCTAGTTCCCATTCCTCTTTTTGAGGCGCCATTCACCCATGTGTTGGTGGATATTGTGGGCCCTCTTCCTAAGACTTCTTCAGGATTTTCTGGTGTGTTGACCCTGATTGATATGGCTACTCGTTATCCTGAAGCCATTCCACTTAGAAATATCTCAGCAAAGAACGTGGTTAAGGAAATGCTAGGGTTCTTCACAAAGTTTGGTCTGCCCAAGGAGGTACAGTCCCACCGGGGAAGTAATTTCATGTCAAATGTTTTCAAGCAGTCTCTGAAAGAGCTGGGCATCACCCAGATCACGTCTTCAGCTTATCATCCCCAGACCCAAGGAGCGTTGGAGAGATGTCATCAAACACTCAAATCGATTCTCAAGAAATACTGTTTGGAACATCAGAAAGACTGGGATAAAGGTCTTCCATTTGTTGTATTTGCCGCAAGAGAATCTCCAAATGAATCACTGGGCTTCCCACCTTTTGAACTACTCTTTGGCCATGAAGTAAGAGGACCCCTTATGCTACTCAAGGAATGCTGGCTGTCGGAGGAAGATGACGTCAACCTGCTGGAGTATGTGATGAAGTTCAAAGAACGGCTGTCCACTGCTTTACAGCTGGCGAGAGAGAATTTAGGAGCTGCTCAGGAGAAGCTGAAGACTTGGTATGATAAGAAGTCCAGGTTATGCCACTTTCAGCCAGGAGATCAGGTTTTGATTCTGCTACCGGTGCATGGGCAACCTCTTCAAGCCAAGTTTAGTGGTCCTTATTTCGTGGAGAAGAAACTGAGTGATGTCAACTATGTCATCGCCACACCAGATCGTAGAAAGAACAAGCAACTTTGTCACATCAACATGCTAAAGTTATATCACATGCGGGACGAAAATAACCCAGTCTGAACTGTAGCTGTTCCACCCGAGTCTGCAAGTGAAGCTCTCCCATGCAGTATGAGCCTGAGTGATAGTTTGGGGAAGAATCCTGATATCATGAATGATCTCCAGACTAAGCTTTCTCATCTACCTCCCGAGGAAAGGCAAGAGTTTTCGGCATTACTGCAGGAGTACCCGCAAGTGTTCCGTGCTACTCCAGGAAGAACCACTGTGTTGATGCATGATGTCGATGTTGGAGACGCAAAGTCGATTAAATTGCCTCCTTACCGTGTGAACCCAGTGAAAGTTCCTCTCATCCAGAAGGAGCTTGGCTACCTGTTGGAGCACAAGATGAGCCCTGTCAGAGCGAGTGGAGTTCTCCTGTCACTCTAGTCCCTGGTCACAGCGGCTTTGCATCGACTACAGACGTGTTAATCAGATAACCAAAACAGACACTTACCCTCTCCCTCGCGTGGAAGATTGCATAGACAAGATCGGAAAGGCTAGGTACATAAGTAAGTTTGATTTGTTAAAGGGATACTGGCAAGTACCTATGACTGAACGTGCTAGGGAGATCTCATGTTTTGTAACACTAGGAAAGACTTTTGCATGTTCTGTAATGCCATATGGTATGAAGAATGCACCAGCCACATTTCAGAAGCTCATGAATGTTGTAACAGAGGGTTTGGCAGGGTGTGTTGTTTATATTGATGATGTATTAATCTTCAGTGACAACTGGAAAGATCACCTATGCCATGTCAGTAAATGTCTTGAGCGGTTGGTTCAGGCTAATCTTGTAGCTAATTTATCAAAGTGTGAGTTTGGTCAAGCTAAAGTTCAGTACCTTGGGTACGTATTTGGTGATGGACATGTTGCACCACCAGGAGCTAAGGTTCAGGTTATAAGTGATCTTCCCAGACCTAAAAGTAGGAAAGAGCTACAAAGATTTTTGGGAATGGTAGGTTATTACAGGAGATTTGTTCTTAACTTTTCAATTCTTGTATCACCACTTACAGACCTACTGAAAAAGGGAGTTAAATTTGTCTGGACCGATAACTGTGAATCCTCTTTCACCAAACTTAAAGCTATCCTATTAAGTCAGCCAGTGCTCGCTACTCCAAATTTTGCCAAGCCTTTTAAGACGGCTGTTGATGCAAGTGATACAGGAGCTGGGGCTGTTTTGCTGCAAGAGGATGATCAGGGTATTGAACATCCTGTATCTTATTACAGTAAGAAGTTCACTCCACCTCAAAAGAACTACTCAACTATTGAGAAAGAGCTTTTGGCCTTGATTTTGGGTTTACAGCATTTTTCATTTTATTTGTGTTCTGGTTTTGACTCCATAGTCATTTATACCGATCATAACCCACTGAAATTCCTTAGTAAGTTTAAAGATAAAAATCAGAGATTGACAAGATGGAGTCTACTTCTTCAGGAGTATTCGTTAGACATAGAACATGTCAAGGGGAAAGAAAATGTTATTGCAGATTGCTTATCTAGACTTTAGACAGATTGTTTTAGAGTAATAAGAAATTTCCTTTGTAAATTTCTTTTTCTTTGTGGGGAGGTGTTACATAGCCTATGATTTCATCATCCTTTGTGTAATTCTAACGTACAGTATGCTGCATGTTTGATCACGAGCTTGTTCTACCTCACTCCCCCCCGCCTCCCTTATAGTAGAGTAAGTCGTTCTTTCTGTTGTTCAGAGCAGGAGTGTCAACTCTTTGTCCCCTTTGGCTTCATTTGCGCATCCTTCTTACAAGTTGTATCAAGCTCTGCCGGCCCCTATATAATAAGCTCAGTCTCTGCATTATTGCCACTTAGATCTACTCCTCATTTTGTTCTCATCTCTGTCCTCCCCTGTACAGTTGTTATTACTGTGAGTGCTCAGGAAGTCTCCAACCATCTAGCAGTTGTGTAATTTGAGTATAAGTGTTATTACATTTTTTCTTGTACTGTATAGCATAAGGTGTTAATTCGTAGGCCTAGTAAGGTTTTTGTGCTTAATGTTAAGTTTCACTGTCAGCCATTATTAATACTATTTTGTATCTGTAATAATATATCTTGTATTCACTGAGTATTATCTGGTATTTTCATTTTATCAGGGCTGGCTTAGATAAATTTACTCATGCTAATTTCGTGTTAATAGAAACTATTGCAGTTAACCATATATTTAACCTGTTTTTTGCCATTACATTATCCTTATGAGTCCTGAATGTTTTGTTGTTAGTTTGAGCATTAAACTTTAACTTGTAATTTTACCTAACTCTTTTGTTTTGAACCTGGAACTTTACGGGACAGTAGTGATTTTTAGTATTCTCACTTAAAGTGTACATTATCTTTCTCTGTTCCGTCACAATATATATATATAGATATATATATATATATATATATATATATATATATATATATATATATATATATATATATATATATATATATATGCTGGTGTAGCCAGGCAGGATATTATCTTGGGGGCATACGAGGTTGAAAGTTATGGTACTTTCACCTTTAATGATTTTCGTATGTACGGTTTCTATTTGTCGTGCAATTTTTTGTGATCTTGAAGTTCCTTCAGGAGTTCCTCAAAGAGCAGTGACGTTTCGGAACTATCTTACTCCATCTTCTGGCTGGATCTATTGGTTCTGTCGTTGGCGGGTGCTTATGAACGATTCAGGTGAATCAAGTGGGGACAGGAGGGCGTAGCTGATCAGCAAAGCTGATCGCTCATCGGCTGCTTTGTTGGCTAAGCTTATATGGCGTTAAGAGGATGGAAGGATTTGAAACTCTTCGACTTGTGTGTTTATTGTAGGTTGTTTTGTGATAATCTAGATTGACTCTAGAAACAAGAGACGATGAAGGTCCCCAAGAGATCACCGAACAATTGTACGGCAAATACTAGATAAAGGAGAATGTGCCATAACCTTCAACGTCAAATGCCTCAAAGAAAATATTATATATATATATATATATATATATATATATATATATATATATATATATATATATATATATGTGTGTGTGTGTGTGTGTGTGTGTGTGTGTGTGTGTGTGTGTGTGTGAGAGAGAGAGAGAGAGAGAGAGAGAGAGAGAGGGAGGAAGAGAGAGAGACTCACTTCTACATTTTGCTACAGCTGGTGATATATCACACACATAACAGATTAGATTACCGTATTGAAGCTGAGCACATCTATCTATCTATCTATTGCCAGACGCCATAATCCCGTAAGGGGTGGCCATTTGACTCTGAGTTATTTGTTTTACGGGGAGGAGCACTAACCCTCCACCATGAATGTGGAATTCGTCCACAGCTTTTCGAAATATGTTGGGAACAGACAGACACACACACACACACACACACACACACACACACACACACACACACACAGAATTATAGTGCCGGTATATTGGTTTCAGTCTGGATCAAACTTGGTAGTGGGGTTCAAACTTAACCAAGGCTGAATTTACTGTAGTTTCAGAACAGTATCAGAAGTCAAGGACAGAGGGTAAGGTCAAAGAAATCACTTTTGTTCTAGACTGAGCCAGACTCGTGCGATGATTTTAGAGTGAGATAAATATGAAGTGATTCGGTTATGAGGGCAATCAGCCAGTGGTCAAGGTCACAGGGCAGGGTCTATTGTTCGGCCGTAAGACCTACGAGATCAGTTGGCACCTGTCGTATCCTAGGACGTTGCCAATCTTGAGCCGCGACAAAGAATCAGTATAAAAAGTAGATAAGAGGTGGGGAGGTGTTTCAATTCATCACGCCTACAAGATTAGTTTGCAGCATTTTGTCTTACCCAACTTCATCACCACAGATGCCCATTGATGTGTGGTGATGTGTGGACGAGGGTACTGCACTGTCTCAGTGCTTCTTGGTGTTAAGAGTGTTTGGTATTCCTTGTTTTATTAACCCTTTTTTTTTTTCAGTCCTTAATTACTCCACATGATTTCTCAGACCTTACTTGTACAGTCAGCCTTACATGACGTCAGCAAAGATTTCCAGAGTATCTCAGCATTCTCGGTATAGCTTGTGCTACAAAGTGAGAGAACTTGAAGGTCAGCTTTATAGAAAGCAAGGGGGATTTAAGATGCAGTTTCTTAATAAGATACTGTGGACTCAGTTACAAAAATGAACATCGAAAAAGGGTGAATTATAAGAAGCGTTTTATGTACTGAGTAGCTCCTGATATTTTTAGTATAGGTGATGTTTCCTGTCAATAATTTCCTTTCCCTTCAGTCTTATATTTACCTCTGCCAAGGAGGGTATGTTTTCGTCCCTGTCCGTTTGTTTGTTGGTTGGTTGGTTGGTTTGAGAGCAAGATTACACAAAAACTACTGGACGGATTTCCACGAAACTTGGTAGAAGAATGGACCTTGGTCCAAAATACACTCCAATAAATTTTGGTACGAATCCGGTTAAGGGTGTGGATCCAGGATTTTTTTTTTTTTTCACCTTCTTTAACATTGCGAGATAGGGCGTTGGCGGAGGTATGCGTTCTATTGAGTGTCATTCTAATTCTTTGATTCTTTCATTCTCCGGACGAGTTTTCAGTATATGATATTTTTTTCGGACTGGAGAGGTTAGATATTATCTTCATTAACTTTTATATTTATATCCACTTTTGAAATAAATACGTTCATTTGGGGGCATAAAAAAAAAAAATAGAAAAAATGGTCATCGCCATACATGTGATGGTATTTAATTTCATTTAACTTCCGCTCTGCCTTTTCTTCTTTTCCCCTCTTTCATCTTCCATCCACCAGAATCACCACCGAGTCTCGAAGAGGAAAACTACTTCCTGGTCGTATTAGTGCAGGGAAAGTGTTTAAATCTTTACTTTCAACGATCACTTTTCCTTACAGCGTTTTTTCTCATAAAAAAAGGAACATAATGCAAAACAGGTGTTAAGAAGAACACTGTAACGCCTCTTGTACAGTGTGCTGATTTTTTACATTAAACTCTTGCTACCATTAATGCAGGAAATGACCTCTTGGGCTGAAGGAATTACTTGACAGACTGACAGACAGATAATTAAATGATTAAACATTTAGAGATGGATGGATAGTTTAACAGATACACGCACAGTTTGACAGGTAAAGGTAGACAGAAACAATGGATGGCAATGAAAAGCAATAAGAAGCACTAAGAGAGTGCACCACCTTCTGACCTTGACTTTCATCTATTGTTATGAAAATAGAATAATTTCATTCTCGGGTAACATTAACCCTTTCCATCAGTTTCACCGAAATCGAATCAAGCTATTTCAATAAAGGACTGAAATTTTGACCTCTTCTTACAATAATTCAGCTCACCCTTCCCTATTCTTTAGCCCTTCCACCAAATATGGCACAAGACGGATCAATACTGTTGATGTTGGCCACATTTTTGTCCAGTGACCTATGAACTTATTTGTCCCTAAATTAATCGCCTCTTTTGATGAACCTCAACTACTCGTATTTTGTCCTATTGGGTACATTTTCATGGAATATCTTTTCCGTTTAGTTTAACAGACGGACAAACAGGCAGAAAAACATACTATCTGAGTCAAACACTTGGCACCCTCGTGGTTTTGTACCAGGTTGCAATAAAAATGAACCGGAAACAATAGGGGATCCACTTATTGAATAACAATGGAAAAAAACGATGATGAAGGCAATGTCCAACCCATCCGTTTTGAAAAGCGTCTCTCCTAAGCTAAATAAAACCACTTGTAAGTAAATCATAAATATAACTACGGCATCAGATTGTAAGACATAAACCAAAATACTATGATAATCGCTGATTGGTTGTTTTTTGACTTATTAGGGTATTTACCAAAATTTTGGCGTAGTAAAGATGTATGTGCAATTTGTGAGCTACGTAAAAAGACCGAGCAGAACATGTGAAGAATATTAAAGCCAAACCATTCGTCCATGACTGCATATCGCCCCCCAATACTGAAAAAAAAAAAAAAATCAATAATCCCCTGGTAATCGGAGGTATAGCATCGCAGCTTTGCCAAAACTGAAAAAGAAAAATCTTAGGAGTTCACTGTTTACTCCTGCTAAGTTAAGTATCATGCTAGAATGCAGAAGCTTGAAGTCAGGGGTATTATATTGGTGAAGGTCATTGAGTATAACAGGCATTTGATGAATAGTCATTGGCTTTAAATAGCCATTCTTCTCTTCGCTGAGGGTATGATAGAAAGTGTTGAAAAATGGCAAGGTAAAAGAAAAAGATAGTATTTTTTTTCTTGCAAAATTTTCTGGCAATTGGAGGCATATTGTTGCAGCTTCACCAAAATTATTAACAAACAAGCCATATACTCCGGGACACTGGCCACAAGGTTTGGATACAATTTGCCCAGTTGATTTTGAGACATTTTGGGAAAAGACACACACACACACACACACACACACACACACACACACACACACACACACACACACACACACACAGATGCAGGCGATTACATTATCGCCTCTCTAGGTAGGCAATAACAAGGAGAAGAATGAGTAGGATTGCTGAGATGGATAAATTTTGACGAAAGGAGTAAGAGACAAAAAATGAAACTAAACCAGAATAAGAGTACAGACCATTGTGGGGAGAGAGAGAGAGAGAGAGAGAGAGAGAGAGAGAGAGAGAGCATGGCAGGTGGTGAATGAATCATTAGTGGAGAAGAAAGGAAGAATAATGACGGTAATAACTTCAGACGGATGGCAGAGGAATGACAGTCGAAGGAGACGAAAGGCATATATTATTACTGAAGCAGAAGAACGATGGCAAAAAGCAGTAAACGAAACAAAATGTAATGCGTGAAATTTCGTGTGAGATGAATGGGAGAGGAATCGCCAGGTTAGCACAGCTGCAGCAAAAGAACATTAACAGGAAGACGTAAAGGAAAATAATATAAAAATGGAAATGACTGAGAGAGTAAATGAGGGTCTTAGGATGAAAAGAAGAAAAAGATATGTATTTTACAGAAGCAAAATTATGAGAGGAAAATGTAAAAGAAAGAAATAAAATAAAATGAAATTATTATTACCTAGTAGGGGAAAGACAGGAGAGAACGGAGCAAATTGCTAGAAAGTACCCCTATCCCCTGCCTCCCCCCCAACATAATTAACGAGTATGGTACCTTGTGATACGAGCGAATGATGGAAATGGAGAAAGGGTAAAAAGAGAATTACCAAAGAATATTAACTGACGACAAGAAGAGATGAAAGGAAAGCAACGCAATCACTGAAAATCACCAACAAAATGGAATGGGAGAAGAAACTGAAAACAGGAAAACTTGGATTATTGTACAGAGTCCGTAACTTCTTCATTGACGAGCAGTTAGCTATAATTTATAAGAGTCATGTGCGCTCTCAGTTTGAATATTGCTCACCCTTATGGCATGGATGTGGAGAGGTTGCATTAAAACAACTAGACAAAATTCAGAACAAAGTTGTTGATATTATTAACAACCCCGCTATTATAAATAAACTACCTCCCCTAAAAGTAGGAAGGAATGTTGCATCCCTTGCATTATTTTAAAGATATTTTTATGGCAAATGCTCAGACGAAGTTGCGTCCATGGTGCCACCTCTCCATGTCTTCTCTCGTGCTACACGGGCATCTGGTAACGTTCATGACTGGAATGTCACTCAGCCATATTGCAGAACTTCTGCCTTTCAGAATTCTTTCATTTCCCGAACTGCATCTCTCTGGAACTCGCTTCCCCAGAGATGTTTCCCTCCAAACCTCAACCTACAGCTGTTCAAGTCCAACTGTTACAAATATTTTATGAATGGAGGCAACCAGTAATCTGGTGTATGGATTATTATCTTTTATTCATTTGTTTTTCCTTCCTCTGTTCTGTTATAAAAAAAAACAAAAAAAAGGAGAAAAACCTCGAGGAAAGCAATAGTTTTAAATGGCAGCAGTATGCAACAAGAACAACACCCTAGACACCAACTGGTACGAGGCTGGGAAATTTAACGTTGCCCTATGACCTTAAACTGGGTGATTACTCTCAGATCGAATTTTTTCATGCTTGCCTAACCCATATTCCTTCCACCATCTTTGGTTCAAAGTAGTTCAAAACTATCTGAACTGACTTTTCCCTGGGACCTTGACCTGTGAACTTTTCCTGTGGTGTTAATTTTTTATTGTTCTCAAAATCAGATTGTTTTAACTGGATCCTCCTGGAAAGCTTATAGTTTGCCAGATTATAACTATTTGATTTGACCCTCCTAAGTGACCTTGGCATTTGATCCATTCTCTAAAACAATAGATCAGTCTTTCAGGTGATCCTCAGCTAATCCACCAAGTGTGGTGCAAAGCAGATCAAATCGCAGAGACACGGGTTGAATTTAACTGTACCTCTTTGATCCTGACCTTTGACAGCATGTTCTCAAAACTGAATCCCTCTTTTCTTGCCCTGCTCTTAACAGTTCCACCAGGTTTGATTCAAACCACATTGTTTGAGATGACGTTGCCCGGTAACTCTGGTATTTGACTTTTCCTTATGACCTAAACCTTTGATTTGTACTTCTAAAACTTGAACACTTGTATATTTGCCTTGTCTTAAATTCTCCCACAAACTTTTGTCCAAATAAAATTAAATATCACTCTAACAGATCTTTCGTTTGACCTTTGCTATTAAAAAAAATACTTAGTTTACTACTTGTTTACCTCTGAACTGTGATCCCATAGATATTTTGCAGCAAACACATACTGACGAGTTGAATGTTGACCTTGCCCTGTGACCGTGACCTTTGATTGTTCTATATTGAATCAATTCACCAAGGTTAGGCCTACTGAAACAAAACTGCTATAGTTTATTTTGTTCAGTCAGACTTTCACTGAGCCAAGTGATCTTGTTTATCGAATCACTGATCTGAAAAACAACATATTTAATTAGTTGATGTCCCCCATCCCTTCCAACAACACTGATTAAAATTAAAAATTGAATTATTTTCACACACACACACACACACACACACACACACACATTATACATACATTCATATATATATATAAATATATATATATATATATATATATATATATATATATATATATATATATATACAGTATATATATATATATATATATATATATATATATATATATATATATATATATATATATATATATATATGGTACATAAGAAGACTGCTGGACCTCAGGGAATCGGTTGTGATGTCTATGCCCACAGTCGAACACATAAAAATATAACTATCTATATAATATATATATATATATATATATATATATATATATATATATATATATATATATATATATATATTGTTACATAGCCTATGATTTCATCATCCTTTGTGTAATTTTAACGTACAGTATGCTGCATGTTTGATCACGAGCGTGTTCTGCCTCAGTCCCCCCTTCTACCGTTATAGTAGAGTAAGTCGTCCTTTCTGTTGTTCAGAGCAGGATTGTCAACTCTTTGTCCCCATGGCTTCATTTGCGCGTCCTTCTTACACGTTGTATCAAGCTCTGCCGGCCCCTATATAATGAGCTCAGTCTCTGCATTATTGCCACTTAGATCAACTCCTCATTTTGTTCACATCTCTGTCCTCCCCTGTACAGTTATTATTGTGAGTGCTCAGGAAGTCTCCAACCATCTAGCAGCTGTGTAATTTGAGTATAAGTGTTATTGCATTTTGTTCTTGTACTGTATAGCATAAGTCGTTAATTTGTAGGCCTAGTGAGGTTTTTGTAATTCGTGAAGGGTTCTTGTTGTTAGCCATTGTTCATAATATTTTGTATCTGTAATAATATATCTGGCATTCACTGAGTATTATCTGGTATCTCATATTAACAGGGCTGACTTAGATAAATTTACTCATGCTAATTTCGTGTTAATAGAGGCTATTGCAGTTAACCATATATTTAACCTGTTTTTTGCCATTAAATTATCCTTATGAGTCCTGAATGTTTTGTTGTTAGTTTGAGCATTAAACTTTAACTTGTAATTTTACCTAACTCTTTTGTTTTGAACCTGGAACTTTACGGGACAGTAGTGATTTTTAGTATTCTCACTTAAAGTTTACATTATCTTTCTCTGTTCCGTAATATAAATTTGGCGACCTCTTATCAGGATATTCAGGATATTATCATAAGGATATTGCTTGATATTTTGTGACTGTTGCTTATTCATGATGTCTACTATTACTACACTTGATGAAGCCAAAGATTTTTTGTCAAATGTGCAAACAGTGTGTGATGTAGAAAACAGAACAAAGAATGAACTTAAGCTTGTTCCTCAACAATTGGGAATTGCTGTTCGCTCTCATCATTCTAAAGATCAAATTGTTGACATGATTAATGAAAGCTTGTTTAATGTAACTCCTCCAAATGAGCAAACGCAGATTGAATTAGCTAAGTTACAGCTAGCCCTGTAGGAGGCTCAGGCTAAGGAGGCGGAGTCTCGTGCTAAGGAGGCTGAATTTCAGGCCCGTTCTAAGGAGGCTGAGGCACAAGGTGAACTTGCTAGGATTCAGGCAGACCATGAGTATCGCATGAAACAAGGTGGAACTGGATCATCTAGCTCTGATGATTTTGATGTGGCTAAAAATGTTAAACTTGTCCCTCCTTTTAATGAATCTGATTTGACAAAGTATTTTCAGTTGTTTGAGAGGGTAGCTACAGGTTTTAATTGGCCCAAAAAGTATTGGCCAGTACTCCTTCAAACTGTTCTCACAGGTAAAGTTCAAGTAACTTATGCATCTTTGCCTCAGGATCAATCTGATAATTATGATGTAGTTAAGAGCTTGATTCTTTAGGCCTATGAGCTCGTTCCTGAAGCCTATAGAGTAAAATTTAGGACAACTTATAAGCAAGAAAAGGAATCCCATGTTGAGTATGCAAAAATCAAAGAAGATCTGTTAGAGCAGTGGTTAAATTCTAAGAATGTGGATTCTGATTTTGACAAATTTAAGCAGATGATTTTGCTGGAGGACTTTAAGAGGTGTATTTATAAAGATGTAAGCCTATATCTTGATGAGAAAAGAATAGATAATTTGTCTGATGCTGCAGTTTTAGCTGATGAATATGTTCTCACTCACAAAAGATATTCTAGAGAAAAAGGGAAAGTTGAGAGTAAGTACGTTCCCTCTACTCAGAGTATAGGGTAACAGGAAAGAGAATAAAGATGATGTTTCTCAGGAAGTAAATACCAGCTCCACCTCTAGATTTCAGAAAAGTAAATGTACTTATTGTAGTAAGCTTGGTCATACTACGGAGAAATGTTTCAGGAGACAGCGTGATGTGAACAAAAAGGAGTCTTTAAATGTTCAGTCAATTGGTCTAGTGTCCACTCTTGAGAGTTCTCAGAATTCTTTAACTGAGTTAACTGAACCTGCTTTGAGGGGTAACTTAAATTCTCATGATGGAGCTCCTCTTTTGAGCAGTAACGTGGGTGACACTCTCAAGAGTTCATGTGCTAATTTCCTGTCTGAAGGTTTTCTCAGTCCTCTGGACAGTAATGACAGGAAATCAGTTAAAATATATCGTGACACAGGTGCTTGCCAATCCCTTATGCTGACCAGTGTTCTAGGCTCTAATGTTAATTCCTCTGATGAAACTGTAATCTTACAAGGTGTAGGGAATAATTACTTCTCTGTCCCTCTGTGCAAAGTGAATTTAGAGTCTGGTTTTGTTAGTGGTTCCGTTATGGTTGGGTTGGTTGAGACACTCCCAATGTCAGGTGTAACTTTCTTACTTGGAAATGATATTGGTGGAAGTCAAGTGTGTCCAGCTCCTCAGTTGTCTAGTGAGCCAGTGGCTGCGTCCCAGGATTGTGATGTCCCTGATGTGTTCCCTGCATGTGCTGTCACTAGGGCTAAGTCTAAAGTTACTGGTGATTTAGAGGATAATGAGGATGATGATGTTATCCTAGCTGACACTTTTCTTGCTAATTTGGACCACTCACCAGATGAGGCAGTAGTGTTGATAATTTGTCTCGTCAAGAGTTGGTTGAGTTGCAGGTTGCTGACCCTGAGTTGAAAGATCTAGCTAACTCTGCTTGCAGTGAGGAAGAGTCAGCTGGTGCTTGTACTTGTTATTATATAAAGTCAGGAGTACTTATGAGGAAGTGGAGACCCCCAACAGTATCAGCCGACTGTGAATGGGAGGTTGTACATCAAGTTGTCATCCCTCGTGTTTGTAGGCAGGATATCATTAGAGTGGCTCATGATTCCAGTTTGGCAGGACACCTCGGAGTGAGGAAGACTGTGGCACGCATTTTGAAACACTTCTACTGGCCAGGTATCTTCAGGGATGTTTCCTGGTATTGTAAGTCTTGTCACACCTGTCAAGTTGTGGGGAAGTGTAATCAGACCGAAAAGGTTGCACCTCCAGTTCCCATTCCTCCTTTTGAGGCGCCTTTCACCCGTGTGTTGGTGGATATTGTGGGCCCTCTTCCTAAGACTTCTTCAGGATTTTCTTATGTGTTGACCATGAATGATATGGCTACTCGTTATCTTGAAGCCATTCCACTTAGAAACATCTCAGCAAAGAACGTGGTTAAGGAAATGCTAGGGTTCTTCACAAAGTTTGGTCTGCCCAAGGAGGTACAGTCCCACCGGGGAAGTAATTTCATGTCAAATGTTTTCAAGCAGTCTCTGAAAGAGTTGGGCATCACCCAGATCACGTCTTCAGCTTACCATCCCCAGACCCAAGGAGCGTTGGAGAGATATCATCAAACACTCAAATCGATGCTCAAGAAATACTGTTTGGAACATCAGAAAGACTGGGATAAAGGTCTTCCATTTGTTGTATTTGCCGCAAGAGAATCTCCAAATGAATCACTGGGCTTCTCACCTTTTGAACTACTGTTTGGCCATGAAGTAAGAGGACTCCTTAAGCTACTCAAGGAATGCTGGCTGTCGGAGGAAGATGACGTCAACCTGCTGGAGTATGTGATGAAGTTCAAAGAACGGCTGTCCACTGCTTTACAGCTGGCGAGAGAGAGTTTAGGAGCTGCTCAGGAGAAGCTGAACTCTTGTTATGATAAGAAATCATGGTTATGCCACTTTCAGCCAGGAGATCAGGTTTTGATTCTGCTACCGGTGCATGGGCAACCTCTTCAAGCCAAGTTTAGTGGTCCTTATTTCGTGGAGAAGAAACTCAGTGATGTCAACAATGTCATCGCCACACCAGATCGTAGAAAGAACAAGCAACTATGTCACATCAACATGCTAAAGTTATATCACAGGCGGGACGAAAATAATCCAGTCTGCACTGTAGCTGTTCCACCCGAGTCTGCGAGTGAAGCTCTCCCATGCAGCATGGGCCTGAGTGATAGTTTGGGGAAGAATCCTGATATCATGAATGATCTCCAGACTAAGCTTTCTCATCTACCTCCCGAGGAAAGGCAGGAGTTTTCGGCATTACTGCAGGAGTACCAGCAAGTGTTCCGTGCGACTCCAGGAAGAACCACTGTGTTGATGCATGATGTCGATGTTGGAGACGCAAAGCCAATTAAACTGCCTCCTTACCGTGTGAACCCAGTGAAAGTTCCTCTCATCCAGAAGGAGCTTGGCTACCTGTTGGACCACAAGATGATTGAGCCCTGTTAGAGCGAGTGGAGTTCTCCTGTCACTCTAGTCCCTAAGCCAGGTGGGTCACAGCGGCTTGGCATTGACTACAGACGTGTTAATCAGATAGCCAAAACAGACACTTACCCTCTCCCTCGTGTGGAAGATTGCATAGACAAGATCAGAAAGGCTAGGTACATAAGTAAGTTTGATTTGTTAAAGGGTTACTGGCAAGTACCTATGACTGAATGTGCTAGGGAGATCTCATGTTTTGTAACACTAGGAAAGACTTTTGCATGTTCTGTAATGCCATATGGTATGAAGAATACACCAGCCACATTTCAGAAGCTCATGAATGTTGTAACAGAGGGTTTGGCAGGGTGTGTTGTTTATATTGATGATGTATTAATCTTCAGTGACAAGTGGAGAGATCACCTATGCCATGTCAGTAAATTTCTTGAGCGTTTGGTTCATGCTAATCTTGTAGCTAATTTATCAAAGTGTGAGTTTGGTCAAGCTAAAGTTCAGTACCTTGGGTATGTAATTGGTGATGGACATGTTGCACCACCAGGAGCTAAAGTTCAGGTTATAAGTGATCTTCCCAGACCTAAAAGTAGGAAAGAGCTACAAAAATTTTTGGGAATGGTAGGTTATTACAGGAGATTTGTTCTTAACTTTTCAATTCTTGTATCACCACTTACAGACCTACTGAAAAAGGGCGTTAAATTTGTCTGGACAGATAACTGTGAATCCTCTTTCACCAAACTTAAAGCTATCCTATTAAGTCAGCCAGTGCTCGCTACTCCAAATTTTGCCAAGCCTTTTAAGACGGCTGTTGATGTAAGTGATACAGGAGCTGGGGCTGTTTTGCTGCAAGAGGATGATCAGGGTATTGAACACCCTGTATCTTATTACAGTAAGAAGTTCACTCCACCTCAAAAGAACTACTCAACTATTGAGAAAGAGCTTTTGGCCTTGATTTTGGGTTTACAGCATTTTTCATTTTATTTGTGTTCTGGTTTTGACCCCATAGTCATTTATACCGATCATAACCCACTGAAATTCCTTAGTAAGTTTAAAGATAAAAGCAGAGATTGACAAGATGGAGTCTACTTCAGGAGTATTCATTTGACATACAACATGTCAAGGGGAAAGAAAATGTTATTGCAGATTGCTTATCTAGACTTTAGACAGATTGTTTTAGAGTAATAAGAAATTTCCTTTGTAAATTTCTTTTTCTTTGTGGGGAGGTGTTACATAGCCTATGATTTCAACATCCTTTGTGTAATTTTAACGTACAGTATGCTGCATGTTTGATCACGAGCGTGTTCTGCCTCAGTCCCCCCTTCTACCGTTATAGTAGAGTAAGTCGTCCTTTCTGTTGTTTAGAGCAGGATTGTCAACTCTTTGTTCCCATGGCTTCATTTGCGCATCCTTCTTACAAGTTGTATCAAGCTCTGCCGGCCCCTATATAATGAGCTCAGTCTCTGCATTATTGCCACTTAGATCTACTCCTCATTTTGTTCACATCTCTGTCCTCCCCTGTACAGTTATTATTGTGAGTGCTCAGGAAGTCTCCAACCATCTAGCAGCTGTGTAATTTGAGTATAAGTGTTATTGCATTTTGTTCTTGTACTGTATAGCATTTGATGCAGCAAGTTAATGAAATGAGAATACCGTTAAGTCTTTGTTTTGTTGATTTTGAAAAGGCTTTTGATAGTGTTTCGAGAGAGACTATGGGGAAGATCATGAGACATTATGGAATACCAGAGGAGTTTGTGAGGGTCATTATGAACATGCATGAGGACACATTTTGTAAAGTGATGGTTGATGGTTGTCTGAGTGATTCGTTTGAAGTCAAGTCCGGAGTAATTCAAGGTGGTGTTCTATCGCCTTTACTATTTATATTGGTCATTGATTACATTATGAAACGCGTTGGAACAGAAACCGGTGCAGGTATAATTTGGGGTGAGAACAGGAAACTTTTGGATTTAGATTATGCAGATGATATAGTTTTGATTTGTGATGGGCCAGAAGAGATGCAGAGAGTGTTGGACTGTTTGGTGAGTGAAGGTCGCAAGGTGGGTTTGGTTATTAATTGTGGAAAAACTGAAATAATCAATATGAATATGGAAAATGCGCAGGAATGTGTAATTGGAGGTATGGTTGTAAAGTAAGTTGATAGGTTTAAATATTTAGGTACTTATTTAGCCAAGGATGGTTCTTTGAACTTTGAATTCGAGGAAAGGTTAAAGAAGGCTAATCAGGCAATGGGAATGCTTAAAAATATTTGGAATAATAACAATTTTTCTGTGCATACAAAAATCAAACTTTATAAGGTAATGGTTAGGAGTATCTTAATTTATGGACACGAGTCTTGGTACAGCACAGTGACTATGGAAAATAAATTCTTGGTGTTTGAAAATAAAGCACTTAGAAGAATATTAGGAGTTAAGTGGTGGGAAAGGATACCAAATAGTAGAATTAGAGAAATAACGGGAGTGCAGCCGATCGATGAATATGTTAGATTCTCACGATGGAAGTGGCTAGGACATGTGTATAGGAGACAGGGAATAGTACGAGGTACACCAGGGTGGGTGGCACTTGGTAGGAGAGGTAGAGGAAGGCCAAAAGAGACGTGGGTGAGGACAATGAGACGGGAAGCTGGAGATGAGTGTTGCGGAGATCTTGAGGAGTTAGCACAAGATAGGATGTGGTGGTGTGAGTTCATCGAGGCCCTCTGCATCCCCGAGGGTGCCACAGGAAATGATTGATTGATTGATTGACTGTATAGCATATGTTGTTAATTTGTAGGCCTAGTGAGGTTTTTGTAATTCATGTAGGGTTCTTGTTGTTAGCCATTGTTCGTAATATTTTGTATCTGTAATAATATATCTGGCATTCACTGAGTATTATCTGGTATCTCATTTTAACAGGGCTGACTTAGATAAATTTACTCATGCTAATTTCGTGTTAATAGAGGCTATTGCAGTTAACCATATATTTAACCTGTTTTTTGCCATTACATTATTCTTATGAGTCCTGAATGTTTTGTTGTTAGTTTGAGCATTAAACTTTAACTTGTAATTTTACCTAACTCTTTTGTTTTGAACCTGGAACTTTACGGGACAGTAGTGATTTTTAGTATTCTCACTTAAAGTGTACATTATCTTTCTCTGTTCCGTAACAATATATATATATATATATATATATATATATATATATATATATATATATATATATATATATATATACAAGCGCGCGTGCGCAAGCGTTCCAATGAATTACTAACACCTCTCGCTTTGGGAGTTATGGAGGTAATATATTTACCATAGGACAAGAGGATGGGCAATGGGAACATAAGAAAATGACAGTTTGTAAGGTTAATATCCACAAAAGTGCATTAAAACGTGTGTATTTATTTCAACGGCAAAGACATCAAAGGCTCAGTAAAGGCTCCGCGTCACGAATCATCATTACCACTTCAAGCCACTCCAAGCCGCCGCCGCCTCTCGTGTAGCCTAATGTTCCCAATCGTCCTTCCAATTTGTCTCTCCACAGTCATCCGTTAATTTTATGTACTCGTTACTGAAATCACATACTCTATAACATCTCCAATCTGATGACCTACTTTCCACGACCCTTCTTATTTACAGACAATTTTGTTCTGGTGTGGATACAAGTTTCAAACAGGAGGAGTTAGATACAATCTACATGATTTCTTTCACTCTAACGGAGGTCTCCTTCGCGGATTAATATCCTTTTAATGTATACAAAATAACATTTAAAATACATTGCCGGAATGAAGGAATAACACACTGTGCTAGATGCGTTACTTGTGCCGTATATATTTACCTGCCAGATTTTTACTCCTTATGAACAATAACGCCTAACAGTCACCATAATATTTTTAATCCTGAAGCAGCCACTGTAAAACACAAACCGTATACATTCTGCCAAAATAATACACATTTCTTTATTAACTTAATTTTCTAGAAACTTTAAAAAACATTAACAACTGCTGTCAGTGTACCAATTTTGTTTTAGAAACAATAAAAAAGAAAGAACTTAAGTGAAATAAATGTGCATAAAAACTGTTTGCAAATAAGAATATTGTATATACATACATAAAGAAAATTAAAGTAAAAACACTCAGAGAGCAACACCAGAGCCTAAACCTTCCCATTAGGTTTTGGTCCATATCGGCTTAAAAATGTTCGAGCTGACTTTTTCGAGTAACTTTGATCTTTGACTTATTGTTTCAAAAGTGAATTTATACATCCATGGCATAGTTTTGAATTGTCCTGCAACCTTAACATTTGACTACATGTTTTGAAAGCTGAATAACTTCATTCTTGCCCTACCGTCAACACATCCTTCAAGTGTGGTGTGATTTGAATTAAAATAAATAAATAAATAAATAAACTCTTCAAACTGTTTTTGCGAAGTTAACGTTTGACCTGACCTGACTACAGACCTAATGTTAAAAAAAAAAAAAAAGTTTCTTATGAGCTATTCCTCCATGATACTAGCAAGTTCGGTTAAAATCGGATAAAAACTGTTAAAGGTATATTGTTAAAACGCACGCGCGCCTGTAAAAAAAAAAAAAAATCGCTTTTACTCAGCGATCGCGGGTGTAATAACAAGGTATTAAAAACAAGTGGCTAAAAGAAAACCATGAGAAAATCGGTCTGAGGTTGCGACAAAGTGTGTACTGTATTTATTGTAATAGCCTGTGTACAAATTCCTTGGCCTAGGCGGACAACACTGTTATGCAAGTTCAAGCTGGGTTTGACGTGTCCTAAACGATAACTGATTAGTAGATCTAACGACCACCACTTTCTGTCACTGGAGAAATTACCCACCGCCACTGGGTATTTCACGCTAAGGAACAGGTATGTATGGTTTTGGGGGTGTAGGCTGACAAAGTGTGTGTATAATTTGCTGCTGTGGCTGCACGTGTGGATGAAAGATTTTTATGTCATCGAGGGAACAAAGACACCATGTGAAAATGGGAATTTTCATGAAAAGACATACTAGTGTCCCTCCTTATTGTCTCATCCCGAGTAGGACTGAATCCAATCCAGAAGAAAATGGTAGGCGTAAACGCTGCCTCCAGTTTACGGGGGCTCAAAATGGCTCAGTGAAAACTAGGAAAAAAAAAAAAAAAAAATAGTTGTTGCACACGTATGGCAAAGTGCATTAATTGCTACGATACGGTGACTTCTTTTTTACCCAAACGGATTGATTTAGCTTACAATAATAGCATTTTACTGAAGTGCTTAAAGAAACCTATATCAAGCTCCCAATTTTTTAGAAGTTTCTCCTATTGTGAAGTAATTCGTCTGCTGATAGCAAGATATATATATATATATATATATATATATATATATATATATATATATATATATATATATATATATATATATATATGGTACATAAAGGCACGTGCTGAGATACTAAAGATCAGAAAAGATGACACAAGTGGGCAGTGAAGGGAAAGAATAAGAAAAAGAAAGATGAGACGCATGGAGGTAAGTGGGTGACAGGAGTGGAAAACGAGGTGTTCATGACAGTGGCTGGTATGATGACGGTGGTGATTTACTGCTATACAGCCATGGTTGGTGGATGGCTGCTCAGGCGATTAACACAATACTGAGAGACAAAGCAAGCAGCAGACAGAAATAAGACAGGAAACATATTAACCCACAGATGGGTAAAAAGATACGAGTGAAAGGAAACCTGAAATACTGTAGTTTTG
>NC_137008.1:14041158-14121158 GCF_032717465.1 Coenobita brevimanus | reverse complement strand
GGCAAAAGCTAAGGAGGCTGAGGCACAAGTTGAAATTTCTAGGATTCAGGCAGACCATGAGTATCGCATGAAACAAGGTGGAACTGGATCATCTAGCTCTGATGGTTTTGATGTGGCTAAAAATGTTAAACTTGTCCCTCCTTTTAATGAATCTGATTTAACAAAGTATTTTCAGTTGTTTGAGAGGGTAGCTACAGGTTTTAATTGGCCTAAGGAGTATTGGCCAGTACTCCTTCAAACTGTTCTCACAGGTAAAGCTCAAGTAACTTATGCATCTTTGCCTCAGGATCAGTCTGATAATTATGATATAGTTAAGAGCTTGATTCTTAAGGCCTATGAGCTTGTTCCTGAAGCTTATAGAGTAAAATTTAGGACAACTTATAAGCAAGATAAGCAATCCCATGTTGACTATGCAAAAATCAAAGAAGATCTGTTAGAGCAGTGGTTAAATTCTAAGAATGTGGATTCTGATTTTGGTAAATTTAAGCAGATGATTTTGCTGGAGGATTTCAAAAGGTGTATTAGTAAAGATGTAAGCCTATATCTTGATGAGAAAAGAATAGATAATTTGTCTGATGCTGCAGTTTTAGCTGATGAGTATGTTCTCACTCACAAGAGATATTCTAGAGAAAAAGGGAAAGCTGAGAGTAAGTACGTTGCCTCTACTCAGAGTACAGGTAACAGGAAAGAGAATAAGGATGATGTTTCTCAGGAAGTAAATACCAGCTTCACCTCTAGATTTCAGAAAAGTAAATGTACTTATTGTAGTAAGCTTGGTCATACTACGGAGAGATGTTTCAGGAGACAGCGTGATGTGAACAAAAGGAGTCTTTAAATATTCAGTCAATTGGTCTAGTGTCCACTCTTGAGAGTTCCCAGAATTCTTTAACTGAGTTAACTGAACCTGCTTTGAGGGGTAACTTAAATTCTCATGATGGAGCTCCTCTTTTGAGCAGTAACGTGGGTGACACTCTCAAGAGTTCATGTGCTAATTTCCTGTCTGATGGTTTTGTCAGTCCTCTGGACAGTAATGACAGGAAATCAGTTAAAATATATCGTGATACAGGTGCTTGCCAATCCCTTATGCTGACCAGTGTTCTAGGCTCTAATTTTAATTCCTCTGATGAAACTGTAATCTTACAAGGTGTAGGGAATAATTACTTCTCTGTTCCTCTGTGCAGAGTGAATTTAGAGTCTGGTTTTGTTAATGGTTCTGTTATGGTTGGGTTGGTTGAGACACTCCCAATGTCAGGTGTAACTTTCTTATTTGGAAATGATATTGGTGGAAGTCAAGTGTGTCCAGCTCCTCAGTTGTCTAGTGAGCCAGTGGCTGCGTCCCAGGATTGTGATGTCCCTGATGTGTTCCCTGCATGTGTTGGCACTAGGGCTATGTCTAAAGTTACTCGTGACTTAGAGGATAATGATGATGATGATGTTATCCTAGCTGACACTTTTCTTGCTAATTTGGACCACTCACCAGATAAGGCAGTACCCCGTAGTGTTGATAATTTGTCTCGTCAAGAGTTGGTTGAGTTGCAGGTTGCTGACCCTGAGTTGAAAGGTCTAGCTAACTCTGCTTGCAGTGAGGAAGAGTCAGCTGGTGCTTCTACTTGTTATTATGTAAAGTCAGGAGTACTTATGAGGAAGTGGAGACCCCCAACAGCATCAGCCGACTGTGAATGGGAGGTTGTACATCAAGTTGTCATCCCTCGTGTTTGTAGGCAGGATATCATTAGAGTGGCTCATGATTCCAGTTTGGCAGGACACCTTGGAGTGAGGAAGACTGTGGCACGCATTTTGAAACACTTCTACTGGCCAGGTATCTTCAGGGATGTTTCCTGGTATTGTAAGTCTTGTCACACCTGTCAAGTTGTGGGGAAGTGTAATCAGACCGAAAAGGTTGCACCTCTAGTTCCCATTCCTCCTTTTGAGGTGCCTTTCACCCGTTTGTTGGTGGATATTGTGGGCCCTCTTCCTAAGACTTCTTCAGGATTTTCTTATGTGTTGACCATGATTGATATGGCTACTCGTTATCCTGAAGCCATTCCACTTAGAAATATCTCAGCAAAGAACGTGGTTAAGGAAATGCTAGGGTTCTTCACAAAGTTTGGTCTGCCCAAGGAGGTACAGTCCGACCGGGGAAGTAATTTCATGTCAAACGTTTTCAAACAGTCTCTGAAAGAGTTGGGCATCACCCAGATCACATCTTCAGCTTACCATCCCCAGACCCAAGGAGCGTTGGAGAGATATCATCAAACACTCAAATCGATGCTCAAGAAATACTGTTTGGAACATCAGAAAGACTGGGATAAAGGTCTTCCATTCGTTGTGTTTGCTGCAAGAGAATCTCCAAATGAATCACTGGGCTTCTCACCTTTTGAACTACTGTTTGGCCATGAAGTAAGAGGACCCCTTAAGCTACTCAAGGAATGCTGGCTGTCAGAGGAAGATGACGTCAACCTGCTGGAGTATGTGATGAATTTCAAAGAACGGCTGTCCACTGCTTTACAGCTGGCGAGAGAGAATTTAGGAGCTGCTCAGGAGAAGATGAAGACTTGGTATGACAAGAAGTCCAGGTTGCGCCACTTTCAGCCAGGAGATCAGGTTTTGATTCTTCTACCAGTTCATGGGCAACCTCTTCAAGCCAAGTTTAGTGGCCCTTATTTCGTGGAGAAGAAACTCAGTGATGTCAGCTATGTCATCGCCACACCAGATCGTAGAAAGAGCAAGCAACTATGTCACATCAACATGCTAAAGTTATATCACAGGCGGGACGAAAATAATCCAGTCTGCACTGTAGCTGTTCCACCCGAGTCTGCAAGTGAAGCTCTCCCATGCAGTATGAGCCTGAGTGATAGTTTGGGGAAGAATCCTGATATCATGAATGATCTCCAGACTAAGCTTTCTCATCTACCTCCCAAGGAAAGGCAGGATTTTTCGGCATTACTGCAGGAGTACCCGCTAGTGTTCCGTGCTACTCCAGGAAGAACCACTGTGTTGATGCATGATGTCGATGTTGGAGACGCAAGGCCAATTAAATTGCCTCCTTATCGTGTGAACCCAGTGAAAGTTCCTCTTATCCAGCAGGAGCTTGGCTACCTGTTGGACCACAAGATGATTGAGCCCTGTCAGAGCGAGTGGAGTTCTCCTGTCACTCTAGTCCCTAAGCCAGGTGGGTCACAGCGGCTTTGCATCGACTACAGACGTGTTAATCAGATAACCAAAACAGACACTTACCCTCTCCCTCGTGTGGAAGATTGCATAGACAAGATCGGAAAGGCTAGGTACATAAGTAAGTTTGATTTGTTAAAGGGATACTGGCAAGTACCTATGACTGAACGTGCTAGGGAGATCTCATGTTTTGTAACATTAGGAAAGACTTTAGCATGTTCTGTAATGCCATTTACAGATTGTTTTAGAGTAATAAGAAATTTCCTTTGCAAATTTCTTTTTTCTTTGTGGGGAGGTGTTACATAGCCTATGATTTCATCATCCTTTGTGTAATTTTAACGCTCAGTATGCTGCATGTTTGATCACGAGCGTGTTCTGCCTCAGTTCCCCCCTTCTACCGTTATAGTAGAGTAAGTCGACATTTCTGTTATTCAGTGTGGGATTGTCTTCTCTTTGTCCCCATGGCTTCATTTGCGCGTCCTAATTACAAGTTGTATCAAGCTCTCCTGGCCCCTATATAATGAGCTCAGTCTCTGCATCATTGCCACTTAGATCTGCTCCTCATTTTGTTCACATCTCTGTCCTCCCCTGTACAGATATTATTATTGTGAGTGCTCAAGAAATCTCCAACCATCTAGCAGCTGTGTGTAATTTGAGTATAACTGTTGTTGCATTTTTTCTTGTACTGTATAGCATAAGTTTAATTTGAAGGCCTAGTGAAGTTTTTGTAATTCGTGTGGGGTTCTTTATGTCAGTCATTTTTGATAAAAGTTTGTATCTGTAATTATTTATTTGGCATTCACTGAGTATTATCTGGTATCTCATTTCATCAGGGCTGACTTAGATAAATTTACTCTTGCTAATTTCGTGTTAATAGAGGCTAACCATATATTTAACCTGTTTTTGCCATTACATTATCCTTATGAGTCCTGAATGTTTTGTTGTTAATTTAAGCATTAAACTTTAACTTGTAATTTTACCTAACTTTTGTTTTGAACCTGGAACTTTACGGGACAGTAGTGACTCTTCGTATTCTCACTTAAAGTGTACATTATCTTTCTCTGTTCCGTAACAATATATATATATATATATATATATATATATATATATATATATATATATATATATATATATATATATATATATATATATATGGTGTCTGGGGAGGAAAGGATATAACTCTGGGAAATGATATAGGAGAGAATTCTATGCAAGTAATGTTTTTATGGACCTATGGCCAAATCTCAGCCGCTACGGAGCATCACTTGCTGATGACCTAATGAACAATTTATGAAGGAGACCATTTTCTTACACAAGGTTATCAGTAATTGTAGCTGCATAGTGACTGGGATTTGGACAAGTGTTCATAATTTTTTTTCCCCAATTATGACCTTCCTTCCCTCGATACCCTTTAACTTTCGCTTGTTGAGCACCACCTCTCCTCCTCTAAACCTCACCTTCTTTTCCTAACGGAGACTCAGCTGTCTGAGGCAACTGACAGAAAACCCTTTTCTGTATCCTCCTACTTTCTCTATACTCATTTCAAAGCCAAAGGTGGCTGTTGTATATATATATACAAAACGACTTATTTTGCTCTCGTGTTCCTGAACTCGATTCTTCTGAATTCTCTACACTCTGGCTTTGGCTTTCCTGTCATTCTCTGACTAAATATATCTGTGCTGCTTACTTATCCCTTAATTCTACTGACTATCAAAAATTCTTCGACTATCTTACTTCTACGATGGAACACATTCTATCCATTTCTCATTTCTCTGAAATCTCCATTCTAGGAGATTTCAATGTTCACCACCACCTTTGGCTCTCCTCTCCTTTCACGGATCCACCTGGTGAACAAGCCTACATCTTTTCTATCCTTAATGACCTAGAGCAGCTTGCACAGCACCCTACCCGTATCCCTGACCGCCTTGGAGAGAACTCCAACATACTTGACCTCTTCCTCACAACTAATCCTTCTGCTTACTCTGTTAATCTTTTCTCTCCGTTGGGCTCCTCCGATCACAACCTTATTACCTTAACCTGTCCTATCACTCCGGTACGGCCTGTGGACCCTCCAGGGAAACATCGTCTGTGGCATTTTGGAGCCGCGGACTGGGAGGCCCTCAGGCAGTACTTCTTTGATTTTCCCTGGAATGATTATTGCTTCCGTGGCCGGGAGCCATCTGAGTGTGCCTTGCGCATTACGGAGGTTATTCTCTCGGGCATGGAAGCATACATTCCTTTCTCTTATCCTTTGACTAACACAAGAAAGCCTTGGTTTAATCACGCTTGTTCTAATGCTGTCTGCAACAAGGAGAGGGCCTACAAAAGGTACCGGAGCCAACCCACCCCTGAATCACATCATCTTTACGTTTCTGTCCGGAATCGTGCTAATTCTGTTCTTTGCTCTACTAAAAATAATTTCATCCATACTAAATGCTCTCAACTCTCCAACTCGAATTCTTCCCGCTCCTTCTGGCACCTTGCCATAAATCTTTTTAACAACTTTACCTCATCATCCTTCCCTCCTCTTTTCTACTCCAATGGCTTTGTAGCTATTTCTTCTACTGATAAAGCAGATCTCTTCGCACAGACTTTCTCCTCCAATTCCACCTTGGACGATTACGGTGCTGTTCCTCCATCACTTCCCCCCTCTGACTTCCTCATGGCTGACATTAAAATTTCTTCAGTTGATGTATTTTCTGCCATCACTGGCCTCAGTACTAACAAGGCATATGGGCCTGATGGGGTCCCTCCTGTTGTTCTCAAGAACTGTGCTTCTGTGCTTACACCCTGCCTAGGCAAACTCTTTCGCCTTTGTCTGTCAACTTGTACCTTTCCTTCTTGCTGGAAGTTTGCTCTCATTCAGCCAGTCCCAAAGAAGGGTGACCACTCCCAACCCTCCAACTATCGTCCAATTGCTTTAACGTCCTGTATTTCAAATGTTTTCGAGTCAATTCTTAATAGAAAAATTTTAAGGCATCTTTCCTATCACAACCTTCTTTCTGATCGTCAGTATGGGTTCCGTCAGGGACGCTCCACTGGCGATCTTCTCATCTACCTTTCAGACTCCTGGTCATCCTCCTATCGAGACTTTGGCGAAAGCTTTGCCATTGCACTTGACATCTCAAATGCTTTCGATCGAGTCTGGCATAAATCTTTAATTTCCAAACTGCCCTCCTACGGTTTCTATCCTTCTATCTGTGCCTTCATCACTAGCTTCCTTTCTGGTCGTTCTATAGCCGCTGTTGTAGACGGCCATCATTCTTCTCCTAGATCTATCAACAGTGGTGTTCCTTAGGGCTCTGTCCTATCACCAACTCCCTTCCTTTTATTCATCAATGATCTTCTAAGCTGTACATCTAACCCTATCCATTCATAATGACTCCACCCTTCACCTTTCCATTCGGTTCCCGCAACGCCCATCTCAACAGTTGCTTCAACAAACAAGGGATGAGGCCATGGCACACCTAATGTCTGACTTGGCTCGTATCTCTGACTGGGGTAAAAATAATATGATTGTTTTTAATGCATCTAAGACTCAGTTCATACACCTATCAACCCGACAAAATCTTCCACAGGTATACCCATTAATGTATAATAATAATCATCTTAATCCTGCATCATCCTTAAACATGCATGGGGTTTCATTTACTTGAGACTTAACTTGGAAAGATCATATTACATCTCTTGTAAAATCTGCTTCCAAGAGATTGGGTGTGCTAAGCCGACTCCGCTCTTTCTTTACCCCTGCACAATTGTTGACTATACAGGGGTTTTATCCGCCCCTGTGTGGAGTACAACTCTCATGTGTGGGGAGGCTCCCCACATACAGCCCTTCTCAATAGGGTGGAGTCAAAGGCTTTTCGTCTCATTAACTCTCCTCCTCTTACTGACTCCCTTCAACCTCTGTCTCTTCGCCGCACTGTTGCATCTTTATCTCTTTTCTATCGCTACTTTAATGGTCACTGCTCCTCTGAACTGTCTGCTTGCATTCCTCCACCTCTACGACGGGCGCGTAGCACCCGTCTGGCAGCAAACTCTCATCCCTTTTCTGTCCAAATCTCTAATGCAAGTGTTAACCGTTACTCCCAGGCTTTCATTTATGCAACAGATCAGCTCTGGAACTGTCTCCCTCTGGCTGTATTTTCTGCTTCCTATGATCTCCAGTCTTTCAAACGCAGTGTGTCCAGGCATCTCAAAATGATCGGATCTTGAATTTGGCTCTCTATTGTATTTTTTTTTTTCTCTTTGAGGGAACTGTTACTGCGGGCTCTTGTTTTTCTCTTTGAGGGAACTGTTACTGCGGGCTCATGGCCTTTGGTTCCTTCTTCCTCGCATAATATATATATATATATATATATATATATATATATATATATATATATATATATATATCGTCATAACATTGTTACCATACTGACTGATAAGAATACTGAAGCAGGTAACATATTTCCCCGTGTTCTTCATGTAAAAAGTAAAACGCGGACAACTATTATATGAAAAATCTCCTTATAGATATCATGAGAATAAATAATTGGAAGAACAGGGTCAGGGGAGGAAACCCACAAATAATGCTGGTTCAGGGGACCCATATGATGAACAGCAGAGGAGGCAATAGCAATCAGTTTCTTCAATCCTCTGTGTGTATTTTTTTTTTTTTTTTTGCTTATTCTTAACTCCAGATGATATCATGGATTTTACTAAATAGCAAGTATTCACGGGGATAATAAAGACTATCTTTCAACCTTTAATTCCGTAAAATCTGTCAGAGCTAAATATAATCTACAGGAGATGACATGAATTTTCCAATTAAATACGTTACCTACTTCACGGCATTAAACTGCTGCCGACTGTTATAGGTGGATGGTGATTATAATAAAACATTACTTCTTACTTTGTAAATCTTATCATTCAAATGCTTACCAATATTAAAACTTGTGCTCATTAAGACTTCCTAATTCGGCTGTGGAAATCGGCTGTATTGTGGCGGAAATTGTCCGATCATGTGGGCCGGGGTAAAAGTTGGGAGAAAAATGCCTCTTTACATAAGGTCACGTCTCAGGCATTTATTTGCCCCTGTCACGTACTGTACATAAATATATAGCACTGAAAAACAGAATTCCCAGTACGTGATCCATTGACCCGGAGTGTTCTTACTGTTACCCTTACTCTGACACAACCGACTGGAGAAAATGCCATATTATATGTGCGAATGCGACCCCAGTGTACAGAGGCTCTTACTCACCAGAACATACCTTTCTATATAACCTTATCACAGTAGGAGGTTTGGTGATGGTGTTGGATGGTTTGTTATTTGCATTGCCGTGGTGTTGATGGGTATGGTTATGTGATGTTGACAGGGAAATTGTGAGATGGATTTGGTGGTGGTGCGTAATGGGTCCGGTCGAGAGAGAGAGAGAGAGAGAGAGAGAGAGAGAGAGAGAGAGAGAGAGAGAGAGAGGTGAGTATGTATTACCTCCACGATTATTCTTGGCCAGCAAACGAAGCAACTAGAATGCATTCAGAGTGGGCATACCTCCGCCAATGCCATTAAAAAGGATCCTGATCCGGATCCTTGGAAATATGACCTGGATACAGATCCGGATCCGCCCCAAATTATAATCAACTCTTTCACGGCCCATGGCCCACCCTTCCTCAAAATTTCATTGAAATTCATAGAGCACTGTTGGAGATATTGTGCGGGTTACTCCGAATCCGGATCCGGATCCGCCCCCAAATTTAAAAACTTCTTCCTTGGCGCATGGCCCACCCTTCCACAAACTTTCATTAAAATTCATCGATAACTTTTGGAGATATCGTCTGGACAAACAGAGAGACAGACAGACAAACATCGGCAAATACATAACCTCCTCCAATTTCGTTGGCGGAGGTAATAAAACCGTTTAGCATCAGCTGGGATACAACGCTAAGTTAACTACACCAACTACAAGAGGAAAAACAAACACTCACGCTCGGATGCCTCATTCATGGCTAAATAAAATCATTTGATGTTCACTGAAACAGAATGCCTGAAGTGTCCCCATCATGAGAGGGTTAAATGGGATGGTACTGACACTGTAACTCCTTTGACGCACTCTGGGTAAATAAAATAGTCTGGCGTCAAACCAACTAAAATTCTGTACTAGTTACGACGGCGAAATGTTTCATTTTTCCAATATTAGGCCTCTCAAGCCCCTAGTAACTACTCATTTTTAACTGACGAAAAACGTTTTGTGTTGGACAGATTAAACGAGTGAAGTTGACACGACCAGCAGAGGTGGAAATAGTAAACAGTTTCTTCAATCCGGTGTGTTTTTTTTTTTTTTTAACTAAAATGGGATCATAAATACTATAGTTCAACCTTTAATTCCGTAAAACCTGTCAGAGTTAAATATTATCCACAGAAGATGACAGGAATTTTCGTTTTAAAAGCGTTGTCTGCTTCACGGAATTAATTTGCTGCCGACTGTTATAGGTGGATGGTGATTATAGTAAAACATTACCTCTTACTTTGTAAATCTTATCATTCAAATGCTCACCATATTACGACCTGTGCGCATTAAGACTTCCTAATTCGGCTGTGGAAATCGGCTGTATTGTGAGGGAAATTGTCCGATCATGTGGGCCGGGGTAAAAGTTGGGAGAAAAATGCCTCTTATATAAGGCCTCGTCCTGGACATTTATTTCTCCCTCTCACGTATTGTACATAAATATATAGCACTGAAAAGCTAAATTCCCAGTACGTGACCCATTGACCCGGAGTGTTTGTACTTTTACCCTTACTCTGACACAACAGACTGAAGAAAGTGCCTTATTATATGTGGGAATGCGACCTCAGTGTACAGAGGCTCTTACTCACCCGAACGATACCTTTCTATATCACCTCATCGCAGTCGGAGCTTTGGTGATGGTGTTTGACGGGGTTTGTTATTTGCATTGCTGTGGTGTTGATCGATATGGTTGTGTGATGTTGGTAGGGAAATTGTGAGATGGATTTGGTGGTGGTGTGTAATGGGTCGAGAGAGAAAGAGAAAGAGAGAGAAATGAAGAAAGGCTAGAATGTATTATCTCCACTATTCTTCTTGTCCAGCACACGAATCAACTACTGTAGAATGCACTGAGTGAGCGCATACCTCCGCCAATGCCATTGCCAGTAAAAAGGATTCGGATCCGGATCCGTTGGGATAGGATCTGGATCCAGATCCGATTCGCCCCCAAACTTAATCATATTATTCTTTGCCCATGGCCCACCCTTCCACAAAATTTCATTGAAATTCATTAGAACTTTTGCAGATATTGTGCTGAATACTCCGGATCCAAATCCGAATCGACCTCAAAATTTAATCACTTCTTCTTTGGCCCATGGCCCACCCTTCCACAAAATTTTATTGAAATTCATTGAAAATTTACGGAGACATCGTCTGGACAAACAGACAGACAGACAAACATAGGCGAATACATAACCTCCTCCAGCTTCGTTATGGAGGTAATAAAACCGTTTACCTGCAATACAATGCTTAGTTAACTACGCCAGCTACGAGAGGTAAAACTAACACTCACGCTCCTATGACTCACTCATGGCTGAATAAAATCATTTGATGTTAACTGGAAGAGAATGCCTGAATGACGCTATGACTCTTTTGATGCACTCTTTGTAAATAAAATAGTGAAATGAAAATACAGTTAGAATGAAAATACAATTACACGCCGAACGAAAGGTATAATTCTCTCCAACTGCTCGGCAGAGTTTTCTTAGTGGGGGTGTTTAAGCCCTTCATTCTGATGATGTAGTCCGTTTTTTATTCTGCTCTCGATACCAGCAGACGATTACATTCCACTCAAGATAGATCTCTACTAGTGAAAGACTTGATGAAGACTACTTGATTTCTCCTGTTGGGAATGTTTCACCAGATCTGAACAGAATCGCCTGGTTGTAGTGCTGATATACAATACGTCAAAGAAGTGAAGTGATTAATGGAGCTTGTGTCTAACATTCTCAGTGAGAGAGGTTTCGACAAAATCAAATAAAATAATCGCAAGAACAGTGCCTGGAGGTAGCAGAAACATACGCCTCAAAAGATGCCATCGTACAGAAGGGTTAACCACTTCACCACGACGAGTAATTCACTATATGATTAAAATTTCAGCTGTGACCACGAATGAAGCGGGAAACATGTGATACAAGGTGAAAAAAAAAAATTGTTTTAAATCACATTATTTCGAGAGGTTCTTCTTCGGGTAAATAAAAACATACATCCAGCAAGGAGAACATTCAAAGCGTCATGTTCAAGGGATTGTCCAGATCAGCCCTAGTACGTTATTTCCATTTTATTCTGGCTACTTACACACGATGGTATTCCTCGTTGGGGAGATTTTTCGAACCGTAGAGGTTGGATATAGCTTTCACTTTTTCACCAAATGGAGACTCTCTTAACATGAAAAGTTGTCAATAACTTCTTGATATTCTTGCCCCAGGCTATTATGAACGTGAACACTGGGAAAGCAGGCTGAAATTCTCCTTTTGCTGCAGCCCATCATTCTCCTTTGGCGATATAGAGATGGAGTTGAGGACGTTTTTTTAACCAGCCAATGATGTCCTATTATGTCGGTGTCACCACGAGAGAGTAGTTCCATATCTTATTAAAAGACCCAACTTCCATTAGTTGATTCGTTATAAGAGTTTAATGCGTCCCCCGAAACCATTTCCCATTAATTTTTTACCCTGTCCATCAGATGACGAATTCTTCCACTCAGTTGTTGTTCAGTTCAGACAGCATTATTAAATTACGAATACATTTTTTGAAACTGTAAGAGATGGATAGATTCTGAATGTATCTTTAAGAGTGCTCTCCCAAGTGAATATAATCGTCTGGAGATAGCGAGAATATATTAGATATTCCCGGACTCACGGAGCAATCCTACTATCGTAAATACTAAGTTTTTGACTCTCGATCCTTTCAGGCAAGCTTCATCTCAGATTTGTTCTTCAATTTACATTAACAGTACTGGAGGGGCAGTCAATAGAGCGCATCTCTCCGACAAGGGCAACGAAATATTCAAACCACTCCTCATAATGGGTTAGGATTTGCCATCATTGATTAGGGTTTCGCAAAAAGTATTTTCCGGATCCAGAATCTGTTATACGATCCGGATCGGTTCCAAAAGTTAATCGATTTTTCTCTAGGGCATGGGGAACCTACCCTCGATATTTGGTCTAAATTTCTCATTTAGTTTTTGAGTAATTCTGCTAATAGACAAACAGACTAAAAAACATCTGTCCCAAAGTTAATCGATTGTTCCCTGGGACATGGGCTATCTACCCACTAATCTTGGTCCAAAAATCACATTTAAGTTTTTGAGTAATCTTGCTAACAGACAAACAAACAAACAAACATGGATGGAAACATACTCTCCTTTCGGTGAAAACTAGTAATTGGGGTCGAGCTATTAAAACGTAGAGCGCGTTGGTGTAGACAGGTCTCACAAATTGTACGGTAATTTCTGAAGCACCTAACAATGTTAGAAAGTGTCTGAGCTGACAACGTTCACTAATGTGTGATGCAGTCAGACTGTATTCAGCTGTTACATGGATTCCATACATAACTATCAAATACTAGAGGAATGCTTACACCTGCGTTCACTCACTTTTAAAACTCGACTTATAAGGACTCCTGTGACGCAATTTCACAATAAAATGCTTGGCCGTTAGCTGGAATTACTGTCTCACTATCAGATGTTTAGCGGTATAGTGTTCCCTCTCAGGCTTCGGTGACACTCAGCTGAATATAAACCTCTGCCGGTGCCAGTAACAGAATATCAATATTAGAGTTGTCTTAACCTGCAGAGGGTCAAGACACTACAATTACACAGCCAGGGATGCTGACAAGAAATACTGCGAGAGGGAAGGAATGGTGAGAGTGAGGTTGTTTAGTAACAAAAATTATGTTCAGCAGAGCATACACACCACTTACTCAGGTATACACGTATACCTACATTGTAAGCCATTCAGCACGATGATGTGATTTTTATAATATTCCCGATATCTTCAGATTATTTCAAATAAATAAGGAGTGAAGAGTACAGTAGTACTGAATGGGTTGTTGAAGGTTGTATCCTCTATATTTCGACATGTTTAGCTCAAGACATAAAATAACCTTACCCTTTGTGTACACAATGTCCAGTGCCGTAACGTCCTTTATTTTCTTTATTTTAACCATGATAATACCAGACGATTTTGCTGATGTAAGGATCGTTAAGAGAGAAGATCTTGGCGAAGGCTAGATCATAGGCTTTTGCTTATATATATATATATATATATATATATATATATATATATATATATATATATATATAGATAGAGAGATAGATAGATAGATAGATAGATATAGATATATAGATAGATAGATATATTTCGGCAAATACTCTGGAATTAGGAAGATCCTAACAAAAACTACATTCTTGAGCTGAACGGATTTCCTTTTCCTTAGGTCAGCGCTATGAAGCTCAATTATATATATATAGAGAGATAGATAGATAGACATAGATAGAGATAGATAGATAGATGAATAGATGGAATTTTTCGCATTTTCATCACTCCTTTAATGATGGTCATCCGTAATCTAGTCGATAGTACACAGACAGGGGGTGAAAAATAGGATGCTTTATGTACGGCAATTACTCAATAAATGGAAATGCTATAAATGAAAGGCAAAATAAATCTACACGTGTGTGTGTGTGTGTGTGTTTGTGTGTGTGTGTGTGTGTGTGTGTGTGTGTGTGTGTGTGTGTGTGTGAGAGAGAGAGAGAGAGAGAGAGAGAGAGAGAGAGAGAAAGGGAGGGAGAGAAGGGAGAGAGAATACTCTATTTGTCATTTGCACTTTATTAGCGCTAAAACTATTGGGCTCTGGGATCACATAAACGAATTTTAAAGGTGTGAATCCCTCAGCAATACAGCAGAATATTTACGGAGTGGGAGCGCCGGGAGAATTTTTAATCTTCAGTACGATTAAGTCATAATAGTTTCATTCAGCTTGGGTGTGGTTTTTACATTTTCATTTTCTTAACCCCTACACTGCAGGCATGTTTACCAATGTTTTGCGTGTCCCGCGGGGTTATTCGGGCTCCGACAGACTCTCAAAAAATATTTGCCAAAAATCAGTTATTAGTCCTAGAATATTAAAATTACATATGCTTATGGCACATACCTTCAGCTTTCTCCTGAAATGTTTGTTGAGCCTTGGTCGTTACCGTAGGACTTGTGGAGACCTCTGAAGTAGGGTAACGAAGTCTCCACTTTACACTTCCCGACAACCCGTAATATGATTACCACAGCCAGATATAAACACTATAAACACTATTCTATGATTTTCAAGTAGTTTGGGATCCATACTCCAAAAAAAAACCACTGTGAAAGCAATGGAAATTACGAGTGCGTCTGATCGTCGCACTTGCGCTAGTTCGCTCTTGGTACTCTGTCATTTATTATTCATAAAACCCCTCACACTTTATATTTCTATTACTATATCACACTTATATATATCTGGAGTCTTTCTCCATAAGTTTCCTTCAGTCGTATTAGTTTATTGTCACTGAAGTCATTCAATTTTTCATTCAGTAAAATACGTCGAGAGCCACGGATTCACTTTCACTGTTATAACATAAATTATTTGTACTCATATTCTTATATTACTAATTACTTACATTACTATTTACATTTTCTATTCTATTTTCAATATTTACCCTTCTATTTTACTTACACTATGTTATTCACTGTCACTATCAGTAAGATAACACTATAATACACTGTTCAATCACATGTACTGAACATCCATTGCTTTCACCTGCTATTTACACATTATTTACACATTATTTCCAAATTATTCTGCTTTCACACTTGCACTGTTAGAACTGCTTCTGGCTGTGGTAATCGAAGAAGCAGGTAACACAGAGGGGAACCTGGCACTCAGCGCATTGCCAAGAGGTGCGTTTATGCTCAGGTGTGCGGCGGGTGGTATGTGCATATACCTGACACCTGCAAATGGCAGCCTTCCTTTTCCCTGTGGCAGGCATAAGCTCAAGTCTGTGCCGATCCATATACGCCCTCTGCTCAAGTCGGTCGGGAAGTGTTACTGGATGGCGCCTTGGAGTTGCTGCTGTCACCCTACCATATCTTTCCAGCAGCTGCTGGATACAAGTCCTGGCGAACAACCTCAGGGAGAAGGACTTGGGTGGCTTGACCTTCATCTTGTACAGGATGAAGGCGTTCAGCATCGTCATATCTATGAGATGCAGAAAAACTTTCCTGTACCACCTAGTATTCTTCCTGAGGCAGTTGATCTCACCAATTATCATGTTGGACTTGTCCACCAGCCGCATGTTGATATTATAGTCCAACACAGCATCAGGTTTCATCACAGGTTTGCCTGTCCTATGGTCGACCTTCCCACTGTCTGTCATCTCCCCCTTATGTACGGTGGTGAGCATGTGCACGACCCTCTTGTCATGCCACCGTATTGCCAGCATCTTCTCAGACTTGCGTAGGTGCACGTCTCCTCGCTGCGAGGTTCCTGCCTCTGGGAATTTGGGGAAGTGGGCACGATTACTTTTCACAGTGCCGCAGGAGCCAATGCCGTGTTCAGAAAGGTATTTGGCAAGTTTCGGTGCTGTATAGTATTTGTCTGTATACAGCACATGATTCCCACCAAAATACTTTTCTAGGAGCACTTTCACTACACAGCCTGAGAAGCCAAGGGGGTGTGTTTTATCCAGATCGGCAGTGCTGGCTGAATATATGACGAAGTCAAGGATGTACCCCGTCTTACAGTCGCACAGTACAAAGAACTTAATTCCAAAGCGATGGCATTTGCTTGGAATGTACTGAAGAAACCGAAGACGTCCTCTGAACAAAACCAAGGATTCATCAATGACAACCTTCTGAAAGGGGTGGAAGAATGACATAAACTTATCCTTCATTCTGCTCAGAATCTCCCGGATCTTCCAGAGTGGGTCGATTTGGGAAGGTACATCCTTGTCGGCAAAGTGCAGGTTTCCCATGATGTTCCGGAAGTGATCTCTGGCCATGTACTTATTGAAGGTGGGTGAGGGTAGTAAGGGGTCCATGGACCAGTATTCTTCCAACTCATGCTTCTTGGAGTGTGGCATGAGAAGCATGAGGGCAAAGAACACATACAGCTCCTGCACTCCCAGCATGGACCACTGTTGCATCTTGGCTGCACCTGTACCACTTGCAGCACGTTGTGATTCATACCTGTTGGTCTCATCACATATGTGCTGCATGACTTCGACATCTAGGAAGGCCAAAAGGTAGTCGACACACTCAGCATTTTCGTCAATAGTGAAGGCAGGCTGAACTCCTGAGGAGCTCTCATCAAATACTAAATTTTCTGGCACAAAATCTGACCCTTCCATCCACGCGAAGGCGTCCAGGATTCCCTGTCATGGCGGTGTAGGGCGGGTGGTGGTGGAGGTGGTGGTGGAGGTTGGCTGTGAGGCAGATTTATCTCAGTCAAGGTCACTCGCACTGACCCTAGGTTGCCGTACAGCACTAGCAGCCCTTACCCTACTAGCTACACTACTTTTCACTCTCCTTGATTTACCTCTACCTCTACGGCCTGCCTTCACTGTTGATGCTGGTGGTGACTCCGACGACGAAGACTCCGGAGATAACTCAGCCGATGATGATGAAGAAATGAGTGAGGTGGGGCTTGGGGAACGGGCTGGTGAATGCACTCGTGAGTCATGGCGGGCTGGGTCACGTGGGGGCATTGTTCTGGGGCTAACATGCCGCCTTTTCACTCCCTTCCCAAATTCCTGTCCTTGCTGCACTAAAGGCTCCTTTCCCTTGGAGCTAGACACTAATTCTGACACTGAAGCACTCGTTGTAGCTGTTTCTGGCACGATAACCTCACCAGGCTCATCACACGATTCACCCAAATTGTCAAAGTCACTGTCCATCATAACCATGGACAATTCTGCCAGTTCACGTGCCACTGCAGAGTCACTAAACCCTTTCTTGCTTCCCTCACTACTTTTCTTAGGGGTAGAGGTCACGGGGCCCTTTGCAATGGGCGCAGAAGCGGCAGGAATGGCGGGGCACGAGTGCGACATTGTTTTACTACAGCGGAGGACAAGGAAGTAAATGCCGCGGCTTATCTGAGAAGGGAAGGGTTGACAGTGACACTTAGGCTGACTGCTGCTAACTTACATGCTAATTTTTTATAGGTAGAAAATCTCGGCAATACATAAAGAAATAGGTAGTTCCAGGTGAATGTGAATGTCACTTAGGCTTCTTTCTTCCTTTCTGATATATATTTTTATTACAGATATCAATTACAAGGCATAATTCAAAGGGGAAATTACCGTGGTAATGTAGCGAATGAATGCACATGAGGTTTTGTCAGGTGATAATTAGCCAATTTCTGATGTATAACACTATCACTTACTTGTTTTTTATTTTTGGTATATATTATTTTGTATAAGTATAGGGCATAGGGCTTATTTCAATGGATGAAATCTGTGGAAAAATCCGGGGGAAATTTGCATAGCGCAGCGCGGCATGGGAGGTGAGAGGACAGGGTAATGGAGGGCAGGTAGGGAGGGGAGTCACGAAGGGGGTAAAATCGCTAAATTGTCAACAATGGATGGGAGTACAGATGAGATTTGGAGTGCTGACTAGTGTTGGACATTGGCAGTACTGATAGATGATAGAAGCCACCACATGAGAGCCCGGGATAATTCAAAATAACACAGAATCACAAAAGTGACGCCCCGCGGTATGATCCATTGTGGCCGAGCATCACGAAAGTGACGCCCCGCAGTTAAGGGGTTAAATAATATAGCCTCCATTAATTTGTGTCCTTGGAGGAAGACTAAGCAAATAAATGAATGAAAAAAAAAAATCATAAAATTGAAAGCTACAGAACACAATGAGTATATATTTAGTACTTCAACACTACAAGCATAGTTCTAACTTCTTCATGCTGATACTATACTTGTAATGATATTCTTAGCTCAGTATGGCTCAGCTTAAGAAAACCCACCCACATTAAAGAGATTAATGAAAACAGCATCTAACCCATCCAATTGGAAAAGACCCTCAAGCTGAAAAGAAGTAATTTGGATGTTGCTGGAATAAGTTAATAGGGATCCTCTCATGTTGGATGTAATAAATTGAATTGTGATCGTGATGTGGCAAATGATGAAAACAGTTAATATTCTACTTAGGATGCCGCAAATAAAAGATTACAAAGCAGGATGTGGCCCTGCGTCGTAATCTTTTATTTGGAATTAGGTGAGCAAATATCTTTAACCCAGGTAATAATTAATATATAATGTTTCGTTTTTCCATTAAGCCACGTTATCAAATTATTATATATCGGTATATATATATATATATATATATATATATATATATATATATATATATATATATATATATATATATATATATATATATATATATATATATATATATATATATATATATATATATATATATATATATATATATATATATATATATATATATATATATATATATATATATATATATATATATTGCTCCTGGAATAACAAGAATTTATTATTATTATTATTATTATTATTATTATTATTTATTATTATTATAGTATTTATTATTACACATGTGCTGCTGGAGCGGGAGCGGTGTGTGTGAGTGTGTGTGTGTGTGTGTGTGTGTGTGTGTGTGTGTGTGTGTGTGTGTGAACATAACCCCTAATGCTTTTCTCCATTTTTTACCAAATTTGGTGGATTGTTTGAGGGACCACAAGCGTAGAAACCCATGATTTGTTTTAGAGCAAGAGGTCAATGGTCAAGAAAACAGGCATTGGTCAAACACTGGCCACTGGTTCTCAAACTGGGAGCCATGGCCCCCAAGGGGACCACGACAGGAATTTAGTGAGGCTATGGTGAGCAAGTGTATGTAGTAAATCAGAGTGTGTCTGCCATACACTCGGGTGAGGGGTCCACGTGTTTAAGATCGTCGCCTTGCCCCTCTCGTTCCAGCGTAATACTACGTTTCAACAGCGCTGGACCAATGAGTGGGCAAGGTAAAAATAAGGCTAAAAGGCAACACTTTGTATGCAATATGCAGGACTGAACTTGTTATCGAGCAAATCATATATAAAATCATCTTCCAACAGATTTGGGACTGCATGCAGGGTGCAGGTGTGTCTCCTTCGCTCCCTGTTGTAAACTCCCTCTCCACCACGACCCCAGCTGAAACCCGCAGATATAAGTTTGTGAGAAATATCTACTGCTTTCTATACAGTTCTCTAGTGTTACTTGCGAGATATATAGCTGATATTAGTATTGTTAAATTGACATATTTGTTTCTCCTGTCTACCTATCTATCTATCTATCTATCCATCCACCTATAGATATATTTAGATATAGATGTATAGTTTTATAGTTTATGTATTCCTCCACTCTGCCTTCCCAGGTCATTGGTGGTCTCCGTATCACAACTCTACCTTTGATATTGCTCTCACATATTCTCTTTGCAATCTCATTTCTGTTCATTTTCTTATTCATTTTTTTTAATAGCATTGGCAACTTGCATCGAAAAAATACAGCACTGGATTAAAATACATGACGAAATTCAACTAATTCACTTTCACCAAATGATCTGAATTAAAATCAATGCTGAAAAAATAAAAATCATGTTAGTTTGAAGCTAAATCAAATGGCTTTCAACAAACACGATTTCAATGCAGATTTAGCAGCTCTTACTTGAAACTGATGACAAACAATGTGAAATTTTAATGCAGCACAGGGTCCACTACAAATTTAAATCAGTACAAGTTTTTTTGCTACTTTCTTATAATAATTATCTATGTTTTGCTAATAATAATAATCTATGTTTTGGAGTGATTATGCATTTATATTTGACATCTTATGTTTCTTTTGTTGCGTCTGACATCTCTTTGTCTTTATTTACCCGTCCCGTCCCGGAGGGGCTAGGGGGCGGGTATCGTTTTCATTCGGCTTGTCTGTTACTTTGTCTGTTAACAACTTTACGCAAAAACTACTGCGATTTTGACTAAAATTAAAGGGATGATGGACTAGGACCTTCTGATCACCTGATTAAATTTGGGGCCAAAGTGGGCCAAGGCCTAGGTTGTAAGCCCCCCCCCCCCAAAAAAAAGGGGGATGGGTAAAAATCATTTTTTGCCATAACTCCTTTCAAATTCGTCATATCGACATGAAACCAAAACAGAAAGGTGCATCTTTCAAATCTGCATCCTAAAATATGCCTCATTACATCAGGGGTTAGTGTCAGATGGGTCGGGCCTAAAATTTCAAATGGGCATAAAACCGTCAATTTTCACCCGATTTACTCCAAATTTCATATGTGGCATCTCTGACTAAATATCCTGTTGTGTTTATATGCCAGCACTAAAATGATTGCCGGGGAAGGGTTTGCTGTGTCTTGGCATCGCTTCTTTTTTTTGGGGGGGTAGGGGGGCTTCAATATTTACTGTTTACTGTCAACATTTGTAACAGTATGAATATTATATGGTAATGATTGAATATGATTATTCAAAGTGTAATGCTACATTTAGCAATATCGTATGATATTTCACATTTTCTTACAATGCAACCATGATTTTACATAATTTTTGCATAATTAAAGGTTGCGACGGAACTCGTCAACAAAACGCGGAGAATTCGGAGAATTTAATAGTTACTATGATGTCAGACGAATTTTGCTTCAATTCCACTAGTGGTAACAGCTAATTATTAACTCGAAAGTTTCTTTAATGAAACTTATTCCAACTTAGAAACAAAAAATAACGAAGAGATGAATGCAGTATTGTCTGCTAAAAAAATCAAATACCGAAAACCAGTTACTTCATACTGCATAACATTTAATTCACTTGGGTGTTTTTAAAAATAAAGCAGGCAGATTCGGTGAAATTCGTTTGACTGATGATTTTTATTCGACACTGATTTTAAATCAGTGTACAGTAGTAAATTAATTTATTCTGGTGCAAGTGGCCACATATTTTTAAGCATACCATTCGTCTGCTAGTATCTGTTTGGCTTCTTTATGTAAATATCTATATATCTAAATATCTATATAAATGCATAGATAGATAGATAGATAGATATACAGATAGATAGATAGATAGCTTTGCAGTGGCTGTCGGTGTTACTAAGAGATGGAAGTACAATGATGAATAAACTACGGATTAACATCAATCCTCGCTGATAGCATCGAGAAACCTCAGTGTGTGCTGTGTTTCAAATTCAAAGTGCAGGGGAATGATTCTATGAGGCCTAGTAAGCTGAAGCATCATCTGATGATAATCCACCCTCAGTAAGTGGTGAAAGACCCCAGTTTCTTCAAGCACTATGAACAGAGTTTGGGAAAACAGAGACTGACTGGGAATGGTGCTTTCCAAAAACAGAACTTTAAGTTTGGTGGAAGCATTATATGAGGTTTCCCTTGCTATAACAAGGAAGAAAAATTCCCACACGAATGCAACCGTGTGGGAATTCACCAATCGATTGGTGAAATTTTCATTAAACCGTGTGCTGTAAAGATGGTCAAGCTGGTTCTTCGAGGGTCAAGTGCACATATGATTCAGCAGATTTGTCAAATTACACAGTGAAACGAGAATTCGTGAAATGTCAGCTGATATTATGGAAAAAGTGATAAAAACGATTAAATTTTCCCCAACTGGTATGTTCATAGTACAGTTGGATGAGTCAATGGATGTGAGTTCTAATGCACAGCTACTCGTGTTTGTTAGGTATTGTTATATCCCCGTCACACACTGCCACAGGCTCCAACACCAGTGGCGCAGTATAGGAAGGATGTTGTCCTGTGAGTTGTTTTCCTTTTGGTCAGCCTTTCGGTGTGCAACAACGAGATCAGCTTAGGCGTTGTAAATAAACACTGGCTTCTTAAGTTCACTGTCTTTATTATCCAGATATTTACGCTTAATGCTTGTCAACTTCACTGTTTTCACAAGTACTGGAGCTGTACAATCTGCACTGACACTGAATTGAATTCAAACTGAACTGAAACTTCTCTGGTCCCTTCCCCATTCTTAAATTATTTGTTTCCAATATACTAGAATGATTTATTACATTCTTGGAGAAACAACAGTTACCAACTCGGAGACATCCAAAATATCCTGAGTTTTCTTACACTGCGTAACACTCCATATCACTTAGCATACAAACTGAGATAAAATTACATATTTTGACAATCACATATATAAAACACTATAGGGAAAAATGAGCACAATAAATAATATACAACTTACAGAATACCTCCGCTCTCGAACAGCAGGCCAGCTGGCAACTCACACGTAACAGAATAATACCAGAAGTACTGAGAACCTTCTACAGTAGTACTAAACTAGCAAATCCCGCTTCTCAACAGTATGCATTCCTGCATGACATCAAAGATGAATATCTGTTCCGTACACAGTTTGAGACTTCCACAAAAGCTTTAGGTGTGATGGAAAAGTTGACTTCTTTCTTCACAACTAACGAAATAGGCTGGGAAAATTGTTGTGGAGTCTGTACAGATGGAACTGCGGCGATGTTGGGATCAAAATCGGAGCCACAGAAGAATGTCAAAGAAGTAATTCTGAATGCGAAAGTGGTTCGCTGAATGATCTATCGTATTGCAGTGGCATCAAAAACACTCCCTGATGCTCTTTGCAAGGTCCTGGAGGCAGTGGGAAAACGTATCAACTTTGTAAAAACAGAAGAAACTCTGTGAAGACATGGGTTCAGAACTTGAATCCCTCCTTTTTTACTACAAAGTGCGATGGCTTTCGAAGGGCACTGTTGTAAGCAGAGTATCTGAGCTTCGGAGAGAACTTAAACTTTTCCGTGAGCTTCGGAGAGAACTTAAACTTTTCCGGGAAATCAAATGATAACATGATTATTAAGTCTCTTCAACCAGGCGTTGAGGGAGTCAGGTCTTGCATACCTGGCCGACGTTTCTGAGCAACTAAACAGGCTGAATCTCAAGCTACAAGACAAGGAAAGAAACGTATTTTACTTCATGGGCTGTATGCATGCATTTCTTGCTAAATTCCAGACCTGGCAAAGGAAAATGAGAGCAGAAAATCTTGCCATGTTTGAGAATCTTTCAACTGTTCCTGACATGATTGAGGAGGATCAACCACTTGACCTATCACTCAAAAGTGAAATAATTCAGCATTTGAAATCCTTGGAAAATGAGCTCAAAAGAAACCCCCCAGAATTCAAGAAGGAAGAAGAGAAATTGGTGAGGAATCCTTTCTCTGACACTCTTGATACAGCTGCCATACCCGATGATGTACAGGACGAATTCCTTGCCCTTAAGAATGATTCTGCAGCAATAAACCTTTATGAAGAAAAATCTGACTGCGTTGTGGTGCTTCATGTATCAGTCATCTCCAAAAGTTAATGAAATCCCTTTTACGGCCCTCATGCCATTTTCCACAACATATTTATGTGAATCTGGTTTCTCCATCCTTCTACACATAAAATGTATTTTTCGAAACCAGTTGGATGTGGACCCAGATATGAGATGTGCGTTATCCTTGACTCAACCTCGAATCAGTCGACTGAATAAAGGCAAACAGCGTCATCCATCTCATTGATATGTAATAAAATATGCATTCTGACTGATAGTTGTAAGTAAATAAATAAATGGAGAGCACCAAAACTGTTTTTCCATCAATATTTATTAGGGGCTTGAGAGAAAACTGAAGGAGGGCCACGAGGATGTTAAGATCTCCACAAGTGGGGAATGAAGTGAAAAAGTCTGAGAAATACTGGTCTAAGGAAATTAACTGGAACTTATATATATATATATATATATATATATATATATATATATATATATATATATATATATATATATATCAGACTGAACTGAGTGAATGAGGGTAAGGCAAGATTGAAGAGACTCAACTTTGTGAACAATATTCAGAGGTCAGGTCACCTGGTATTGTCAAAGTTCGACCCATATGTTGTTATTGTTGTTGCTGAACAACCCCGATCTTTCTTACCGGACAAACCCATCCACCACAGGCAAACAATCACCCCAGCAGGGCCGTCCTGGCCAATGAACCTATGTTCCCTTGCGGCAGACAACACCTTGACAAAGCGTGGTGTGGGGAAGCGTATGGAGGTTTGGCTTCTGGATGGATACCACATAAGCGTCTCTCCACCCAGGTAGCAGAGGCACCATAGTATGGTCCACTTTACCCCGTTATTTAGCTGTATCTTTTTCACCAAGTGTTATAAATGGTTTCCTGAGTTGCAGGAAACCAGTAAGCGTAATACTTAGTGCCGAGTCACCTGAGGTGGAAAGAAGAGTTAAAAAAAGAAAAAAAAGTGACAGGAAGGATGATAGACAAAAAACTTTTAAAGGTGAAGGAAAAAACAGGCAGTTATATGTATGTGGTTGTTAAAAATAAGTAAAAGTTTTTATCCTGTTTCAACCAAACTTGATGCAAGGCTTGGCTGTCTCACTCTGAGTAAAAGCATTGTTTTCTTTAAAGCAAAGGGCCAACGGTCAAGGTACCATGGCAAGGTCACTTTAACATTTTTTGTTGGATTTAGACCAAATGTTGTTGAACAACTGTGGAGAAATCAGGATAAACTTATTACATTTCAAAAACTACCATTCAGATGTGCGGATCATATGAAAAATGTAAGAGGCCAAGGTCCTATGGCAAGGTCAATGCAGTTTTGATATACAAACCAAAGTTAGTGGAAGTGTTAATGGTCGAACAACAAAATAGGAATTCAACATTGAATCACAGGTCAGGGTCACGGGGCAAGGTAAAAATTCGACCTTTCTGTAAGTGTATGAACAAAATAACTCCAACAGTTTTAATCCAAGTTGGATCAAATTTTGTTTTGAGGATTACCAAAGAGGCTGATCTATTGTTATTGAGGAAAAAAAATAGTTGAATGTCAAATGCTAAGGTTAAGTTACACAGTTTTAATTTGATGTGCTCTAAACATTGTGGAAGGACGTAGGGTAAAACAGGTATAATGATGTTCTAATCTGAGAAGTCAGTCAAAGGTCAAGGTCATAGAGAAAACTCAAAGGTTAAGGTCACTTGCCAAAGCCAACTCAGATTGTTTTGATCGTATTGGAAACGTGGCTGGTAGAAGGATTAAGGTTTAGGCGATAATGAAGTTTTTCGATATTTTGAGTTATCTCCAAAGTGTTGGAGACTCCAAGTGATCCTTCCTGTTCATTTACTTTATTTTATTTATTCATTTTTTTATTTTTTTTTTATTTTCCTGGGGCAGTAAGGTATGTGCTTCAACATTTCATTTGTTCCCAATTGTTCTTCTTTACTTCGTTACATCGTTAGAATAAAAAAATTATATGAAGGGACCGTGCGCCAAATGACTGGGATATTTGATTTATCTTAAGTTGAATTTTTCAAGCCTTAAAAGATAAGGGTTATAATACATTAAGAACTAAGGTGCTCTGCTAACCTAAGTAAGTACGTAATTTGGAGTTACAAAATTAATAATAAAAAAACGACAACTTTGGGCAAATTGGTTTACTAATCACAGACGTAGTATAAAGTGCTGTATAGTAAATGAGGTTTGTGGTCAACTAAACACCTTTATATTTGCTGCTTATTAACTACTTTGGTCTTGGTGATCGTCTTAATGAAGAACTTAACTGTTTGGAATTTTGAGGGTATTCTTCAATCAAGACACCAAATGTTAAATTAACATTTTTGCAGTCCAACCTGAGTGTCCAAGCGGCTCTTTAGACGCGGATCCGCGTCCAAAGAACTACTCACCATAAATCAGGAATTGCTTTTAACGTCCTGAAATTTGGTCTGATATTAGTTTGATTGAATTTCCAGTTTGGTGATACTATTTTCATTCATGGGAAAGTTCGAAAACATGACCAAAAAACGCTTAGAAAAAAATGGTATTAAGATTCTTATGTGCATTTTCAAATTATACTCTTCATGACTGTGTTACTTTATGCAATATCACGTTCTATTTTCTTTAATCTTATTCTACAAAGTCTCAGCTTTCTGACAGTATAAAAACAAATCTGCTAATCTAAATGATATCGGAGTGAAAAAATATCAGAATACAGACATTCTTATGCACTTTTTCAACTTAACAGTATAAAACAAATCCGCTAATCCAAATATTTTGGTGTGATAAAATGATCGAAAAAGAACAAACTCGAGCACATGGTAGGAGAAGAGGGAGGCAGAGCGAGGTGGGGGAAAGCCCGAGGGTTCTGCTGGCTGCAGGGGGGTCGGACCACTAACGTGTTAAAGTAATAGGAGTCTCTCTGAATAAGTGACGTATAAATTTATCCTAGCTAACTTCCCTTGAGTTGGCCAAATCTTAAAGCATACTTAGCTAGATATATCGGATTGACAGATATTGACGGGTTTGCAGTCTTGGTTGGGTTGTATGGGTTAAATCCAAGCGTCCTGGTGCTGTCAGTATATACAATGCTTTCCCATCACCTAGCTTGTTTGAACTAAAAATGGTGCATCTCCTCCTTCATTGGATTCAGAGATGCCAAATATTAGGCTATTCAGTTACAGTTACTTAAATACAGAAAATTACTCTATGAAATTTACAAGGAAAGTCCAACTTAACGAGTTAACCTTTGTTTTAAATAAAAAACAAAGCCAAATATTCATTTTATCTACATTAAGATGATGAAACCTTCCATTTTCCATGTCAGTATGCCATGCATGCACAGTCATGTACATGGAAGATTCTTATAATCATCGGAAATTTATACACGTATTTACACTACAATTGTCCATAAAAGGTTAAATGCAGTAGCATTTAACATATTAATATTAAAGACTTAACCAGAAAACTAGAGCAAATCCCTGGGTTATTAAACCACTCTCAACCATCACTAAATGTTCTCTGTTATATCACTATATGTTTTCTGTTATAATCCTCTGGTTTTTAACAAAGACAACCATACTGAAAGATGCGAATATACCGCAACACACAGGATATCTCCTTCTGGGGGAAATTGTTTCCACAATAACAGTTATAATAATGGAGCATTGAGAAGACAGACAGTAACTAGTCAAGGTTAACGCTCATGACACCAGTGATATCAGTGGTGGACGTTTTACCCATAGGCATACATCTGCACAAAGAACACCACTGGCGTACAGTGCAGTAGCCTCAGAGGTTCTCTTCTTACATGCAGCATAAGCTTCTGCCTGTGTAGCATGGACATAGATCCTAGGAGGATGGGGTAAGAGGCCAAAAACCCTACAACAGGTTTGGTGGGGATAACATGTGCAGCCATCCCCCAGTATAGTTGAAGAATTAAAAAATAGTAATGGTTAATAAAAATGAAACAGAAAAATAAGTGATGCAATTCTTAATCGGTAGAGAAGCGGCCTGCAGTCCTGATGGTCCCAGGTTCGATTCCCGGCTAGGGCAGGGAACAGTTTATGGATTTGAATTTCATAATGCGGACTTTACTGATCTACAAGAAGACCCGCCGACATGTAAAAGTAGTCACGGTAATACCAGTACACCAGTCCTGTACGACACAGCCCTAACATGTATTTAATATGGACGGTGGGTGTTAGCGCCGAAGTGGTGACGTGGAGGTGTAGGAGGACTACTGGGCCTTGTGATAGACCACTGCCCCCTAACAATAGGCCCTGACGCCTTTGCCTAGAGTCGGACACATTAAAAAAAAATACAATTACCCACAGAGTCATTATTGTCTTTACATGGAAAATGTGGATACTTTAATAACAGGAAAACTTAAAATGCTAGAAATATTAAACCAAGAATATGTAAGCTGATCAGACGTAGCAATTTAAGCAATTAAAACGACCGCCAGCGTCATCTTACATTGCTGCCAGATGTGGTACATGTAACATCTAGTGCTACTTATCTTGGGCTCGTGATACCAAATTGATAATCTCCCTGTTTTTGACCGACTTAGGTAGCTGTATCACCTCACCTCTTTGGCGGTGGCCATCTATTCTCCATACAGTGCACTCTCAGAAGCACCTCCCCCCCCCCCTCAAAAATCAAAAGAAATATACACCAGTTATCTCAATGCTTTCAGAAAATGACCAATGTAACCAACGATGATTTTTAGGAACCAAGGCACTACTTGGGGCGTCCAAAAGGAAACTTTAAATGAATACCAATGAAAGTCAGTCGTAAACTTTGTATTTGCCAAAATATACAGAAAAGGCATTTGCAGAAAAAGTTAATAATTACCTTGTCATGTAATTGATATGTGCTTTGATATTTTCTTGAATAGAGTAGAGTTCTCTATACTGGATCAACTGGGGGGAAGGAGATCCTATAAAGGCAATAATCTGGTAAGTCTAAAGGTTTCCCCCTGAAGTAAGATTTGAAGCATACTGTATAATGAGTGAAATAGTATATTCTTTTAACAGAAATGAAAACTACACCCATTTTACACTTACTTGGCCCATCATTTCACACCCTTGTCATGACTAGCCCCAGTGGTTAAAAAAAAAAAAAAAAAAAAAAAAAAAAAGCCTCTCCAGCATTGGTAAATGCACTCTGAGTCACCCCGCACACAGGAAGTGATCCGGTATATCTGCGTTGTCCGGAAGGTCCGCAAGAGTTTTACCATTTACTGGATGATATCCAGTTTGTCTGGGGACCCCAGAGTGTTAGCTAAATCCGACATCAGGTCTTGTGGGGTACAGTAAAGCGAGAGTCTACTGTATATTATATATTATGTGTAGAGAATCCCCAAGTACTCGACAGGGGCCCATTTTATTTGACGTTTTGCCGAAGAAAACCTCTTCAGGATACCACACGCATGGTAGGCTACAGTCAGCGCCCTAGTTAGGCCAAACAGTGCGGTGACAATGACAACAACAAAAACATGTGAAATACTAGAAAGCGCTAACAGAGTGCACACCTCCGCCAATGCCACTGCCATTAAAATGGATTCGAATTCGAGGATATAGGATCCGGATCCGCCCCAAAATTTAATAAATTCTTTCTTGGTCCATGGCCCACCTTTCCCTGAAATTCATTGAAAACTTTTGGAGATATTGTGCAGGATGCTCCGGATTTGGATCCGGATCCGCATTCATTTCTTCCTTGGTCCATTGCCAACCTTTCCACAAAATTTCATTAAAGTCCGTTCATAACTTTTTGAGTAGTATCGGATCCGGTTCCATGGATATAGGATCCGGACCCGGATCTGCCCCAAAATTTAATGAATTCTTTCTTGGTTTATGGCACACCTTTCCACAAACGTTCATTCAAATTCACTGAGAACTTTTGGAAATATTGTGCGGGAAACTCCAGATCCGGATCCAGATCCCACCCAAAATTTCATAATTTATTCCTTGGCCCATGGTCTACCCTTCCACAAAGTTTCATCCAAATCCGTTTTTGTGTAGTCCTGGTAACAGACAAACAAACAAACAAACGCGAGGTAAAAGTAACCTCCTTGGCGGAGGTAACAACCTAATCAATCAGCCTGACTTCCCTTAGTCAGTACGTATGGTATAAGTGTGGCCAGGGTAAACAACCCTTCATTTTTACCTCCGCAAAGGGGGTTATGTTTTATCCCGCGTTGGTTGGTTTGTCGGTTTGTCTGTCCGTTTGTATGTTAGCAGGATTACTCAAAAAGTTATACACGGATTTGATTAATTTTTGTGGAAAAGCGGGCCATGGGCTGAGGAATAAGTTATTAAATTTTGGGCCGGATCCGGATCTGGATCCAGAGTATCCCGCACAATGTCTCCAAAAATTCTCAATGAATTTCAATGAAATTTTGTAGAAATGTGCGCCATGGTCCAAGAAAGAACTGATTAAATTTGGGGGCAAATCCGGATCCTATATCCACAGATCCCGAACCGGGATTACTCAATAAGTTATGAATGGATTTTGATGAAATTTTGTGGAAGGGTGGGCCATGGGCCAAGGAAGAAATCATTAAATATGAGGGTGGATCCGAATCCGGATCCAGAGTATCCCGCACAATATCTAAAGTTCTTAATGAATATCAATAAAATTTTGTGGCATGGTGGGCCATGAACCAAGAAAGAATTGATTAATTTTGGGGGCGGATTCGGATCCTTTTTTAATGGCAATGGCATTGGCGGAGGTATGCACTCTATGAGCGCTTTCGAAAATTCATATTGTTATCGAAAGATAAGTGAGCTGATTCATAACATATTCACAAGACAGTAACATTTACATGCATCAAGAATTTCTCACCATTCCCCTCTATTCTCTTAGCCATGACTAATTTGTATTTTACCATGGCGTTATCCAAAATACTCTATAAGTCATCTCTGTGTTTCTAGATTCTCTTAACCCACGGCGTCCCGTCGACGTACTTCCACGTCCTCACGTTATGTCACAGCTAATCCCGTCGACGTACTTCAACGTCCTGCAATTGCAAGGTTCATAATTTCCACAATTTTCAAAATTTGCGCGAGATTTTCGATTCTCCCACGTACCCAAGCCTCCCCTACCTGCCGCCAGGCGGGCAGCGTCCTAGACCCCGCGTGACCCGCGCTCGCCCTTGCCTCGGTCACTCACCTGCTAGCAGTGACCCAGGTCAGACATGGCGCGGAAAGGTCTCTCAGACGAGGAAATCGCATCCGTCCTGGAAGCCTTCACTGGAGATAGTGATTCTCCACTCGACGATGATGTGGTAGATCGCGATTACGTCCAGCCAGAGGAAGAAATAAGTAGCAGTGATGAGGAGGTCCCTTCGCCCCGAAAAATGTGGTATGTGACATACCGTAAGGCAAGGGAAGGCCAGCCTGCTCCCCAACCACGTGCACAGCTATCTCTCCATCCCAAATCTGATGAGGACAAGGATGAGGACGATGAGGATGACGGAGGCTTAGGACGTGATATCACCGCGTGGTTGGGAAAAGAGAAAATATCACCACGAGGATCAGAAGGTGGGGCGAGACGACATATAAGGTATGGTGAAAGTGCTTTGTCCGGGGAAGTGGCTAGTGGTGTGGTGGGATTGCTGGGAGAAAGGGAAAGTGTTGTGGCGGCAGCGCGGGGTGAAAGTGAGAGTGGTGTGGGAGTAGTGCGGGGTGAAGGGGCAAGCGGTGTGAGGGAGGCAGCACGAGCACGTGGTGCTCGTAAGCCTAGGGGAGAGGAGGTGGAGTCACTCCCCAGCACTTCTTTCGCCCTGAATATTCCCAAACTTCCTCCCCACAGCCCCAGGATGTGGGGAAAGGAAAGAAAGGGAAGGGAAAGGGTAAAGGAAAAGGGAGAGGGAAGAGAAGTGCGAGTGATGAGAGGCGCCACTCTCCACCTCCCCAACCTCCCCCACCACCCTCACCTCCCCACCCTGACGAAGGGGACGATGGTGACGTGGCTGGAGACGGTGGTGTCCCGTGGAACTGGGAAGATGGGAGTAATTTTACTCCCATCATTCACCCTTTCACTGAGGAGTGGCGGTCAGGTTGCACGGCTCCAGGTGTAAATGCAGGTTCGTCACGGGTGGATTTTTTCAACTTGTTCTTTGGTGAGGCGTTTGTGGGGCGCATAGTTGAACAAACTAATATTTTTTCACAATCACAGCGCCGTGAAAGTGAACGTTTGGGAACCACGAGCAGGCATTCCCAACAGTATGACTATCCCGTGACAATTTCAGAGATGTTCCTATTTTTGGCCCTGGTTATCTTGATGGGTGTGGTATGGAAAAACCAAATTCCTGCCTACTGGACAACTGACCCAATCATCCTCACACCTTTCTTTGGAAAGGTGATGAGTCGTAACGGATTTCAGTATATTCTCGGCCGCCTCCACTTTTTTGATGCAGAAGATCCAGCCAATGCAAATAACACCGATAAAATGAAGAGAATTAGGCTGGTATTTGATCATTTACGGCAAATGTTCCGCTCCTCATTTTATCCCTACAGAGACCTTGTCATAGACGAGAATCTTGTGTTGTGGAGAGGCAATATTTCCTTTAGGCAGTACATACCCAGCAAGAGACACCGTTTCGGGTTCAAGATCTTTGTTATGTGTGACTGTAAGACTGGTTATGTGCAAGACATAGTCTTGTACACGGGCGCACAGACAGATATAACAGAAGATCGGAGTATAGGACTCTCTGGGGCCGTGGTGAAGACAATGATAGAACAGTACCTTCATCGTGGTCATGTGTTGTACCTGGACAACTGGTACACTAGCCCTCTTCTCGCTAGGTTCCTCCACCAACACGACACCGGAGTCTGTGGTACAGTCAAGAGAAACCGTCGCCATATGATCAAGATAGGGAGGAAACTTGACAAGAACGAGGTGGTTTTCTTCCAGGCCAATAACATCCTTGCAACCCTGTGGAACCACAACAGGGAAGTTTGCCTCCTATCAACTGTTCACAGCCCCCTGATGCACCACACAGACTCCGTGGATCACCGTAGCGAGAGGAGGCGCAATGTATGGAAACCCGAGTCTGTACTTGCCTATAATCTGAACATGAGGCAAGTTGATCAGTCAGACTCGATGATTTCAAGTGTTGACTGTGCCAGGACCACGATGAAGTGGTACAAGAAACTCTTTTTCCACTTGCTCGACATCACGGTCCTGAACGCCCACTACCTGCACGCAATGACCACCGGAGTATCCGAGACCTTTGAGGGGTTTGTGAGGGAGCTGGCACGTGAAATAATCGCCAAGCATGCCCAGGACAGACCCACACACTGCACCCGCACCCCCATGGCTGCTCAGACTCCCCTACGTCTTGCAGGACGCCACTATCCCAGCGCAATCCCTTCCGACCCAAACCGTCGTAAACCCCAGCGTCGCTGCCATGTATGTAAGCACTCGACAGTCAGACCATCCACTCAGAGAAAAGACACAAGATACGAGTGTGTCGAGTGCAATGTTGCGTTGTGCCTTCAGCCTTGTTTCAAGGAGTATCATAATTTCCTACACTACTGAAACTGTGTGGGAAGGCGAAATGACGCTCATTATAATGGTAAGGCCAGTCAGTAGGTGCTAAGTCAAATATAAAGTTGAAACGGGTGTTATTTTTTCAGAAAAGTAATGTATAAGTTGAGAATTAGTGTAAGTGGAAAGAATTGATATCAAAACTACACCCACTGTGTAAATCTGGTCAGTAAATATGTGATAGAAAGGAAATAAAGTGGAAACGGGTGTAATGTTAGCATGAATAAAACGTATAAGTTGAACAATAGTGTAAGTTGTAATAATTGATGTCACGAGTACACCCACATTCTGGTCAGTAAGTATGTGATAGGAATTATATACAGTGGAATTTGTTGTAATGTAAGTAGTAAGGTATTTTATAAGTTGAATACTAGTGTAAGATGAAACAAATGATATCGCGATAACACTCCCTGTGTAAGTACGCGCAAATATGACGCTCAGTTCCATCATAAGTTCAGAAATTATGTGATATCAATTATATCAAGTGTAAACATGTGCAATGTTAGTGGAGAATTATTATATAAGTACAAAAATAGGCTGTAAGTTGAAATAGTTGTCATAGCGACTTCACCGTGTGTGTTATTATGCGCTATTATTATGCTATATATTTACGTAAGGCCTGAAATAATCTCAAAACAGTTCTATAAAGTTGAAAAGTGTATAATAATATTAGAAAAGTATTATGTAAGTAGAAAAAACACAATACGAGTTGAAACAACAGTCACAGCGAGTTCACTCACTACGTAAATAAGCGCTAACATTACGCTAAATGTTATCAAAAGGCCTGTGAATACGTAAAAACAGTTCAATAAAATGTAAAATGGTATAATGTTATTGTAGAAGTATTATGTAAGTAAAAAAAATGATATGTATCATGATTTTAGAATGTTAGCGATTCATCGTGACCAAGTTGGCCGATTTTGCTCGTTTCGCACGATGGTACAATGCTTATTTCTGCTTTATTTTAGTATAAAATCCAATATACTCTTTTATCACATGTTTTTATGTTTGTAATAAATACATTTCTACTTACTTTCATTGGTTTCCCAGACTTATAATACCATAGAAAACGTTAGAGGCTCAGACCTCCTACGGAGAACACAGGGCCAGGTGGGACCAAGGCATACCTGGTTAGGGTAATTAGGGACCCCGGGGACCAATTTCTTTGCCACTGACCATTGTTTCTCACCAAAAGCGAAAGTTTAAGCAAAAAAAAAAAAATGGTCGAAAAATGGTCGGGATTGGGGGGTACCAGTGGTCGAAAAGTGGTCGGGACGGGGCGGGTTAAACTCTCAACAGTCTCACCCAAATAAATCTTGTCACAGTTCAAACAAGGTGTGTTTGTTTACCTTCCATAATAAATCAGTGATCGTCAAGCCGTGAATATGTAAGTAGCGATATTACCAGATACACATGATTTGGGTGACTTGATTTTTCTCTCTGCTTTCAATTTCTGACTGCTCTTCTCCTGGTCCCAAGAATAAAGTACGAAGGGTGTTTTAATTAACCGAGAACCTTCAAAACTTAGTTGAATTCATCCTGAAAATACTCCTAACAACATCATTCTCAGAGCTTGAAGATTAGAGCCAATAAGACTTCCCCGCCTGGTTCTTGTGTGTGTGTGTGTGTGTGTGTGTGTGTGTGTGTGATCCGAGCGTAATATGGCTACATACAAAATATATTCTGCAGCGACCTAAATTTCGCAGCTTTTATTATATTTAGTGGACGCCATGCATGAGATTATTTACATGACACCTCGACCCAATCCAAGCACATACGTTGTCCTACCAAACCAGGAAGTTGTCGCACCAACCAGGAATAAAATATGAGCAGAATGTTGCCGTAGCTTTCATTTGCAAGCTCAGTGAATATTTAGTGCTTTGCATAATGTTTTTATCCTTGAATTTTGCATTACGTATTGGAGTGATGAAATATTTCCTTAAATACAGATCTTTACTTGACAACATAGGCCAGATGTCTTAATGGTGTAAGGAGTGGCCACAAACCATCGCCCTCTATGTGGCCCTCTCCTCTGCCATTTGGCCGCCCCTCATCCAACTCACACCATCCTTTTTCAAATATCTGTCCACTCCACCCCTCCTACACTTCCTTGCTCTCCCCCTTCACCTATCCCTCACCTCCTCGCTCACCTGCACTATTCTCATCAGTTACTCATTCTCCATCCTCTCCTATTGGCCAAACAATCCCAAATTATTTCTCTGAATGCTGTCAGTCATAAACAACATCACATTTCTCTTTTACTTACCAACTTTTCTTTCTGCTTTCATGTAAATTCACATGTTTCTCTCATATAACTTATTTCCTCTGCTCTCACTTTAGTGTTCCTCCAACAAGGTCCAATCTTTGCTTCCGAAAATTAGATTGGAGGCACAATACTGACATTCAGTGAGTTTTTCTTTTTTCCATGCTCACTTTGCTATTCCTTATGACATTATTTACAAATTACATGAAAATGAAAGTACACACCAACATATACACATGTACAGGTATTGAAAATATAATTTTATGCCGATCAATCGTCAGAATCTTAGTGCATCAAGAAACTGCACCGTTCATTTTTGTTGTAAGTTCGATCGGTTTCAGACTAATCTGAGGAAGAATGATCGTTTCCAGCCCTCAAACTATCGCAAAACCGCTTTGTTTTTTACGTATTTCCAATTCTTTAAGGCTATCCTTACTAGGAAGATATTGAAGCACGTCTTTCTTATTCTTTTTCACCATTAGTATGGGGTTTGCTCTAATAACTAATTGAAATTTAACATTAAATTTTAATCCTCGCCGGGATTCAAACACTCAGGTCCCAACGCTTTACCACAATGCATGTCATGTTACAACTGAGCCGAAGAGAGGTGCCCAACTTTGCCTTCTGCCTACGCGGCCAATTATGTACCCCATCACACTGTCTAGGATTCTTTTCTGAAGATCATCTTCCATTCCTTTCATGCTCTTCTTCATTTTGCTATCGGGAATTTGGTTAAGGCTTTGGTACTGTGCTTGATATCTCAAAGTTTTTAGACCGACTCTGGCACACATCTTCAATTTTCATAATGCCACATTACCAATTTTATAATTCTATGAGCACCTTCACGTTAGTCTTCCCATCTTCGTCTCTTAGTACGGGAAATGGTTAAGGCTTTGCTGTTGTGCTTGATGTCTCACAGGCTTTAAACCGAGTCTGGCACAGATCTTCAGTTTTCATAATTCCATCTTATGAATTATATAATTCTAGCAGCGCCTTCATTTTAGCCTTCCCAACTTAGTCTCACCCTTACTCCCTACAACCCGTCTCTCATCACAGCAGTGCTATGTCTCGTTCCCTGTAATTTCATTCTGTGTTCACTTGCATTCTGATTTGTCTTCTTACAACCATCCCTCATTATGGTGGGCATAGAGTACTCATCTAGCAACGCACTCACATCCCTCTTCTAGGCAACTCTTTAATGCAAGAGTCAGTAGATACTCTCAGTTTGTGAAACATGCATCTTTTGAACTACTGAACTATCTTCTTCATTCCCTATTCTCCGATGGCCACGGTCTCCAGTCGTTTAAACACGGTACCGGTGTCTAAGAATCTTTATTTTTTTTTTTTAAATGCGAGGAAGAAGGAACCAAAGGCCATGAGCCCGCAATAAGAATTTCCTCCAAGAGAAAAACAAAATACAAAAGAGAGCCAAATTCAAGATCCATTCATTTCGAGATGCCTGGACACACTGCGTTTGAAAGACTGGAGATAACAGGCAGCAGGAAATACAGACAGAGGGAGACAGTTCCAGAGTTGACCTGGACAGATCTTGATTTATTTTCTCTCTCTTGCTGAATTATCTCTGAAAAGACCAGCTTACTGTTTTCCAGCCTCTGAAAATGACTTCATACTTTTCAATTATTGTAGTACAAGTCGGTTTATTGAAGTTAATCGTATACATTTCACGTTCATTCAGAACCTTTAAATCCATGTTGGACCAGTCAGATTTGACTAGTGTCGATAAGGTTCTGTTTCAAAACAAGTTTAGGGCCACCATGGCCTAGTTAAGATCATTAAGATCTAAGTAGGTCCTTTCAAGCCATGTAGATTTATTTAGAGCCTTCATAAATATATATGTTAATTTAGGTCATTATGATACGTTCGAGTCCCCGCACGTTTATCAGATTAACTCAGGTAAATACAACTCGATTTAACTGATACCAACAAAGGCAGTTTTCAAAAAAAGTTATGTATATTTTTTTTTACACGATTAATGAAAGTTTCCAAAACTCGTGAATTTCAGCATGGTCGCTATGTAGGCTACCGATTTATGTGTATGAGTTAGGAGGCTCAGTGGTTACCGAGTGGCTAAAGGTGCGTGGCGCAGAGTGGACCGGTTGGCTTAGTATGAAGGAGGAGGAGTCATGGAAAGACGAGTATACCCTGTGGAGGTGACTGTTGTATGACGCGCTGCACTGGTTGACAAGAAGAAATAGGAGGGGTGGAGGGGGAGGAGGAAGATTAGCATTAATACCTATCGATTAATCGAGGATCATTAAGGCAGACGACAAAATTTTGCTAAGTCTCAGTCTTTCCATAGAATACGACTTGCGACCGTCGACGATATATCCCGGGCGCTAATAGTACTGATGGGCTGACTGGGACAAGGAGGGAACAAACCGTTTCCAAGAATCTGGCCGGTCCGAGAAATGAATTCGGGTTTATCCAGCTGTGATCTTGACTCTGTTTGCCATGCACCACAGACTCCCATGGGAAGAACGATTTCATTTAGAACTTGTACGCAGATGGGAATGATAGGGTGGTGGCAGAAAAACGATGTGGAGTAGGGTAAGGAATGAGTGGGACAGGCTGAGTCGGTGGTGGATGGTGGGGCAGGGCAGTGTAGTACACCCGGTGTTAGTGGATGTTATTATGAGCTTCATAAAGCTCAACAAATCATTAATAATCAAAGGAGGAACGACAAAAACGTTGTGAAAATAAAGCATCTGTGTAGTTTTTTCCGGTGGATTCAGAGCAAAATTGGAAACTGTACAGTATACTTACAACCCAGCTATTTTTATGTCCATTCTGTGGAACTCATGTGCTCACTTTCCCCGGTTCTGGTCGTTTTTATTTTTTGGAGGGAGGGTTGACTCTCTCTAGAATCACTGGGGATGTCACACGGCACAAATATCGCATTATGGGTGAAAGCCCATTGAACTACAAATAAAATATCAAAGCCATGTCTGACCTCCTTTCACTATTCCTGAGCGTTTTCATATAGGTGAGAGGGGTTGACCACCCAAAAGTCTTGGTTGGTAAATCATATGTAGCGGAAAACTTTCGGAATAACAAAACACTTCAGCCAAATCTTTCCCCTATTTCTGATCATTTTTAATTTTGGGGGGAGAGGGGGACTGACCCCTTCAAGAAAATTAGTGTGGGAAGAGGGGGGTCACGTTGCTTAAATATCGTATGACGGAGAACAGCACATTGTAAAACAGGAACTATGATATCAGAGCGATATCTTCCCTCCTTTCCCTGTTTTCTAACCTTTAACATTTTTGGAGGGTGACTGACCTCCCTGAAAACTGATGGTGGAAATTATTATAGAGTGAAAGACATTATCAAGAAACCTGACAAAATGACCTGAGACGTTTCTTTTATATCCTTGCTCTCAATTTCTCCTATTTTTCATCGTTTTTGGAGGGTGACTGACCCTTCAAGAATCATGGCGGGGGATTAGTCCCACAAATATCGCATTACGGATGAGAGTCCATTGTACGCCATGTACTAAGATATCAAAGCCATATCTACCCTCCTTTCACTCTTTGTGAGAGTTTTACATTGGTTAGTGGGCTGAACTCTGGCCCACTCCCTTAAAAATCATGATTGGAAACTTGTATACTATACTCCACGTCACCAAGTCTGGCACCAAATCAGTGATCTCTCAGCACCTGTAGCATTGACAATGGTCCTCAGTACCGGATATACATTTTTAATTGCTTTTATATTGGGTCTCAAGGTAATAAATACAGGTTCACCTAGTGCTCAGGATTTACATCAACACTACAGGCGTTGAGGACATCGCTGATTGTGCCAAACTTGGTGAAATGGCGTGCAGTGTTCCATTATAAGAGTTATTTTGTGTGGATCAAATCTAAACTGGTATCTGAAAAGGAGTGGAAGGGTCCTGCTCTAAACCTAGCTCTGTGAACTCTTTCAGCTCTGTTTATCATTGCCTCTGATGGGTTGATGTCAGGAGGGGGGCATATGGTATAGCGTTTCGACTGAGGTATTGTATTGCCATCCACGTTAAATAAGTATGTATGTGCTTCACTGCTAGAAGTTGGATTGCCTGGAGGTGGAGTGTTGCTGAAGGTGGTCTGGTAGTGTGACTGGTTTTTATCTCGTGTTATTTGTATCTGTCATACAATGACAGGGTTGTTGTGTGTCAGCACAGGATGCCGGGTCGAAATGTGTACCTCATATCAATATATTTTGTAACAGGGATAAGTTTAATTTCATACTTCAAGTGCGCTGTAGGAATGGTTTAAGTGCAGCCGAGATTATATGTAGTGTTGTTCTGTGGGGTCCACAAGGTGTTTTAATGGGTGTTATGTGTAATAAAAACTGTTGCCATGGAGATATAGGGCATAGTTGGTCTAATACATTATTTGTCGAAGGAGAGTGTTTCATTATGTTGCCTAGAGTTTGCCCCGGTAAGTGCTCTGAATGCGCTGAGTATGGGGGTGTTACACCTCTTTGTGTGTTGTGTGATTCTTGAAGGTGAGTCCAGTGTCATCTCTCCATGGATCTTAGTGGATGTGTTGCGGAGTACAAGTACATTCTTAAGTGTGATGTTATGGCTGTACGTGTTCTGATGTTTGCTGCTGGTGATGAATATGATCATAGATCCGGATGGAGCGATTGTCAGCTTCTTCTCGACTCACGCGAGAAGTGTGTGTGCAGATTGCATCTGCATTGTAATGTGAGGATGTTATAGATATGTAAGCTGCATATGAGGCAATTTCTATGGGTAGTCGGGGTGTGGGAATATCATGCGTGTATAGACTTAAAGTGCTGGTGAAAGAACGGAGCCCTGTCTCACTTCGTTGGGAAAGTTTCGTGTTCGTGATGGCTTGGCCTGAAATGTAACATGAGCTTGTATACCAGATAAGAATTTGGCATGCAAGCGTTTGGTGCTGTTCTTCATTTTGTGTTGTAGGTTTTGGTGACTTGTTTGCAACAGGGGGTAGTATTAGAGGCTTTGTAATGTCTGTTGTAATAAATTTTCTACATTGTGCTGGTCTGGTGCAATTGATGCTTCTCAGGTGCATGTTATCTGATGTTGGTTAGTAAGGTGTTTCCGGAGTGTAGTGTTCTGAAATCCTGTTTTGTGTGAGCAGTGTGGCCGTGGGCTGTGACTAAAAAGATTTTGGATTTCATGAATTTATCTTGAATGGCGTGCAATGTAGCATTATGGGTCTGTATGAGAGAGAGTGTTTTAGATCCATGTTTGGTTTATGCATAATGATGATTTTTCCATGTTCTCAAATTATGGAAATGCTGCAACGTGCAGTAGAGTAGATGCTGATGTTTGTGAGGCCCTGGATGTCATGTGGTCGGAAGTGTGTCAGGTGTAGTTTGCTGGAGGCTATCCAGCCTTATGTTTTCCAAGTATTTTACTGTCTTCATAATGTGGCATGCACGTTCTGGAGTGACAGGAATTACCCTGTGGTCCTGTGGAAAGGACTGTCTATCCCGAGAGAAGATTGGTTTTCCGCTTCGGTTGGTGTGAAGCGACGTATGTTTGCGTAGTGGCCACGGGTATGTCTGTTTCTTATGGTGTATGCTTTGCACTTAAATGGATTTGGTGTATTTGTTCTTTGTGGCACTTTTCACGTTTAAATTTATTCGCAACTAGAAAAGCCTGAGTTTAGGTCCTGGACCGGACAGAATTTCAGTAAAAGTTGATCACTCTTTTGTGTTTGCTATAATTAAGATTGACAATTGTGAGTCTTGCTCTCAGGAAGGTTGGTACTCAGCAGAAACTGACATATTAGTAGTCTACTTTTATTTCCAGACATTCAAGAACACATTCGCAACCTAATTATTTTCTTAGATGAATCAAATACATCATCGGATTCAATGAGATAATGGCCTTGTACAGTTGAAGGGAAGATATCTAACCATTCTTCTTCTTCATCTCCCCTGCCTGTCCACCCTATATTTGCTTTAGCTTCAGATGAACCTTGTATACGGACTGGGAGAGGAAAGAAGGGTAAAGTGAATATGCCAGAGTGACTGTGAGCGCTGGCCTCTACGTCACTGTTATGAACCCCAATTCCAGTGCAAATATGAAGCATAGCCAGTGCACTCACAGATATTGCACTTTTTAATGGAATGAAATAACCGGTATTTCCATCTCTGCAGCTGTGCTCGTATAATTAAAAGCAAACGATGGTGAACATCTTTCAAACTGCACTGTTATCTCTGACAGAAACATGGCACATGGAGGAATAAAGTCTTGAACAAAATGTAACACATTTAATCAATAGAGGATCTAGAAGGGAGCCGAACGGGGCTTAAACTATTACCACTGTTATCCATGATGAAAAAATATTGTAAACAATCGTAAATGTGTCTTGATCACATTAATATAAACTGATTTTAAAATACCTCGAGAACGGTTATTAGATTATGGTCTTTTGAAAATGGAAACTAAAAAAGCATGAACTGAATAGAAAAAGAAAAATTACACAAAATAAGAATACTTAAGATGAAATTAGATCTTGCTGAAGAATACTGCTGTGCAATGGTGATGGGATCGACCGAGTAATAGGAACTAACAAGTGATTCGCGGCCATGTGAGGCCACTGTGCACTTGCTCCTGCTCAGGGCTGTCTGGCTTTGTCCTCGGATCTCGGTCGTTTGCCGCGGCTGAACGGAGGTGGTAGATCAGGGTTGCATTTCCACTACTGTTGATCAGTTTTAATCATGTCACAACTGCAAAAGAATGACTAGATGAAAGGGGAATCTGTTTACACAATCGACTGCACACTACAGCAACAGTGCCATCGGTGCTAAAATATACCCTTATATCTAAATTTCAAGCATCGTAAATGTGTGTTGGAGATGGCCAGTATTCAGAGATTCATGTTACCCAATTGTTTCAGTTACACATGATTGGTTCAGAAACTATGCATCTGCTTGCAATAGTTTTTTTTTTTTTTTTTTTTAACGTGTCCGACTCTTGGCAAAGGCTGCAGGGTCTATTTCTCTGGGGCAGTGATCTGTCCCAAGGCCCAGTAGTCCTACACTTCCACATGTTACCACTTCGGCGCTAACACCCACCATCCATATTGAATACATGCTAGGGCTGTCTCATACAGAACTGGTGTATTGGTATTAACGGGGGTATTTTTACGACATGTCGGCGGGTCATCTGGTAGATCAGGAAAGTCTGTTTTTTGGAAATTCAAATCCTTAAACTGTACCCTGCCCCAGCCGGGATTCGATCCTGGGTCCATTAGGACTGCAGGCCACCTCTCTACCGATTCAGCTACCGCCTCCCCAATTAGTACCGTTGCACGAAGAATTCTGCATCTGTGCCAATCGTAAATTTTGTTGAGGGAAACGTGATTTTATGCAATATTTCACTGTTCATATGAGTCATTTTTTATCCGCACCTCCTGTATCTCAAAACCCCACTACATGAAACTGATGCATAGCCGCTTCGATGCTGGACAACCCCAGAGGCATTGCGTGTAATGCAATGCCAATGGGGAAAATTATTTTGGGCCAAAACACCCCTCTAGAAAAATTCATTGGGCACAAAAATAAAACTGGCCTCTCTGTGACCCAGTTGCAACCATCCTGCCACGTTTTATCGCAATACTTTTTCCAGTTTCAGCTGCACTACACAGAAAGACGAACAGACAGACAAACGGCTAGAATTATAAATTTCAGTCGACATGTAATTGAAATGGGCCCATCTGTGTCCCACTTGCAACTAACTTGACACATCTTGACAAGTTTAATCTCAATCCTTTTTCTAGTTCTGGCTGCACTGCACACAGTCAGACAGACAGACAAAAACATGGCTAGAATGATATTACATTAGGCTGATGGACAAACAAGATGGCAGGAAAACGCGGAAGACCGTTAAATTTCACCAGCAGCATATTACGACTTTCCATACATTACACAAGTCTATCTTGGGGAGGCAGTGGCCGAGTGGTTTGAGAGATGGTCTGGCGTGAGAATGGACGTGAATTTCATACGTGTTTGGGGCAAGGAACTGTTACAGGATTTGATTTTGTTACAGAAATACTTTACTAGTGTACCACAAGACCCACCGACTTATTATATATAAAAAATACTTCTAATACCCATACACCAGTCCAGAATAGTGCAGCTCTAGCATGTATTCGGTATGGAAGATGGATATTAGCGCCGATGTAGTGATAGGTGATGGAGTGGGCAAGACAGAAGACTGCTGGGTCTCAGAGAATGGGTTGTTAAGCCTTTGCCCAAAGTCCGACAAATATAAAAACTCTTTATGAATTTGGTTCTTCCGCATGAATTATATCTGAAATTGAATGGCACCTTCTTTTTTGATCAAATAAAATAGTCATGTCTGAACACACACACACACACAAGAAACTGCGTGAGGTCTTAGGCCTGGCAAATGCATGAAGGTACAGAGAATTCACCTTTGCAAGCCACGCAGTAAGTACAAACATATAATCGTAAACACAAATATTCAAAGCATCAGTAAATTTAAAAAGACAAAACAAAAACGCAAACAACAGGACCCCCGGACTGGCCAAGTATATTCAGATGGATGCATGACCTGCGGCGGATTTTATAAACTGACCGTAGCAAGTGTTTAATATAATATTACTTAATGAATATAATGAAACAAAAGGAATGATTACAATCATTAAGGAATTGTTAGTGAGACAAATATACCTTAAGATTTCAATCAAGTAATTTTACATATATGATTAAGAACAGCATTATGTGCCTGGTTATATTAGTATCTCTTCATTCTGAACCTAAGCATACCACAATTTTACCGAAGTGTGTACATAGGACATGTTATCCACGGAAGGTAAATGGCAGTTATTTATTTCCATTAATCAGAATGTTAAGATACGTATTAACTTCTTAAACTATCTCATTATTATGAATTTACGTATGCATCCTGCTTTTTTACAAGCTAGTATTATGCAACTGTATTTAGCTGAGAGAAATCCTAATAGGGTTAAAATACTGTGAGACGTCACAAGATTACACGGTATATCAATATGGCCAAAGGGGGCGCCATGGTTACGAGCCGTATCTGATGGAAGTGCCTTGTTTACCATCATAAGTAATTTTGTTATAAGGCCACCATTCTATGTAGTCAGTGGCTTCCTGGGTTACAACAGATCATTTGGATTGGCGTTCATTTTAAAGGCACCTAAGGATTGTACTAAATCGAGAGTGTGGATAGTGGGATACCTACACTACACCTGTCAATAAATGGGACAACTTTTGATAAAAGCGAATTGAGAATTCCGAATGCTCTGTGGAATGGCTACATAGCTATGGTTAAATATTTGATGTACTAGATTACTATAGCGTCATTTCAGAATGTTATCTTGAGGAGTTCCCCCCCCCCCCCAGGAAAAAGTGCTACCTTGTCATCTGCTGTTATGCTGTCTCCCCTTAGACACAATAACCTTAAAACATTTATTAATCCAGCACATCCCCAAACTTCAGCCAAAGTCTCATTCTGGACATCGGTCACATACAATATTCTAGTTAGTCTCTCAATACTTACTATCACTATCTAGCCAAACTAAATCAGGACACTTCTAATGCTTTTCAACATATCCACATCACCACAGTGCTCCCAGCCTTCTTCATTAGTATGTTTGTTTGTCTACTGAACTTCCAATACTCCTCTCCGATAATTCATTTTCTGTCTTCTTACTCCAGACTTGTCTCTTTTTAACACAGCCCAAGCCCTACTGTCCTACTTTAGAATGGGGATCACAGTATTGAATTGCAGCGACATCTACATTTCCATGCCCACATCGCTATTCCTTGTCACTGCCTTAACTGTACCTTTGATCTTCCCTGATGTATCCTTTCTCTTATTTCAATTTCCTTTTCTTGTGCATCACATTGTCAAATTATTTAAATCTATTCATGTTTTCCATGTCTCTATAAATTCAACCTCACTATGCACTTCAGGACTTCATTCTTCTCAATGGCCTTAGTTTTAATCTTTGGCACATTCCCGTCAGATTTCGTAGCTTACATACACTTCCATATTCACTCACCACGCCAAACAACTCCAAGTCATCTTCACTCAGCATAATGAATCACGATGCAAACCATAGGTCAGGCATATCCAACCCTTTTCCACTAAAGACACTCCCAAATTTACTAACCTACCTTGAATTACATAAATAATTTATATATATATATATATATATATATATATATATATATGTGTGTGTGTGTGTGTGTGTCTTGGAGACACACACATTACACGTGAGTATCTACGTATACAGTTTTCGACGCTCCAGGCGGGAATCGAACCCAAGAGCCTCTTGACAGAAGTCAGGTACCGTTACCACTACACCACGGCGTATTGAAAGCCAAGCCACTTGAATTCTATGAAAAAGCAGGTATATCCGTTATGGGAGGATATTTTTCAATCCCATCTCATATGATGATACACATTCCAGACACATCAGGATTTTTGCAAGTCGGCAAGTAACATAACTTCACTTATAATTAATACTCTTTGGAAATGTTTCACTAATCATACAGCTTACTTCTTTTATTTTATAGGCTAATAAAAATAAACAAATCACTTCCATCCATTTGTTTTCTTGGCTATACTTTTCAACAGCCTTATTTCTATTTGACTTCTCGTTCATGTAATTTACTGAGGCACTTTTTCTATTTGCACACACTATTTACGCATACTATATATACACACACACTACGATATTCACTATTTGCAAAACTCCACACACCTGTGCTTAGCAGGTCACGAGCCGATAATACTCGAACCTAAATCACTTATAACATGACACTTATCATAACTTCATTTATAGCTAATTTTCACTGGAGTAGTTTCACTTGTAATACAGCTTGCTTGTTTTAATTTTATACGCGAATACAAATACAGAAATCACTTCCTTACATTCCTGTTTTCTTGGCTATACTTCTCAATACCTATATTTCTATTTTGCTTATCGTTAGTTCACGTGATTTTACTGAGCTACTTTTTTGCTATTTTCACACACTACGTACACTATTTACAAAGCCCCATACACCTCTTATAACACTTCACTTATAACTAATTTTCTTTGGATTTTTTACACTTGTCACACAACTTCGTACTCCAATTTTATAAGCTATACAAACATAAAAATTGCTTCCTTACATTTCTGTTTTCTTGGCAATACTTTTCAATTACTTTAGTTCTATGCCACATATCGTTAGTTCACGAACACATTATTTACATACATTATATATACATACACTTATATACAATATTCAAAGCTCCGCATACCCGTGAATTTTAGGTTACGAGCTAGTGATAATCATCAAGCTCACCCAGCAGGAGCAATGCACGGCGGAACGGCGATTGAGGGCGGCGCGTAGGCGGGCTAGCACGGCAAATATTTCTCTCTTGACTTTCGCCCTCCCCATTTCCACTTGGCTCGAGTGGTAAATATTTCCCTATTGACTTTCGTTCTTCCCCAGCTTCCTCCTCACCCTCAGACTCCTCAGATGACTCCCCTGACTCACTGGAACGGTAGGGAGACGCAGGGTAGTCTGCAGGGTCATTGGGGTCACTCTCCACTGGTGGCACGAGACACAAGTGAGACCGGGAAACGAAATCGGACATGTTGGAATTACAGTTCATCGTCTACATGCTAGCACTGTACAGTCGGCCCCAGGAGTCGTGTTACCTCCTTCCATCTCGCTCTTGCTCATGTGGCAAAGGCGCACTTCTCGTGTGGGTAGCAGGCAGACAACAGAGATTTTCCATATAGTTTGATACAGTAAATCGACATTAACATGAGGTTGAATGATCCATAGAGGATATAATATAATATGGAATGTCTGTAAGGGTATGTGGTGTTATTTACAGTATATAACATTGCCTTTGAAGCAGAAAGTGGTGGGAGAGTGGAAGAAGTAGGGCAATGGAGGGGTGGGATAAGAGAAGGGAAAGAGGGGAGGGAAGAAAGTCAGGAGAACGGGAAGATGAAAGGAGGTGGTGAAGCACCGAAGCACCGTGCGTGGGAGACGAAGGGAGGAAGGGAAAGGGAATGAAGCTGTCCCACGTTTCAGCTGGGTTATTATGAGTAACAGTGATATTATTTCATCTCCCTTCGGTCATGCCTCCAGGGGTAGAAGAGTCGGAGCTTATGGGACCATCCAGACCCTAAAATCTCAAAAGGCCTTAGTAGTAATAAGCTATAGCATGTTGGTATCTTTTCAGTTCAGTTGTTTTGCCGCTTCATGCTCACTTTGGCATTCGCGTTTTCCTGACTTTTCTCCCTTTTCCCTTCCCGTACTGAAAGTAAAACCACATAACCTTACAGAGATTACAGATTATATTATATCCTCTGGATCAATCAACAACATGTTAATATATCAGTTTACTGTATCAAACTATAAGAAAAGTCTCTGCTGTCTGCCTCCTACCCACATATGTAGGGTGCTGTTGCCTCGTGAGCGAGAGCAGGATGGCAGGCGGTAACATGACTCCTGGAGCCGACTGTGCATGGATGACTAAACTTGGCAACTCACACTCACCTCAGTTCCTAGGAGAGCACAGTGGCGTAAAATATATCGGCAGGAGCTTCAAACAACGGTGGGAAGGAGCTGTTGGATCTGTCCAATGCCCAGGGTTCTCCTGGGACCCAGCACGCCTGGACCCAGACCAACACCCGAGGCACACAAGGCGTCTGGCAGTAGACTGACGCAAGATCCTCGTGGCTTTATTGGGCCACTTAGAACATGTCCAAATTAAAGCTGCCTCTAAACTTGCCCAATTGAGAGCCGTTTCTGAACAGCTACTACCACCACCACCACTACCATCACTACCACCACCACCACCATTATCACAACTACCACCACCATCACCACCACCATCTTCATCATCTTCACAGCTAACACCACCACCATTTCAGCTACCACCATTTTCTGCTGCATAAAATCGTCTGTCTGCAGCATCAACAAAGTAAATGACATTGGACTGAAGATGTATAGTATAACTCTCTCTCTCTCTCTCTCTCTCTCTCTCTCCAAAGAGGAAGGAAACGTCATGTAAATGCCTCCCCACCTGTTCCACATAAGCATATTGTAACATCAATGCTGACTATTATTAAAGCCCAAAACACCTCTTTAGAAAATGGCAATCATCAAGTTAAATCTGGCTCATCTGGGTCTACGCTTCAACCATCTGCCAGGTTTCATCAAAATCATTTCTTAGTTTGTCTGTGCTATGCGCACACACACACACACACACACACACACACACACACACACACACACACACACACACACACTTCTAGGATTATAGTATATTACACACACACACACACACACACACACACACACACACACACACACACACACACACACACACACACACACACACACACACACACACACACACACACACACACTTCTAGGATTATAGTATATTACACACACACACACACACACTTCTAGGATTATAGTATATTACACACACACACACACACACACACACACACACACACACACATAGACTTCAAGGGTTATAGTATACTAGACACAGAGATAAGATGGATTTTAACATCATGTTCGTTAATTTGCCAGCATTTGTTTGCACCATGTAGCGTCCTGGTGATGACATAAACAGACTAGGACGAACTAAACGCATCCATTTACTGCATTTCTACTTTTACATGGACTATTCTGATTAATTTCTACTTTAGAATCTTACCTGGTAAGTATGGGGAAAGGTCCACTCTGGCTATCACTTCCCCAGCGGAGGAAAGGCCCAGTCCTGCAGTAAGCCTAATGTGACCTGATACAAGTAAAGCAGATACGTATTATGGTTGTTAGTCACGTGCAAGGAAGAACAAAGGGAATAGATCTGAACATCTCATGTAACAGACGACTCTGTTGGGCATGTTACTGTTGATCAGTTCCAGTCTGACTGAGAAGACCCACCAATCGCAGGGACGCGACCGTCCTTGCAGGGCCATCTCATGCAGTGAACTGATGTTCCTTCGCTGTTAACAGCTCCTCGGGATAGCGAGACGCTGGGAACTGTGTTGAAGTTTGCTTTCTGGATGGACGCCGCATTTACGTGCCTCCACCCAGTTACAGTAGCAGGGATACCTTAGCAGGCTCCACATCACCCCGTTATCTAGTTACATAGTTAGCACCCAGCGTAGTAAATGGTTGCAGAAAACATTTTGGATGGTCACTCAGTGTAGAGCCACCATAAGTGGAAAGTGGAAAGAGGGGTAATAAAAAGAGACAGGAAGGAAAGGGAGAAACAGGAAAAGAGGAGAGCGGAAAGAAAGATCGAATGATAAAGGTGACGAGGACGTAGGCAACACACCATCAAGTGAATGAATCATGTTACCACCACCTACCATGATTATTTATTTATTACATGTCCCAGACAGACCGTCCGTGCAAGACAATCTGATTTTTCTATCATGAAAACGATTGTCTTTCAAAGTGTCGGTGTAAGCTCCAACTTATAATTTGCATTCTTGGCTGAGTTGCTGCCTAAGTACAATGGTTGTGTGGCCAGTTACCAGGCTTCTAATGACGTTATTCGTATTGCAGCATATCCCGCCATGAATAGTCTGTTCAAATGGTCAGTTTGATATAAATGACATCTTTATTTTAGTTTCCTTTAGACATATGCATCATTAATATAATTTTGGAGTAATTTCCTCGTATTTCTCGTCTTCAGGAAAAGGTTTTCAGTATTATGTTTGTCAATCTGTATTGAATTTAAATTGTCAGTCAGTTATCCTTCATATCTTTATTTTTTCAGGGTATGTTCATTGTCCGTTCTCCCCTTTGGGGCTAAGATGCGAATGAATGTGTTTGAATGGATGAGTAAATGGGGAGTGTGTCGTCCTGTCTCGGCTACCTCCCTTTCCGTGGGGGAAGCAGCCTAGGTATATAGATAGATGTTCATTGCTATTATAATTTTTCCGGTGTCAGTCAATTTCCTGGTCCTCAAATGTGTTCCGCATTTGTTTATCACCTCACCGTCTGTCCCTTCTAAAGTTTCTGAAGGAAGGATCACAATCAAGTTTTGTCTTACCTCCCTCAGTCTCTCCTTTGCTCATGATTTCTTCCGTGTTACATCTTTATTTTTCCTCGCTCCTTGGCTTGCAGTATTCGCGAGCTCGTGTGTGTGTGTGTGTGTGTGTGTGTGTGTGTGTGTGTGTGTGTGTGTGTGTGTGTGTGTGTGTGTGTGTGTGTGTGTGTGTTCGTGCGCGCGAAGAGCAATCATCATAATCAAACTGATGTGCCACTTGGTATTCAAACTGGTACAGAGCAACAAGTTTGATTTTCTGGTGAACAGGATTACTTCATGGCCCCTGACTGCCTAATTCTGCATTACAATCTCTCTCTCTCTCTCTCTCTCTCTCTCTCTCTCTCTCACTGTATATCTATTTATTTATCTATCTATCAACCTATATCTATCTATCTGTCTATATATATATACTGTGTACAGTATATATATATATATATATATATATATATATATATATATATATATATATATATATATATATATATATATATATATATATATATATATATATATATATATATATATATATATATATATATATATATATATATATATATAGTTTATATATATATATATATATATATATATATATATATATACATATTAGAGAGAGAGAGAGAGAGAGAGAGAGAAGTCGGGGGCGGTAAAGTAACGCAGGCAAGGAATGAGGGGAAATAATTAACGAAGTGTATATGGACATGCAGAGAACAATAAATGCAGTTGTTAACCTGTCAACACAATGCTTGTAAAGCTTTGGGCATTATATTGCGCATCTGGAAAGTTATGTACTAAAATAATATCGAGGGTATGAATAGTGTGTGACTGAATTTTTGTGTCCATTGTATATCAAAGACGTGTGTGTGTGTGTGTGAGTGTTTTAGACTACCCAGTTTGTGATATTATCGGTATCCTTAGGTGTTTTTTCTAGTGTTCTAATTCAAGGATATATATATATATATATATATATATATATATATATATATATATATATATATATATATATATATATATATATATATTTTATTATTTATTTATTTATTTATTTATTTTATTTATTTATTTACTTATTTTATTATTTACTTATTTATTTATTTATTTATATATGTATTTATATATGTATGTGTCATGTCTCCATGGTTGTTCAATCTGTATATGGATGGGGTAATAAAAGAGGTACAAGGTAGGGTAGTGGATGTTGGAGTGGCCCTGGTGAGAGAGGATAGTGTTTGGAAACTCCCTGTACTGTTGTTTGCAGATGGTACTGTGTTGTTGAGTGAAGACGAAGGGGAGCTGCAAGGCTTGGTGGATGAGTTTGAGAGAGTGTGTATGAAACGGAATCTGAAGGTGAATGTAGGGAAGAGTAAAGTGATGGTCTTTGAGAGAGGTGAAGTTAGTGAATGTACAGCGAGGTTGGATGGTGAGGAATTGGAAAATGTGAGTACGTTTAAGTATTTGGGTAGTGTGATGAGTAAGGATGGAGGTTTGGAGGGTGAAGTGCTTGAAAGGGTACAGCAGGGAAGAAAGGTTGCTGGTTCCTTGAAAGCATTGATAAGAAACAGGGAAGTGAGCATGGAAGTGAAAAAGTTACTACATGACAGTATTGTGATACCAACTCTAACGTACGGAAGTGAAGCTTGGACATTGTTGGAAGGACACAAGTCAAGAGTGAGAGCAGTGGAAATGAGTTATTTAAGAGGAGCCTGTGGAGTCACATGGAGAGACAGGCTGACGAATGAGGATATAAAGGAGCGTTGTGGTGTGGATGTGGATGTAATAGGAAGCGTTATGAGGAACACACTGAGGTGGTTTGGCCATGTGGAGAGGATGGAGTGTGAAAGACTGACGAAGAGAGTGTATGTGAGTGAGGTGGAGGGGGGAAGAGGGAGGGGGAGGCCGAGGATGAGATGGAGGGATGGGGTGGAGAGGTATATGAGAGAGGGGGGTGTGAGTTGGGAGCAGGGCAGTGAAATGGCGGGGGACAGGGCGACTTGGAGGCGATTTGTTTGTGGCCACCCCAAACGGGATTGAGGCGTCTGGCAATAGATAGATAGATAGATATATGTATATATAGACTCGATGGCACCACAAGTAATTTTCCCGATTTCCTAAACATATCATCATCATTATCATCTTCATCAGTTCCAACAAAAGCATCGTGGTGGAAGTGTTTCAGCAACAAGGAGGTGACATAAGAAGACTGTGAAATTGCTAACAACTGACTTTGTTAAGTGACAGTCCATATGTTCACCCATTGCAAGAATTACCATATTGACCAATCGCCTTTAAGCTGGGTGGCGCGAAGACTCGAGGAAAAAATGAACGGCCTGATCAGTTGTGTGTGTGTGTGTGTGTGAGTGTGTGTGTGTGTGTGTGAACCACTGATTTCTATTCAGTATCCATAGCCTTCCTCGGCTCCTGCCTTCAAAGCAATTTTTCTTAATCATCATGTAAGAAGCTGCTTTCTTTCCATTTCCGTGTGTTGCGTGGTCACCTTCCTGCTGTTTAATAAATCATCTGGTAGTCTTGCGAGAAAATTAAGAGTATCAAGAAGTCTTATACTGTAAGAAGAACTGAATCCCACATATTAAAATTGGAACATCAAATAGGTTGATTTCGTTTTCTGGCAATTAATGTATCCTCGTCCTCAACTGTGGGCCTGACAGAGAAGAAATAACCTCCTGGCACTCGGCCAAGTAGTAGCTTTCATACAGTATATACATAAAGCAAATCCGGCAAGTCAGCACTATGGTAATATACAATTTTATCATCATAATCGCTTGCTGGATGTGATTTGGGTATGATTAAAAGCCCGAGTGCAATGACGGTTGTATCTTTCTTTGTTGTCTTTCCTAGACTGTACATAAATCTGTCTTGTCACGTTAAGAATTTATTTAAAATTTCACAAACTTCACATGCCAGTCGCTCACCATATCCACAGGTGACAGCTTCCTGTCTCTCGCTCATATTTTTGTTTCACTGACTGTCTGATGTTTAATTACGTAAACCAAACCATAATAACTATCTGAATGTCTGTAAACTGAAACTATGAATACTGGTCTCTGTTTCGTTAAAGGAAAAAAGAAATTTCTGTCATACATGTGTTGGTTTGATTTTTGTGACTGTGAGGTGCTGTTTTACGACCTTGTTGTGATCTTCATGATAGGGAACAAAAATGCACACCCACCTCACTCCACTCACCTTGCTTGGCCACTTTAGCTGCCATACCTTATCCATCCACCTCATCCAACCTAACCACCTGTCTCAAGCCATCCACCCACCCACACTATCCTACCTGCCCAACTAAGCACAATGTCAACCCAGTTCACCCACCCATTCCTGTCACCTACCCAGCCCAACCCAGGCACACAACCCATCTCACATCACCCATCCACCCATACCACCCCATTCCACCGTACCTTGCCACACACCAACCCCGTTCACCTTACCCACCCTGGCACTCCCATCCTGCCCACCCTACCCACTCCACCCAACCAACCCACCCACCCCATTCAACCTGCCCACCCCACTCATCAGGTCACCAGTCTACCCATCAAGCCGCCAGTTTCCATCAGATGATTTGCAGGTTTCCAAATACACACACACACACACACACACACACACACACACACACACACACACACACACACACACACACACACACACACAGCTCGCTGGTGCAGTGGTAACGTTCCCGCTTGCCAACTGGTGGACGGGAGTTCGCGCCTCGCTCAGGTTGCGAAAAGTTTCACTGACGAAGTGGGTGGTTACTGTCCCCCTTGAGCAAGGGGACGGGTGTGTGCGTGTGTGAAGGTCACAGCCTTGCCCTTAGATCGGACTATATGAGCTTTCAGCTCCCTTCTGGGAGGGTAAAAGCTGACGATCACGACCATCAAGTGATACTGACCGACCTGGTGATTTACACACACACACACACACACACACACACACACACACACACACACACACTCAGAGAGAGAGGGGGGTATGGCTGCTTTTATGTTAAAGATGTGAATTTATATATAAAAATACATGCATTTAACATAATTAAAGTCTATCAGCAGAAGTACTTATCAAAAGATATTTTAAAACACAATATCTAACCCTGCGATGATGCATTCATTTATGTGCGTCGAGGTAAATAGTTTGTAATATAAAAAAATAATAGGTAAATCAAAAGGAAGAAAATACTGTGTGAGTGAGAATACTTTACAAAACTGAGAAAAAGTACAGTAATCACTCCAATATCCGACGTAATAGAGCCATAGGTAGGTCAGGTTATTGGTTTTGTCCGGATATTGGGCCCCAGCTTATGGACTTGTACTTATGGACCCTAACTCAGAGAAACACCTATACAACTCCCTCTGGACATGCATAGCACCTATTTAAGACCCAAATCACACCAATAAGGCACAAAAATGACTGAAATAAATGCAAAAGAAACATAAAATGAGGGTTTAGAAGTATGTTCATACATTAATAAACATTCTGGTACTTATGGACCCTAACCTAGCCTAACTCAGAAAAACACATTCCTACTGCACATGCATAGCTACTAACACCCTATTCACACCAATAAAGGACATTAAAGAGTAAAATGAGGTAAGTATAGTATGGAAAAAAGTACATTATGAAACATTCTGGTAAGTATAGTATGGAAAAAAGTACAGTATGAAACATTCTGGCTAATTACAGCAAGTCCCTGGCCACCTCGATGAATAACCACCTCGTCTCGGACTCTGACAGTAAGAACGATTTCCTGAAGCACTTGCAGTACACTCTTCCTGAAGTCTTGCACTGAACTTAGTCCATAACACACAGAAGTCCGTTCTCTTCACAGTGTTCACTTTTGTCTAAATAATGCTCCATTGTAACTTAGTGTTGCACTTTAACTTTTCCCAATTTTTTTTAATTTTCCAAAGCCAAAACAAAGAAGTCTACTTACGTTAAATTTCTTTTCTACTGAGTCTTTTCTCTCAACTTGAAAACCTTAACACAACACACCGTTTTTTTCACTGCACAACACTCAAAATTCCCGTGTGGTCTAGTGGAGAAGTTCTTGCTGTTTATTCACTGTCAGAGCCCGAGAGTATCACTGGCAGGCGACCTAGGGGTGCATCGCTGGGTCGTGGTGATGGCGTACCCACTGCAGAGGACTCTGAAGAAAGCCGCAACCTCACGTCGAGCGGTGACTCCACCTTGGCTGATGTGCTGGGCTGTGGCTCGGAGCATGAGGGCCTGTCTTGGGGAGACAACGGAGTGGAGCCAGGGCTGGGCACAGCGGGGGTCACGGTCCTGAAAAAACTGTCAATGGTTGATTGGCACAATGACCGACGATTCTGACGATTGATGATGCGCTGCCTGAAAGCACGCACTTCCTCCACGAGTCCCAAGGGCCCCATCTCCCTGTCGCAGTCCGGGTGTTCCAGGTAGTCTAGGACGAACTCTAGATGTTCTCGGAGTGTGCTCAGCTTGGGGATGGCTGGAGTAGAGTCCTGCTGAGAGGAGTCTGCATCATCGTTGCCTTCGTCGTCGGAATCTTCAAGTTCGGTACTGACACCAGCAACCGAAGACCCGATCTCAATATCAGACAACGTCTGATACCCAGGATCACCCTCGTCGTCATCCAACCACTCACGAACATCGTCCACATCAACATCGTCGCCGTGCGTACGTAGCCGTGCATGGAAGTCATCCACGTCAAAGCCCAGAAAATCGTACTCCACATCCGTTCCGAGAAGCAGACGAGACCAACCATTTTTAAGAGTTTTCACAGGGACTTCCTTCCATGCACTAGCCCAGTTGTACAGCGCAGACTTATGTTGTAGCGGCGAAGGTTTTCCAAAGTCCACTTGCCTCGTGTGTCCCGTCCTTCCCTGCACCCGTCCTCGCTCTCGAGAACAACCATCACCTCGTCCAGGAACTTCCGACGGTATAGGCGCTTTGTTGCCACGATCACTCCTTGGTCCATTGGTTGAATGAGAGCAGTCGTATTAGGTGGCAGAAACATGCACCTAATACGGCCATTTTCAGCAACCAAGTCCTTGTCGCACGGGTGGGCAGGTGCATTGTCGAGTAGAAGGAGAGCCTTTACCTGGTCGTGCGGGATTCCCAGTGTCTTCGTCTGGTAATGGATGACCTCCTTGATGAAGTGACGGTGAAACCAGTCTTTGAAGATCACAGCTGTGAACCATGCCTTCAAAGAATGGTACCAGACGACAGGAAGGACATCCATCACCCCACAAAGGCACCGAGGCTGCTTTGCACGGCCAACAACAACGGGCTTAAGCCGGTGCATGCCGTTAGCACTGGCACAACACAAAGCAGATATCTGTTCCTTGGAAAGCTTGTGGCCAGGTACACGCTTGTAGACTTGACCGAGAGTTAGGCCCTCCCTGTCGATCAAGCCTTTCACCTTGTGCTGAAACTCGTCAACTCCATCCTCGTTAGCATCCAATGCTTCGCCATGTGCTTTGCGGTTGGTAAGGCCATGTCGGAACTTGAACGCGAAGAGCCAACCCTCGAATGCCTTGAAGTCTAGGGCGTCGTGAAGCCTTGCGAACTTCTCAGCAGCAGCCTTCAGCTCCGTTCCACGTACCATCACACCAGCTGCACGTTGCTGTCGATACCAAATCAACGTGGATCAGTCGATTTCTGCAAACTTGGGGGTAAACACAACCTTCCTTTCCACGTTACGTTTGCTTCTCGACGAGAAGTCAGCCGTGTACTGCATGAGTTTGTCTTGGGAACGTTTGATATCGAACAAAGTCGACCAGGCCAGGTTGTACTCGCGGAGAATCCGGGAAGAAGACCAACCCCCATCAACTTTCTCCAATATCTCCCTCTTCTTTTCCAGAGTCAACACCACTCTCTTCCTTTTCTCAGGTGGCGGGGCCATCATCACACACACTAAGAGGAGGCCCGAGAGCAGCAAGAGGCCCTGCAGCAGGTAGGGCACCACCACAAAAGCGATCACGTGGGCAGCCATTACGAGGAGCGTACACTCACGGTGACAGACAGGCGGGAAGTGGGGAGAATGCAGCGGCGCTCTATCGGACGTCGGAGGAATGACGCGCCAAAACAATGCTCTCCCGCGGCGCGTGCAGCAAGTTCAAATTACGGACGGGAAAAAATCTTTTTTTTTTTTTTTTTTTTTATTATTTTGGGTTTTCAGACCATTTTGGGAAAGTTGGATCCCAGGACGATTAAGTCCGGGTAGTGGGGATGTTTGGTTATTGGGCGTCTGGATATTAGAGTGATTACTGTATGTGAAAGCGCGAATGTGTTTGGGGGAATGGCTGACTGTGCCATTTACGTGAATGTTAGAGTGAACGTGTAATCTATGTTATTAAAATAATCTGATTTCTGTATGTTTGTTAATTGGTTCGTCCGTCTGTGACCGTAACACAGCAAAAATGGCGCATTGTCACGCAATTTTTGTTAGAGCAAGGTATAGCTAACTTGTTCCAGCTTGAAGACTAAAACAATTTCCAGTCTAATCGGGCCACCTGTTCCCGAGTTATGACCCATTTCTGTACTTTTACTCAGCGGCCTTTAGGCGGATCACTTTCTTTGTGGGTACTGAAGTTACTGTAACACAGCCGAAAGTACAGAACGTAGTGCAATTTTTGTTACAAGAAGGTACTGTTAAAATGCTCAGAAGTTGAATAATAAAACAATTTCCAGTCCAAGCGGGCCACCGGTTCCCGAGTTATGACACATTTCTCACCTTTTGACATCCTTTAAGCAAGTTGAGGTAATAATAGTAGTAGTAACAGTAGAAGTGGTCATAGTAGTAGTAGTAGTGGTAGTAGTAGTGGTAGTAGTAGTAGTAGTAGTAGTAGCAGTAGTTATGGCCTGGATGAGGTGTCGACTGTCATTCTCCCTCATGAGGTCTGCTCTGCTATGTCTCAGGGGCACAAGATCATCAGCCCTCAGGCCTGTCTCTCTGGCGGGTATGGATTACGAAGCTACAGTGGTCGAGAGTCGCATAGACCAGCGACTCCAATAGTTTAATGTCTTTATTTACACTGTAATATCAATATATATAAAATAAAATAACAATAGTAATAGTAGATGGTTGGTAACCACAGCCGTTGGCGTGCTTGGGGCCAACGGATTGTAATATGAGGGTTAGTGTTAACCTTCACATTACAACTTCAAATGGTGAACTGTATTAGCAAGGTTGGCTTTGATCTTCACAGTATAATTCCCCAATGGATGGAGGTGATTATATTAAAAAAAAAAAAGTTGTAATAGTAGTAATAGTCCTAGTACTAGTACTAATATTAGTAGTAATAGTAGTAATAGTAGCAGTTGTAGTAAGAGTAGCAGTAATAGTAGTAATAGAAGTAGCAGTGACAGTCCCAATAGTAGCAGCAGCAGTAGTAGTAGTAGTTGTAGTAGTAATAGTAGTAGTAGTAGTTGTAGTAGTAGTAGTAGTAGTAGTAGTAGTTTGAGTAGCAGTAATAATAGTAACAGAAGTAGTATTAACAGCAGCAGTAGTAGTAGTAGTAGTAGTAAAAGTAGTAGTGGTACTTGTAGTCGTAGTAGCAAAAATATTTTTACTACTAGTAGTAGCAGTTTTGCAGTGGTAATAATAGTGGTTTTCTCCTGGGTAGTGGAGAACGCGTGTATCCCAGGCGCTCAGTGTTTTCGTCACAAAATCATAATATATATGATCGTGGGTTCTTAGAAATTTATATCCACTACGTCATAAAATGGACACCAACTTATCTGTGAAAGAAAATTTTAAATGTTATGGATAAAAATCCTTGAAAATGTGAAAGACAGTTAAAACTACTGTGCAAAAAGGAGTGAGGGTGCGGGGTAGTGTGGAGCGATTGTTGCAAACGAGATGCTGGCCTGTTAGGTTATCAGAACGGCTGTCAGTATCACACAGCAGGTATCACCACGCGTCACTCACCATTACATGTGCGCTGCCCCCCACACCTACAGTATATGTATCCCCACCCTCATTTACAAGATAAGTACCTTGCTGAAGCTTATATTTCACAATTACTGACTTTATCCACAAATACCAGTGAGATGTGGGAATCCGGTCACATACCTCTTGCTCACTCCATTATTCACTGGAACTCTAACTCATACTCCCTAACACATCAGCTGTTCACCATACACTGTATCACAAGCATCATTCACACTCAAATCATCAGCCTGCACGCCACCCAATCATAAGATTTATAAACACCATATCAAACAATAAATATCACAAGATCTGCCACTTATTATGCAACCATCACTTACATACACACCACCATCAAGGCCAGGTGGTATAAAGGTGTGGCATCCGGTATACAGTAGGCTGAGAATCACACTCACACACACACACACACACACACACACACACACACACACACACACATCTAGATGACACTGTTATGTAAACATGCCATACATACAGGCATGCACTCACTACATGTTCTTTAATTATTATATGACAATTTTACATAAAATCTCATTACACATAAATGGCTAATCATAACAGATAAATGAATAAATAATCAGATATGAAAATTAATCACATAATGATTTAAATTAAAACTTTAATACATTTTTAAAAACTGTAATTTTAATTATAATAAAAACTAAGAATTAATTATAATACTCAAAATTTGAGTGAAATATTATTATATGCAGTAATAATAAGGGTATTTTCAATATAATTTCAATATAATAATACTGTGTAAACTCTATAATATTACAAAATAGTACAGTACAACAGACAACCCTCACAATATTTCTATCACTATTTTATAATAATAATCAATACTGATAACCCTGTTAAGCCAGTTACTAAACCAGAGTACACTGACCATATCATAACTACCACAGCAAACCACAAACACGCACATCACATCATCTGCTGCAACACACACTGCCTCTACACCACACACTACATCACTTGAACCCCTATGCCGTAACGCCTGAAGACCCAGAATCACTAAACGAGGCATTATTGCACTACATCCACTGGCCACCTATACAAAACTCTTGAATAAAATAGCACTGTTTTACTCCATTTCAATTTTAAATACATGAGCAGTATCAGCTGATTACTTAAATATTAAAATACAAAAATAGCAGGAAAATTAATAGATTGCTCTTTTATATCAAGATAAATAATATGCTAAAACGGAAGTAAAACTGTCATATTTTTCCATGAATATCATATTTATATTTAAAAATGAAAAAATAATGCAGTAGTTCTAGTAACATTAGATTTTCTTTCCTTTTTAAAACTACTGTGAAAAGAAGCACCGGTGACGGGCCATAACAACATTATTAGTTCTGCATTTCAGTGTATAAACTGTATGAATACCATGGCCATGCCACAGCAGTGTTGCCAGTGCTCCAGCAGGCAGCATAACCGTAGCAGGTGTTCATGTGCTACAAACCTGATGCTGTGTACATACTGTAGGCTGAGGCCTTTCTGTAGGAGTGTATTGGGGGTTCACAGCCCACCAGAAGTGGCACTTGACCGCTTCCAACATGGCAGGCAACAGTATGGTGACATGGCAAGTTTGAAGCAATCACTGACAACATACATGATCATATTGTGATGAGTGGTGGTGAAAGACCCCATGGTGAGGTGAGGAGTAGGAATGGACGCCAAGAAGTGAGAGATAAGGAAATGCAGGATGGGTTAAATCACCATTAGGAACTGAATAGTAATGAAGCTAGGCATGAAGAACATCATGGAGAGTTGTATGACAGAAATGAAGCTCAGGATGAAGACCACCATGGAGGAGTGCATGAAAGAGGGAATCGGCCTGGTATTATATGTCCCCAGAACGATCGTGACACAAATAATGAGAAAGCAGAACAGCCACACAGGCCATGGCTGGAAGGTCATCCTACATTCTGGATGAGCAAATCTAGAGAAAATGCAGAAACCTGGGTGAACGCTACATATAATGAAATCGTATACTGGTTATCAAGTAATCTTTTGAACCACCCAAATGCAATGCAACAGTTGACATAATCAAGGAGATTACTTGCCCAACAGCATATTACAATAATATCTCGCCCATTGCTTCTTTGTCTTTTAAGGTCCTTCCACTGTGCCGCACCTCCTCCTTAACAACTCCCACCCAAGAGTAAACATCACAGAAAGTATTAAGGCCATACAAAGGCGAGTTGAAAATATTTATGGAAAAGAAGTAAAACTGACAAGCTATTTGAGAAAGGAAGTGCCTTGCAGATGAGGATAAGCAGCCCAGGCAGAAGAAACCAGAACACCAACGATATGGTAAGGAATTTTAGACACAAGATGAGACAGGCGAAGGTCTCGATGGCAACAAGATCCTTGTTAAATGGAGTACTTGACCTGACAGAAGAAACAACGCAACAACTGGAGAAATGCCACCTGATTGCAAGACATGTAAGTTCCCAGCCAAAGCTTTATGGCAACTACACTCCACCCAATCCTATCATAATGACAGGATAACTGGAGATATGGTTTGGAGGAAGGCATTGCATGCATAAAAAGGAGCAGGACCGTCAGGACTGGATGAAAGATAATGGAGAGTTATCCTCAGTAACAAGTCTGGGGAGGCAGCAACAGACCTGTGTATCACCATTGCCTCACTGGCGAGCAAGCTGCCATCAAGTCAGTGCAACCACATTGATGCACTGACATCTTGGTGACTAATGCCCCTTGATAAGAATGTAGGTCCATCAGGGTAGACGAAGTCGACTGATTATATATAGGAAAATGCATTATAGAGGTGATGAAAGATGATGTTAAACAGGCAGGAGGTGAGGCAGCAGTTCACTCTACGGGAAAATACAGTACTTGAGGAAGAGGATTGTTGTGCAGTGTTACCAGTTGATGCCTCAAACACATTTAATTCTATCAGTCGAGAAGCAATGCTACACAGCATAACAGTTAAATATCCAGCATGTGAAAAACACCTTCAAAGAACCAGCAAACATTTACATTATGAGTAAGACAGCTGATCATGGTGTAGGTGCTATGCAATCCACAGAAGGAACTGCCCAAGGACACCCAGTTGTCATGATTATTTACACCCTGGCTATGACAGTGATGCAACAGCAGATAAGTTACGAAGCCACAATGTAAAACAAGAAGCCTATGCAGATGATCTCACAGGTGCTGACAAAGTGGGAGATGTGAGGAAATGGTGGGACCTTGTAACATTTCGTGGCCCTGAAATTGGATACTACCCTAACGTAATTAAGTCCATCTTGATCTTAAAATCAGCTTATCAAAATGCAGAGGAAGCCTTCAGAGACCCAAAGGTGATAGAGACAAAAGGTCAGAAGCATCTAGGTTCAGTGACTGAAACTAAGAAATTCAAAGACAAACATGTGACTGATAAAGATAAACTAATGGGTAGAAGAAATACATTTAACCTCCAACCACGCAAAAACAGAACCCCATGCGGCATACACTGCATTTACATAATGATGTACAGCATAAATCGACCTTCGTGATGTGGATCATCCCCGACATAAAGTTGCTGCTACAACCACCGGAGGATACTGTCAGAGAATCATTCCTTCCATCACTTCCCAGCGGCCACATCTCTGCGACAGAAGAAAGGGATCTTTTAGCACCATCTATCAGAATGGGAGGCCTAGGAATTATTCATCCAGCAGGCATGGCGGGCTATGAACATAGAAATTCACTTAGGTTCACCGAATCCTTGTCACAGAAGATTTGTGCCCAGGCTGAGATGAATGAAATCGACCAACAACGGCAGAAAGATATAAATACACAAATAAGCAAGGAGGGAAAAACAAGACAAAAGGACCAGCTCCAGCATATAACTGAACATCGTACATCAGATCAGTGCAGAGGATTTGAACTGACACAGGAGTTTGGGGCAGGGAACTGGCTGACAAGCCTACCTCTCAAAGTAAAAGACTTCCACTTCAACAAATTAGAAAATATAAAATAGCCTTGGGATTTTGGTGGCCAATAGAAAACCCACCTCGACACTGTGCATGTGGCCGTCTTCGATGCAAAGCATGCAGTGGTTTGCAAGGAGGGAGGCTTTGTGTGGACTCGACATGGTGAAGTATGCGACCTAACTGCGAAAATGTTACAGGAAATATGCCATGATGTCGCCACAGAACCAGCTCTGCTCCCTCTAGGCGGTGAGCACTTCATCCACTGAACAGCAAACACATCAAATGGTGTAAGAGTGAATGTCAGTGTTTGAGGTTTCTGGACACGAGGGATGAAGGCTTTCTTCGACATTAGAATATTTGATCCACTGGCAGTATGTCACCTACAAGTGTCTTTCGTTGCTCCACACAAGAAGAATGAACACAAAAATATATATATAAAGAAAGAATCCAACATATGGACCATGATCAGTTCACTCCCCTTGTGTTGACGACAACAGATGGAATGGGTCCATTGACGGTGAGATTCTACTCGAGACTGGCAGTAGTTCTTTCTGGGAAGAAACATTAACCTCAGTGTTCTGTTATGACGTGGACGTGATGTGGACTGTCACTCTCCCTTGCGAGGTCTTCACTCCAATGCCTCAGGGGCACAAGATCGTCAGCCCTCAGTCCTGTCTCTCTGGCGGGTATGGATTACGAAGCTAATGTGGTCGATAGCCACAATGACCAACAGCTCTAATAGATTAATGTTTTAATTTGTACTGTAATATTAATCTAAAAAATGAAGTAGCAATAAGAATAGCAGCATACGGTTAGTAACCAAAGTAGTTGGTGTACCCATATGGTGAAATGTATTATGAAAGTACGTGCTGATCTTCACACTATAATTCTCAATGGATGGAGGTGATTAAAAAGAAGCAGCAGCAGCAGCAGTAGTAGTAGTAGTAGTAGTAGCAGTAGTACTAGTAGTAGTAATGGTAGTAGTAGTTGTAGAAGCAGAAGTAGTAGTAGTGGTGGCAGTAGAATAACAACCCCGGTCTGCCTGGTCGAAAGCCTTATCAACCACAGGCAAGCAATCACCCTTGCAAGGCTATTTTGAACGGCAAACTAATGCTCTACCTGCAGTGGAAGCCCCTCGTCAAAGTTAGGTGCAAAGGAGAGAGTAATGGTAGTTGCCATTCCATGCCCATCTGAAGAACTCGTTACACTGCAGACCAAAACTGCCTTTCTTTGGCGCTCCTCCATCCTCCTTTTGCGGGACAAGAAAGTGACTGAGGGATATTTGTATAACAGGCAGCTCCATTACCCTGCCATATCGGTGCCGTCCCGTGAGGCATTTCATTGACAGCACCACGATTTACTCTGAATGTTCGTTATTAGATGCAAATAAAACAGTGTAGGAATAAGGAGTGGGTAAATGTAATTTGCGTAGAATCATGGTAATGGAAACTGGAAGCGAATAAGGCTTAATCTGGATGAGATCGTTTGAGTGAATGAATGAAAACGGAAAAGAAAATGTGTGTGCACGGTCTATGTACTGCAGTACTACATAGACCTTGTGTGAAAGTGTGAAAATAAGGAATGAAAAAACATAAATGCTGGAGTAGCGTGGGAGGGGGTTGTACACATAATAGATAGTGAACTTGGCAGAAGAGTTAAGTGTGAAACTGAGTGAGTGTATGGATGAGATGAACAGGCGTGTGCGTCTGAAATGTGTGAGTGTAAGTGTGAGTGAGTGTGTGAGGAAGCGAGTGTAAAATGAAGGAAACTGAGTCTGAAGGATGAAAATTCAAGAGAGTGGCAATGACTGACCTACAGAAACCTGAACTGTGCAGGCTGCAGTAAGTGTCAGAATTTATGTGAAAGACTGTGAAAAATATTCGTGTGAGCGAGTGCAATATTTTAAAGTGAGGGCGAGAGAAATTGTAGGTCTGTGAGATTGAGAAATAGTAAGTTGGAGGGTGAGTGAAAGTCTGTGGTAATTTATTTATTGAGTAAGTTAGTGAATGGCTGAGTAACAGTGACAGCCAAATAGATTCAAAGCTAAACAGTAACTAGAATATAAGATGGTGGATATAACTGAGCGAAAGCTCAGAGAGAGAATATGAGTGACATCTTAACAGTGAGAGGGTTAGGGACAATGTATGGAAAAAACAAGAGAGAGAGAGAGAGAGAGAGAGAGAGAGAGAGAGAGAGAGAGAGAGAATTGCAATAAGACATTCTCTGACTAAATAAAACTGTCCAGTGTGCTTATTCCCCATTTTACTATGAATACTTCTTTTACTATCTTACTTCTAAGGTGGAACACATCCTATCGCTCTTCTTTCTCTGAAATCTCCATTCTACATGATGTCAATGTTCACCAATGTCTTTGGCTCTCTTTTATATTCACTGATCCACCTGGTGAACAAGCTTACATCTTTTCTATCCTTAATGACCAAAAGCAACTTGTACAGCACCCTATCCATATCCCCGACCACCTTAGGAAGAGTACCAAGACAGTTGACCTCTTTCTTAAAACAAAACCTTCCACTTACTGTGTTAATCTTTTCTATCCATTTGGCAGCTCCTAACACAATATTATCACCATATCCGATCCAATCGCTCCAGTAAGGCCTGCAGACCGTCCCAAGAAGTTGTAGCTGTGGCACTTTGCAGCTGCTAATTGGGAGGCCTTCAGGCAGTACTTTGATTTTCCCTGGAATGATTCTTGCTTCCATGGCTGGGAGCTGTCCGTGTGTTCATTGTTCATTACTGATACTATTCTCTCTGGGATGGAGGTATACATTTCCTTCTCTTATCCTGTGACTAATAAAAAAAAAAAAAGTTTAATCACGCTTGATCTAATATTGTCCACAACATGAGAAAGCCTAAGGAAGGCACATCAGCCAGTCGATCCCTGAATCTCATCTCTTCTATGTCTCTGCCCCGAACCGTGCTAAGTCTGTTCCCCGCCCGTCTGAGAATAATTTCATTCGTGCTGAGTGCTCTGAACTCTCTGATTCAATTTCTTCCCGCTCCTGCTGGCACCTTGCCAAAAATCTCTGTAACAAATTTACTTTATCCTCCTTACCTCCTCTTTTCCACCCTGATGGCTTTGTTGCTGTTTCTTCTGCGGAAAAAAAAAAACTCTTTACTCAGACTTTGTTTCCCAATTCCATCTTAGACGATTCCGGTGCTGTTCCACCACCATTTTTCCCCTCTTACTTCCTCATGACCGACATTAAAATTTCTTGACATATGTTTTCTGTCCTCACTGGCCTCAATATTAATAAGACATATGGACCTGGCGAGGTCCCTTTCGTTGTCCTCAAGAACTGTGCTTCTGCTCTTATACTTTGCCCTAGTAAATTCTTTCGCATTTGTCTGTCGACTTATACCTTTCGTTCGTGCTGGAAGTTTTCATTCATTCAGTTTCCCTCAAAGAAGAGTGACCTTTTCCAGCCTTCTAACTTTCACCTAGTTGCTTCAGCATCCTCTATTTATATAGTTTTTAAATCTATACTAAAAATTAAAGCACCTTTCCTGTCAGAACCTTCATTCTGACTGCCAGCATGGTTTCCCTCAGGGATTCTCCACTGGCGATCTTCTCACTTTCCCTTCGAACTTCTGGTCATCCTCCTTTCGGGACTGAGGTTAAAGTTTTGCCATTGCATTTGACATCTCAAAGATTTTCGATCGAATCTGGCATAATTCTTTAATTTCCAACCTGCCCTCTTACGGTTTCCATCCTCCTATCTGTGCCTTCATCTGCCATTCTTCCTGGACCTTCTGTGGCTGCTGTTGTAGGCGGCCACCGTTCTTCTCCTAGCTCTGTAAATAGTGGTCTTGTCCTATCACCAACTCCTTTTCTTCTCTTCATCTGTGACCTAAGCTGTAAATCTAACCCTGTTCACTCATGCACTGATGATTCCACTCTTCACGTTTCCATTCGCTTCTTGCAGCATCCATCTTAGTAGTCCCTTCAACAAACACGGGATGAGGCTATGACACAAAATGTGTCTGACTTGGCTCATATCTCTGATTGAGGTAAAAGTAATATTGTTGTTTTAAAACTATCAGAAACTCAGTTCTTACATCTTTCGACGGCGTCAAAATGATCCGCAGGAGTATCTTCAAATTTTTTACAATATCAGTCATTATCTTTGAACATATATTGCGGTTTCATTCTCTCTGGATTTATGTTGGAAAGATCATATGATCTCTCTTGTGAAACCTGCTTCCAAAAGAATATGTGTGCTAGGCCGATTCCGTGCCTTCTTTACCTCTGCACGGTTGTTGACTTCTACGAGGGTTTTATTCGGCCTCTGTGTAAAGTAATATTCTCATCTGTGGAGAGGCTCCCCACACTTGGTTCTTCCCAAGAGGGTTAAATACGAGACTTCGTTTCATTAATCTCCTCCTCTTACTGGCTTCCTTCAACTATGTCTCTTCGCCTCACAGTTGAATCTTTATCTCATTTCTATCGCTACTTTACTGGTTACAAATCCTCTGAACCGTCTGCTTGAATCACTCCACCATCACAGCAGGTGCATAGCACCCGTCTGGTGGCAAACGTTCATCCCTTTTCTGTCCATATCTCTAATGCAAAAGTTAACCGTTACTCCCAGTCCTTCATGCATGCACAGGTTAACTCTGGAACTGTCTTTCTCTGTGTATTTCCTACTGCCTATGACCCGCAGTCATTTAAACGCAAGGTGTCCAGGCATCTCGAAATGAACGGATGTTGATGTTGATATTGGCTCTCTGTTCGCTTTTTCATTTTTTTTTTTTTTTTTTGGAGAAATCTTGCTGGTTTCTGTCCTTAGATTCCTTCTTCCTTGCTTTAAAAAATCACACACACACACACACACACACACACACACACACACACACACACACACACACACACACACACACACACACACACACACACACACACACACACACACACACACAAACACGCGCGCGCGCGCGTCTGTAATATAAAATGGACACAAAAATTTAGTAACATTTAGTCAAGTCTTCGATATTATTGGTGACACCTGGTAGTCTAGTGGGTCAAGGCAGTTCAAGTCGGAAGTAATCCATAAAGGTTTACATAGGAGAGGTGGTGTAATATTGCTCATACTCCGTCACTCAGGGCCACGTTACGGACATCTCGTACCTGAAATATTTTAATATAGATGGGTAGCCTCAGTTCCCTATGCCTTTTAAGAGTGAGTAGAATATTTAGATGATAGGTAGGTGGATAAAATAAGCTTATCTGAACACCAAAAAAGACCCTGCAGCTGTTCAGTTAATAGGAAGCAGTCTCTGTCCAGTGGAAAAAAATAAACTGATGATTTCTACCCTACTTACTTTAACACAGAGACTTTTATGTTCAAGAGGTTTTTGCAATTTGGAAAGAAAAGTTTTAATGCTTGTATTTGGGAAGGAAAATGTTTCCGTATATTGGTAAAGAAAATACTGATTATCAGGATACAGATTTAAAATTCGATTATAAGATAAATTCATGAGATGAGGTCACAGAATTGAAATGGCTTCAGAGATGTGGCGTAGCAGTAACATTAGGGTTCACAAAAATTTAAGATGTACCAAGAAGCTCATGCCACGTAAAGAGTATGGGCGAAGTACCAACGCTCGCCGCTAATACCACTGTTACGAGACTAATTGGCAGCATTTGCAGTTATCGCCTGACTCCCTCGCGGTTCAGTTTCCATTGATATCAACACGGTAAACCAATATCGTTGTTGCTCCAGGGGTTTAAGTATCAGGCTCACGGCAAGTAGCTGAAATAATAGAATAACAATTCTATTTTCCAATTTGTGATATCCATGCGATCTTCGGGTCACCTAATAAATCAGCTGCTCACACATTGCCATGGTAACTAGGCGAGTTTCATTCATGCGGATTTGATCCCTCGAATAATTAGTTTATTTATTTTTTTCATGTTGAAGTTGCACTGTTAGACGTTATCACTGCGGCTCAGAACTCCAGCTTGGGACTTCAGTGTCTGGCGTAGTGAGGTTGCCCTTTATCGATTATGCAACCCTAAACAAAAATTTCCCAGTTAACACTTCATGAGGTTAAAACTGAGACCAACATTTATCACGGTATACACACACAGTACTGTATGTCACAACGCTTATATAACCATCAGCTGTGAAATTTATTTACTTTTTACAGCCTATTAGCGCTCACCAATAAAGCAATTAATGATTATCTCGACTCCCACTACTAGCAAATATTTAACGGAGTTTGGTTTCCTTGTGAATCAGACATGCTGTCACACTAATACTACATCAAAACCACTTCTGGGACTTTGGTACTTTATGTAACACGTCACAGTGACCCACACCGTCTGGTCACGGCCCGCACAGGTTACCCTTCACCAGACGCTATAGTGACAATAATATCATGCGGGTAGTTCCATAAATGTGGCTGTAGGGGAAGTCAGTGAACGACCAAGTCCATTCTTGTACTTTACACAAAGCAGAGAGCAATTAAGTCAATGTCAGAACCAAAATCGTACAAACACATAGAGATTCCTTGCCTCTAGTACAACTTTTTATCTCTGCTTCCCTCCAGTTCCATCACCAACAAATTCGATGAGATAATTAGTACATTTTAAACTGTGAATCATGACTTAGTTGCCATTACCGATTCATGGCGAGTTGTTCCAGAAGCGTGCAAAGTTGAATGGTACAATAATGTTCCACCACTTATGGACCAGACGGAGAGCTGGAGGCCTCATGCATTTCATTCAAGGCCAGATGAACCCTTGACTCCTCAGAATGGAGATTCCTGATGAACTGGAGGACGTACAGGCTAATTACCACCAACACGTTATCCCCGCCACGCTTACTCCATCATAATCTGTGTGGCCTGCCATTCACCTCTCCCACCGGTTCCATCCTCATCGACCATATCACCACCAGCGCTGATGTAAGGAGGACAACGCTGCCATCCAGAAAGGTAATGGGATGTGGGGACCTCAGTGAACTGGATGCAGGAGACATTAGACCAGCATAGTGTCCAGCAAGTTACTGTCTGCCCTACACATGGCTCCAACATCTTAGACCTAATTATTATTGACATGTCAAATCTCTATCTCCCGCCCCAGCCCCTTCTCCCATTATTGTGGCCCCCTGCTCCCACCACCCCTCAACAACGCACACTTGCTGTCAAGACCTACAGACCTCCTCAAGATTCAGCTCTATGACAGATTGGCCAGTGAGTGGTAAGATAACCATTGACTGACGTTATTATAGCTGATGACCTCCCTTCAGTCGTGAATTTATGGTATCTAATGAATAACCAATGAAAGAATGGATCCAAGCACTATCCCCAAGTTGACAGATGTCGTATAGGAGTAGAATGAGCTCATTATTTAATGTTTACACAGACTGATCATCGTTCCACGTCGTTTAGTACTTGCCGTGAAATAGGGGAAACAATACTGGATTTATAAACCATTTCAAGTTAACATAAAAAATAAAAATAGTGTGATATGGGCACAACAACAGCTTTTTTTCCATTCATTAAGTCAGTCAACAATCGTTACTAGGGAATATGGTCACAACCGACATATTATGGCTGGCACTAAACTGTATGATTCCCTTTCGCTACCACTTTGGGCGTGGCTTGAGACTTATCACACGTTTAAAGAGCTAAAATCTACAGTTGCCATGGTGGATTCATTATCTGTTGTTGGTCATCTTATTAAGGATGTGGGAATGATCAGTAGCTGTTGCATGTCTGTGCCTGAAGTTATCAATTGCACACACCCTCTTCTGCTGTAACTCCAATGCTTCTTTCCCAATGTCCCACTTCACTCTCATTATTATAAAATCCCTTCATCACAACTTTTACATCTCCAAATTCTAACATGATTTCGCAGCTCCTGTGCTTGATTTTTTTCAGTTTCGCTCCCACTTCTTTCATTTAGCTTGAACACACCTTCCCTATCAATCTTCCACTCATTCCCCTTAACATATGATCCCCTTTTAACTCAGTCTCACTTCTTACACCTTTTTCATCCAGTGATGGGTTTGTTATATTTCCACACTTAGTTTAATCACCTGCTTCATACCTCCAATTCATCCCTCTCCCTATCCTCTTCTAAGGTTCACATTACTTCTGTCACTTTTATTACACCTTTATTTTCTTCACCACTTATCATTATACTCCTGCTCCACAGTACACTACCTTCCTTGTGACACTTCATCACTCACCCCCACACATTTCGTTCCACCTTGTCTCCCTCACCTCCTTCATTCGTGTCTCGACCATCATCCGGCAGGTAGCTCGGGACGCTAGTGCAGCTTTAATACGACTGGAGTCACTCTGGACGCGAGGTGTGAAGCCGTCCGGCACCAGCGGCACCTGCCCCTCCCAGCAATATTCACTTATCGCTCACTCCTACTCTTATTTCTGTTTATATTTCTTTACATGCTTATACTTTCTCAAGTGTTTGCTTAAATTTCTTACTTATAATTCCGAAATGCATACAAATTTTTTTTTCTTCATAGGATTTTCATTTTCTTTCTCTTACAAATAATACACAAAAAATTAAAATAGGAGGTGAAGCCAGGATTCTACGTCTTGAATGATGCGAGAATGATTGTATGATCCATTCCCCTGGACCTGTTCTTAATAGTCCTACCACTTTTGTAATTTGTCTTTCTTTGTTTCTGAAATCGAAGTCCATTACTGGGTAGGAAAAGTGGTAATGAGATTATTTTTTCTCCTTGATGTTTCACGTCAAGAAAATAACTAAATGTTAATAAAATTGCTTCCATTCATTATTGATACCCATAATATTCAGTTATTATTGCACATTCTGAACAAGTTTACAACTTTGTCTCTGTCTGTATGTCTTTCTCTCTCTCTCTCTCGTCTGGTCGCCCAGCCGGCCACGCCTCTCAGATCCAAAACAATTTCAGGACAGCGCCGGAGAGCTTTGTGTGAGGTGGCCAATGGGTTGGTGGGCTGCAAAATGGTTTCAGATTTCCTCTGTGGAGGCATATATATATATATATATATATATATATATATATATATATATATATACATACGGCAGGAGAGGGAACCAGAACTCGGGTTCTCTTTAGCTTAGGTTCGGGAGCTTGAAAGTACCTAAGTGCAATAAAAGGATGTAAAGAGATGCAAGAGGTAATGTATTTAGTAAAATGAAACTGGCTGTGATGACTTGGGATGAAATATAACTAAAAGGAACAGGGGTTAATAAAAGAGTAATATCAAAAGGAAGTTATGCTGAAGGGGAATTATGATTTCGTGAGATGGAATGAAAAGAAGTGGATGCAAAGTTGATATGGTTTAGGAGGGCAGCAAAGAACTAGTAGTGAAAGATAGTGCAAGAGGACCAGGTAGCAAGAGAAGTGCAGCTGAAAGGGAAAGATCCAGAAGAGAATTTAGGAACTGTACTGGGGGAGGGGCTGAAGAATGGGAACGAATGCTGTTGGTTGAGGATTTGATTGCTAGGTCTGAAATAAGTGAGAATAGGGAGCTGTTTATACAGTATACAGATGTAGGTGGAGAAAATGGCTATTTATTGGTATGTAGCCCAAAGTTAATGTGACTGTGATCGCGGTTGACTGCTGGCTGAAGTTGTCCTTTTTCTTCAATCCACCATACTCATTCAAGGGATAAAGAGGACGTTGAAGGACGTTTGAAAGGAAAGAGGGTTAATTATTGGAAACACATGGTGTATGATGCACGGAAATGTGTGCATGGATGAGTGGAGTGGATGGGAAGTGGACAAGGATCAACTATATCCCAGTTGACTGGCCTATGAATGAATGGTTGCTTGATGTGAATGTTCTTATTGGGCAGCAAAAGGGATATCTGATCACCTTTTGTTGAACACAACTGTGAAAATGTCGTAAGATTATCATAGATGCAGGAAAAGGGTGAGACGGGAGGAAACTGTATAACGGCGAAATTTCCAAGAAGTACATGGTTAAATATTAAGAAAGAATCTTAAAAAAAGTTTTGGAGTGAAAGGTACTGTACTGAAAGGGGTGGAAGAAGAATGGAATGAGTTCAAGGAAGCTGTGTATGAGAAAAATACGCTAGTATGCGTGTTATAAAGAGAGTTGTTAGAAGGTAAAAGAGAAGGATTACTGAATGGCGGAATGAGGATGTCAAAGACTTGTTGATAAAGAAGAAGGTTTTGTATCGACAGCATTAGCAAGAAAAAGGCGTACAGGAGTGAGGCGTCTACGAGAATGTGAGACAAAGTCAGCAGAAAGGTACGGGAGTTGGAGGGAGAAGTAAACGAAATATGGAGTAAGTAACGCGAATTTCCAGGTGCGTAAGAATTTGTTTCAGAAGAAAGCGAATATTATGAGAAGAATAAGACAGCAAATGGATACAACAGTACGAGGAAGAAATGGGGATGTAGTAGAGAGACTGTGGTGATGAAAAAAAAAAAAAAAAAAGAAGATGCATTGAATATTTAAAAAAAAAAATGAATGTTGGTGATGACCGAGTTACTGTGATGGGAAATATGTTAGGTCCTGATCCGCATGGCAAAATTGGTGAATATTCTTAGATAGGATTACATGAGGCAGAAAAAGCTCTGCAGAAAATGAAGATTGGCAGAATGCATGAACCATGCAACCAAGGGTGACCACAGAAAATGCCTTAACTTTAGAGGAATGTCTGTTGTGCAAAATAGGTTAGATATAGGGATTAATGGTGATCAAAAGGTATTCAACACAGTGAGCATCATACTGTATTAGCGAAGAATAGGGAGGTGTAGGTGTGGCAGACAGCGTGTGGATCAGTTGTTTGATACAAGAACTTTGTGCGATAAATATTTAAAGGCAGAGATGAGTGTGTATGGTATTTCTGAACCTGGAGAAGAAATATGGCATAGATGACAAAGACGCCTTGTGGCCAGTGTTAACAATGCATTAATTAGAAGCAACGCTTTTGACCCTGAAATGCAAAACCTGGGTAAATTTCTCCCAGTCACGTGTTTAGGACGCGGTCACTGAGTGGCTTTGGGCTTGAGAGTAGTGTGTGTCCCTGTAGTCTCCTGACGTACTTAGATGTTGTTTTGAGTGGTAGTTTTTGGTTCCTCCTCCCATATTGGTTTACTCTGTACGTGCAAATTCGGGTGATTTTCACCCAGCATTTATAATAAATGGTGGCTACACCTGGCCCATCAAGTGCAGCCCCTGCTGACACTGCTACACCTGCCCCATCAAGTGCAGCCCCTGCTGACACAGCTACACCTGGCCCATCAAGTGCAGCCCCTGCTGACACTGCTACACCTGGCCTATCAAGTGCAGCCCCTGCTGACACAGCTACACTTGGCCCATCCAGTGCAGCCCCTTCTGACACTGCTACACCTGGCCCATCAAGTGCAGCCCCTGCTGACACAGCTACACCTGGCCCATCCAGTGCAGCCCCTGCTGATGCTGCTACACCTGGCCCATCAAGGGCAGGCTCGCCTGCCCAAGCCACCAGGTCAACAAGAAGGAGGACCCGGAATGACAAGGATGTGCCACCAATTGTAAATTTTCAAGCGAGCACCCTGGCCAGTGTATCTGGCTTCATGTGGAGTTGTCGTCCACAGATTGCCCAAAGAGGAAGAACACCATCTACAAATATTATTACACCATTTACCCCTGGTCCTACTAGACAGAGGTTTAGCATTTTATTACTCTAAAAAATACCCCTATTTTTCTAACCTCATGTAGGCTGATGAGTGAGGCCAGGGAAGCAATGGGGGGCCTACCTGAGGGCCACAGGACTCAGGTGTGTGTGAGCCATTCCTGAACTCTTAGAATGGAATATCAGGAATTCCAAGGATTTTTTTGTGAGAGTCACAAGAAAAATTATGTTATTTTACATAGTTTATTCAAGTCACGCCTTTAGTTTTAATATTATAGTTTAAGTTGATGTTTTTGTGGGAATGTACAATAGAAAAGATGAACTTCTGTACCGCAGTATCAGAACTAAAAAATCTTTATTAGAAGTTACATTTTATTGCTTCCGAAAATTGGGTATATTTCACCCGGGTATTGCATTACTGTTGCAAAACCTAGGTTTTGCATTTCAGGGTTAAGTGTATTGAAGTGTTTTTATCAGAGGAATAGGGCATGTGTGAGAGCAGGACGGGAAGGGAGTGAATGGTTGGATGAAAGGTGGAGTTGGTTTAGGTATGTGTACTGTCTGTGACTCGAATGGGCTTGTGACGGGGATAGATAAAATGTTCAGAGAAAGATGACAGCTTATGATAGAGAGGGGAAGATTGTGAAGCACACTACCTGTTACAGGCAAATAGCACAGCTTTGATTGTCGGCTCAGTAAGCAATAAATAAGCATCAGACGTTAGTATCTTATTCTGGAATTTAGTGAAAGGAGGTAGTTGCCAGTGAATGCAAGAATGAATATAGTGATGAAATGTTCGAGAGAGAGAGAGAGAGAGAGAGAGAGAGAGAGAGAGAGAGAGAGAGAGAGAGAATTTATTTTGTGATGATCTGGAGGAGGCAAAATGTTGCAGGTATTTGGTCGTGGACATGGCAGCAGGGGGAATCCTAGGACCTGTGAAAAAAAAAAAAAAAAAAAAAAAAAGCCACAGGAAAGGGGAAGGGACAAAAGTATCAGGGTGTTATAAAACTGAAAGACTAATCTCTGTTTGGGTGAATATGTGTTTGTAAGAAGACAGAGCGATACAGTAGTGTCATAAACGCAAAGCACCGGAAAAAGGGGAAATACTCTAAGATGGAGGAGAGGGGAATGATATGGCTTTGTACAGAGAGTGGGTGAAGAGAGAAGGCTGATGGTACAGATCGCAAGTGAAAGGAGGGAAATAAATGAGAAGGTCCGGAGGAAGATGGCAGGACTGTGTGAGAGATTTTGAATCACAGAAGGCTGAGCACCCCTGAAGAGTGGGAGGCATGTGTGGAAAAGTATACAGTGAAATTAAGTGGTTCATGTGAGGTTTATGTGGAAGAACTCGCTGTCAGTAATCTATAACATGCAGTAAAATGCAGTGACAGGGGTAAACAGTAAATCAGTGGGGCCAGCTCCTACATGTTTATATTACTTTCTGTAAACCAATACGTACGGTATATGAGACACTGAAATTGTGAGTGAGTCTGCGTTCTCCTGTTTCCCGAAGCTACTCCAATAGCACGAGTATTGTACAATTGGTTTTACTGAATACAAACGAGAATCTCCAGTGGTCCCTGTTTGATATTGACTTATTGGGCCGTCCTCAGTGGTTCAGCTTAAATTCCGTTTTGTGGTTGACATTTTGATTAAGAAATATATATTTGCCACAGACTTATAGACTTCCGTTGCACAGTGATCACCAAACACTGTGATTATCATAGTTTCAGTATGAAAATGTCCTGCAGGGCTCGACCCAGCACTTTTTAAAGGAAGGGGGTGTTTCGTTGCAGAAATACCCCTTCGTGCATTTGAATCGAAAAAAAAATCGAAATGTGCTTTTTATTATTACTTTCATATCTTAATAAGGGGGGAGGATTGACGTACCCCCAAGGCAACCCCCCCCCCTTTCCCCTCCTGCAGTTCGTGCCATTCCTGTAACCAATATATCCACCGGCCAACCTAACACATCCATGGAGTCGAGTATTCCTCTTTGTCTGTTTGACCTGGACTTCAAAATGACGCCAGAATCAGTAAAGAGGGTAAAACAAAATATGTTCATTATTCAAACAAATTATTGGCTTGTCTCTTGACTTTATTGGATCCAGCTTTTAATCTGCTTTGCATATTTTGCCAGGTAGAGTGAAATTAAAATATTAACATGCAAACTAGATACAAGGTTTCTGGGATTAATAGTCAGTTCTTATATAATTTTATGCTGATTAAGAAAAAGGCTTGGTTCACACGAATAACTGTCCATCATTCGTATAATGAGGATTAAGTCAGGAGAGCCACCCAGGCTTTATCAGTATCATAATAGTACCTTTCTGTTTACAATTTTCTATAGTAACTGGTCAAAGTGGTCTAGGGACAACCGCAATCTAGTGTACATTCGATGAGTAAAATCCTAAATAAAATTCGCCGTAAAACTTATTTCTTGACCTTTTCAAAAATGTTATGTTAAACTAAAACATTTATACACATTTTACTATAACGTCCTAGAACCACCATGTCTCCATCTTGAACGCTGATATATGACACAACATTAATGCTAGAATACGCTGTTATTCACGAAGCGTTATTGTAAGAATGTAGAGCAGTAGTATCGTTTTTCTGTTTCTGGCCTAGATGAAATGAGCCACAAACGGACGAAAATCTGGACGAAGTTAATGTAAAAAAATCTATGATAATGTTTCCCTGTTGGAAGTTGGGATGAGCCCCAAGGTCTCACACAATATTTACTTCCATTACGTATTTTTATTTTTATTACTGTAATTCCCTTTATATCTATATCTGTATCTATATACACTCGAGGTAATGTTGTTCTCGGGCGCCTGCCTTTATCTCTCTTCCTTCTTTCCGTCCTTCCTCTCATGTCTTTCAGTCATTCTTCCCTCTTCCTTCCATCTTCGGATGGCTGTACACTGAATGACAAGCCAAATGGTTTCCTGTACACCAGGAAATATTTACTACGCTGGGTGGTAACCAAATAACCAAATTAAGGCGCCTGGTGGTTTAGTGGGTACTTAAGGCGCTCCAGTCGGATTGAGCCGATGCAGGTTTATATCCAAGAAAGGTGTGGGGTGTACCCCTCACGTAATGCCACTCACGGATGAGTGGGGCTGGTCACTCTCATCTTAAACTTCAGGACCAACTTGCCTAGCTCCGGTCTTCTACGCTTCTCGTGGGGCAGCACTGGTTTATATATATATATATATATATATATATATATATATATATATATATATATATATATATATATATATATATATATATACATATAAAATGACTTCTTTTTTATCTCCATAGCATATATCTGTGCAGCTTTATATCTGTTTTTTCGCAGTTTGTGTAGTAAACAAAACTTGAATCCTGCAACGTTGCTTTCATCAGTCTACAACTTATTTTACTAAAAGGAATTATAAAAGGGTTTGTGTAGTTTATATAACATTTTCGCTTTGAAAAGCTTCCAATTACCTGAATGAAATCGTCTGAGAGAGAGAGAGAGACAGAGACAGACAGACAGACAGACAGTCATTAGAGTCTGGGTTTTAATGCTAGTACCATCAACCGTCGAATGTTTGGAACAAATAAAGTATTGTAATCCACCAAACCCCAGGTGATATTCTTCAACTGGTAGTGATCACAGATTTATAAAAGTTAACGACCTCATCTCTATGTCTGATATTTCACTTATTCTTGTTCTTTTCCCATGACTTCATTGAGATTTGTAGATGTTGTTTATATTTTTGTCTAACTAAAGGATTTAAATGCACCTTTAAAACCCTTTCAGTATCAAAGATCTTTCCTAATGGAAGGAAACCTTCCGGAGCAGCAGAATTACCAGTCAAAAATAGGACACTGGGCAGAAGCGTTTACTGTAGCCTGCAACTCCTGTCCTTTATCTTTCATGGCAGCCTGTCTCACATACCTGCTGTCTGGTGTACTCTGGCAGAATAATAGCCAATATGATGACTGGAATAAACATAAGCATTATTAGGACAGTAACCACAGCAACAGTTCTGATAATGATGTTATAATAGTAATTCATTCATTCATTGCCAGATGCCATGTATCCCAAACGGGGTGGCCAAGGGCTTAAAGTTAGTTGTTTTACAGGGAGGGACACTAATCCTCCACCAACCCCACTTGACACGTAGGGAGAACGTTATGCCAACAGCATCTGGTGTTCCCAGGTGGTCACCCATCCAAGTACTAACCAGACCCAACGTTACTTAACTTCGCTGATCGGACGAGAAGCGGTGTATTCAACGTGATAATGACTTAATCATGAGTATCACAAAAATAATGCTGATGATGGTGATGATAACGATGTGTAAAACTTACTACGGTAATAACATTACAGGTACTTACATTGCTAACAGCAACATCTTCAGTAAATATCATGGACAACAACAGCAGCAGCAACAGCAATAACAACAACAACAACAACATCAACAACAATAATATCAACAACAACATTAATAATAATAGTAATAACAATAATGATAATAATACTAACAATAATAAAAATAATAATAATAATAGTAGTAGTAGCAGTAGTAGTAGTAGTAGTAATGATAATAATAATAATAATAATAATAATAATAATAATAACAATCATAATTATGATAATAATAATATTTTCCCATCCAGTCAGCATTCCATCTAGTTTTGCCCCATGGAGACCTAAGGGGCCTGGGCCTTGGTTGCTCAGTCCATACATAAGGCAAGAGTGACCAACTGATTACCCCATAACGGCATTACATGACCAGTCAACCCCAGCCAACCCATGGAAGTAGACCCATATTGGCCACATACGGTTGAAGCACCTAAACTCACTAGATCACCAGACGCCTAAATTATTGTACGAAGTCAACCGGCGCAATAATAATAATACTCTATCTATCTATCTATCTATATACCTAGGCTGCTTCCCCCAAGGCAAGGGAGGTAGCCGAGACAGGACGACACACT
>NC_137008.1:13916158-14036158 GCF_032717465.1 Coenobita brevimanus | reverse complement strand
GATGTTGAACTGATACTGCCATAAGTCTTTGACCTTTGACGTATTGTTTTTAAAACAGAATATCCTTGTCCGTAGCTGAACCTGAGACAGTCCACCAAACCTGGCCATGATCGATTCATATGTGAGGTAATTTGGACCCTGACCTGTGACCTTGAAGTTTAACAGATGGCTGGAAGCACTTTCGACTACTACTATAACACCAACACCACTACCACCGACGCTGTCTCCAACACTGCTACCACTACCGCTACTAGTACTACTACTATTACGACCACCAACAAAGCCACCACCACCAATACAGCTACCACTACTAGTGCTACTACTGCCACCACCAACATAACCACCACCACCACCACCACCACCAATACTACCACCACAACTAGTGCTACTACTATTACCACCAACAAAGCCACCACCACCACCACCAATACTACTAGTATGTGCTGGCCACCATTATGTACTGGCCGGGAAAATGATCACCAGAAGCCACTTACATATAATAAGTGACCAGTACATTTAAATTTAAAAGAAGTTTAAGAATACATGAAATATTTGAGAGAACTGTTATTAGTATATATTCTAAAATAAAATAATAAATGGACCCAACTTAAATGGGTGTCCTCACTTTGACCAGAAGAAGGGTATAAGATATTCTTGGTAGCGCTGACCCTTCAGGTTTTCTGGGAAGGAAAACAGGGTGACGCAGGAGGTTGACGAATCACCCTGACTGTAAGAATTGGTCCTTTATTTACATGCTGCATCTCCATACATGCTAGATGACAATAGGGAGATTGGACTTGTTCCAGGCCTGGGCAATACTTGAAAACTGCGTAAGAAAACAGACAATGGTCATGCTGGACCCAGTGTCAGAAGTAAAATACTCTGCCAGAACTTGAATGAAGTCCACTCCCAGACTTATATCCCAGAACTTGCTCCAAGACTGCTTCAAGACTGCTTCCAAAACTCATTCCCCTGAAAGTGTTAGAACTTTCAGGTAGTTTCAAGTAAAATAATAAGATAAAACTATTATACTTTTGTGAAAAAATAAACCTTCTCGTAAGAATATTCCAAGAAATTGGATCATACATCTGCCCTTTGACCACCCTAACCTCTAGGTATTGGGATGATACTGCATAGGATAAGGATTCGTCGCCTTATTCTATAATTATAACACATTTTAGTAACACGGTGGCGTACGTGACTACCTGGCCTTACCCCCAGGGCGTTGGGCTGCTGACATATGCTATTTCTGTCTCTCCTCACCCACACACAGAGAGCTGCTCTGTGCTCTTCTCATATCTAACAGTTTCTAGAGTAGATTTCACTTTCAAAACATTACTAGCATAGGCAAAATACAATTAAAATATCTTTAAAGGGAATTGAAGTCAGTACACTAACTCATCATGGGGGTAGGAGAAAGAAAAACTCCAGGCAGGACACTGTGCTGCTGCTCGCTCAGAAACCAAAACAGAGAAGACCTTGAATCTTCCCTTTTAGGGATCCTTACTATAAATGAACTTTTAAACTGCCTATGATATTTTCTTTTAGAAATGTGAATAGATATCACAAAATTTATAGGAACTCACTGGTAACATTTTAGCCTCGTGTCATCGTTCAACTGAAAAAAAATAAATACTGAATCGACGTAGATAATACACATTATCGTAAAAATGTATAAAAAAAAAAACACTGGATATTACTTTGCAAGGTGTAAAAATATTACTGACAATAATTTCCACCCTTTACAGCTACTACTACTACCAACTAAACCACCACCATCATCAATACTACTACTACTTCTACATACCCTCTGCAATATATTTCATTCACATATGGCACCATTGCGATCACATTTCTATTACATAGGAATACTAGCTTCCTTAAGTGAATATACTTCAAATCGACCTGCATAATTTGATATGCAATTCCGATGTTTTCTCTTCACGCACAGGAGGACACTGCACATCTGCTTTATTTAGTTTATATTTTGTCAGTTTCTAGATAGTTGTATCAAACTTGTGAAGATGACTTAAATTACTACGTTCTGACGATTCTTTCCGTTGATGCCAATGCCATATCTGTACTCATGTAAATAAGGACATTTTTGGTCTTTGTGACACTAAGGTTACTCTGGGCGTGTCAGGTACTCCGACGAGGGCAATCTGACATGTGGAGGTGATTCATATGACACTTCAGTCGTCAAATCGATTCATAACTGCTGCCACTACATCGCGAACAGACAAATGGAAATTCGTCATCCCGACTCATGCACGCTAACACTATTTAATTCATTTTCGAGAATGCATGTAGGAGCTGCTTCATGCAGGAATTGTATATGTATTAGCAGGGGTGTTCTGATGACATGACTAAAGGTACTTGTGATAAACCAGTAAAAACTACATTAACGAGATGCAATGTGTCAGACCGTTTCCGTCCCGAGACTGGGTTCGAAACTGCGCCATTTTAGATAGTGTGTGTGGGGGGAGAGAGGGAAAGTAAATTTCATTATTTCTGAGCCCTTCATTTGCCTATCTACAAGTGTCAGATGGTGTTTGCTGGAGTTCCCTAAATAGCAACATCTAATGACAACACTGCTTTATCAGTGAAAAAAAAAAAAAAAAAAAAAAAAAAACGTAATTTAAACCAGCACAATGGAGTTATATTAACATTGTCAGCATTAGCTACTAAAATGATTTCTTCTACAGTTAAGATTATGAGCTACTGTAGCCTACACGACTGTAAACAGAGGAGAAAAATTTTTCATCCACCTAGGCCTTGAATCTTTATTTCACTTAAAAAAAAAAAAAAAAAAAGCTTTTAGACATAGTCTAATGATAAAATGAATGTAATCTCTCTAGTAAATTATGGAATTTATTCTTATACGTCAATAACACGTGCAGCTCGCCATTATTACACCCGCGCTCATTGGACGTGTACAGGGGTATTGTAATGCTTGGAGTGTGTGTGTGTGTGTGTGTGTGTGTGTGTGTATGTATGTATGTGTGTGTGTGTGTGTGTGTGTGTGTAGTTCACCGGGTCGGTCAGGATCACTTGATGGTCGTGATCGTCAGCTTTTACCCTCCCGGAAGGGAGTTGAGAGCTCATATAGTCCGATCTATGGGCAAGGTTGTGACCTTCACACACGCACACACCCGTCCCCTTGCTCAAGGGGGACAGTGACCACCCACTTCGTCAGTGAAACTTTTCACAACCTGAGCGAGGCGCGAACTCCCGTCTACCAGATGGCAAGCGAGAACGTTACCACTGCACCAGCGAGCGGTGTGTGTGTGTGTGTGTGTGTGTGTGTGTGTGTGTGTGTGTGTGTGTGTGTCCTTTTTTTTGTTTCTTCATTTGTTTGTCTGTCTGTCTCTTAGCGTATGAACAAATTAAATCCGAAGGATTTTTTCCGAATCGGCCAAATTTTGCGTAAGGACTGAGATTGAGACATGGGATATGATGTGTAGTTACCTTTGCCAACGAAGTTGGAGGAGGTTATGTATTTACCCATGTTTGTCTGTTTGTCCACACAATATCTCCAAAAGTTCTCAATGAATTTCAATGAAATTTTGTTTGTGGATAGACCAAGAAAGAATTGATTACATTTTAGGGGGGATCCGGATCCGGCATGGGCGGAGGTATGCACTTATTCAGTGCTTCCTAGTTTTTATTATGGAACAGTACGTCAAAGGCCAAGATTCTGGGACACGTTCATCTTAAACAATTTCGATACGGTTTAAACCAAACACAGCAGAACTAAGAATAGAGCAAGGAAGAAATTATGTAATTTAGAGAATAATTATTCATAGGCCATAATCTTCATAATCTTTACTAGTAACTTAGAAATGTTTTGTTCAATGTTGATGAAACCGTATGGAATGGCTGAGGTTCAATCCAAAAAGTAAGAGAGTTAAATTTAAGAACAAGCGGTCAAGGTCACAGGGCAAGGTCAATCCAAATATTTCTTTTCCAACCTGGACCGAATGAGGTGGAAGTATTGACAGTCAGGCAATGGCAGGGAATTGTGACACTAAAAATAATCAGTCGATCACAGGACAATGTCGACTGTTTGACTACGATAAATTGTTGAGAGTTGACGGTGCACTCTTTGAGGTTACTTCTTACTATGCCGGAGCAAGAGTGGGTATTATAGTTTGTGTGTGTGTGTTCGTGTGTGTGTGTGTGTGTGTGTGTGTGTGTGTGTGTGTGTGTGTGTTTTAACAATTCTTGGTGGATGAAAAGATTCAACTTGAGAATTTTTCTACTGCCTATGGAATAATAGGTCAAACGGCAGGGTTGCAAGACTTAGCAACGTCAGTCAGCTTAGTGAAAGTTCAATAAAAAGATCGAGGTAACAGGTCAAGGTAACAGGGCAGGGTAAAAGTTTGACCAGTCTACCTGTATTTAAAGAAAATAATTAAAGCAATTTTGAACTGATTTGGACCAAACTTGGCGGAAGGATCTAGAGTCAGCGAAGGGGTTGACAAAGAATTTGAGAGCATCGTGTCAAAGGAAACGGTCATATAGCAAGGTCGAGTTAAAAGTATTTGTCTGATATAGATCATATTATGTCTGTGGGTTCAGGGTAAGGAGAGAAGAATGAAATTCGACTTTAAAAACGAACACTTAAACGTCAAAGTCACAGTGAAAGATCAGATACCATGGTCACATGACAAGGTGAACTTAAATATTGTCGAGCTGATTGAAACTCATCTTCATAGGAGGATTACGGTAATGCAAGGATGAAGGAGACAGACTGAGAGGAATCGGCGGATGGTCGGTGTCACAGCGCCAAGTAAAATAGTTGAGCCTTAGACTAGTTGGTAGGCGCTCGGATACTGTTCTCTGAATGTCCCATCATGTTACAATTTATGACTAACGTTATAGATACAATGTGTTCAGTGCATTTGGTCTCCTGTGTAAGGTAAGCAGACTTAAGAAGATTTTTTTACTTCACTATTTCATTCTGGCGATGTATTTTTTGAAAATCTACCGCATACAATAGGCCAACAACTAGCTTGGAAAGACCATTCCCTGCGCCGTGGCTACTGAACACTTTATCTAACCTTTTCAGTTTAAACCGTCAGTTGCGAGCAGAAAAGAACTGCTAAGGACTTTAAGAATTTAAACAAAATATAGGTTATCTCCTAGTGTTGAAAATCTTAATCCAGGAGTTATGGAAAGGTAGTTTAAATCAAGCTGTCGAATTACGTCTCCAGAGAAAAGTTTCTGACATTAGTGACCTCCGTCACGAGCGATACGTTTCGTGCCAGGAAAACATTACTCTTGTGCCATATAACACCGGGTCGTGGCGCCGTGGGGTGTCCAGGAAACTGGGTATACAGTATAAAGAGCATGAGAGAGAGAGAGAGAGAGAGAGAGAGAGAGAGAGAGACCTTACAGTCATGAGGAGGCAGTCCGGACTTAATACTAATACATTACTCAAATCATAGAAGTAGGAGAAAACTGATAGCACAGCAAAAGAGTCTCTCCCCCATCCATCTCCCCTATCCACTAGAAACTCCGTCTTTTATGATTTCTCTTGCCTGAGAACCTGTGCCTCCCTTTTTAATTTGAGAAGTTCTTCTTTAACTTAAGGTAGTCCTCAAAATTGTCAGTGGAGACACAACTCCCAGTTGAGGAAGCCATCACACACACAAAAAATCACACAAGGGGTGAGACAAACAAAATTTCCTTCGCACACTAAATTATGACACAAGGGAATAAAAAATCACAACGCAATTGCACCAGCTTAAAGCACTACCGATACTCTGAACACTAACACACACTCTGGATCAAACACTAGATCTCAACACAACACAAAAATCTCGCTAATCACTAATTTTCGGTACTCCAAAGCACTTTACTACCACACTGTAACACTAGATATACTCTGTAAACACATTAGCACAACACTAATACCACAGGTAACTAGACTCAGTGGCACAATTTTCACAGCAGAAGGGTACATAAGAAGAGACTGACCTTAGGTAGGCGAATGAGACTGACCTCAGGTAGGTGAACGGGAGATAGTAGTAAGGATAAGAATTACTGAAGGATGACGAAGTGTAAACCGAAGAGCTTAGAAAAACGAAGGAATAGGTTTTCATGGCATATGCTAAAGAAAGATGGCTGCCTGAGGAATAAGGAAGAGGTAATAAAGAAAAGATAGCAGATGCAAAGCGGAAAAGGTAGTGGAATAAGGACTGAGCAAAGAAGATGTGTAGAGCAGTTGGAGGGAGGTTGACTATACTGAGTGAGAGTAAAATCAAACTTTAAGTTGTATGAAGTACCATGGAAAGAGGGAGACTGAGAAATGAAGGATGGAAATCAGTGAAGAAACGTGAGATGTATTTGCAAGGAGATTGTGCACAGCTTTAATACAATGATGAAATGAAGGGAAAGAATTAATCAAACCAAAAATGAAAAAAGCAAGGTCGTAGAAATGCAAGTAGACAAAATAGAGGAAGATGAAAGAAAAGAGGGAAAGAAAGAATTACGAAAAATATATTTACGGGGAAAAAAACAAAGAAGCGATATGCATAGATATAACACCAGCAAAACTAAGGGAAACAAAAAGAAATAGGAAAAAAGAAAGGCGAGAAAAGGGGATATGAGTGGATCTTGTGTGCGTAAAGCAACAAAAAGCAGGAGTACGGAACGGCGGCAAACCTGCCGTGAGATGAGAATGAAGTGCCGGTATAAGGCGTGGGAGAAGCGGGTGGGTGATTATGGAGAGGCAATGGACTGAACCATGATGAAGTGCAGGGGAGGCGGGTGGGTGAAAGAAATGCGATGAGTGTGAATGTCTGTGAATCAGGGCGGTGAGAGCAAATGAAGAAAGGGAGAGTAGAATGAGTGAAGCAGGGAATTGCAAGCATAGGTAAGGCATGGTAAGAACTAGTGGTGAGGCAAGAGGAGGAAAGAGAGTAAGGCAGGAGAAATAGAGGGTGTGTCGTGTAAGAATGGGTGAGGAAGGAGTAAGAGAGTTGGAGAAACAGGAAGAGGAAAGAGGGAGATGCAGAAGTGAAGGAGGGCGAAAGGCGCCCGAGAGACTAAGGAGCTTTACCACAGGCAATGGCTATTAATCAAGATGTCGTGAGTAGGCGATGACAGGTGAGTGTATAATTGTACTGCAAACACATGTTTGAAATTCCACCAGTGTTCTTGGCAATGAAATGACGAAACCGTCATCATCATCATTATCATTATCATCGTGTTCTCGTCAATACGACGAGGAGGGGAAGTTCCAGAAACAGGCGTTATAAGTAACTGAAGATGGAGAAACTAACATCTGTGTATCCAGAAAAAGGATTCACTCGCCCCAGTCAATTGTATGATATTCTTGCTTCCACCCTATAGGCGAAACCATTCTATTAAATGTGCTCCACCAGGATAAGTTGCTGTACCAATGTATTACACAGACAAAAAATGGAGATATTCAACTCCTGTGATAATTTTAAAAAAGAAAGAAAACAAAAATTGCATATGTAGCACTTCTTCACAGAACAGTAAAAGGCGGATATAAATTATATCTGAGTGGCAACCTAAGGATGGTGGGAGAGGAGGAGCCAGACAGAGAGGAAAAATAAGATTCTTTTCCTAACACTGGAAGGGACAGACCAAAATCGAAGAGGAGAGAATGGTAAACGATGGGATAGGCCTTTGTATTGGAGTGGACTGGCACAGACTGATTATGATGATTAATGCTGATAGTACTGATGCACTCTTTAAATCTCTCTCTCTCTCTCTCTCTCTCTCTCTCTCTCTCTCTCTCTCTCTCAGTTAGTTATCATTTATTTCCAGAGCTTAAATTCTCTGTGTCAAAGTCCAACCATTTAATGAATAATTTTGGCGAAAGTTGTATTGAGGGTAAAATATTTTTTGAGAAAAAGTAATTCATTCCACAGATATATATTAGCGTAGTTGCTGTGCGTCTCCCCTCGTGTAGGTGTGTGGGAACTTACTGAGTCATCGTGCTGATACTAAGACATGCTGTACTGGATGGGTTGATGGTTGGGTGAAAATATTTAAATAGGGAAATATAGGGGGAATATGTCATGGAGAGAGTAATGCTCAACCAATGGAATGTGGATATTGTACGCTGGAGGAGAACAGGCCCAGGTGAAATAGATAAGTCCTTCATGAGATATGCAGGTAGATGGGGGAAGAAGTTGGTCGCCCTATATAGAGACAATAGGCTCGTTTTGGGAAGAGATACGGGGAAGTAGATCCCTATGGCAATAGCTTATACCTCCATCAAGAAAGAAGTCATTCCAAGTGGGAAACTCTCCATGAGGAAAATATAGAACAGTTAAATGGGGTAACAAGGAAAAAATTATAGTAAATGAAGGATGATGTTAACTGGAAAAGAAATTGGAGAAACGAGGGAATGGGTGGGTACTGTCAGTGGTGATGCAGCAGGCAAGGCTGGTATGCGAAAGATGGCTGTCTGTGGAGCGGTGAAGAGGTGAAAATGGATAGACAGTGGGTACAAAGGGGAAATGGTAATGGTATGTGGAATGAGAAAACAGGATGCGACGAACGGAGGGAGGGAGGAAGGGATGTCCAAAAGATGAAGAGGAAGGATTAAAGACAGACTTAGAACTGTGTAAAGTATCAAGGGAAGAGACAGAGTGGGAAAGAAATTGTAAAAAGGTTGAAGAAGCGTGAGGAAGCTGCGATACATTGGAGGGAGGCACTGTGAGATTTTAACGAGCGGAACACAACTGTGACAGAATGAACGGAAAAACAAATAAAAAGGAGAAGTCAGGTGCAAAGAGATAGGCATAAGGAAAAAGTGGTCCTGGATATAGCCGAGAACGGACATTGAGATGAAAGAAAAGAGAAAGAAAAACACGGAAGAAATTAAAAAGCGTAAAGGAAAGACGAGAAACAGATAAATACGAGTACAACATCAAGCAAGTTTACAGAAAGCAGAAAAAAAGGAACAAAAATGGCAAAGAAGTGGAAATGCAAAAATATTTTGTGCGAAAACAACGAAAACCAAGAATACGGAACGGTCGATGATTGGTCGTGAGAAGAGAATGGCGTGCTGGAATGAGGCACAGGAGACGCAGGTATGTGATGATGGTGATTGAGAGATGTGATGGATGGGATGTATGAGTGGGTGATGATAGATGCTAGGGGCTGGAAGGTGGATGAAACAAGGGAAAAAGATGGGTAAGCTAGAGAAGAAGATTTGTGAATGACGTAGTGTTGATGACCGGGTACATCACTGAATCACGGTGGTGTTGCTGTAAGAAGGGGAGACAAGAAGAAGTGACGCAGGGGGTAGCAAGCTGAGGTAAGGCAGGGTAAGTGCGAATGGCAAGCAAAAGGGGATAAAAGGGCGAAGCAGGAGAAGTAGGTTGTGTGGGGCTAGGTGTGTGTCACGAGTTGGCGCGAATCAGTATTTAAATAAACTCGTGACATTAAACTTTGGTGGGAAACCAGGAATTCTAGTGGAATCCTAGTATTTATCACTCAGTTTAACCGTCCACGTGTTTACTCAATCAGGAATGTTTTCAGGACATTTTTCACTGTTTCATAAGTGATCGTCCTTGTGCGCGACGTCAGCGCCTTCGCTGAGTGATTTGTTGCGGGTGTGTATCGCTCACACTCGTTGGCTGTTAGCAAGTACGGCCTGCTTTCGCCTCCCTCTCTCATAATTTGAATCAGTCAGGATTTGAGCGCCGTGGAAGCAGGTTAGCAGTGTGTGTGGCAGCGTCCTTCCTCAGCCGATGCCCAGTTCCCACCGCCACCGTTGTCCAGTTCCTGAATTCCCACCTAGCGTGATTTGGCGAGAGGCTCAGTGTGTGCAGCGTCCTTCCTCAGCAACGATGCCCAGTCATCCGCTTAGTCCACTTTTCTGATCAGTATTTCTTTTCGTTTTCCTAGGTTTAAGAGTTTAGCTTTTCAGTGAGCGAGTGAGTGCGATCTCCTTATTTTGAAATCATTTGAAACATGTAGTAAAATTGTTTCATTGTAATCAATAAATTAACAGTTCATTTTCTTGAGCTTAATGTAGTGTAAACTCATGTTTTATTTCTCCATTAAGCTTAATTCACTTATAGCTCCTAGTTTGCATAAACGCTTTGCATTATTCACAATTGGTACTTAGGCCAGTCCTTTTGTATTAACTTATATCCGTTGTGCCAACTTGGAGTTAATGCACCAGCAAGAATCTGTTTATCATTAATAGCATTAGTTATTGATTGTCAGGGGTGGAGTCACTTTCTCCAGAGGCCAACAGTACTAATAAACAGCACGTGTGAATAATTAGTCTCTGCTATGTACTGCTGAGAAAGTTTATAAATTCTCGTCCTTAGAGAATCAACGAAGTAAGCCGGCATAAAGTAATCATTGCTTGATTTTCACAAGTCAGTTCTTTGTCCTGTTCTCAAGTATTATTGAATATTTTTCTTTAATATTGTATAATCTTTAAAAACCCCGTGACATTTGGCGACTTCGCCAGGATATTAACTCCTAGCTCTAAAGTTATTCACGAGGTAATACTCACTCATTCTTAGGTATTTATCATTAAAGTCTATAGGCAACATCTTAATGGTGATTATTGATTCAGTTCTATTGATTTAAGTAATAGTTTTCACGGTCAGTTGTGTGTTTAATTTTCTTTCTTTACCAGATTAATTAGATAAAACTGGTCACCACTAACCTGTGCCTATATTTTTTATTCTCGATTATTGGCATATTTCTCTGCAAAATTGCAGTCAGTACTGAGTCTCTAGTTCACTTGGATTGACTTAGCATCATGTCTACACGACTCTATGTACAGGAAGCTAAAGATATGGGGCTTACAGACTCCGAGAAAATAAAGGACTGTCCTCTCTCGGTTTACTTAAGAGCAGCAACGCGAGAGTGATGCTCGTGAGGAGCGTCAAATTCAGCGTGGGGAACGCCAAAAACAGCGCGAATACAAGCGAGAACAGTGCGAGGAACGCGAGAGAGAACGAGAACATGAGTGAAAACAACACAAACTCGAGTTAGAACATGAGCGAGAACAACGAGAACACGAACGTGCCGAGCGAGAAGCACGAGAAAAACATGAAATTGAATTGTTGAAGCTCAAGCGAGATTCTTTGGCTTCAGACACATCTGGTGCAGCTGGCCGAAGCTCCATGAGCGCTCTCCCTGCACATATTATGGCGACCCCATACATCAAGCTTCCCCCATACAAGGAAGGCGAGCGAAAAGAGCCATACATAGCTCGTTTAGAAGACATGGCTCAACTTTACCAGCTGGATGATGCAGCTAAGCGGCTTCAGTTTCTTAGCCTGTTTGAGGGTCCTGCCCTCGATATTCTCCACAGAATTCGTGGAGACAATCTCACGTATGAGATGATGAAGGCCTCACTCATCAAAGCGTACAGTCTCACATTTGACGACGCCAAGAGTCAGTTCATGAGGGCGCATCTACAGGAAAAAGAGACTGTCGTTCAGTTTCTTGACTGGCTTACTGCTTACTTAGATGAGTGGATTGAGAAAGATGAAACTCCTTCCACGTGTGAGGGGATAATTGACCTTATGCTGTGCATGCAGCTAGAAAAGTCGTGGCCTACTGAACTTATGGCTCAGCTTAAGAACTGCCAGGTACGAGACGCCAGCCAAATGGCGAAGAAGGCTGATGCATTCTTCACTGCATACGGGTATCAAACTCAAGCAGCACACCTGGAACAGGAAAGCTGGTAAATCTGGGAAACCGTCTCAGACTGAACCCCAGCAACAAGGCTGTTTTCAGAATAATGGCCAAGGTCCAAAACCGCAGAGGAAGGACCAGGGGCAAAACACTCAGAAACCTGAACGGAAGAGGTACAACAAGTACCCTAACCAGCAGCAATATCAGCCACGCAACAGAATGTCGGGACTACCCTTTTCAGCACCGGCCCCAGTGTATCGGAGGCAGGAGGCTAACGCAGACTTCATTCCTCAGCAGCAGCACGGTGGTGTTGTTCCTAGCAGTACAGGTACTCCCCCACAGTCACTAGTCCCATGGCGACAGTGAACCCCCCTCCATAGATGGCCAATGCTCCATCTCCCCTGGCAGTGAGTACGATCCCTCAAGTACCTAATTTTCAGGGCACCATGTTTGCCGCATCATTTATTCAGCAGCCTAATCAGTGGCTAGCTGCTTCCTCCACAGGCCCTCCCATAGGTGACAGTGCCTTCCTTGTTCAGCCAGGGTTTGTGGGAGGCATTCCTGTGAAGGTCCTGAGAGACAATGGTTCCTCAGGTTGCTCTGTTAGGCAGAGTCTAGTTCGGCCTGAGGAGTACACAGGTCGAAAGATCCAAGCTAACCTTATTGATGGATCAGTGAGATTGTTCCCTCAGGCACATATCTAGGTGGCATCTCCATTTTACACTGGTACGACAGTCGCACTTGTCATGCCAGAACCTTTATTTGACCTTATCATAGACAATATTCCCGGTGCCAAATATAGTTGCACCATAGATGACGCTACTCAGACTTCGGCTGCAGTAACACGAGCCATGGCTGAGGCTCCAAATTGTGTCACCCCAGTGACCATTGAATTGCCGCAAGATCTGATGTGTAGGCAAGTTGTTGTTCAAGAACAACATTCTGACCCGACACTTGCTGCCATGCGAAAGAAACAAAAGGGTAGAGTGATAAAGTATTCACGGGGAGGTCAAGCCAAGTTCCTTTCGTAAACAAGGACGGCTGTACCGTGAATCACGAACATCCCAGGGCAAGGTTCGACTGCAGTTTTGTCGTTCCCGCTAAGCACCGCCAAGCAGTGTTAGAATGGGGTCGTTGTTCAGCCTCAGGAGGTCACATGGGCAAAAGGAAAACCCAGGGCCGTATCCGAGCTGACTTTTTCTGGCCAGGGATGGGACGAGAGATAGATAGTTTTGTGCATTCCTGCAATGTGTGTCCACGTACCACTAATCAGGGACATGTCCTTCCTGTGCCGATTGAACTGACACCCATTATCACTGAAACAGTTGAGAGACAGGGCAGTGGTGAAGTGAGTGCAGACCTGACGTCTCGCCCGTTGGCCCCACAGGACACAGTATGTCCAGGGCCTGTACATATATATGTACCATAAGTTAAGGGGGAAGTTTGAGAACCCTGCAGAGACAGTCTGAGGCTGTGTATGAATTACCTTGTGGAAAGTCTCGAGCTGTGGGCCTCTCTGAGGATTCCCGGAGAATGCACTATATCCACATGAGTGTTCACACCCACGGTGGGTGTTAAAACGTGACCTGCCCGAGACTGCGTAGCGATTCTCAGCTTCCTGTCATTAATCGTAAGTGTAGAGTTAGGTTAACCAGTAAACTGCCCATTCTAAGAGATTTGAGCAATTCAAGAACTGACACGTTTCCTGGTTAATAATGTTAGGTTAACCAGTAAACTGCCCGTTCTAAGAGATTTGAGCAATTCAAGAACTGACACGTTTCCTGGTTAATAAGTTAGCTTAGCAAGTAAACTACAAGGGTCCTGAGAGATTTGTAAATCCTAAGACCACGTTTCCTGGTTAATAATGACATAGGTACTGATTGCTAGGCAGAGAGAGAGAAATGACACTTTTGATGCTCCATCTTGATTCCTTTCGCAGGCGCAGCTGGTGGGTGCAGCATTGCCATGCAGAACAGCTGATCGTCCCTGACGCATGCTGCCGCCTCTTCTCTTCTGCCTCATCCTCATCATTTACTATTGATATGCATTACGCAATTTTACACGTAGGTACAGTTACACCACAACTGTCACACCTACACCGTGTATTACACACATCACGCTATATAACAATTAGTTGTTAATGTAAATATAGTGAACTTTTCGCTCAGTTTGACCTGAGTACAGGATTTTTCACCGTTGTCACGGAGTTTTTCCCTCAAGCTTGCTTCTATTAACGTAAATGCGAGGTTTTTTCTCTCACTGGCGACTGTGACTTTCTCCTGTAGTAGGATAGTGCACACACACAACAGTGTGAATCTTGTGTGACTGAGTTAGGATTTATATGTATGTGTATTGAAATTTTTTTTTCCTGAGGGGAAATAATTTTTGATTTTGATGGGGCGTAATGTCACAAGTTGACGCGAATCAGTATTTAATAAACTCGAGACATTAAACTTTGGTGGGAAACCTCGAATTCTAGTGGAATCCTAGTATTTATCACTCAGTTTAACCGTTCCCGTATTTACTCAATCAGGAATGTTTTCAGGACATTTTTCACTGTTTCATAAGTGATCGTCCTTGTGCGCGACGTTAGCGCCTCCGCTGAGTGATTTGTTGCGGGTGTGTATCGCTCACACTCGTTGGCCATTAGCAAGTATGGCCCGCTTTTGCCTCCCTCTCTCAAAATTTGAATCAGTCAGGATTTGAGCGCCGTGGAAGCAGGTTAGCAGTGTGTGTGGCAGCGTCCTTCCTCAGCCGATGCTCAGTTCCCACCGCCACTGTTGTCCAGTTCCTGAATTCCCACCTAGCATGATTTGGCAAGAGGCTCAGCGTGTGCAGCGTCATTCCTCAGCAACGACGCCCAGTCATCCGCTTAGTCCACTTTTCTGACCAGTATTTCTTTTCGTTTTCCTAGGTTTAAGAGTTTAGCTTTTCAGTGAGCGAGTGAGTGCGATCTCCTTATTTTGAAATCATTTGAAACATGTAACGTAAAACTGTTTCATTGTAATCGATAAATTAACAGTTCTTTTTCTTGAGCTTAATGTAAAGTAAACTCGTGTTTTATTTCTCCATTAAGCATATTTCACTTATAGCTCCTAGTTTGCATAAATGCTTTGCATTATTCACAACTGGTACTTAGGTCAGTCCTTTTGTATTAACTTTAATCCGTTGTGCTGACTTGGAGTTAATGCACCAGCAAGAATCTGTTTACCATTAATAGCATTAGTTATTGATTGTCAGGGGTGGAGTCACTTTCTCCAGAGGCCAACAGTACTAATAAACAGCACGTGTGAATAATTAGTCTCTGCTGTGTTCTGATGAGAAAGTTTATAAATTCTTGTCCTGAGAGAATCGGCGAAGTAAGCCGAATAAAGTGATCATTGCTTGATTTTCTCAAGTCAGTTCTTTGTCATGTTCTCAAGTATTATTGAATATTATTCTTTAATATTGTATACTTTTTAAAAAACCCGTGACAGTGTGGTAGAAGAAAGAGCGTTCGAGAGGCAGCAGGAGGAAAGAGGAAAGGCAGGGATGAAGGACGGTGAATGGCGGAGAAAAGGGGAAGGAGATATGACACAAAGTGATGGCTGTTAAGCAAGATGTCAAGAGCGGGCGGTGACAGGTTAATGTATATACTATGGTCAATACAAATAAGAAATTCCACCAGTGTGCTTCGTTATGAAATGATGATTCCATTATCATCATCATCATCATCATAACTGTTTTCTTCAGTACGAAGTGGGGGGAAGCTTAAGAAACTGGCATTATAAATCACAGAACAAAGACAAAACTAATATCAGTGTACTCAGTAAAATTATTTACTCATCACAATGAAACGAATGATATTCTCTCCTCCTTCCCACACACGAAATCACTGACAATAATGGATTCTAAAAGGCTTGTTGTTGAGCAAGCCCGGCCTGTCTGGCCGAGGAGACAAATCAACCACAGGCAAGCAACTACCCCTGCAGGGTCGTCCAGGCTCTGAGCCGATGTTTTTCCTTTCAGGAGACAGAGGGGAAGATAATGGAGGTTTGATTCCCGGATGGATGCAGAATTTGCTTCTCTCCACCCATTAACAGGTGCACCACAGTAGGGTGCATATCACCCTGTTATTTGGTTACCGTACATAATTACCACCCAGCGTTGCAAGTAGTTTCCGGGGTTACAGGGAACATTAGACTTCTTACTCAGTGTCGAGCCACCAGAAGCTGAACGAAGAGTTATAAAAATTGTCAGGAAGGATGGGAGAAATAGGTATGGAGGAAGGCAGATGCAGAAAAAGAATGGTGTAAGTGAAAGAAGAAGTTTGCAACACGACACCAGGTGGGTGGATGATGGTTACCACTAAGTATCTTTACTCCATCAGTGTAGGTTACTTTATTGAATTTTATCAAGACAAATTATGAAGATTTTCAGTACCCAGTATAATGAAAACTGAAAAAAAAAAAGTTGCACTGATTCGTAGAACAGATGACGGTCAAGAGGAAGAGGCAGGCAGAGTGCAGTATGGCAAGATGAGAATTAGGGATTTTCTGGGATTGGATGGAGGAAACTAAGGAACAATAGGACAGAGTGGAAAAAAATGGGAGTGGCCTTTGTCCTGCTGTGTGTTGACTCAGACTTCCTTCTCTCTCTCTCTCTCTCTCTCTATTTATCTGATTTCTATATTGTACTATCTACATGATTATAGTTGCAATTCCTCTTTATGTTCGTGAATGTGAGGGAACTTGCCGAGTCATCCTGCTGCTACTGAGACTCTCTGCACTGAATGAGTGGATGGGTGTTTGGGTGGGGTGAAAATAGGTACACTGGGAAAGTAGGTCCCTAGAAGGAATAGGTCATGGAATCCACGATGGGGATATAATATCTCCTTCAGGAGAGTATGGACATCCCCCCATGAGGGGAAAATAGGTCCATGGGGGTATAGGCAAGTCCCTCATGAGGTGCTCACGTCCATGAGGGGACATGTAGGTAGACCGATGGGGAAAAAGTAGGCTCATTCTTACAGAAGAGAGTTCGTTCACATGACAAGGTACAGGGAAAGTTTGAGGTTTAACGAATGTGTTTAAAGTGAATATGGGAGTAAATGTATGAGTTATATCGGTTTATAAAAGTAAAATGTATTAAAGTTTATTTTGGTAAAAATATTCTACACTCAGAACATGAGTTGGGACTTGTGAAATGACCCTGTTTTCCATATTACGTGACAGCATAAATTATTGTTCTGTCTGCTCCTCGTTGAACAGTCACCAAAAAGTTGTACGTCACTCACACACACACACACACAAAAATAATAGTAAATAAAGAATTATATTCATTCCCCTCCTCCTCATCATCGTCGAATCTGTGCAACCAATGTCATTGGCTTGCTCCCTGCACCAACCAATATTCACTAAATTATAGGAAGTATGAAACAGATAGAGTGCATTATAACATAAAATATTTTTTTTTTTTTTTTTTTTTTTAATGCGAGGAAGAAGGAACCAAAGGCCATGGCCCGCAGTAACAGTTCCCTCCAAGAGAAAAACAAAATACAATAGAGAGCCAAATTCAAGATCCGATCATTTTGAGATGCCTGGACACACTGCGTTTGAAAGACTGAAGATCATAGGCAGCAGGAAATACAGACAGAGGGAGACAGTTCCAGAGCTGACCTGTTGCATAAATGAAAGACTGGGAGTAACGGTTAACTCTTGCATTAGAGAGTTGGACAGAAAAGGGATGAGAGTTTGCTGCCAGACGGGTGCTACGCGCCCGTCGTAGAGGTGGAGGAATGCAAGCAGACAGTTCAGAGGAGCAGTGACCATTAAAGTAGCGATAGAAAAGAGATAAAGATGCAACAGTGCGGCGAAGAGACAGAGGTTGAAGGGAGTCAGTAAGAGGAGGAGAGTTAATGAGACGAAAAGCCTTTGACTCCACCCTATTGAGAAGAGCTGTATGTGGGGAGCCTCCCCACACATGAGAGTTGTACTCCACACAGGGGCGGATAAAACCTCTGTATAGAGTCAACAATTGTGCAGGGGTAAAGAAAGAGCGGAGTCGGCTTAGCACACCCAATCTCTTGGAAGCAGATTTTACAAGAGATGTAATATGATCTTTCCAAGATAAGTCCTGAGTAAATGAAACCCCAAGCATGTTCAAGGATGATGCAGGATTCAGCTGAATATTATTAAACATTAATGGGTATACCTGTGGAAGATTTTGTCGGGTTGATAGGTGTAAGAACTGAGTCTTAGATGCATTAAAGACAACCATATTATTTTTACCCCAGTCAGCGATACGAGCCAAGTCAGACATTAGGTGTGCCATAGCCTCATCCCTTGTTTCTTGAAGTAACTGTTGAGATGGGCGTTGCGGAAACCGAATGGAAAGGTGAAGGGTGGAGTCATCAGCGTATGAGTGGATAGGGTTAGATGTACAGCTTAGAAGATCATTGATGAATAAAAGGAAGAGAGTTGGTGATAGGACAGAGCCCTGAGGAACACCACTGTTAATAGATCTAGGAGAAGAACGATGGCCGTCTACAACAGCGGCTATAGAACGACCAGAAAGGAAGCTAGCGATGAAGGAACAGATAGAAGGATTGAAACCGTAAGAGGGCAGTTTGGAAATTAAAGATTTATGCCAGACTCGATCGAAAGCCTTTGAGATGTCAAGTGCAATGGCAAAGCTTTCGCCAAAGTCCCGAAAGGAGGATGACCAGGAGTCTGAAAGGTAGGTGAGAAGATCGCCAGTGGAGCGTCCCTGACGGAACCCATACTGACGATCGGAAAGAAGGTTGTGATAGGAAAGATGCCTTAAAATTTTTCTATTAAGAATTGACTCGAAAACTTTTGAAATACAGGACGTTAAAGCAATTGGACGATAGTTGGAGGGTTGGGAGTGGTCACCCTTCTTTGGGACTGGCTGAATGAGAGCAAACTTCCAGCAAGAAGGAAAGGTACAAGTTGACAGACAAAGGCGAAAGAGTTTGCCTAGGCAGGGTGTAAGCACAGAAGCACAGTTCTTGAGAACAACAGGAGGGACCCCATCAGGCCCATATGCCTTGTTAGTACTGAGGCCAGTGATGGCAGAAAATACATCAACTGAAGAAATTTTAATGTCAGCCATGAGGAAGTCAGAGGGGAGAAGTGATGGAGGAACAGCACTGGAATCGTCTAAGGTGGAATTGGAGGAGAAAGTCTGTGCGAAGAGATCTGCTTTATCAGTAGAAGAAATAGCTACAGAACCATCAGAGTAGAAAAGAGGAGGGAAGGATGATGAGGTAAAGTTGTTAGAAAGATTTTTGGCAAGGTGCCAGAAGGAGCGGGAAGAATTCGAGTTGGAGAGTTGAGAGCATTTAGTATGGATGAAATTATTTTTAGTAGAGCGAAGAACAGACTTAGCACGATTCCGGGCAGAAACGTAAAGATGATGTGATTCAGGGGTGGGTTGGCTCCGGTACCTTTTGTAGGCCCTCTCCTTGTTGCGGACAGCGTTAGAACAAGCGTGATTAAACCAAGGCTTTCTTGCGTTAGTCAAAGGATATGAGAAAGGAATGTATGCTTCCATGCCCGAGAGAATAACCTCCGTAATGCGCGAGGCACACTCAGATGGCTCCCGGCCATGGAAGCAATAATCATTCCAGGGAAAATCAAAGAAGTACTGCCTGAGGGCCTCCCAGTTCGCGGCTCCAAAATGCCACAGACGACGTTTCCCTGGAGGGTCCACAGGCCGTACTGGAGTGATAGGACAGGTTAAGGTAATAAGGTTGTGATCGGAGGAGCCCAACGGAGAGAAAAGATTAACAGAGTAAGCAGAAGGATTAGTTGTGAGGAAGAGGTCAAGTATGTTGGAGCTCTCTCCAAGGCGGTCAGGGATTCGGGTAGGGTGCTGTACAAGCTGCTCTAGGTCATTAAGGATAGAAAAGATGTAGGCTTGTTCACCAGGTGGATCCGTGAAAGGAGAGGAGAGCCAAAGGTGGTGGTGAACATTGAAATCTCCAAGAATGGAGATTTCAGAGAAAGGAGAAATGGACAGAATGTGTTCCATCGTAGAAGTAAGATAGTCGAAGAATTTTTGATAGTCAGTAGAATTAGGGGATAAGTAAACAGCACAGATATATTTAGTCAGAGAATGACAGGAAAGCCGAAGCCAGAGTGTGGAGAATTCAGAAGAATCAAGTTCAGGAACACGAGAGCAAGATAAGTCGTTGCGTATGTATACACAACAGCCACCTTTGGCTTTGAAATGAGTATAGAGAAAGTAGGAGGATACAGAAAAGGGTTTGCTGTCGGTTGCCTCAGACAGCTGAGTCTCCGTCAGAAAAAGAAGGTGAGGTTTAGAGGAGGAGAGGTGGTGCTCAACAGAGCGAAAGTTAGATGAAAGGCCGCGAATGTTGCAGAAATGAAGAAGAAGAGAGTCAGACAGTGGTTCCAGGCACCTTGAGTCGTCACCGGGAGAGGGGCAGATGGCGGGGGCATTTATGGTCCCCCCCCCTTGGGGACTCCGAGGCTTGATTGATAGACGCCATTTTTGTTGATTTTTGAAAAGGAAGTGTAGTGTGCACTTTGCATGTAGTTTGGTGAAGATAGTTAGAGAAATTTGTACTGGAGAGCATGCTGGCCTACTCTCTGTGTAACTGAGACACTGAAAAAGTTCAGCAAAGGGGGATGGTCAGGAACTAGTCCTGAGGGCTGATGAAACGGGAGCTCCAGCACTCCCTGTCATCAGCTTTCCATCCACCTCGGGAGTACTGCCCTGCTCGACTGGTGCTACAGTCTACTCCTCTTAACCAGTGATGCTTGATTATCACGATCTGGGTTGCTATCTATTTATGTATTGCCTGACTACTTAATCCCGTAGAGGGTGGCCACAAACAAACCGCCTCCATGTCGCCCAATCCCCCGCCATTTCACTGCCCTGTTCTCAGCTCATACACCCCTCTCTCCCATACCTCTCCCCTCCTTCCCTTCATCTCGTCCTTGGCCTCCCTCTCTCTCTTCCCCTCTCCACCTCACTCACATACACTCTCCTCGTCAGCCTGGGTTACAGTATCCTTTATTAGATTTGGTAAGATGCCAGACACCTTGTAAAAAAAGACACAAAGAGGGGATGTCATAGTGATCGATTATGAAACTCACTCTGTGACTCTTCAACAGAATTAATCTTTAACCCCTTGGCTCCCAGAGTTCCTGTGCGAAGGATGTTGCTGGAAGGGTGCTAGGTGTACCGCCCTCCGCCTGTCGGCTCATAGTCACGAAGCTCATAGGTCCCTACATCGGGGTTCCCTGCTCTATTAAATTTTGAAAATGCCCAGTTCCGTCCCATACTGGGGATACGGGGCGAAAAGGGGTTAATTTTGAAACTGATATATTGTCTCATCGTTGAAGAATTCTGCCAAGGCCTTAACAGTTGTGAAAATGAAAGATCATATAGAGAATCAGATGTAACCATGTTGTTAGTTCACTGAAGGAGGCCGTCAATCCCTACCGGTATTTTGCATATTTTATGAAACTGTCTGGTATATCAAATCCAGTAATAGCGGTACCTAGAAAGAATGACCAAGCATTCATGGTCAAATATAATAACCCATATTGTAACACTTTAGTGTAGCGTCCCTGACGGAACCCATACTGACGATCAGAAAGAAGGTTGTGATAGGAAAGATGTTTGCAATTAGCGGACTCACATTTTTTACCATCATCACCACCATCAACATCTGGGTATTTCTTGACTTTATTTTAGTCGTGCGGGGTATTTGGTTGGCACGAGTTTGCACTATCTCTTAAATTTTCTGGGCAAAATAGACGTTAAATTATATCAATGAAAAGTTGTACGGAACCTACCTGACTGTAGATTAAATATTTATAATTGATCAACGGCAGTTATTTACACCGTGATTCCAGCTGTTCTGCCTACACGCTTTAGGCGAGAACATCTCCGAGTATTAAAAAAAAAAAATGTTATGTAACTGAGATGCGCAGAGGTCCCATGAAACCAGATTAATTATTTTTACTGATGATTATTACTGCTGCTCTAATCCAAAGTATAAGAAGGTGAATATTTTCCATGCTTTTTACAGGCCAAAGATACACCCAGTATGTCCATCCCCGCCCCCTCCCCATTCCCATATTCTGTCTGTCTGTCTGTCTGTCTGTCTGTCTGTCTGTCTGTCTCTCTCTCTCTCTCTCTCACACACACACACACACACACACACACACACACACACACACACACACACACACACACACATTCACAAGATGCTTTGTAAATTGAGAGATAATATTGCCTTTTTTATATCAAGAAAGCAGTATCACTGGTTTGTCATATGTGCTCACAATGCAGCCATATATCATTTAATCGGTACACAACACATTAAAATTGATTTGTGATGTTTGTTCGATGTTGTTATTAATTACATGATCATTTCAATGTTTGTGAGGAAATGGAATCGTAATAATTTAAAAGGGCAATTGCTGTTACATTTATTGGAAATGCTTTACTTGCTTATTGTAAAGTGAATATTACGTATAGCAAAAGCCTGAAGACATCGTTCAGTTATAGTTAGTTAGGGGTCCTTTTATGTACAACAAAATGCCACTTAAAAAATGCGTTACAGTGAGACAGCTCGCAAACAAATGAAAATTTTTGTAATCAAACACAAACCAAACTTGTGTGTTTAAACTGGAAAATGACTATACAGAATGACTGATCGACTTAATGATAAACAGACGATCCTCTGATGTGCGCACTTTCCCCCCAAAAAATCCTCTACGATAGTTAAACAAGGCAATGACTCTCATGTCACTCGCACGTTAACGTAAACAATATGAAATAAAAGATTGTCTTGTCAGAAGAATATCTACAACATACTATATATGCCAGGCACATTCAGTAGTTTCTCAAAATACTCAGTCCATTCATGTATATCAAAAATACTCTATAAAGGCCGTACACCAAAGTAAAAAACTTGATATTCACATTACTCTCACGAGCCTCCCATCAAAGCATATCCCCTCGTCACCAGGCCATTCCGTCCCTCAGACGCCAATCATTAGCATTACCACTCACCCAGCAGGATCCTGAGATTGCAGCCTCTGATTGCAGTGTTGTCATTTACCCAAGAGATTCGTTCTCATAATGCACGCTAACCACCACAAAGAGAGAGAGAGAGAGAGAGAGAGAGAGAGAGAGAGAGAGAGAGAGAGAGAGAGAGAGAGAGAGGGGGGGGGAAGGGGGTTGGAAGTGGATATGGAAGCATGGACGTAAGGGAAAGAGAATGCAAGTCAGTGAGAGAGGGTTAAATATTTTCTTAACCTCTTCAATCCAGTGAAGAACTCTTCGTGTTACTAAAATTAACTTTTGACGAAATCACAGCAGAAGAGAGTTTTGGGACTGGAGGTGCTAGGGAGATTATTAATAGGCGAAATATAAGCTCTATTACGCATGAAGAATGAATTACAAAACAATAAGGAACACTCAGAGAGTGCAGCACCTATGGCCTATATTTGACTTGAAGGTTGAAATGTAACTTGTCCTTTGAATTTGACCTTCGACCAACTATTCTCACAAGCAAAATACATTAGTTTTCCCCGCCTTTCAACTTTTTCACTAAATTTAATGCAAATTGGATCAAGATGTTGAACTGATACTGCCATAAGTCTTTGACCTTTGACGTATTGTTTTTAAAACAGAATATCCTTGTCCGTAGCTGAACCTGGGACAGTCCACCAAACCTGGCCATGATCGATTCATATGTGAGGTAATTTGGACCCTGACCTGTGACCTTGAAGTTTTACAGATGGCTGGAAGCACTTTCGACTACTACTATAACACCAACACCACTACCACCGACGCTGTCTCCACCACTGCTACCACTACCGCTACTACTACTGCTATTATTACTACCACCAACAAAGCCACCACCACCAATACAACTACCACTACTAGTGCTACTACTGCCACCACCAACAAAACCACCACCACCAATACTATTACCACAACTACTGCTACTACTACTACCACCAACAAAGACACCACCACCACCACCAATACTACTACTATGTACTGGCCACCATTATGTCCTGGCCGAGAAAATGACCACCAGAAACCACTTGCATATAATAATAAGTGACCAGTACATTTAAATTAAAAAGAAGTTTAAGAATACATGAAATATTTGAGAGAACTGTGTTACATAGCCAATGATTTCATCATCCTTTGTGTAATTCTAGCGTACAGTATGCTGCATGTTTGATCACGAGCGTGTTCTACCTCACTCCCCCCTTCTACCCTTATAGTAAAGTAAGTCGTTCTTTCTGTTGTTCAGAGCAGGAGTGTCAACTCTTTGTCCCCTCTGGCTTCATTTGCGCGTCCTTCTTACAAGTTGTACCAAGCTCTGCCGGCCCCTATATAAAGAGCTCAGTCTCTGCATTATTGCCACTTAGATCTACTCCTCATTTTGTTCACATCTCTGTCCTCCCCTGTACAGTTATTATTGTGAGTGGTCAGGAAGTCTCCAACCATCTAGCAGCTGTGTAATTTGAGTATAAGTGTTGTTGCATTTTTTCTTGTACTGTGTAGCATAAGGTATTAATTCTTACGCCTAGTAAGGTTTTTGTGATTAATGTAAAGTTTCATGTCAGCCATTGTTCATAATATTTCGTATCTGTAATAATATATCTTGCATTCACTGAGTATTATCTGGTATTTTCATTTTATCAGGGCTGACTTAGATAAATTTACTCATGCTAATTTCGTGTTAATAGAGGTTATTGCAGTTAACCATATATTTAACCTGTTTTTTGCCATTACATTATCCTTATGAGTCCTGAATGTTTTGTTGTTAGTTTGAGCATTAAACTTTAACTTGTAATTTTACCTAACTCTTTTGTTTTGAACCTGGAACTTTACGGGACAGTAGTGATTTTTAGTATTCTCACGTAAAGTGTACATTATCTTTCTCTGTTCCGTGACATAAATTTGGCGACCGCTTACCAGGATATTCAGGATATTATCATAAGGATATTACTTGATATTTTGTGACTGTGATTTATTCATGATGTCTACTATTACTACACTTGATGAAGCCAAAGATTTTTTGTCAAATGTGCAAACAGTGTGTGATGTAGAAAACAGAACAAAGAATGAACTTAAGCTTGTTGCTCAACAATTGGGAATTGCTGTTCGCTCTCATCATTCTAAAGATCAAATTGTTGACGTGATTAATGAAAGCTTGTTTAATGTAACTCCTCCAAATGACCAAACGCAGATTGAATTAGCTAAGTTACAGCTAGCCCTGCAGGAGGCTCGTGCTAAGGAGGCTGAATTTCAGGCAAATGCTAAGGAGGCTGAGTTTCAGGCTCGTGCTAAGGAGGCTGAGTTTCAGGCACAAGTTGAACTTGCTAGGATTCAGGCAGACCATGAGTATCGCATGAAACAAGGTGGAACTGGATCATCTAGCTCTGATGATTTTGATGTGGCTAAAAATGTTAAACTTGTCCCTCCTTTTAATGAATCTGATTTAACAAAGTATTTTCAGTTGTTTGAGAGGGTAGCTACTGGTTTTAATTGGCCCAAAAAGAATTGGCCAGTACTCCTTCAAACTGTTCTCACCGGTAAAGCTCAAGTAACTTATGCATCTTTGCCTCAGGATCAATCTGATAATTATGATGTAGTCAAGAGCTTGATTCTTAAGGCCTATGAGCTTGTTCCTGAAGCCTATAGAGTAAAATTTAGGACAACTTATAAGCAAGATAAGCAATCCCATGTTGAGTATGCAAAAATCAAAGAAAATCTGTTAGAGCAGTGGTTAAATTCTAAGAATGTGGATTCTGATTTTGACAAATTTAAGCAGATGATTTTGCTGGAGGACTTCAAAAGGTGTATAATTAAAGATGTAAGCCAATATCTTGATGAGAAAAGAATAGATAATTTGTCTGATGCTGCAGTTTTAGCTGATGAATATGTTCTCACTCACAAGAGATATTCTAAAGAAAAAGGGAAAGCTGAGAGTAAGTACGTTGCCTCTACTCAGAGTACAGGTAACAGGAAAGAGGATAAAGATGATGTTTCTCAGGAAGTAAATACCAGCTTCACCTCAAGATTTCAGAAAAGTAAATGTACTTATTGTAGTAAGCTTGGTCATACTACGGAGAAATGTTTCAGGAGACAGCGTGATGTCAACAAAAAGGAGTCTTTAAATATTTAGTCAATTGGTCTATTGTCCACCCTTGAGAGTTCCCAGAATTCTTTAACTGAGTTAACTGAACCTGCTTTGAGGGGTAATTTAAATTCTCATGATGAAGCTCCTCTTTTGAGCAGTAACGTGGGTGACACTCTCAAGAGTTCATGTGCTAATTTCCTGTCTGATGGTTTTGTCAGTCCTCTGTACAGTAATGACAGGAAATCAGTTAAAATATATCGTGATACAGGTGCTTGCCAATCCCTTATGCTGACCAGTGTTCTAGGCTCTAATGTTAATTCCTCTGATGAAACTGTAATCTTACAAGGTGTAGGGAATAATTATTTCTCTGTCCCTCTGTGCAGAGTGAATTTAGAGTCTGGTTTTGTTAATGGTTCCGTTATGGTTGGGTTGGTTGAGACACTCCCAATGTCAGTTGTACCTTTCTTACTTGGAAATGATATTGGTGGAAGTCAAGTGTGTCCAGCTCCTCAGTTGTCTAGTGAGCCAGTGGCTGCGGCCCAGGATTGTGATGTCCCTGATGTGTTCCCTGCATGTGCTGTCACTAGGGCTAAGTCTAAAGTTACTGGTGACTTAGAGGATAATGATGATGATGATGATATCCTAGCTGACACTTTTCTTGCTAATTTGGACCACTCACCAGATGAGGCAGTACCCCGTAGTGTTGATATTTTGTCTCGTCAAGAGTTGGTTGAGTTGCAGGTTGCTGACCCTGAGTTGAAAGGTCTAGCTAACTCTGCTTGCAGTGAGAAAGAGTCAGCTGGTGCTTCTTCTTGTTATTATATAAAGTCAGGAGTACTTATGAGAAAGTGGAGACCCCCAACAGCATCAGCCGACTGTGAATGGGAGGTTGTACATCAAGTTGTCATCCCTCGTATTTGTAGGCAGGATATCATTAGAGTGGCTCATGATTCCAGTTTGGCAGGACACCTTGGAGTTAGGAAGACTGTGGCACACATTTTGAAACACTTCTACTGGCCAGGTATCTTCAGGGATGTTTCCTGGTATTGTAAGTCTTGTCACACCAGTCAAGTTGTGGGGAAGTGTAATCAGACCGAAAAGGTTGCACCTCTAGTTCCCATTCCTCCTTTTGAGGCGCCATTCACCCGTGTGCTGGTGGATATTGTGGGCCCTCTTCCTAAGACTTCTTCAGGATTTTCTTATGTGTTGACCATGATTGATATGGCTACTCGTTATCCTGAAGCCATTCCACTTAGAAATATCTCAGCAAAGAACGTGGTTAAGGAAATACTAGGGTTCTTCACAAAGTTTGGTCTGCCCAAGGAGGTACAGTCAGACCGGGGAGGTAATTTCATGTCAAATGTTTTCAAGCAGTCTATGAAAGAGTTGGGGATCACCCAGATCACGTCTTCAGCTTACCATCCCCAGACCCAAGGAGCGTTGGAGAGATATCATCAAACACTCAAATCGATGCTCAAGAAATACTGTTTGGAACATCAGAAAGACTGGGATAAAGGTCTTCCATTCGTTGTATTTGCCGCAAGAGAATCTCCAAATGAATCACTGGGCTTCTCACCGTTTGAACTACTGTTTGACCATGAAGTAAGAGGACCCGTTAAGCTTCTCAAGGAATGCTGGCTGTCGGAGGAAGATGACGTCAACCTGCTGGAGTATGTGATGAAGTTCAAAGAACGGCTGTCCACTGCTTTACAGCTGGCGAGAGAGAATTTAGGAGCTGCTCAGGAGAAGATGAAGACTTGGTATGATAAGAAGTCCAGGTTATGCCACTTTCAGCCAGGAGATCAGGTTTTGATTCTGCTACTGGTGCATGGGCAACCTCTTCAAGCCAAGTTTAGTGGTCCTTATTTCGTGGAGAAGAAACTCAGTGATGTCAACTATGTCATCGCCACACCAGATCGTAGAAAGAACAAGCAACTTTGTCACATCAACATGCTAAAGTTATATCACAGGCGGGACGAAAATAACCCAGTCTGCACTGTAGCTGTTCCACCCGAGTCTGCAAGTGAAGTTCTCCCATGCAGCATGAGCCTGAGTGATAGTTTGGGGAAGAATCCTGATATCATGAATGATCTCCAGACTAAGCTTTCTCATCTACCTCCCAAGGAAAGGCAGGAGTTTTCGGCATTACTGCAAGAGTACCCTCAAGTGTTCCGTGCCGCTCCAGGAAGAACTATTGTGTTGATGCATGATGTCGATGTTGGAGACGCAAAGCCAATTAAATTGCCTCCTTACCGTGTGAACCCAGTGAAAGTTCCTCTCATCCAGAAGGAGCTTGGCTACCTGTTGGACCACAAGATGATTGAGCCCTGTCAGAGCGAGTGGAGTTCTCCTGTCACTCTATTCCCTAAGCCAGGTGAGTCACAGCGGCTTTGCATTGACTACAGACGTGTTAATCAGATAACCAAAACAGACACTTACACTCTCCCTCGCGTGGAAGATTGCATAGACAAGATCGGAAAGGCTAGGTACATAAGAAAGTTTGATTTGTTAAAGGGATACTGGCAAGTACCTATGACTGAACGTGCTAGGGAGATCTCATGTTTTGTAATACTAGGAAAGACTTTTGCATATTCTGTAATGCCCTATGCTATGAAGAATGCACCAGCCACATTTCAGAAGCTCATGAATGTTGTAACAGAGGGTTTGGCAAGGTGTGTTGTTTATATTGATGATGTATTAATCTTCAGTGACAACTGGAAAGATCACCTATGCCATGTCAGTAAATTTCTTGAGCGTTTGGTTCAGGCTAATCTTGTAGCTAATTTATCAAAGTGTGAGTTTGGTCAAGCTAAAGTTCAGTACCTTGGGTACGGAATTGGTGATGGACATGTTGCACCACCAGGAGCTAAGGTTCAGGTTATAAGTGATCTTCCCAGACCTAAAAGTAGGAAAGAGCTACAAAGATTTTTGGGGATGGTAGGTTATTACAGGAGATTTGTTCTTAACTTTTCAATTCTTGTATCACCACTTACAGACCTACTGAAAAAGGGAGTTAAATTTGTCTGGACCGATAACTGTGAATCCTCTTTCAACAAACTTAAAGCTATTCTATTAAGTCAGCCAGTGCTTGCTACTCCAAATTTTGCTAAGCCTTTTAAGATGGCTGTTGACGCAAGTGATACAGGAGCTGGGGCTGTTTTGCTGCAAGAGGATGATCAGGGTATTGAACATCCTGTATCTTATTACATTAAGAAGTTCACTCCACCTCAAAAGAACTACTCAACTGTTGAGAAAGAGCTTTTGGCCTTGATTTTGGGTTTACAGCATTTTTCATTTTATTTGTGTTCTGGTTTTGACCCCATAGTCATTTATACCGATCATAACCCACTGAAATTCCTTAGTAAGTTTAAAGATAAAAATCAGAGATTGACAAGATGGAGTCTACTTCTTCAGGAGTATTCATTAGACATACAACATGTCAAGGGGAAAGAAAATGTTATTGGAGATTGCTTATCTAGACTTTAGACAGATTGTTTTAGAGTAATAAGAAATTTCCTTTGTAAATTTCTTTTTCTTTGTGGTAAGGTGTTACGTAGCCTATGATTTCATCATCCTTTGTGTAATTCTAACGTACAGTATGCTGCATGTTTGATCACGAGCGTGTTCTACCTCACTCCCCCCTTCTACTCTTATAGTAAAGTAAGTCGTTCTTTCTGTTGTTCAGAGCAGGAGTGTCAACTCTTTGTCCCCTCTGGCTTCATTTGCGCGTCCTTCTTACAAGTTGTATCAAGCTCTGCCGGCCCCTATATAATGAGCTCAGTCTCTGCATTATTGCCAGTTTGATCTACTCCTCATTTTGTTCACATCTCTGTCCTCCCCTGTACAGTTATTATTGTGAGTGCTCAGGAAGTCTCCAACCATCTAGCAGCTGTGTAATTTGAGTATAAGTGTTATTGCATTTTTTCTTGTACTGTGTAGCATAAGGTGTTAATTCTTAGGCCTAGTAAGGTTTTTGTGATTAATGTAAAGTTTCATGTCAGCCATTGTTCATAATATTTCGTATCTGTAATAATATATCTTGCATTCACTGAGTATTATCTGGTATTTTCATTTTATCAGGGCTGACTTAGATAAACTTACTCATGCTAATTTCGTGTTAATAGAGGCTATTGCAGTTAACCATATATTTAACCTGTTTTTTGCCATTACATTATCCTTATGAGTCCTGAATGTTTTGTTGTTAGTTTGAGCATTAAACTTTAACTTGTAATTTTACCTAACTCTTTTGTTTTGAACCTGGAACTTTACGGGACAGTAGTGATTTTTAGTATTCTCACGTAAAGTGTACATTATCTTTCTCTGTTCCGTAACAACTGTTATTAGTATATATTCTAAAATAAAATAATAAATGGACCTAACTTAAATGGGTGTTCTCACTATGACCTGAAGAAGGGTATAAGATATTCTTGGTAGCACTGACCCTTCAGGTTTTCTGGGAAGGAGAATAGGGTGACGCAGGAGGTTGACGAAACACCCTGACTGTAGTAATTGGTCCTTTATTTACATGCTGCTTCTCCATACAAGCTAGATGACAATAGGGAGATTGGACTTGTTCCAGGCCTGGCCAATACTTGAAAACTGCGTAAGAAAACAGACAATGGTCATGCTGGACCCAGTGTCAGAAGCAAAATACTCTGCCAGAACTTGAATGAAGTTCACTCCCAGACTTATATCCCAGAACTTGCTCCAAGACTGCTTCAAGACTGCTTCCAAAACTTGTTCCCCTGAAAGTGTTAGAACTTACAGGTAGTTTCAAGCAAAATAATAAGATAAAAGTATTAAACTTTTGTGAAAAAATAAACCTTCTCGTAGGAATATTCCAAGAAATTAGATCATACATCCGCACTTTGACCACCCTAACTTCTAGGTATTGGGATGATACTGCATAGGATAAGGATTCGTCGCCTTATTCTATAATTATAACACATTTTAGTAACACGGTGGCGTACGTGACTACCTGGCCTTACCCCCAGGGCGTTGGGCTACTGACATCTGCTATTTCTGTCTCTCCTCACCCACACAGAGAACTGCTCTGTGCTCTTCTCATATCTAACAGTTTCTAGAGTAGATTTCACTTTCAAAACATTACTAGCATAGGCAAAATACAATTAAAATATCTTTAAAGGGAATTGAAGTCAGTACACTAACTCATCATGGGGGTAGGAGAAAGAAAAACTCCAGGCAGGACACTGTGCTGCTGCTCGCTCAGAAACCAAAACAGAGAAGACCTTGAATCTTCCCTTTTAGTGATCCTTACTATAAATGAACTTTTAAACTGCCTAAAATATTTCCTTTTAGAAGTGTGAATAAATATCAAAAAATATATAATAACTCACTGGTAAATACTAGCCTCAAGTGTCATCGTTCAACTGAAAAGAATAAATACTGAATCGATGTAGATAATACACAGCATTATCGTAAAAATGTATAAAAAAAAAACATGAGATATTACAGTGCCAGGTGTAAAATATTACTGACATTAATTTCCAACCTTTATAACTACTACTACTACTACTACTACTACTACTACTATTACTACTACTACTACTACTGCTACTACTACTACTACTACTACTACTACCAACAGTACTTAACTTCCACCATCATCAGTAATACTACTACTTCTACATACCTTCTGCAATATATTCCATTCACATATGGCACCATTGCGATCATGTTTCTTTTACATAGGAATACTAGCTTCCTTAAGTGGATATATTTCAAATCGACCTGCATAATTCGGTATGCAATTCCGATGTTTTCTCTTAACGCACAGGAGGACACTGCACATCTGCTTTATTTAGTTTACACTTTGCCAGTTTCTAGATAGTAGTATCAAACTTGTGAAGATGACATAAATTACTACGTTCTGACGATTCTTTTCGTTGATGCCAATGCCATATCTGAACTCATGTAAATAAGGATATTTTTGGTCTTTGTGACACTAAGGTTACTCTGGGCGTGTCAGGTACTCCGACGAGGGCAATCTGGCATGTGGAGATGATTCATATAACACTTCAGTCGTCAACATCGATTCATAACTGCTGCCACTACATCGCGAACAGACAAATGGAAATTCGTCATCCCGACTCAAGCAAGCTAAGACCATTGAATTCATTTTGGAGAATGCATGTAGGAGCTGCTTCATGCAGGAATTGTGTATGTATTAGCAGGGGTGTTCTGATGACATGACTAAAGGTACTTGTGATAAACCAGTAAAAACTACATTAACGAGATGCAATGTGTCAGACCGTTTCCGTCCCGAGACTGGGTTCGAAACTGCGCCATTTTAGATAGTGTGTGTGGGGGGAAGGAGAGAGAAAGTAAATTTCATTATTTCTGAGCCCTTCCTTTGCCTATCTACAAATGTCAGATGGTGTTTGCTGGAGTTGCCTAAATAGCAACATCTAATGACTCACAACTGCTTTATCAGTGAAAAAAAAAAAAAAAAAAAAAAGTAATTTTAACCATCAGAATGTGGTTGTATTAACACTGTCAGAATTAGCTGCTAAATGATTTCTTCTACGGTTAAGATTTTGAGTTACTGTAGCCTACACGATTGTAATCTGAGGAGACAAATTTTTCATCCACCTAAGCCTTGAATCATTATTTCACTATAAAAATTAAAGAAAAAAAGCTTTTAGGCATAGTCTAATGATGAAATGATTGTAATCTCTCTATTACATTATGGAATTTATTCCTAGACGTCAATAACTCGTGCAGCTCGCCATTATTAAACCCGCTCTCAGTGCATATGTAGAGGGGTATTGTAATGCTTGGAGTGTGTGTGTGTGTGTGTGTGTGTGTGCGTGTGTGTGTGTGTGTGTGTGTGTGTGTGTGTGTGTGTGTGTGTGTGTGTGTGTCTCCTTTTTTTCTTTCTTCATTTGTTTGTCTGTCTGTCTCTTAGCGTGTGAACAAATTAAATCCGAAGGATTTTTTGCGAATGGGCCAAATTTTGTGTAAGGACTGAGAGTGAGACATGGGATTTGATGTGTAGTTACCTTTGCCAACGAAGTTGGAGGAGGTTATGTATTCACCCATGTTTGTCTGTTTGTCCACACAATATCTCCAAAAGTTCTCAATGAATTTCAATGAAATTTTGTTTGTGGATAGACCAAGAAAGAATTCATTACATTTCAGGGGGATCCGGATCCGGCATGGGCGGAGGTATGTACTTACTGTGTGCTTACTAGTTTTTATTAAAGAACAGTACGTCAAAGGCCAAGATTCTAGGACACGTTCATCTTAAACAATTTCGATACGGTTTAAACCAAACACAGCAGAAGAACTAAGAATAAGGCAAGGAAATATTTATGTAATTTTAAGAATAATTATTCATAGGCCATAGTCTTCATAAGCTTTACCAGTAACTTAGAAATGTTTGGTTCAATTTTGATGAAACCGTATGGAATGGCTGAGGTTCAATTCAGAAAGTAAGAGATTTGGGTTTAAGAACAAGCGGTCAAGGTCACAGGGCAAGGTCAATCCAAATATTTCTTTTCCAACCTGGACCGAATGAGGTGGAAGTATTGACAGTCAGGCAATGGCAGGGAATTGTGACACTAAAAATAATCAGTTGAACACAGGACAATGTCGACTGTTTGACTACGATAAATTGTTGAGGAAGTTCATTGCCCTCTCTGAGGTTACTTATTATGCCGGAGCAAGACCGGATATTATAGTTCACTTGAGTTGTGTGTGTGTGTGTGTGTGTGTGTGTGTGTGTGTGTGTGTGTGTGTGTGTGTGTGTGTGGAGGTACTATATTACATTTTCATTCGAACACAAATCTTGGTGGATGGAAAGAGGATTCGACTTGGGATTTATTCTAATGCTTATGAGAATAACAGGTAAAACGGAAAGGCTGCAGGGCTAATGAAAAATTTTGACCTAGCAAAACAATGTTAAACAGTATTTATCCAATTTAGATCAAACTTAAGGGAAGGGCTAAGAAGAACAGTGTGAGTGAGTTTAGTGAAAGTTCAACAAAAAGGGCAGGGTAACAGGGCAGGGTAACAGGGCAGGGTAAAAGCTTGACCAGTCTCTGTATTAAAATAAAATAACCAAAGCAATTTTGAATTGCTTTGGACCAAACGTGGTGGAAGGGTCCAGGATCAGCCAAGGGGTTGACGGTTTTTGAGAACATCATCTCAAAGGAAAGGTCACATAACAAGGTCAAGGTAAAAGTATTTGTTCAGTAGAGATCAAACTTGTTTGTGGGTTCAGGGTAAGGGGGAGAAGAATGAAATTTCACTTTAAAAACGAACACTTAAATGTCAAAGTCACAGTGAAAGGTCAAGTATTATGGTCACATGACAAGATGAACTTAGATAATTATTTTCGACCTGACTGAAACTCAGCTTTATGGGAGGATTATGGTAATGCAAAGATGAAGGAGTCAGACTGTGAGAGGAAACACAGTAAGGTCAGTGTCACAGCACAAAGTAAAATGGCTGAGCCATAGACCAATTCCAGCTCCATCCAGCTCCATCCAGCATCATCCTTGAACATGCTTGGGGTTTCATTCACTCGGGACTTATCATGGAAAGATCATATTACATCTCTTGTAAAATCTGCCTCCAAGAGATTAGGTGTGCTAAGCCGACTCCGTACCTTCTTTACCCCTGTACAGTTGTTGACTTCATACACGGGTTTTATTCGCCCCTGTGGAGAGTACAACTCTCATGTGAGGGGAAGCTTCCCACATACAGCTCTTCCCAGTAGGGTGGAGTCAAAGGCTTTTCGTCTCATTAATTCTCCTCCTCTTACTGACTCCCTTCAACCTCTGTCTCTTCGCCGCATTGCTGCATCTTTATCTCTTTTCTATCGCTTCTTCAATGGTCACTGCTCCTCTGAACTGTCTGCTTGCATCCCTTCATTTCTATGACGGGCGCGTAGCACCTGTCTAGCAACAAACTCTCATCCCTTTTCTATCCAACTCTCTAATGCAAGAGTTAACCGTTACCCCCAGTCCTTTACTTATGCAACAGGTCAGCTCTGGAACTGCCTCCCTCTGTCTGCATTTCCTATTTCCTATGATCTCCAGTCTTTCAAACGCAGTGTGTCAAGGTATCTCGAACGGATCTTGAATTTGGCTCTCCTTTGTATTGTTTTTTTCTTGGAAGGAACTGTGTGTGGACTCCTGGCTTTGGTTCATTCTTCCTTGTATTAAAAAAGAAAATGGTAGGCGCTCGGATATTGTTCTCTGAACGTCCAATCTTTTTAAAATTTTGGCTGCCGTTTTAGATTCAGTGTGTTCAATACATTTGTCCTGTTGTTAGAGGTAAGCAGAGACTTTAGAAGATTTTTTTATACTTAACTGTTTCAATCTGGTGATGTATTTTTTAAAAACCTGCCACTATACAATGGGTCTACAGCTAGCGTGGGAAAGACCATTCCTTGCGCCGGGACTACTGAACACTTTATCTAACCTATTCAGTTTAAATTGTCAACTGTGATCAGAAAAGAACTGTTTAGGACTTTAAGGATTTAAACAAAATACACGTTGCCTCCTAGTGTTGAAAAACTTAATCCAGGAGCTGTCGAAATACGTCTCCAGAAAAAAAAAAAAATGCTTCTGGCATTATTACCTCCCTCACGAACGATACGTTTCGTGCCGGGAAAACATTACTCCTGTGCCATAATTATAACACCGGACCGTGGCGACGTGGGGTGGCCAGGACACTGGGTACACAGTATGAGAGAGAGAGATAGAGTGTGTGTGTGTGTGTGTGTGTGTGTGTGTGTGTGTGTGTGTGTGTGTGTGTGTTGCATAGATACACAAACCACACAAACCTTATAGTCACTATGAGACAGTCAGGCCTAAATACTAATATATTATTCAATTTACAGAAGTAGGAGAAAAAGTTAGCAGAGCAGAAGGCTCTTTCCCCCACCCACCAGACACTCCAGTTTTTGTCTTACAGGGAACAAAGGTGAAAAGTAGCGCCTTACAGGGTTTAAAAGGCTTGAAGAAAGTTTCGTAGGATCGCCAGAAAGTAGATTATAATGGGAATGAAATGTGCAGCATACAGCCGTATGTTAATTCTAATCTTAGCCTATTGCATGGACTTTTTATGCCACATATTAATTCCAGTTTTATCCTAGTGCATGCACTTTATATTACTTTTTATGTTTATAAAGATAGGAGAAACTTTCAGCTTTAAACTTAATTGCTACGAATGTACGCGACAGTCTGCACTTCCACGCGTGTGTACATAATTCATAACGTTATACAAGTAAAGTAAATGTTCTATGTCAGTACCTAGGCACAGACACAAGCACACACACACACACACACACACACACACACACACACATACACACACACACACACACACACACACACACACACACACACACAGAAACACACACACACACACACACACACACACACACACACACACACACACACACACACACACACAGAAACACACACACACACACACACACACACACACACACACACACACACACAGAAACACACACACACACACACACACACACACACACACACACACACACACACACACAGAAACACATACACACACACACAGAAACACACACACACACACACACATATATATATATATATATATATATATATATATATATATATATATATATATATATATATATATATATATTTTATGTGTCCGACTCTGGGCATAGGCTTCACAGCCTGCTATCTATCTATCTATCTATCTATCTATCTATATTATCTATCTATCTATATCTATCTATCTATCTATCTATCTATATATATATATATATATATATATATATATATATATATATATATATATATATATATATATATATATATAGTACACACACACAATAATCCTTGCGCCGTGTCCGGAGAGAACAGACAAGGATAACTTGTGAAGGCGATGATCACACCTGCTACAGCTTATTTGGTCAGGTCAGTTCAGGTCGAGTCAGATCATTCATCGCTACGCTTACTTCCTCCCTAGTGGGAGGATATACACTTATTCGTACGCATACCCCTGTACGTGTGTACACACACACATTGAGGTATAAATACACATTTACTTTCTTTTTTTATATAATACTGATCGCTTCAAGATGTATATCTAATAATTTTTTTTAAAAGTTATTTAGGGTTTCTCTTCGGTCCACGTTCCTAGGACAATGGAGAAGGTGAAGCAGCTTCTGAGTATGAAGATCAGCCTTCCTTTCTTGCAATTTCATGCCATTTCCTTCAGTTGTGGTGTCGGTACTAACTTTAAATAGACTGTTTGGTTCGATGTTGCTAAAGTCAATGAGTATCTGCAAACATTCATTTAGTTGTTCCCTGAATATTCAATTTCTAAGGTAGTATAAATTCCGTTCCTTAAGCCTCTCGAGGTATGGTTTATCCCTCAGGGAAGTGATTCACTTGATGGTGCTACGTTGTACAGCTTGGAGTTTCTCATTATGTTTGGCTAGATGTTGTGGCAAAAACTGAGTCCCAGACTCTAAATACGACCTATGCTTTTGTGTAGAGGGATCACAGTATCCTTGCTTTTATAGGTAAAATGCCTTTTGATGAATGCTAGAGTTTTTTAAGCTTTATTCTCAGCAAGAATACACTGACTGGAAATTTTGAGATTATCTAAAATCATTATTGCATAATCTCTAACTTGTGAGGACCTGCTAATTATCTGGCCTTGCATTTCATAATCGTAGGCTACTTTTAATTTTTTGTCGCACATTTCAGTATCTGGCATTTACTTACATTTAAGGATATTTGTTGTTTTTCATGCTGCAGTCTTGTTAAGGCCGTTCCGAAGACTAACTTTGTCTGCTTCAGTTAACACAATATCACCGATTTATTGTATCGTCCACGAATTTAAAAATTAAACTGCCCAGTCCAACATCGATATCGTTAATGTATATCATAACAAAACTGGTCCCAACAATGATCCTTGAAGAACACCACTAGTACAGGTGTCCAGTCTGACTCTACTCCATTTCGTACGACACGATTCCAAGTAATCTTATCATTCTCTTTAGTTTATTATCTGGCACTTTATCGGCGGCTTTTTCGAAATCTAAAACAATATTTGTCTGAGGACACGGTACTACTGTTAATGTTAAAAGCTTACCGTATCATAACACTCCTTTCCATTTGTGAGGCATGACCTCTGAGACCTAAAGCCGTGTTGGCTATTGCTAAATAGTTATTAGATTCTAGGAATCCAATTATCATATCTCCTATTAATGATTCAGGGATTTTTCCCAAGACAGAGATTAAGCTAACTGGCCTATAGTTAACCTGGTTTATCTCTACTGCTTTTTTTATTTAAAGGAATCATGTTGGCAAGCCTCCAATCTTCCGGAACCTTTCCTTGCTGTCGAGATTTATCAAAAATAAATGTAAGAGGATCACATATTACATCCGCTACATTTTTAATATTCTGGGGTAAAAATGGTCTGGACTAGGGTTTTTTACTGTGCATTTTGCTTATCTTTGACGTCATTACTGCTAATATGCATGTACTACACGGGTTCCTCCCCTCTCTCTAACTTTATTTAACACAGCCTTGTACTGCTGCCACAGTACCTTACTTCTACACCTGCCAATATCGTTGCCTCCTACACTGAGGCGGACAGTGGGTTTATCTCCACTATCCCTCACTTCGCAATTTCTCCTAACACATACCAACCCTGGCCCCCAGAAGACAAACATGTTTACTGAGTGGAGTGTAAACTGCCCTATTGAGGTACCTTTCCTGCGAGTCTCCATCAATGACTTTTTTTTTTTTTTGTTCCACATACCTTTCTTATTTTTCTCAGCACTCCTAAGGGAAATAATCTCACCCGCATCCCCATATACTTCTCTCAGTACCTCCCATTCACATTCATTACGTAATGTGCGAAATGCATTTGTGGTTTTGTCTCCTCCTGTTTCTTAAGGGTGAACTTAGGTGCACTCTTGTGAACAAGAGTCCAACCATCAGCCTTTTTCTCACTCACCTGTAACATCTCCTACAAGTAATTCCCTCATTCGTGATTACCCCTGCCCGAGAACATGTAAGTCCCGTCTGAATTTGAGAAGTTCTTCCTTAACTTATGGTAGTCCTTCTCAAAATCTGTAGTGGAGGCACAGCTCCCAGTTGAGGAAGCCACCACGCCCACATAAATCACAAGGGGTCAGACAAATTCACATTTTCTTCAAATACCAAACAACACAAGGGAATACAAAATCATAACACAACTGCACTAGCTTACAGCATTTCCAACACTCTGCCAATCACAACACTAACACACACTCTGGATCAACACAACACTAAGCGCTAACATTCAGTACTCCAAAGCACTTTACCACCACACTGTAACAACAGAGCATACTCCGTTAACTCGCTAGCACAACACAAATATCACATTTAACTGACACAATTATTCACAACAGAAGGGTACATCTAGGCAATTCAGGAGAGCCAGGAGACACATCTGAAGAGACTGACCTTAGGTAGCCTAATGAAACTGACTTCAGGCAGGCGAACGGGAGACAGCAGTAAGGATAAGAATTACCGAAGGATGACGAGGTGTAAACAGAAGAGCATAGAGAAACGAAAGAGTGGGCCAATCGTTTTTATGGCTGAACCAAGAGTCAAGGCATGTGATAAAGAAAGATGACTGTCTGAGGAACAATGAAGAGATAAAGAAGAAAAGATAGCAGGTACAAAGGGGAAAAGGTAGTGGTATAAGGGTTGAGAAAACAAGATGCTTAGAGCAGTTGGAGGGAGGCTGAAAATACTGAACGAGAGTGAAATCAGACTTAGAGATGCATGGATATCAAAGGAAGAGGGAGACTGAGAAGTGATGGGTGGAAAAGAGTGAAGAAGCGTGAGATGTATTAGCAGGGAGACTGTGCACAGCCTTAATGAGTGAAAAACAATTATAATGATGAAATGAAGGGAAAGAATTTATCAAAGCAAACAATGAAAAAAGCAGGGTCCTAGAAATGCAAATAGACAACAGAGAGGGAGATGAAAGAAGAGAGGGAAAGAAAAAAAATGAAAAAAATTCTCAAGGGAAATAAACAAAGAAGCGATATGCGTAGGTGTAACACCAAGCAAAACTAAAGGAAACAAAATGAAATAGGAAAAAATAAAAACGAAAAAGGAGGATATGAAGGGATCTATTGCGCGTAAAGCAACGAAAAAAAGGAGAACGAAACGGCCGCAGACTTGCCGTGAGATGAGAATGAAGTGCCAGTATGAGGCATGGGAGAAACGAGTGGGTGATTATGGTGAGACAACGTACTGAACCATAGTGAAGTGCATGGGAGGTGGGTGGGTGAAAGAAAAGCGATGAGTGTGAATGTCTGTGAATCAGGGTGGTGAGGGCGGATGAAGAAAGGGAGAGTAGAATGAGTAAGGCAGGGAATTGCAAGCTGAAGTAAAGTATGGTAAGAACGAGAAGTGAGGCACGAGGAGGAAGGAGGGTAAGGCAGGAGAAATAGGGAGTGTGTCGTGTAAGAATGGGTGAGGTAGGAGTAAGAGAGTTGGAGAAGCAGGAAGGGGAAAGAGGGAGATGCAGAAGTGATTGAGGGCGAATGACGCACAGAGACGATGGAGCTTTAACACAAGTGATGGCTATTAATCAAGATGTCCTGAGTGGGCGATGACAGGTGAGTGTATAATAGCATTGCAAACACATGTTTGAAATTCCATCAGTGTGCTTGGTAATGATATGACGAAATCATCATCATCATCATCACCATCATCATCATCATCAAAATTGTGTTTTCGTCAATACGACGAGGAGGGGAAGTTCCAGAAACAGGAGTTATAAATAACTGAACATGGAGAAACTAACATCTACTGTATATATCCAGAAAAAGGATTCACTCTCCACACTCAGTTGTATGATATTACTGCTTCCACCCCACAGGCAAAACCATTCAGATACATGTGCTCCACCACGATGAGTTGCTGTACTAATGTATTACAAAGACAAAAAATGGAGATATTCAACTCCTGTGAAAATTAAAGAAAAAGAAAAAGAAAACTGAGAAAAACTGCATATGGGCCACTACTTCACAAAACAGTAAAAGACGGATATACATTGTATCTGAGTGGCAACCTATGGATGATGAGAGAGGAGGAGGCAGACAGAGAGGGAAAATTATATTCATTAATTTGCTGGCATTGGAAGAGACAGGCCAAGATCCAAGAGGACAGAATGGGCAACGATGGGATAGGCCTTTGTATTGCAGTGGACTGGCACAGACTGATTATGATGATTAATGCTGATAATAATGATGCGCTCTTTAAAGAACTCTCTCTCTCTCTCTCTCTCTCTCTCTCTCTCTCTCTCTCTCTCTCTCTCTCTCTCTCTTTCAATTAGTTATCATTAATTCCAGAACTTAATTTATCTGCACCAAATAACAACCTTTTCATGAACATTGCTGGCGAATGTTGTATAAGGGAAGAATACCGTTTGAGAAAACGTAATTCGTTCCTCAGTTATATCATGCTTGGTATATTACTTTTTTTTATGTGTCCGACTCTGGGCATTGGCTTCACAGCCTGTTCCCAAGGACCAGTAGTCCTCCTACATACCATACGCCTTTACATGTCACTACATTACTGTAGCTGTAGTGCATCTCCCCGTGTGTAGGTATGTGGGAACTTACTGAGTCATCCTGCTGATACTAAAACACACTGTACTGGATGGGTTGATGGGTATGGTGAAAATATTTTAATTGGAAAAACAGGTCTTTGGGGGGGTGGAATATGTCATTCATCCTATGGAGAGGGTAATGCTTCATCAAGGGAATGTGAATATTCTACACTGGAGGAGAACAGGCCCCAGGTGAAATAGGTAAGTCCCTCATGAGGTACACAGGTAGATGGGGGAAGAAGTAGGTCGCCCTATATAGAAACAATAGGTTCGCTTGGGAAAGAGATGCGGGGAAGTACGTCCCTAAGGCAATAACATAGTCCCTTATGGAGTGATGAGTGTCCATGTTGGGAATAGGACTATGATATAAAATGGGTCCACTTGACAAAATGGCCCAAAGAGGGTAAAATAGGTTTATTAGGTAAAAAAAAAAAAAAATAGTCCTGGGGGAAATACATCCATCGAGAAAAGTCATTCCAATTGGGGAACTCTGCATAAGGAGAATACAGAACAGTTATAAGGGGTAACAAGGAAAAGAATTACAGTAAATGAAGGACGATGTTAACTAGGAAAGACTTGGGGAATCGAGGGAATGGGTGGATACTGTCTATGGTGATGCATCAGGCAAGGCTGATGATTATCCGAGAGAAAGATCGCTACCTGAGGAACGTTGAAGAGGAAAGACAGTAGGTACAAAGGGGAAAAGGTAATGGTATGTGAACTGAGAAAACAGGATCGACGAACGGAGGGATGAAGGGAGGGAGGTTGAAAAGGATAAGGGAAAGGTTTAAGACAGAACTGCGTAAAGTATCAAAGGAAGAGTGAGATTGGGAGAGAAACTGTAAAAAGACTGAAGAAGCGTGATGATACAGTGATACATTGGAGAAAGGCACTGCGCGATTTTAACGAGCGAAACACAGTTGTGGCGGGATGAACGGAAAATAAAATAAGAAAGAGAAGTCAGACGAAAAGAGATAAATTAAGTAAACAAGTAGCGGTCCCAAACCACAGCAAGTCCTTCCCCGGCAGTCATTTTAGTGCGGACGGATAAACAAAACAGGATATCTAGTCAAAGGTGTCACATATCAAATTTGGAGTAAATCGGGTGAACACTGACGATTTTATGTCCATTTGAGATTTTTGGCCCTACCCAACTGACACTGACCCCCTTACCGCTAATTGGGGAGTGACCCCTTTGATGTAATGAGGCGTGTTATAGGGTGCAGATTTGAAAGATGTACCTTTAGGTTTTGGTTTCTTGTCGATATGACAAATTTGAAAGTTATTGCAAAAATACGATTTTTTAAAATATATTTTTGGGGGCCTACAGCCTAAGCCTTGGCCCAATGTGGCCCAAAATTTAATCAGGTGATCAGAATGTCATAGCCCATCATCCACGTAAATTTAGTTAAAATCGCACCAATACTCCTCGCGTAAAGTTGTTAACAGACAGACAAACAAACAAGCAGACAGACAAACCGAGCGGGAAAAAGATGGAAAATGAAGGGACAGGCATAAGGAAAAGATTGCCCAGGAATTAGCAGAGAACTGACAGGGAGATAAAAGAAACGAGAAAGAAAACCACGAAAAAAATAGAAAGGGCTAAAGAAAAGACTAGAAACATAAATACGAGTATAACACCACGCAAAATTAAAGATAACAGATAAAGGAACAAAAATGGCAAATAAGAAGAAATGCAACGATATTTTGTGCAAAAACAACGAAAACCAAGAATACGGAACGGTCGATGACTGGTCTTGAGAAGAGAATGACATGCCGGAATGCGGCAAGGGGGACGAATGCGTGTGATTATGGTGATGAAGAGATGTGAGGGATGGGATGTATGAGTGGGTGATGATAGATGCTAGGGGCTGGAAGGGGATGAGACAAGGGAAAAAGATGGGTAAGCTAGAGAAGAAGATTGGTGGGTGACGCAGTGTTGATGACTGGGTATATCGATGAATCACGGTGGTGTTGCTGTCACAAGGGGAGAGAAGAATCAGTGAGGCAGATGGCTGCAAGCTGAGGTAAGGCAGGGTAAGTGCATGTGACGAGCAAGAGGAGATAAAAGGGCGAAGAGAGAGAAGGGACTAGGTGAGGTAAGAGTTGGAAAGGCAGCGGGAAGAAAGGGGAAAGACAGGGGTGAAGAACAGTGAATGGCGGAGGAAAGGGGAAGGAGATATGACACAAAGTGATGGCTGTTAGTCAAGGCGACAAGAGTGGACGGTGACAAGTTAGTGTATATACTATGGTCAATACAAATTAGAAATTCCACCAGTGTCCTTCGCTATGAAATGATAACGTCATCATCATCATCATCATCATCATCATCATCATCATCATCATCATCATAACTGTTTTCTTCAGTACGATGTGGGGGTAAGTTCAAGGAACAGGCAACATAAATCACAGAAAAATGACAAAACTAACATCAGTGTCCTCAGTAAATTATTTACTCATCACAATGAAACGTATAATATTCTCGTTTCCTTTCCACACACGAAACCACTGACATTAACGGACTCTAAACGGGTTGTTGTTGAGTAAGCACGGCCTGTCCGGCCAAGCAGACCTATCAACCACAGGCAAGCAATTACCCCTGCAAGGTCTTCCCGGCACTGAGCCGATGTTTCTTTTCAGGAGACAGAGGGAAAGACAATGGAGGTTTGGTTCTCGGATGGATGCAGAATTTGCGTCTCTCCACCCAGTTACAGGGGCAATACAGTAGGTTGCATATCACTCCGTTGTTTGGTTACATAAATATCACCCAGCGATGTAAGTAGTTTAGGGATTACTAGGAATCATTAGACCTATTACTCAGTGTCGAGCCACCTGAAGCTGAACGAGGAGTTATAAAAACTGACAGGAAGGATGGGAGAAATAGATATGGAGGAAGGCAGATGCAGAAAAAGAATGATGTAAGTGAAAGAAGCTGCAACACAACACCAGGTGGGTGGATGATGGTTACCACTAAGTATCATTACTCCATTAGTGTAGGTTACGTTACGAAATTTTATCAAGACAAATTATGAAGATATTCAGCTCGCAGTACTAATGAAAACTGAAAAAAAAAAAAAAATGTTGCACTGTTTCATAGAACAGATAATAGACGGCCAAGCATGGTATTACAGTGGCAACCCAAAGATGGAGGGACAGGAAGAGGAAGACTGAGCAGTATGGCCAGATAGGGTCTATGGAATTGCTGAGATTGGATGGAAGAAACTAAGAAACAATAGGACGGAATGGAAAAAGATGGGGGTGGCCTCAGTCCTGCTGTGTTGACTCAGACCTCTCTCTCTCTCTCTCTCTCTCTCTCTCTCTCTCTCTCTCTCTCTCTCTCTCTCTCTCTCTCTCTCTCTCTCTCTCTCTCTCATGTCTGATTTCTAAATTGTACTATCTGCATGATTATAGTTGCAATTCCTCTTTATGTTCGTGAATGTAAGGGAACTTGCTGAGCCATCTTGCTGCTACTGAGACACACTGCACTGGATGAGTGGATGGGTGTTTGGGTGGAGTGAAAATAGGTACACTGGGAAAGTAGGTCCCTGGAGGGAATTGGTCATGGAATCCACGATGGGGATATAATATCTCCTTCAGGGGAATATGGACATCCCCCCATGAGGGAAAATAGGTCCATGGGGGTATAGGCAAGTCCCGCATGAGGTGCTCACATCCATAAGGGAACATGTAGGTAGCCCGGTGTGGAAAAAAGTAGGCCAATTCTTACAGAAGAGAGTTCTTTCACATGACAAGGTGCAGGGAAAATTTAAGGTTTAACGAATGTGTTTAAAGTGAATATGGGAGTAAATGTATGAGTTATATCGGTTTTATAAAAGTAAAATGTATGAAAGTTTACTTTGAAAAAAGACTCTTTCAGAACACCTGGGGACTTCTGAAGTTACTATATTTTGCATGTTACATGACAACATTATTTATTGTTCTGTCTGCTCCTCGTTCTTCAGTCACCGAAAAGTTGTACGTCACCCACACACACACAAATATAATAGTAAATAAAGTAAATTATATTCATCATCATCATCATCATCATCGAATCTGTTCAATCATCGTCGTCAGCCTGATCGCTGCACCAACCGCAAGCTCTATGTTAATTATAGGAAACGTGAAACAGATACAGTACATTATAACATCGGCTTACAGTATTTAACCAACGGTACTTGATCATCACTGTCTGGGTTACAATATCCTTTATTAGATTTGGTAAGATGCCAGACAGTTTGTAAAATATGATAATTAGGCTTTGACAGTCTCCTCCATTAGTCTGATGGCCGCCTTTCTTGCAGTTTCGTAATTGTTGAACCATTAATAACCCAAAGTCATCACAGCTTTTTTTCTCTCTATCTGGAACTTCACCCCAACTGTGATAGCAAAGGGTGAAGATGAAAGTCGGCAAAAATTTGCAGACTGAGGCAAAACACACACACACACACACACACACACACACACACACACACACACACACACACACACACACAAAGGGAGGATATGATAGTGATCGATTATAAAACTCACTCTGTGTCTGTCCAGCGTAATTTATCTTTAATTTCGAAACTGAAATATTGTCTCATGGCTGAAGAATTCTGCCAAAGACAGAATAAGTCACATACCCATACCTACTTATGGAGTGAAAGAACTTTACTAAAACAATACTGAGTGTGAGTTTTGATCAACGATTTAATTATTCTAGTTTCTATCTGCCGCCCCCCCCCCCTTGTACTACCCCATTTGAGCCTAGTAAGCTCCAGATGTAGTAAACTTGTGATGACTGTCTCGGGAAGGCCTTAACATTTGTGAAAAGGGAAGATCATATGAAGAATCAGATGTAACCATGTTGTTAGTTCATTGAAAAAGACCGCCAAAGTCTACCAGTAGTTTGCATATTTTGTGAAACTGTCTGGTATATCAAATCCAGTAATAGCAGTTCCTAGAAAGGATGACCAAGCATTCATGGTCAAACATAATAAGCCAAATAGTAACTCTTTAGTTTGGTTCACCTTCTAAAAACAATGTATTGCATTTGGTGCTTGGTACAATGAACAGGTCGACAATGTGTATTATTATATATATATTTTTTTTTTGTGGAAGTTGTATTTCTTCAGCTGTAAAAGTGATTGCTCGCTTTTAGTATTAGAATATCCTCTAAGATGGAAGCGTAATACATGTTTCTTATAAAGTTCAGAAAGACAGAATCAACCACTCAAAAACACATATCACTATGGTGAGAGCTGCAATAATAATATGTCGTTCCGTGGCAACTCGACTCGGTGAATAACGCAAATGAATCAACATTCAAGAAATAATTAACAATTAGTTTTGAAAGCGTACCGTTTTTTCAATGTTTTATTAGATTCAGCATTTATGGGACCCCATGCCTGCAGTTAGTCTCCTGTCACTTCGGACCGAGTAAGACTAACGTTGTACATCAAAAATTCATTGAGCTTACACGCGTACATAATAATAACTAATAAGTAGCACTACAATGACAAGTATTACAATTTATGTAACGGTCAAAAACTCTGGAGATACAGAAACCTATGTAGAGTCACACACACACACACACACACACACACACACACACACACACGCCATTGGTCCTCGTCGTACTCCGAAGTACGAAAAAATTGCATTATGTAAATTGTTTGGAAAAGACGAGCTACAGTTTCAAATAGTTCATGGGAAATGTGGCTTTAGTAAAATAAGCAGAACCTGCTCCCGTCTTTTACGAACTCAAGTTTGTAAATAAATGAGAGAGAGAGAGAGAGTAATAAGTCGGGGAGTGAAAGATAAAAATGGCAGATTGCTAGTGGAGAAGAGAGAAAAAGTGAACAGATGGACAGAACGTGGAGAATGAAAATAATGCGAGTATAAGCGACTGCGGCATGGCTGGGAGAAGGAGTGAAGTGAGACGCAAGGAAGAAATCAGTAGGATGGAAGTAGTCGAAGCAAAGAAGAAAGTCAAAATGGGGAAAGCTCCAGGAATTGATGGAGTGTGTGGTGAAATGCTGAAGCATGGGGGAAACACAATAGTAGAATGGATTTTTTTTTTTTTTTTTTCAATAACAGAACGGAGGAAGGAAAAACAAATGAATAAAAAAAATAATCCATTCACCAGATTACTGGTGTCCTCTGTTCATAAAATATCTGTAACAGTTAGACTTGAACAGCTGTGGGTTGAAATTTGGAGGGAAACAACTCTGAGGAAGCGAGTTCCAGAGAGACGCAGTTCGGGGAATGAAAGAATTCTGATAGGCAGAAGTTCTGCAATATGGCTGAGTGACATTCCAGTCATGAGCGCTACCAGATGCCCGTGTAGCACGAGGGAAGGCATGGAGAGGTGGCACCATGGACGCAACTTCGTCTGAGCATTTGCCAAAAAAATTTCTGTAAAATAATGCAAGGGAGGCAACATTCCTTCTTACTTGCAGGGGAAGTAGTTTATTTGTAATGGCAGGGTTGTTAATGATTCTAACAGCTTTGTTCTGAATTTTGTCTAATTGTTTTAATGCAACCTCTCCACAACCATTCCACAAAGGTGAGCAATATTCAAGCTGAGCGCACACATGACTCATAAATTATAGCTAACTGCTCATCAGCGAAGAAGTTACAGACTCTGTACAATAATCCAAGTTTCTTTGAGGCGGATTTAGCAAGTGATCTGACATGAGAGGTCCAGCTGAGGGCATTGTTAAGTGAGATGCCAAGAATTTCAATACTTTTGGAGATGAGAATATTAGTAGCACTGAAGGTAATGTACGAATCTGGCAAAATCTGTCTATTAGTAAACTGTATATATTTAGTTTTACTAGCATTAAAAGAGACAAGGTTGTTTTGTCCCCATTCACTGATCGTAGATAGATCTTGATTTATGGAGATGGCTGTACTGAGATGAGAGGTAGAGATATTAGACTTTGTAAATGGGTGTCTGAGTGTGAATGAACTATGTGGTGTTGAGTCATCTGCATATGAGTGAATGGGATTGTGGGTGACAGATAAGAGATCATCAATATGAACCAGAAATAGGGTTGACGCCAGAACTGATCCCTGCGGCAGGCCGGCGTTAACTGAGTGGAAATTGGAATATACATCATCATATACTTTTACTCTTATTTTCCTGTCACATATAGAATTTGTGCAGATTGGCCTGGGAGAAAGGTAATCCCGAATGATTGGAAGTCAGGTATAATTATTCCCCTGGGAAAAAGAAGCATGTGGTAATCATAAAGGCATTTGTCCTATTAATGTAATAGGGAAAGTATATGGTAGGATACTTATTGACAGAGTTAAAGAACCACAGAGGAATTAATTGGAAAAGAACAGGGAGGTTTTAGGAAGGGAAGAGATTGTGTAAATCATATATTCATTCTTCGGTCTTTAGTGGAAAAGTTTTTGGAGAATGGAAAGAAGTTGTATGTAGCTTTCATGGATTTGGTGAGAGCATATGACATGGTAAGTAGACACGGAATGTGGAAATTATTAAGAATATATGGAGTAAATAAGAAGTTGTTGAATGCCGTGATGAGTATGTATGAGGATGCTAAGGCTGCAGTGCGTGAGGATAGTGAACTGAGTGAATATTTCTGTTTGAATACTGTATGGAAACAGGGATGTGTCATGTCTCCATTCCAATCTGTATATGGATGGGGTACAAGGTAGGGCAGTGGAGGTTGGAACGACCCTAATGAGAGAGGGCAGTGTTTGGAAACTCCCTGTACTGTTGTTTGCAGATGATATTGTATTGTTAAGTGAAGACGAAGGGGAACTGCAAGACTTGGTGAATGGGTCTGGGAGAGTGTGTAAGAAACGGAATCTAAAGGTGAATGTAAGGAAGGGTAAAGTTATGGTTTTCTAGAGAAATGAAACCACTAAATGTGCAGTGAGGCTGGATGATGTGGAAATGGCAAATGTGAGTGCATTTAAGTACATGGGTAGTGTGATGAGTAAGACTGGAAGGTTTGAGGGTGAAGTGCTTTAAAGTGTACAACAGAGAAGAAAGGTTGCTGGTTCTTTTAAAGCAATGATAAGGAATTGGGAAGTGAGTGTCGAAGTAAAAAAGTCGCTGCATGACAGTATTGTGATACCAACTCTAACGTATGGAAGTGAAGCTTGGTCCTAGTAGACAGGACACAAGACAAGAGTAAGAGCAGTGGAAATGAATTACTTGAGAGGAGCATTTGACGTTACGTGGAGAGACAGATTGACAAATAAGGGAGTGAAGGGGTGTTGTGGTGTGGATTTGGATGTGATACAAAGTGTTAAGACAAATACGTTGAGGTGATTTGGCCATTTGGAGAGCGAGAGACTAACGAGGAGAGTGTATGAGAGTAAGGTGGAAAGGGGGGAGGGAGAGGCCAAGGATGAGCTGAGGGGATGGAGTGAAGAGGTATATGAGAGAGGGAGTGTGACCTGGGAGCATGGCAGTGAAAAGGGGTAGGACAGGACGACATGGAGGCTATTTGTTCGTGGCCACCACTTACGGGATTGAGGCGCCTGGCAATACATTATGTTTTATATATATATATATATATATATATATATATATATATATATATATATATATATATAAGCAGCCTAGACCGAACTTAGTACGTGGTGAACATTTACGATGGGGATAATACGGAGTATATTGTTGAGGCTGCCCAATGAGAAGGGTAGAATATGGCCTACCAATAAACTGAATTGTAAGAGATGGGCGAGGGATGCTGTAGAGAGGTTGGTGCGCTGTGATGGACTGATGGCCACGCTGATATTGGTGCACCACAACACCAGTTAATCTCTTGAACCTCATTAGGTTATTTTTTAGCTTATTGTTGCCACTTCCAGACGATGATAATAAACTCTGGAGAGATCTATTTTATTACAAGGACTAATATTGGTCATATTTTTCTGTGTCCTTTCGAAAATCACTACTGATATAAAGAAAATCGTCTGGAGGTAGTAAGAGTACCATGAACGAGTGATGGAACTGAAGCAATGAAGAAAAGAATGATTCTCACTGAAATTATCTCTTCAGACAAGCTGGAACAGCAAGGGAGGTAAATCTGAGAATACATACCCACAACTCTATTCCAGTTTTGTTACCTGTTATCGCGATTTAAATCTTCTGTTTTGTTTGAACAGGTGACCTACTGTCCTGAAAATGTGTTGTGAGAAAGCCTCTGGACATGAAATGATACTCAGGTTCATCTTCTTTATTAGATTCTCTTTGGAAAAGATGATTACAGGAGGATTGTTTTCGTCTTTATGCGTAAAAAAATTCATAAATATAATGTATAAAAAATTCACAAATATATAAATAAATAAAAGTATAGCTTATTCATCTCACTATTTCAAAGAAATTCATCCATCCATCCATCCATCATCCAATCCTACATTGCCCCATGAGGAGCGTAGGAGCCCGGGGCTAGGAAAGTTGGTCCCGACATTTAAGATGAGAGTGACCAGCCTCATTCATCCCTGAGTGGTATTACATGAGCAATCAACCCCAACCATCCCTTGGATATAAACCTTCACCGGCTCAATCCGACTGGAGCGCAATAATTACCCACGAAAACCACCAGGCGCCAAAATCTGGTTATATGGTTACCACCCAGCGTAGTAAATGCTTTCCTGGTGTACAGGAAACCATTTGGCTTGTCACTCAGTGTAAGGTCACCCACAGGCTGAAGGAAGAGGAAAGAATGAAGGAAAGAAAGACGGAAGAGGGAGTGTAAAGTCACCCGTAGGCAGAAAGACAAGGAAAGAATGAAGGAAAGAAATACTTAGAAATTCATACACAGAAAAACACCACCACCAACAACAACTACAACAACAACAAAAACAAAGTCTATACCACAAACACTGGAAGATCAATGATCAGAATAATTGATCCTTGATGTAATAGCGAGGCTCTGGCGGCTGTGTTGATTGCGTTTATGCCTGATAGTGTTTTTAGCGTTAACATTCCCGGTGATTATTTGGTTTGGTGTCTTTGAACTGGTTGGATGTGGGAGGCTTTTATACATCAGCACAGTGATGCTGACAATGTTGTAGTAATGCACATTAACGAGTAACATAATCAATGTATTTTTAAAAATGATTATGACACGTCACAACTTTCGCTAAACAGGCATATACACAAGTAATGTGTATTAATGACATCCTATATTTGACTCCAAGGCACTTGTTACTTTGGCGGACACAAGGGGTGCTGTGGTTGAACTAGTGTCGCATACAAGTATGCTTGCACCCAATCGGCTTAAGGCGGGCCGATTACACTTGGTTCACAGACTACACACATATCCAAAGCCGCTACAACACTACAATCACACTCACAAGCACTTCTCACCCTACATACAGTCTCTACCAGACAGCCTAAGCCACTTGGTAGAGATACTTTGGCTGTATCGTCCCTGCTTCGGTAGGGATAGGCCGGTCCTTCAGTGGACCTCATTGGCTGATGATGATGATGACGATATATATATATATATATATATATATATATATATATATATATATATATATATATATATATATATATATATATAAAATTGTTTTTCCTCTCTCTTGGAAGGAACAATCTTATCGGCTTTTGGCCTTTGGTTACTTCTTCCTTGCCTAAAAAAAAATGCTTACTATGCACGCAACAATGCATGTACAGTGTTCGGCGCCGGTGTCAGACATGTTACAGACGGCACTAAACAATCATGACGATGGGCATGAAGTATCAGTTGTGCACTGCTACATGAATGGAAAGTTTGTTTTGGAAGAATGAACTTCCATTTTATTAACGTCACTCTTAATTGCAATTACACATGTTACCCTTTTCCACACAGTAAAAAAAAAAAAAAAGTTATTCTAGTTCAACACAGACAAGTGCTGTAGATATGCCCGCTGTCTTTCGCCAGTTTGTGTAAAAATTATTTAGTTCAACGCAGACACTTAGATATGCCATTTGTCTTTCTCCTGGGAGTGTAAAAATGATACTACTTCAACACAGACACGTACTGGAGATATGTCCGCTGCCTTTCGCGCAGGAGTGAAAATTTTTCGTTCAGCAAAGACACGTTTTGTCGATATGCCCGTTTTCTTTCTCCTGGCAGTGTAAAAGTTATTTTAGTTCAACACAGACACGTAGATATGGCCGCTGGGCTTCGCCTCTCAATGTAAAAGTTATTTAGTTCAACACGTGCACGCCGATATGCTTATGGGGAAACTTGGAAATCAGCGCCATAAAACAATAAAAGTGCTTCACAGGTTACGAGAGTGAAGCAAAAATATGAAACCTCAGCTTCACTCAATCAACCTGCCTTATACAAACTAAGGTTATACGGTTGTGAGGAGGAAGAAGGGATGTGACGGGGCAGTGTGAAGGTTGGAGACAGCACATGATATGGTTAGGTGTGGTTAGTATCCTCGTAATATTTAGCAGAAGTGTCTCATTTTATTATTTACATTACATATACATTACGTGGCACCTCACTACTGCCAGGAACAGCATCCCACTCTCCTAACCCTTTTCAACCCATACTCCTTTTCCAACACTTTTACAGAGGAAAAGAACGTTATCTTTTGTTCAACGAGTACCAAGGTGTAACGAGGAAGACTCCCTGAGTGTACTACGTCCTTTCTTCATTATACGCGTATGTAGTCATCTTCCCAACATCTCTGTACTATACCCCACCACCACCACCTCCAACTTCACAACAGATGACATGTTCTGCACCAAATATCGTTGAACGGCACATGGGCATTAAGGACATGGCTCGTGAAATTGTTGTCAGTGAGTGAGAATGTACCCAAACAAAGTCAGGTAGGTACCAAATTGTTAGCTTCAGAGAGGTTAACTTAGGAATGGCCTTACCTGGCCACACCATTGTTGAGGAAAATAGGATATTTTTCTGGTAATGGAAGTTGAAGATGTGTTGGAAAGACGCGGGAAGAAATGTGAAACATTTATTAGTGCTCATAGTAGTCAAAATACAGTTTGACCTTGAATGAAGTGCAGCAGAGTTTTCCTTCTTATACGATTTCAAATGTATTCGTAGAATATGGTATTAGAATCCACCCATACCTCGGGGAAACATGTATATTAAAAAAATAAATAAATAAAGGTAGCTAAGCTTTGACAGAATCTATTTTACCACATAACAACCTGTATTTAAAAACTTTAAGTCGATTAAATGCCTACAATACTGTTTTTGAGCATGGATAATTTATATGAAACATGTTAAACTGTTAACATTAATTGGGATAAATTCAAGCTGGTTGCCTAGGAGCTCATTTGGAGCTTAATCTTACCAAGTACTTGTAATGATAATACTTGAACATGTTAGTTTTACTTTCATTTTTTATTTTTTTAATTTCCAACAAGAAAATGCCCCTCTTGTGTTTCCTTCACCATGAAATGTTTAGTGGCAGTGTACTCGGTCGGTGACGGCTGCATCTTATGTGCAGCAGTTTTATCGCCCTAGAGGTAACTGTTTTTTTTTTTTTTTAATGTAATATGCTTTAAAGGATTTAAGCAGGACTCCTGACCTAAACTGATGTAGACTGTGGTGGTTGCCTAACCCTGGACCCCTACGCCTTGAAGGTGATATTTTCAGTGTTATCCTACACGCTCGACACTCATGTACAGTACACTGAGTGATAACCCAAAGGTTCCCTTCCAACCAGGAAACCGTTTACTACAATGGATGGTAGACATATAACCAACAAATACAAGCCACATGATCTAGTGGGTTAAGGCACTGCAGCAAGATGTGCTCCACAATGCATTAAATCTGAGGCATGGTCAAAATTTATTGTTCACAGAGGCGTTTAACAAACCATTTTTGCCTTACCTGTTAGGACTAGATAGCCTAGCCATAGGCCACTCAACTCCTCTTTGGCCAATGAAATACTGGTGATGTATGTATGATTTTTTTATTTTTTAAGAATCAGCAACACTGATTATAGATAGAGGTGTATTTAAGTGACTGAAACAGCAATGCAGTCAAATCTAGTTTATGATAATAAGTCAAGTGATGAAAAGAAATGGTTAAGAAGGCTTCAGGGAACTAACTCAGTTCATAAAAGATAATTATTATTCAATTGTCGTTATGGCAGAGACAATAAATAATTGTTTGTCCTTCCTGTTATAACTTATGCATGGAAACAAGGAGTCTTGACAACATTCTTAGACTGTAAACATAGTAGTCCCCAGGAATGGAAAAAATTATGTTAGAGGAATCACATGGAGAGATAAATGGAGAACGTCAGGAATAAGAAATCAGACGAAACTAGAGGGTGTAATCAGCACAACAAGGTTAAACCGTCCGCCTTGCATGATGGAAAGTGGTATTCGGCAGTGATACCAGTTCTTCTGCCACGAAAGTCTTGGGAAAGCTCATGCCACATATCACTTGGCAGTTTTAGATAAAACAGGTGTTTGATAATGGTTAGAATCCTTCGAATGGATACAGTTTTGTTCGAATCGGCTCGAATCTAATAGTCTTGGCCCCAAATACCTACTCCTATAAGAAAAGTCTTGGAATAATGTATCACCTCGAAGTATCTTTTTGATACAAAATTTCTTTATAAAAACTTTGTGAGATTATGGTAGGATTTAGCGTCATCCTATTGAAAAAGAACATAAATGGATGTGGACGGAACACTTACTTCTAAAAAACAGAAGGACAACCAAGGTAACTGAGTGGCAAGAAAGGGATGAAGTCAGAGGAAGAGGCTCCTAGAGAACAAGGCGACAAAATGAGATTCAGAAAATTAATTGCTTGGAATGAATGGAACAGGCCAACAACCAAGAGGTCAACGTGGAAAAGAGGGAGAGATCTTTGTACTGCAGTGAAATGACTCAGCCTGACCATGTGTGGAGTTAGTGGTGATAGGTAATGGTGTTGGTGTCGTTAGTTGGCGGTGGGCTTGCCATATGATAGGTAGAGGTGGAACTGGAATGATGATGATGAAAGTTTATGGTAATAGTGAGGGAGTTAAAGGCTGCTGTTGTTGTGATGTTGGTGATGGTTGTGGTGGTAATAGTGGCAGAGTGAGGCACCAGTGTAATTGATGATGGTGACAGGAAATAACAGAACTAGTGGAGGTCGTGGGGGTGATAATATTGGTAGATGTAGATAGTCTGTGGTGAAGGAATAACATTAACAATAAAAACTAATATGAAAAAAAATTAAGAGACAACATGGGCTACCCTGGCGGAGACAAAGGGAGGATGGTTGCCGGCGTGAAGTAGGATGGCTAGGAAATGAAAGTATACAGAGAGAGAGAGAGAGAGAGAGAGAGAGAGAGAGAGAGAGAGAGAGAGAGATTTCAAACAGGGAGAAAACAGAGCTACATTTGTCAAAAGAACATGCCGAGGATAACAACACAAAAGTGAAACGTTTAAGACGAAATCCTGGAAAACAAATAGAAAGCAAATTTGTGGATGAATGTGGTATGTACTGCAGGAAAAGCAATGAGGAACGTGAGACAGAACGCATGGGGGTAGGATCTGGAAAAGGAAAGGGAAGTTGCCGTCATATTCTTCATGAAGTACGCATAGTGAAAGTTTTTGATGCAGTACCAAGTCATATCATGACAAACAAAATTTTAGGCACATGCACGTAAGGCAACCATAAAAATAGCTGGCCAACTTTCCCACATGCAGATAGTCCCATGTACTCTATTAATGCCCAGTTTCCAAAATCAGAAAACATTCCACCGGCGTCCTACAAGGTTTAATCGTATAACTCGATTTTTTTTTTTTTTTTTTTACCCATTTCCTCTACGAACTGCCACCGTCTCTCCCTTTACTAACAGTACCGTACTGTACTAATCCGGCGACTGCCCTTAACCTCCCAACACTCCAAAACTCAATAAGCAGCAGTGCAGCTCCAACTCTACAATACCCATCCGCTCGGCAGAACAACACTTTAGTCAAAACAAAATGACTGCCTCACCTGCCAAAGCAGCCATCACCCTCCCGACTCCCGACAAACGTAAAGCTCATTCGCAACCTCGAGTTTTCTTGTTTAACCAATCAGTGACTGGAAATACACCCAAAACTTCCTGGGCTTCTCATAGAATCCGACACGACCTTTTCTCAAGAACAAGTAACAACAGTGCAAAGGCTTGTCATCTAGTGGATGTCTTGAAAACAATCACTGGGACCGCCTTCGAGTGGCAGAAAGAATTTCTGAATTCTGTTTATAAACAGTTCAGCGATCAAAAGAGAATTACGCTAATCTTGGGTTAACTTCAGCCTTACCAAAACACACATGAAAAAGTTACAAAAACACAAAATAAAGCCTCAAGAATAATAACAAGATGCAGTAAGATCACAAATACTTATCACTTACATTCAGAAACAGAAATACTTCCAGGCATGGACAATATGGATATGAAAGGCACACAGTTCACAGCTTCAGTTCAAAGTCCATCCCATCATTGTTTTCTTTTTAAGTTGAATCACCCTCATAAACAAAGAAACAGACAACTAAAAACTGTAGAACATTTAACAGCGAGTTCCATTAACCACATTCACCTTCCACCCGACGTTGCACTTCATACACACATACATAAGAAGACTTCTTGCCAAAAGGCATCCTTCACGAACGCCCGCCATATTTCCACTTATCAGATATTACCCTACAGGGAGATATAACTCCACCTAACCAGACTGCGACGCAACAAGCACCTTCCCTACTATAGTATCAACAAAATGTACAACTCAATAATAATCCACTGTCCACAATGCACTGCTACAACACACTTTACTTACTTCATGCACAGTATCACAACACAGATAGTCTTCAGCTTTGCTTCAGGAGAAGATATCTGGGACCACCCTGTTGAAGTGGTTAGTTCCCAGTCGTCGTCAACTCGGCTCACTTCCCCCTGAGTCTGGAGTTGCAACAATAACAACAACAACAACCCTTTGACTACTGTCTCTTTACATTCCCTCATTTCCCTCTTCCATTATTTTCACAATCAATATTTCTTGTCTTTCCTCCCACAATGCAATATTCTCTCTCGCTCTTCCCAAATGCATTTCGTCTAGGCTCCTCGCCTCCATTCCCGTTACCCTCCTCCCTAACCCCGATGACCATTACGACTTTTATGTACGGTATACTTTTATGTCACATAAAAGGCAGGTTATTGTAATGCATGACCGACTGAAACTGTTTCGGTGTAACACGTTTGCGAAAAAAAAAAAAAAATTACCTTAAAATGAAAGTCTAATATGAATCGTAAGCTAGATTTTGACATTTTATAGATACAGTATAGTTTCCAGTTAATGAGCCCTGTATTACTTTTATTTCGTATCTTGGAATACCCGTCATTATTAGTGTGAAGGTGGGATGTCAGTTCGCCATAATGAAGCAGCCTGCCTCTGCCTAGCGATTGCAGATGTATACAGCTTTAATTAATCTATAATAACGCGTTATTGATACTTTGTCATTTAGGAATGTATCTAGTAAAATTTTTGACAAAAAAAGGTGCCTCTTAAGCAAAACTGAAGGGTGCCAATCCCCCCAAAAATTTAACCACCAAATTTCAACCTCTTCTAATAATTTATTATAGTTAAACACCACATACTCAAACTTTCATAACTGAGCAAAACCTCATGCATGAAAAAATTGATTTTGAAAAATTAGTAGTTAATATTTGAATATGAAAAGGAAGTGCAAACTTAATGTGATGGTTTTAGAATGGGGTGAGCGTCACTCAAATCTGCTCGCGGTTGCACTTTTTCATTTTCTTTAAATTTAGGCTTTCCTAAAGTTTGTGGCTTCCTAAGTTTGAAATTTTGAGAATTTAGTATTATCCCTTGAATGTACAGAATAAGTTTATATATGATAGCCTACCATTGTCCCTCTGTTTTGTTCTAAGAAGCACTTTATTTTTTAATTGTCAGATATACGAAACTGGAGTTTAACCTTTAGGAATGTTTAGAGAAGCCTGAAATCTGATGGACTAGTTTTTTAATGAGGTTGTCATTCCTCTGTTTTGCCGAAGAATAAACTATTTGCAAGATATTTAAGATGTTCTTTATTTTAACCTTAGTTTTCATAAGTTTTTGTTGGTTGGGGTAAGGTTGGAGATATCTGAGTTAGGAATTTTATGGGCTAGGACTGTACTTAGATACAGAGAATTGGGGTAATGATAAAAATAGACTGACAGGTGGATCGGCAGACACATACGAATGGATCAAATAAGTGGAGGGGTTGAAAAATAGAGGGATATGTACATAGATGAGTATGTAGTGACCACAACTGGCAACTTTATCACATTAGCCCGAATAGCCAAGCGTCTCTGGGTGCACCGCTCACTAATGAGTATGAATGTGCGCGAAAATAAACTTTGTTAGACGCAAGCCCTTCCCTGGAGAGTCTGGCAGGAAACACATTGGCTGTTCTAATGTTATCCTTTGTGACAATATATCTAGAACTGTGCAATATCCTACATACAATGGTAGTGGATCCTAATGGCCATATTATCATCAGAATTAGTTTACCTGAGCATAATAACCAGCATAAGCATCCTCAGATATTACAGTGAAATGTTATGCCAGTTTATCTCAGTAATGCATTATGGGTGCAATAACTCATTTAACACAAGACAGTTTCGTTCATCTACCTGGCAGAATAGAAGAAACATACTGACGTGAGAGAGAGAGAGAGAGAGAGAGAGAGAGAGAGAGAGAGAGAGAGAGAGAGAGAGAGAAGACTTGAACGCAGGGAAGGAAAAGGGACATTATCTTTTTATTTTCCTTAACACGGGGAAAAAGGAGAGAAGGGAGTATGACAGCTTTCATGATAAGTACCTTTACAGAGAGGTAGTCAGTGAGTAATCGAGTTTTTACAGTGGGGAGAGAAGGGGAAAAAAATGCGTAGGGATGATTGAGAGAGCTTGTTTGCAGTATAGGGTATTCATGGGTTTACAGAGACTCGTAACCCAGTGAGTATTAATGGATAGTTGAAAATGTTGTGAGTAAAATAGTAGTGGTTAAAGCCAAACGGGACATACGGCGACTTAACAGCGACTGGACAGCATAGTGAGCACTTTGATGTTAAAATAGGCATGAAGCAGAGGTGTGATTCTCTTCTGTTTTTCACTGTGTAAGTGGATCGAGGCATCGGGAGAGTCAAAGGAAAGTCAGCATGAAGGCAGACTACCGTGAAATTGAAAAGAATGCAGTGTAGTAATAAATTATCCTCTTCTCTTTATGGGTAAAAATGTATGAGGAGGTGATTGCTGAGGGAATTTAGCAAGTAACTCTGGAAAAGCACATGACCGATGAAATACAAGTGTGTAAGCACAAGCACAAAGCATTCTGTGAGACTGGGTGGTTTGGTGATGGAGTTTACAGAAATTTTGCATATTTACCAAGGCACGACAGCACGTGGCACTGATGAAGTGGAGCAGTTGCGTTTGTCACGATAGTAATATATGCATCGAAAGCATTTATGGAGGGTAGGAATGTGAGAATACTCGTAAACAGATCTCTGCATGTTAATGTGCTGTAGTCAGTCTGACGGCTGTAAGTGGAAGTCGAGAGTTATTGTAGAGAGGAGTTATCTAGGGAGATATTCATAAAAACGAACACACAAGCTAGGTATTGAGTTAAAAAACAGTAACTTCACATAAGGTTTTCAACCAGATTTCCATTTCCTTAAAGGCCATGTATCCTAAACCGTACAACAATTGGAGTGTGGCTGAGGATTCCAAAACCCTGGGGACGATTTTCTAGGTAAATTAGAAAAAATATACACAATTTATTAATTTTGCGTTTGTTTCCTAAGTCACACAACGCCACATTTAGCCCAAAACGCAGCTATAAATTCTCATCCTTCCTCTCGGCCAGGACGCGGAGCCTCTGCCCCATCTAATAACCAAACATCATAACTCCACATCATAAATAGTTATAGGTACACCATTCAGTAACCGGCAGTTCCATCCTGATCCTGCCCACTCAGCCATCTAACGACACAAACACAATCTCTCTCTCTCTCTCTCTCTCTCTCTCTCTCTCTCTCTCTCTCTCTCTCTCTCTCTCTCTCTCTATCTATCTATCTATCTATCTATCTATCTCTCTTCCACCCTGACTCCGAAATGAACTTATCTACACCACCGCCCGACCAGAACCCTCGATCGTCAAACACTCCAAAGAACTCGAGTGGCATCCCTTAACTTTCTCGCATAAAACTTTACTCTGCCACATTCCCCTCATGTTAAACGTTTGCTTCATCGTCTGAGAGTTTTCCACTAATTTCCTTATATACTGTATATATATATATATATATATATATATATATATATATATATATATATATATATATATATATATATATATATATATATATATATATATATATATATATTTAACTCGCCAGATCTTTGGTATAAATTTGGCAGTCTGTTCCTTTAGGCCCAGCAGTCGTCCTACGTGCAACACATCTTTAACCGTCAACTCATCTTCGTTAATATGCTAGGACTCTCTCATGAAAGTATAAGCACAGAACTCTTATGTCCTGCTGGTGGTTCTGTGCAGGGTCAGTAATGACTGACTGCACGAAATTTAAATTATCAAAATGCTCCATATTTCTGCCTGGGCTATAACCCGTGTCATTTTTTACAGCAGGTTAGTTCTTTAAGCGATCCTTACTGAGCATTGTCAGAAAAAAACTGGAAATAATTAAATCGGATTCGACTTATTTGTCTATCTGGCAGTTAAGGTGAAGTATAGCCATAAGGAAATAAATCTCCCACAAATAAGTGTAGAGGGTTTGGCCAGGATTTGTAAGACCTGAATAGCGAGTTAAAGAGTGTCTGCAGTGTTTCACTGGACATGTATTGTAGTGCTCCCTCCTCTTTTCCTGTTTTCTCCTATTGTTAGTTTAGGAATGATAATGATGATGATGATGATGATGATGATGATGAAAATGATGATGTTGATGATGATGATGATGATGAACTGCATATAGTTAAGGGAAACATAAACCATGGTGGAGGTGTGGTTTACTAATCAGGTGGTAGATCCTGGAAGGAGCAACACACAGGTTTCCATTAGCGCCTTCATGTACAGTAAAGCGTGTTTCCTAAAGTATTCACATATTTAATTTTAAGAAATACCTTGGAAATCGATCATTACATCGTGATAATCATGAAAGCTACGCATTTAATGGAAATATATTTTAATGCTACAACAGTTACCAACCAGGCATTGCTAGTGCGCCAGAGGTGGGGATTGAGGTTAAATCTTTCAGACCGATGACATTTTAATATTTTATTCGTGTTAATACCAGAGTATGTTTAAACGAACACCTAATAGTGGAGGGGGAACTTATTTCTACATCTGCCTCCTGGAGTGTGAAATTCTCACAGGAGATGAGTTAAATGGTCTGGCGATGGCAACAACAGAATATAAAATACATCATCTGATTGATCTGGTTAAGATCCAAGACCCTTAACTCTCCTCTAATCAGTTATTTCGCTAAACGCTTCGAATCTTTCGTCTCTCAATCCCCCTCCCATTCGCATCACTGTTATGAAGATCAAGTTTCACTGGCATCAAAAACATAAAATATCTGATACATGGGTTGCAGCAAATTTCAAGTCTCATAAGAGTACCAGAGTTTGATATGATTTTTTTGTGCGAACTAATCTGAAGCATGAAAATTATTGGTCGAAACACTGTAGAGAATATGCACATTAATATTATGTAGAAATTGTAAAATATCTGTTAAAGAGGGTAAAAGAGAGAAAACATAATATGGAGAATAAGAAAACAGCAGGAACGGAACACAGTGAGACAACAGAACCTGAGATCTTGGTCAATGTGTTCACATGATTCTGGTTCCAGAAGAGAAAAATATAGCAGTGGAGAAAAGAGGCAAGAGAACTGGGGAGGGAAAATGATACAGAAGAATGTCAGGGGGAAGAAAAATGGAAAGACATGAGGAAAAGGAAGAGAATAGCTAAAATGAAGACGAGACGCAGACAGAGGAGAACTTTGGAAAGCCATATTGCTGCATTCCAGTCTGACCCGTCCTGCGACGACCATCCCTGGCAGGACCCTGGCAGAAGGTTAGGGGTAAGGGGGAAGGGAGGGAAAGAGTGTAATAGCGACTTCTTTCGGGAGCAAATGTATGTTGTTGAGTTACACTCATGTGTTCCATATATGTCTGCAACCTCCGATCGAGTAGGTAGAGTTTAACGACACACAGTTTTTCCAAATCATTCTGCTCTCTATGGGATAGGTGTGGAAAAGGAAACCTGTCCAGAAACAGATATGCATTAAATCCAAATTATATAGCATCAAAAATGCATTTTTAACAATTTGATTACCTTAAACAGGAAAATTTATAAGGCTACGGCCAAAGCTTAAGCCTATACTTTACTGTAAAACTACACGAACAAAATGGTACACAGATCCTTGCTGGCCCGTGTCGAAAACATTTTACGTTGCATGATATCCTTGTTGCAAAGTACATGTGCGTTGAGGCTTTGTAGTTAGGTAAGGCCTGCAACGATACGGGGAAATTCAATTATATTAATTTTGCTCTGCAAGCGTCTCCAACTGCCCTCTACTTGACTTCACAGCACCTAGTTACCTCACTAACGCGTTGCATAGCATTCCGTGTTAGTAACTACTTCAGATGAACGATGGAGTTTCATGGGCCGTCAGGTTTTCGTTTATAAGGAAGAAACTAAATGATCCCTTTAAAAGAATATCGACCACTCGTGCACTAAATTAAGATCCGTTCAGTTCTAGATTCTTGGCCATATTGGAAGAAAATAACCGACGATGACTACTGCAGTGGGAGGTTATCAGTTACTTCCTGTACTTGCAGCAGAAAGACTCACTCCTTTGCGACTGTAAAGACAAATGTGCTCTGGTTCCGAACGTCCCATCAGCCCCCTTAATAGGAGGAAGCACCTTTGATTGTATTATTTCTTCCACCTGATTATTTACCTAGCTCTGAAGACTATTTGAACTGATGGCGTTAGCTTTCATTAACTGCTTTACTATTCGGTGTTCCACAGGACTGAAAATATTAATTTATCATACTCCTTTTATTCTAACTTGGCTTAAAACTGCCATCTCTCGATATTCACTGTTGAGATGTACCAATAGATAAAAATTAGTACATGATGCTAATCATGAAGAGATTCTGTGGAAATTGTGTAGAGACGCACCGCTGTTTCTTTCATCAAATGAGCTACGGGAAAGAAGATGCAAAAGGACGAAATGTGTCCCAAGATATTGTAAAATAATAATAGTAACAAAAATTAAGGTGAAAACAGAGTCACTGTATAGGAAGAGATAAGGCGGTTTGTGTGTAATGAGCAGGAACGAGGAGAGTTTGCTCTGCTGTAATTAACTGATTACCCAGATGAGGAGGTAATGAGGATTTCACGGCTGCTGACAACAAAAACATGGATCGTCGTGATGTGTTGGTCGTGAGAGGTGCTAGACTGAAACACATTACACAGTGGGATTTTTAGATGGCGATAAGCATCTCAACATTTCACTCTGTCACTAACTGACTGACTGATGATGTATGTGACAGAACTATCGATACGTGAAGGGCCGACTTATCAAGAACAAGCATTTTCAAACAGTTTTAATCTAGTTTAATCGAACTTGATGAAATGATGAGAGGGAGTCCAGGGGAAGATCTGTTGTTTCTACGAACAATAGGTTAATGATCAAAGTTAAAAGGTAAAGTCAGTTAACAGTTTTGATCCGATTTAGAGGAACCATTGTATAATGGCTTAAGGATAGGCAAAAAGAAATGAGTTAAAAGAGAGTAATCAGTCAAAGGTCAAGGTCACAGGGAAAGGTTAAGAATCGAGTAGAGAGAGTTTGTGTGTGAGCAAAATAAAATATCTCTTATCTGAACATTGTGGACGTGTAGCGGATCAGCCAAGACTGTTTTAAAATAATTGGTCGAAGATCAAGGTCATATTACTCCATCAACTTAGTCCTTTTTTTTATCCGAATTACACCAAAGTACAAAACTTGGTGGAAAAGTTCAGGCAAACCATAGATGAAGATATTGGATCTTGAGAACAACCAATCAAAGGTCAAGGTCACAAGTGAAGGTCAAATATTGACTTCTGTATTTTGTGTATTTTGTAGAGTGTAAGCACATTCCTGATATTTGTGAGTTTCTATTGTGGTTGCGTGCATTTTTTATTTTTTTAATTGGGTACACACTGCCGGGTCAAAAATGGCAGTGATGTTGGTGATGGGCACGACAGTGGTGGCGTTGGTGTGTGTAGTGGTGATGATGTAACTGGTACTGGTGTAAGTAATGATGATAGTAATGACAAGTAATAGTGGTAAGAATAACGACAAGAGTTAATGCAGTGATGGTGACGTTACTAAAGATAGTCAAGTTAATGCTATTGATAACTGGCTACAGGATACCTAAATACACCGGCTGGTACAACGGTGGTCGCGACGGTGGTGTGGGTAGCAGGATTTGTGCTAGTGTACTATAATATAAAGAATGATACGGCTGGAGTGTACTTGACACTGTAAAAATTCTTACTCTATATTTAACCATTTCGGATACATATAGTGGATTATTATCCCCCCCCCCATCTCTCTCTCTCTCTCTCTCTCTCTTTCTCTCGTCTATGCTTTATCAGTCTGTGCACCGCCAGAACAAATGTATCCCAACCTACGAACTCCCTTCATTTATTCATAATTTTCCATGCTTTATCGATGTAGCTTTTTTATGTAACACTGATTAAATATTTGTTAAGAAAAAATAACAACTACCATTTCATATTAATCAGAGTCGTGTGTATCGTGTGTACTAATTAAGGAAGACTTGATTCAGAATACGAGATAAAATTAGGGATAAAAACTTAAAAAAATCAATCCAAGCACAACGCCAGGGCACACCAATTAGTCAAAAGGCCGAACATCTGACTCCATCCTTGACCTTGACTTTCAACCAATTGTTCTTACAGTAAAAAAAAAATCACTTGCCTGACGCGTATCATTTCCACCAACTTTGGTATAAACTGGAACAAAGTTGGGTGACCTTGTTAACTGCAGAGCCCACTTACAACCCCACTATTCTAGTATTCGTAAGAAACTGTACAGAACAGGGCTGTATATTATTTTTTTGTTTGTCCACATCTAAACATACGCATCCTCGTCTCATAATTTTTTAGTCTGACTTACTTGGTTTGAACATGAGCCTGACTGATTTTTTACAGTCATTGATTCCCAATGTACTCGTATTCCATATTAAAGGGCGTGTAATTATTAAGGACAATGATTAAACGCTTCATTTACCAAATTCAATATCAAGAAGAGTAATTCATACTTCTTTATTGCGGGCATGATAGAAATAGAATATAAAATTAGATACAGACTTAGAGTTGATCAGATGGTAGCAGTGTCTAAAATATTATTACACTCTACGGAGCGTTCATGCACCCCATGCTGTGAATACCCCCTCCCCCCTCAGTTGGACAACCCTGGGCTCTAGTTTATACCTTAATGCAGAAACTTTATCAGTGATTGAGTGTACGGCTTCACAGTTACATATACAGTAGATTACGGAAGACGTTAAAAATTAATTTAAACAGCAAAAGAGTACGAGGCAACACAACTTCATGCAAATACAGTCAGGCAAACACTGGCACGTATGGAGGGAAAACCCTGGGCACGTAAGTGGAGTCCTTCATGAATTTGGGAGTAATGGCCGGCACCAACTCGTGCGGAGAGAAGTTATGTGTCATTCTGGCAGCTTATGTCAGGGCTCAGCGTCCCACCATGTCCTGCCTCGGCTTCTGGCTATACTAACCGGATCCTCGTATCCTCCCACCGCTCACACTCATAAAAAATAATAATAATAAAATTGCTATCATCATCATCATCATTATCACCACAATGACTCTTTTTCACATCTAAGGATAGGATGCGGGTGGGTTTCAAACCAATAAAAAGAAAGCATGAACTAAGGTGAGACACTTATTCACACACCATTCAAGCCCTACGATTCCTGGCTCCAACTTACAGCTATAGCCTAACCATGTACATAACTTGTTTAGAAATGCAGCTTACAGGAATCTGCAAAACAGCATCAGTTCAATGAATATTAAACTGAAAACGGTGTATGAAGCCCGTGCTGTGTGCTCCCTATACACAGTTCATCCAGTCATTTCGATGGGTGTCAGTTCTCTGGCTTTATCAGCTTTTATACCCCGTTTTCTTACACATTAATTTACCTTTTTCTTTCTCTATCATGCCTCCCTTCACCCTCAGTATTACTCATATATACCATTTGCACCATCATACGTACTTCCATTCTCTTTACACAAATGGTATATGAACAGTTGTGCTTGTGTGTGTGTGTGTGTGTGTGTGTGTGTGTGTGTGTGTGTGTGTGTAAAGTTGTAAGTCATCTTCTTGTGGTCCATGCTTGTTGACCTGGTGGACAAGTGGTGGATGGGTGGGTGGGTTGGTAGGTGGGTGGGCAGGGTGGATGGACAGGTGGACGGGTAGGGAGTCAACCCCAGTATTATTTTCACCTTTCTTTGAATATATCTTCACCTTACTACGTGGCTGGAGTTCATGCATAGTTGATGCAATATTGTAATAAATGATATATTTATCCATCGGCATAGAGCAACAAAAATGTCCCTGTTTTTTGTGAGACCTGCTGTTGCTCTGTTTCATTTGTCATCTCTGGTATGGTTTTCACGAGGGACTTCCTTATCATGTTGCCTCTTATAGACTATAAGAGGGACTATAAGTTATAGTCCCTGTTGCATCACAGTTTTGATCACTCAGGTGATTCAGAAGGGGAAAGAAAAGAAATAAAAAGGTTGTCAAAATAACTGTCTGTTATCTTCTGGCTTGGACTGGATATTCTTCGGAAGAGTAACGCCATATTTGCCAAACCTCATCTGTATACCCGCTTTCACTTGGGTTACATTGGAAAATATGTAGGATACTCACAATGGTCTAGGGTAACATATGTGACAAAGCTGTTATAAATTGGTGTATAATTATATGTATTGCCTACTGAATTTTCAGTGTTGCTATAAACGGTGTGGTGCCTTGTATTATGTAATTCACTATATAAAAAAATAAAACTACAATTAAAATACTTTTTTAAAAGAAATTTTCGCCTGGCAGTAGTATTGTTACTTCCGTCTTAAAGAGTGTCACAGACTAGAATGAGCTCAGAATCTTCTTTAAACATTCGTACGCGTTGGTACAAGTCACCTTCTTATACAGTACGTGTGGCATTAAACAAATTGTAAAGGGAAATGAAGTAATCAAATAAAAGTTCATGGTAAAATAATGTAACATATGCCACACTAGACAGAAGTGGGATAAGGCATGAAGTCAGTGTATATTAAATTGCAATGTTCTCCTGCAACATAACACGCAACGATTAAACTGCACAAGTTCTGCAGCTGTAGCCTACTGCTGGTAAAGCAAGGACGGGACGAAAAGGAAAGAAAAATTGTCGGAGAGTGTGAGCTTCCTGAGAACTGAATTTAGATTTTTCCAGAGCCGACCCGGATTTGCGAACATTTATAGGCTAGCTGGGAAACTACAGTGTGTGTGTGTGTGTTTTTTTTTTTTTTCACACTAATTAATGCAGTCTGTTGCGAACTTTACCTAGCTTCGAGGAAAAAAAAAAATCAACACCTCTGGATAATCACTTCTGTGAGCCTCTTCATAATACTGTACTGATTATTTAAAGCCGTCTTGCCTCTCCGACTGTCAGTCTTTCTGTTGAAACTAGCCATCATGGTGCTGCTGAGATACACTGCACTGGGTAGATGGTTGGGTTGTTGGATATGTGGCTCTCGGATGTAATAAGAGATAAATGATTTGGCAACTGAGTCAGAAAACGTGCGAATATGAATATATATATATATATATATATATATATATATATATATATATATATATATATATATGAATATATATATATATATATATATATATATATATATATATGTATATATATATATATATATATATATATATATATATATATATATATATATATATATATATATATATATATATAAGTGGAAACGAGGCTAATGGGAATCCCAGAACGAGGTACTGAGTACGTAAGATCATTTATCTTTTCAATCAGGTGATGTATTCTATCGGTTTCCTTTTACTTTCCCCAGACGTCTTTATTTTTCACAGGGAAGAACTTTTGTAATGAATGGGTCAGTGAATGCTTTATGTAACGCCACAGATGACAATGCCTCTCCCAACTTTAAGCGAATTGTCTAAAGGTTGCATGAATTAAAAAGAGAATACCTCATCTCATTAAAGGTGTTAAAGGGTAAAATGTTGATAACAGGGTTGTAAATATATAACTTGAGATAGCTAAGGGAGTGAAGGGATGAGCTGACAATACCTAATGTCAGGATATGAGTTCTTGTTAGACTGGAAATATCAGAGAAGTAGAGAAGTTTGTCAGACGGAATGGCAACAAAGAATTAGATGTGATCGGCGATTGGACCATCAGACAATGTAAATGTGTGTGTGTGTGTGTGTGTGTGTGTGTGTGTGTGTGTGTGTGAGAGAGAGAGAGAGAGAGAGAGAGAGAGAGAGAGAGAGAGAATAAAACATGTCCTATAGTAAAGCATAAATCTGAATGACACTGGCAGAAGTGATAGATGCTATTTAAAAACTGAGGATTGTTGTGACACAAGGTTAAATTGTGTACAGAATATGTAAAGGTGATAAAACGTACCAGAGTGAGTTGAAACATTTGTTAAATATGTGTCATAAATGACTTTGTGTCATAAAAGACTGTGTGGTTCCTTTGTGGTTGAGTTATATATAAATATTTTAGACTTGTGGACGAGCGGTTTTTATATCTTGGAGTAGCTTCCCATTTGTCATGTAGTGACAGGAGAGGTAAAGAATAGTATGGGACTATTTTTATTTGTCTTGGAAATATTAACAAGTCTCTCACTCATGAGTGAGTTGAGCAGGGTCCCTGTCTCCCTGTCTCTCTCTCAAAGTTGCTAAGCCCTTCTCACTGTGACCTGTCTCTTCTAAGGCTTGTCTCCTTCTAAGCTCTCTTTCCTAAATTCTGGTGAAACAGGAGACGTATCACGTGTGTTCCTCGTGGATAGAAAGTTTAAGAAGCCTGTGTGTGAGTATGTGTGTATATGTGTGTGTATGGTTACTAGGTCTTTGTTCACGAGAGGACTGCTGACAGCTAACTGCATCATCGCCTTACTGGCCGCTGTCGTCAGCTTTCCTCAGTGTAACTTGCAAACTCATTTCCTTTTCCCAGGCTCGCAGAGGGCTGTCTATCTATCTATTTATCTATCTATCTATTATGATTTGTAATTATAATATGTAGTCCTAACATCCGCTCGGCCGCGCGAAAATGGCGTACCATCGACAGTTAATAGTTCTAATATATTAATACATACTATATACACATTATAATGAACTTATAAGCTAATTAAGTGAAATACATAATATTGTAAAAGTAACATAATTGTATGAATATTGTATACATATATTATTCATAGTAAATAGTGATTATTCAGTAATATTACATTTTAAACAAGTTGTATACATATTTGAATAAATGCATTAAAGTAAATAATTTAACTGTAATACAGTATGTACTTGGGTTATTATAGTGAAATGCATACATGCAAGAATAAAAAATAGTTTAAAATGAAGATTATGGTAAGAGTTATTAATATTTCATTTAAAGATAATGGTACTGGTCTGCCATATATGGGTCATTCTTCTTTGTATTTTTATATATATATATATATATTATATATATATATATATATATATATATATATATATATATATATATAATATATATATATAATTATATAATTAATACTATATACAAAATATATTCACTTCATTCAGGGTGGTTAACTGTGATGTTAACTCTCCCCTCACTAAATAATGACTCCAAATTAGCAATTCTTGCATGCATTCTGTGCATTGCGAACAGCAGTACTGCAACTACAATGCAGACGATTATAAAGACAGTAGGTGTTGGGCTATACACATAATATGGGTTAAACATCCTCAAACTCAGATCTTCCCAGGGCTTCATTGTTTCATTGATCAGCTGCATAGTTTCAAACTTAGGTGAAGTCAGCTTAATACTTGTGCTCATGTTTAAGTTCATATCAGGCAGTGGGTGGAAATGTTTGTGTGTATGATTGAGAATGGCGTAGTGATTGATGGTGGATAAAGTAGACATGGCTGGTGTAAATACCGCACAGTAGTCTGGTGCTATGTATAATCCTGAGGCTGATGTATGAGATGGTGGTATATCTGGACAGACTATGTAAACTGATGTGTTATGAGGGAAATAAAAAAACTGTGAGTGTCCAATGCGTTGATGGTGTACAAGTTTATCTGGAGCAAAAGTGAAGTTGCAATGATGATGAATATTGTCATTTCTGATGATAGCCATTTCACAAGGGACTGTATCAGTGGGCTGAAACGTGAAAATGTACGCAGGACAAAGATGAACAGCATGTAAGGATGTGCGGCACTTTCGTTCAATCGTTGACTCACTTGCGAAAGTGACAGCGTCCCGTCTCTTGGAGACCATGATGAGTTCGGTGTCTGTGTTGATGTTGATGATGACCAAAGTGTTGTTATTTTTATAGGGGAAGGGGTGTATTTGGTATACTGTGAACAGGTCTTCAGTGATGAATGGTACATGAACTACCACTGATGTTGGTGTTAGTGTTGCTTCTAAATACGGGTAATATTGCATAAATTCCCTACTGCGGAACAACGGCTTCAATTTATGTTTATGTATGCCTTGACTAACTCTCTGACGTAGCTCATGAACTGGGAGTAAGTCATTTGTGATCTTGCCATCACCAGCATTCGAAATTCCTTGTATAAGTGCCCTGAAACGATCTCTAGTGTTCTCTAATTGTAGTAGAATCGTGTCAATATGTTCTGTGATGATGGAGAAGTGCTCGAAAAGAGTAACGTTTCCCTCTAATTCATTTATTTTATCTACACTCTCGAGAGCTACGTTTTCTGCTTGTTTCAGATTTTTTCACAATTGTCTTCATTACTGAGTTCTGTCCTGTGATGAATTTATCTTGGTATGTTAGTACCTGAGCTATCTTATTAAATTTGTTGTTTATTTCTTTAAGGTCATCCTCTGTAGCCAATCCAAAGATGTTCCCAAGAACTGCGCCGCCCAGGTCGAACAAACCGCGCTTTTGGCGAGTACGTGTGATGTTGTTCCTGTCGCTCAGTACCTCCGTTCCATAAGATGGGAGATCTTGGATCATGACGAGCATAGTTGACTTCGCCTGTTCTAGTTTCCATTTCGCTAACTTCACCATTTCATTCACTTCCTTGGTGTTATGTGCTTGTGAAACATAATTTCCTATCATGAAGTCCAGAGTTCGCATCGGCGTCGCAAGTCTTTCTAGATAAGTAGGTAAGTCATACAAGTAATCTAGACTTATTTCAGTACTCATGACGTCCTTAACGATTGTAGTCGTGGCCGTTGGAGCTATGAGGCATCCCTGTCGTACTATATGTTTGGGGTCTAGGTGCGCATATCCTCTTACTATGTAGAGGAGAATCCATAGCATAAGTCCCTTAATGGTAACCTACCGAAAAAAAAAATCTATTAATTTCCTATAATGCTGTGGTCGATGATAGTGATGATGTGCGTTACGGTTGATTGTTATTTCATTTATAGAAGGAGTTTAAATCGATATTTAATTCTCGTAAATGATGTACTGTAGATTTTACTGGAATAGTTGCACCTATGTTCGATTGTTTGGTATATGACCTTAATTTCTTTTTGTAATCATTGTTGTTTTCTTGCTTGGTTTCTTGAGGTACGTTCACCTGTTCGGTTGTATCCGAGGCTGAATAATTATGTGATAATTCCCTTGAAACTCGTTTTAAATGGTCAATATGAACTTGTTTCTCCTCGCCACTTGAAAGTGACTTAATTAAAACTTTGTTTGCTTTTATGTTAATTACTCTGTATGGGCTCTCAAACTTTGGGGATAATTTATTGTCTCTCGTATGAATGACTCCCTAAACAATGTCTCCTAAGCTGATAGGTGAATCTTTTGCCTTCTTGTTAAATGCCTCCGTCATTTCTTCCTTGGACATCGTTAATTGTTTTTTCACTCTTTTGTGAATGTCCTGGAATTCACGTAAACGGAGTTTAGAGTAATCATCGTAATTGTATATAGGCATGCTGTCACCTTCTAGGAGCTCATATGGTAATTATTTATCTGTGCCATATATAATGAAATGTGGTGTGTCACCGATAGATTTATTTATAGACCCATTAATTGAGGCCTCTACTCTGGGAATCCAATCATCCCAGCTTGCATAATTTTCACTGAGAATGTGTCGTAGCACATCTAGTACCTTTTTATTTTGTCTCTCTACCAACCCATTCGATGCCGGGTGATAGGCCAAAACGTTAACCTTTTTGATGTTGTATTGTTTACATATTTCTTGTAAGATCTCAGAATTAAATTCTCCTCCATTATCACTTATTAATACCTTTGGGGTAGTAAAGCGACATATTACATTATCTGTTATTGCCTTTGCTACTGTCTCTGCTGTCTTATCTTTAATTGGAGCTAAAATGACATAACGGGAAAAATGATCCGTTGCTACGAATAAGTATAGGTTATTATTGTATGATAATGGCATCTTGAGTAAATCAACAGCGACAACGTCCCATGGTTGATGTGGTACAGGGTAACAACCCACCGGTGCAGGTGTGATTGGGTATCCTTTGTGTTTCGCACATGATTCGCATCTGTCTATATGATTGTTTATATCTTTTCGTAATGAAGGCCAGTAATATAATAGCTGGGCTTGGTTGAATATCTTATCCTTTCCAGGATGTCCCGCATGTGCGCTGTCGTGTATCAGTCGTAATACTTGGGGTATCATGTCATTAGGTACTACCAACTGGTTAGTATTTCTTTGTCGTTTTGGTTGTTTAGAGTTAATTTTGTATAATGTATTATTGACCATTGTGAATTGTTCAAGTGGGACATGCAGTTTGGGTAATTGTATGTCATCTCCACTTTCTAACTTGTATATTACTTTAGACCATATTGGGACAAGTCTTTGTGCCTTTGCGATATCCTCGTGGTTTAGGATATTTCCTTTGAGATCTAACGCCGCGACCTGAATTGTGTTCGGGTTCCTAGATAATGCGTCAGCTACTATGTTCATTTTACCTTGTATATAATGAATTTGTACATTGTAGTTTTCAACTGTACATTTCCATTTTGCTCTCCTCCCAGAAAGGAGTTTTTCTTTAAACATACCCACCAGTGGTTTATGGTCGGTGAATAAGTGGATTTCGTAACCATATACCAAATCTCGAAACTTTTGTAATGCAAAAACCACTGCAAGTGCCTCTAAGTCTGTAGTGCAATAATTTTTCTCCGCACCTCTTCTTTGTCTGCTGGCAAATGCAATCGGTTGATTCTTTCCTCTTTTATCTTCCTGCATCAGTACAGCCCCTAATCCTTTAACTGATGCGTCTGTACAAATAAGAAATGATTTTGTGTAATCCGGATATGCTAAACAAGGTGCATTTGTTAGTTTAATTTTTAGATTGTTAAATGCCCTTTTTTGTTCTTCTACCCATTGGAATACAGCATCTTTTTTGAGTAGTTGGAATAGAGGGAAGGCTATATGAGAGAACTGTGGTACGAATGACCTATAGTACCCAGCCAGACCTAAAAATTGTCTAACTTCGTCAGTCGTAGTGGGTTCAGGAAAATCTCTCACTGCCTGTATTTTGTCATCAGTGGTGTGAATACCATCAGAACTTAATTTGTGGCCTAAGAAATTTATTTCCTTAAAGCAAAATTTGCATTTAGAAAGTTTAATTTTTAATCCAGCATCACTAAGCTTATGTAAAAGTCTAATTTCCTGAGATGATCCTTAATATTCTTCGTTGCGATAATAATATAGTCAAGATAAACAATATTCCTTGTCCTAAAATTCCGGACAACACGTAATTCATAAGACGCTGGAATGTGCCTGGGGCTGTCCTCAGTCCCATTGGCATTCTTGTATATTGATAATGGCCTCTGTTTGTTGAAAAGGCAGTGTATTTACGTGACTCCTTAGATACCGGAATCTGATAGTAGCCGTTTAGGAGATCGATGGTCGAGAATATATTATTATCAGGACCAATATTCTGTAGAACATCGCTTAGCAATGGCATGGGAAATCTGTCTGGGATTGTGTGATTATTTAGTTTACGGTAATCTACTACCGCACGCATTTCTCCATTTCGTTTGGGCACGAAGAATAGGGGGGCGTTCCACGGGGAAACTGAAGGCTCAATAATTCCAAGTTTTAACATTTCATCGACATACTGATTTGCAAGTGTACGTTGGGAGTGTGGTATGCGGTAAGCTGGTACGAAAATTGGTGGTGTTTCTGGGTGCACATTAATCATGTGATTAATCAAGTTAGTACACCCTAATTGTTCTCCGGGCAATGCTACCGTGTCCCTGTGTGTTTCCAGCAGGGTTAACAAATCATTTTCTTCGTCAAATTCACCTGAGTGAAATAAATTCTCTTTTATTCTTTCTCTATCCGTAGATTTTATCTCACTTGTTACTCCAGCTATAACTATTTCCTTCACAGGGGCGGAACATTTTTCAATATTAACTATGCAAGTTCCCTTTTTCAACTGAACTTCCCCATTCATGTGATTAATTATGAATATCTGAGTTTGCCCTTCGTCGTTCGTATGACATAATGCGTTTTCTACTGACAATCCCTTTACTTTACATAATTCTTCTAAGACAAGAACAGTACTATTCCGTAATTTGCTCTTTATGGTAACCTTCATGTATGAATTAGGTGGTATAACTAAATCATTAGTGAGATGGGCTGGAAAAATTGATAAATCAGTACTGTTATCGGGGTCACTAATTCTGGAGGATGGGGTTGGTGGTGCGAGTGGATCTATACACTCAACTGTTTGTGTATGTTTGTTTAAGCCTTTAATATTACCAATTCGTTTTGGCTCTCTTCTACCAATCGGTGAGGGCTCTGAAGTTATTTCCTCTATGAATTCATTATCAAAGTCTATTCCATTCATTTGTGGGAGTATAGTCATGTTCTCAGCTCTCATGGATCTTAAGCCCAGTAACATATGAGCTTTAATTGCTAAGTTTTCAACGATGTAGAAAAATGCAGAGAATGGTCTTGTAGTTTCTGTGAAACTGAGATTTAATCTTATCATACCTTTCACTGTAATCTCTTGTCCATCTACTGTGTATAAATCTAAATCAGCTTCATCCAGAAAAGTTACTTTCTTTTTATTTTTAAGAATTCTATTTAGTTCTTCATGTGTTACTAAGTTCACTGGAGAGCCTGTATCTAAAAATAAGGAAACGTTTTGATCCTCACATACAGCTGGTATCAAGATACACTCATTTCCCAACATGCCTCCTATGTGAAGTTTAGCCTTGTTCTTCTTTACGTTTGTTCGTTTTTTGTCATGACTTGGTCTTCCCCCGATTTGAACATAGACACAATTTTTTCTACTGTTTTGCAATCACTAGTCCAGTGCCCTTGGTATCTATGATGCCTACAGTAAGGACCAAATCCTTGTGTCTTTTGTTTGTCCTCTTTTGCCTTGATAAAGCATTCATACCTTGTGTGTCCTGGTTTTGCACAATAATGACATAGAATGGACCTATCCCTTGACTGTGACCTACGAGGTGATTTCCCATAAGAAGTGTTGTTTATGGCGCGAGACCTGCTCGGGCTGCGCGAAAACTTATGAAACTGCCTGTAAGAAGGCGTCTGGGAACGATTTCTAGGCGTCTTTGTTTGTTTGGGCTGCCTCATTTCTGGTCGCGATCAATTTTGTTCTCTGTTTGGGGTCGGTGTAGATGTTTTCACAGCTGATACTGTCTCAGGTACCCTGATTCTACCAGAATGTGCATGTGTGTCGACCACACCTGCTTTACTGCACTGCATCTCTACCTCGTTCATTAAGTCTAGCAAGCACATTCCTGGGGTGTACGCGATCATCTTGGTGATCTTAAGGGTCCTATCAGGTAATTTACACAAGGCAGCTACATAACCAATGATGTCCACGACGAGGTCTGGGGACATCTTTCCATCATCTGTTATCCAATTAGAATTCTCCAGAGTAGCTAACAAAGTTCTCTTGATTGTGGAGACATCAGCAGTTATTTCACTGAGCACATGGTTTGTAGTGTGCTCCCTTACAAGATCTACAATTTTATGTAATTCTGGAATTATACCTGGCAAGAAGTTCATACCTCCAGAAAATTTCTTCAGAAATTCAGTTTTAAATTCGTCATATGTCCTAGCTCGATGGAGCTTATCAGAGCACAATAAATTGCTTGCTGGACATCTTTCCTGGCTTATGCAAGATGAAAAAATAGCAATTTTCTCTTGTTCATCTAGTATGTGGCGCTTGATGAACATTTGTTCGCACTGACTGACTAATGAAATGACATCAATGCGATCTTTGTCTGTGCCAGAGAATTTTGGGGCAGTTTTATCCTCGTGATACACAAACACGTGAGGTGTGGTTGTTAGATCAGCGGTATTTGTTTCTTGATCCATTTTTAATGATTGCCCTGTTAATTCAACTTGTACGTGTTTATCATTGTGTGAGGGAATGGTGGAATATGTATGACCGGACCAGTGAACCCTGTTAAGTATATTGGCATACGTGTGCAAGGCAGCGGCAAAGTCCACACTCTCTATGTCTGAGGGGGTTTCCCACTCATCATCTGAAACTCCCGAATTTGTTTCTTTATCTTTAGTGTGTGGTGAGGTTTGTACAAGGGGTGGGCTGCCTCTTAATTGTGAGTCTGATGTTGTGGCAATTTGTGTGTCATCTGGTATTAACGTGGGTGGTGGCGAAAATATTCCTGTCATTAAGATATGGTGTTATGAAATATGCCTCTTGTTTATTTATGTCCTAGCAAAATAGATGAGTAAATAAGTTGAATATAGCTAATTTTAGCACTGAGAAGAAATGAGCAAGTATAATTTTACCCACTTGATACAGATCGTAGAGGTGTGTCGATACGAAAGTCGATCTCGGAAGAAAAATACAGGTTTGATTGAAGATTTCTTGATAATTCTAGTGGTGTGTTGATGGACGATATTACTCAGGAAATTCCATGGTGGTTAACGGCTGTCCCAGGCAAACCTCAGCATAGAACGTCGAATTTCCAACTTAACTGTGAAAATAAATGAGTATGAGTAGGAGCTATGTGAATAATGAGTAATGAGTAGTGGGTGAGAAGTGCCTGGTGTCAGTCACACGTTACTTGGCATGGCAGACTCACGTTGTGATGTCATCTCAGCACATGGTGACGTCGGCTTCCCACACTGGTAGCTGTGGTGAGTGAATGAGTAGCGATGAGTAACTTGAGTGAAGACGGGTGAGTAAGACGAGTTGTGAATATGGACTTGGTGTTTTGCTGCGTGTCTTGACCTCTGGGTCAGCATAGGCGGGAGGGAGTGGTGGTGGCTTGTGTGCTTGTTGCTTCAGTGTTTCCTCTTCTTTACTTGCTTTGTTTTATATTCTTCTTGTTGCTGCTTGAAGTTACGTGAAGATTATAGAGTTGTTTTGTAGACTTGTAGACTATTTGCATTGTAGGCTGTATTTTGTAGGGATTCCCTGTAGACTGAAGCTAATCTTGTAGAGTCTCGCCTGCTTTTGTAGAAATTTGCTTTTAATTCGGAGACGATGTCCGTAGATTCGCTGGTTCGTCGTAGAAGTTGCAAGATCGTATCAATATTTTGTTAAACTACTTGCAAGGCGTCGTGTGATCTATTCACCTCTGCATCAGCATGATGATCGGGGAGACGGAGGGGGCTGGGTGGAGAGAATACTGTCAGGAGCTGGTTGTGAGAGGTATTCTTTTTGTTTTCAATCTTGATATTTTGTAGGAATTCAATGTTGATTCGTAGACGAGGTTCGTATACGTTCGCTGCCACCAAATGTCATAAATGACTTTGTGTCATAAAAGACTGTGGTTCCTTTGTGGTTGAGTTATATATATATATTTTAGACTTGTGGACGAGCGGTTTTTATATCTTGGAGTAGCTTCCCATTTGCCATGTAGTGACAGGAGAGGTAAAGAATAGTATGGGACTATTTTTATTTGTCTTGGAAATATTAACAAGTCTCTCACTCACGAGTGAGTTGAGCAGAGTCCCTGTCTCCCTGTCTCTCTCTCAAAGTTGCTAAGCCCTTCTCACTGTGACCTGTCTCTTCTAAGGCTTGTCTCCTTCTAAGCTCTCTTTCCTAAATTCTGGTGAAACAGGAGACGTATCACGTGTGTTCCTCGTGGATGGAAAGTTTAAGAAGCCTGTGTGTGAGTATGTGTGTATATGTGTGTGTATGGTTACTAGGTCTTTGTTCACGAGAGGACTGCTGACAGCTAACTGCATCATCGCCTTACTGGCCGCTGTCGTCAGCTTTCCTCAGTGTAACTTGCAAACTCATTTCATTTTCCCAGGCTCGCAGAAGGCTGTCTATCTATCTATTTATCTATCTATCTATTATGATTTGTAATTATAATATGTAGTCCTAACATATGTGCCAAAAGCTTGGATGAGTGTAACTGTTCCAGTGGATTTAAGACGGCTGTTATTGTGTCTGTGTACTAAGGTAAACAAGATCAAATTATTTATTCAGAAATAAATCACATAAAATTATATGAAAGGTGTATGCTTGTCTGATAGAAATGAAGAGGAATATATCAGAATGTTTGTCGTGCCATGGACATGGAGTGTGGTTCAGTAGCAGACCAAACACTTACCGATCATTTGAACGACACATAATGACATAGGTGGAGAAAGTTACAGGTATTTTGTCTAGAAAAATTAGTTAAATTTAAATGAAGTGTGCAAATCCACAAAAAAAAAGAAAAAAAAAAAGAGGTAAAGCAGCAGTAATGCTTCAGCGAGTCGAAAGGGAACGTTACACAACTTTGTTCAAGTTAGAATAAGTCACGTCATTACACAGTTACAAGAACAGGACAGATAGTTATCAATGTAATTTTCTCAGCGTATATTACAGTATATTTTTCTGATAGCACAAAATTTACAGTATCTTATTATTCAAAGCCAAGTACACCATGTGTTTCCTTCCAGAACAGTATTGTGTGGGTTCTCAGAAATTTACGTGACACTAATATACTGTGCTCTGTATCCTTGGTCATATATTATAACTTCCATCTTTCAGCAGTCTAATACATTTTTATCGTGCTGAGTTGTTTTAGTAGTTTCGACTAAAGTTCTTTCAAATGCGTTGTATCTTGGTACGGCTACAGTTTATTCAAAATGAAAGAGGAACACGAAAAATCTGCTTGAAAACTAGCACAGAAAATAAGAGAGATTATTCTGAATGGCATGATATATCAGACAAACATGCCATCCCACTGAGCTGGGGTCGTCTCATAAACAGCGCCAGTACGAGTTACGCTTAAATACACAATTTTACCCCGTTCTCCAACAAGTACTCCCGGCCTGGGAATAAAAGCGAGGCATTAGTCAGTCGCTGGTGCGTGAGGGCTGGAAGAGATGACCAAGGCAAGTCAGGGTAGCCCAGGGCAAGAGGGGCACGACAGTGGAAGGACAAGAGAGAGAGGGCAGGGTACTATATACTTGTATTTCAGTAGTCGCAGAGGTCTACAAATACTTCTCGCTCATGTTGTTTTGTTTGCCCTATTCAGTAACGACCTTTCCTCTCACGAATCGACAACCTCTCTCAAAAACACTATCCATCACCCCAGCTCCATGGAGGCAAAATAAGTAATGCTCTTATGATGATGGTGTGTCGCGGAAGACGAAATCGTTGCCGAGAAAGGACGCAGCAACAGGTAACAGATGGAGATATAAGTCGTTGTTTGGTAGCTTCTTCGGATCCGACTTTTTAAATATTTTTTAAACCGCTTTTTTTCTGGGTTACTAAAGCCATTTGTTATACTTAGCCCTGTGGTAAGCGGAGAGGAGGGAAGGGCTCCGTGGTGGTTTAATATCTCTTGGTGACAGTATGAATTAAAAGAAAAAAAGACACCGTACCGCAATGACTATTCGAGATTAATTCGCATCGGCTTATTACGAGAGTATGTCGGTATAAGGGTAGCAAACAAAAACGTTTAATCATATAATCGCAATGTCCTCTTCCGGAAATAAATGTTTCAATCAGACCATTCTTCCTAAAACATTCTCTCCTGCTTTAATACCTCTTCTTCTCCCCGCCTTATTCTGTCTTCTTTATTCGCACTGTCTTACCTCCTCTGCCTTCCTATGCCTCACATTTTCTGCCATATTCCCACTGCCTTACTCCCTCTACTTCCCCCTGCCTTACACTTTCTATGTCTTACTTCTCCTCCTCCTGCCTTACTCCTATTTTACTTCTTCTGCCGCCCCCTGCCTTATTCCTCTTGTCTCTCCTTTATTACACCTTCTGTCTAACACTACCAGATTTTCTCTTCCTCCCGCTGCTTTACTCCCTCTGCTACGCTTCGTCTGTTTTACTCTCATTAATCCACTTTCTCTGCCTCCTCCTCCTGCCTTATTAAATTTGCCTCTTGCCTTCTGCATTTACTCCCTCTACTTTGCTTTCTCTGCCATCTCCTGCCTTACTTCTGCGTAACTTCCCCTAGCTTTCTTTGTATTCCTCCGTTGCCTTACTGCCTCTGCATATACAGTAACTCTCAACCTTAGTCCATCTGCCTTATTAACTCTCTGCCTTAGTCCATCTGCCTTATTTCCTATGCCTTCCCTTGCCATATTATGGTCTCCACCATGTGGCGCTAACCGTATTGTATTTGCTTAGTTTTTTTTTTTTTTTTTTTTAACTTTCTTCTTTCTTCCACAACCCTGTCAACATGGATGCTGCTCTTTATAGGAGTATGTTCACCAATTTACTTTAGGCCTGGTACTCCAAGTCTGGGGGAAAATAAAAGAATATGCTTCTGTACTTCATATAACATCATCACCATCAGCAGCCTGTGCCATGACCTCTCCCATACGTTTCCACATTTTTTTTTTTTTTGGGGGGGGGAGAGGGAAGAAAACAGCCAGTACTACCCAGCCTGGGTAGCTTATGACTCAGGTGGGGGGAGTGTTAATAATATGAATAATGCTAGTACTCTGACTACTATAAAGTTTCGGTGTTAGTAGTCTGACTGCTACTAGATTCAAGCAGTTCTCAAACATGCTCACCAACGTATGGTGGCACTCCGCAGACAAGCTCGTCGCCACCCCCCTGGGGCCACAAGTACCTCTTCAGTTAGGGCTGGGGACCAAGAGGGTGTCAGGAAAGTTGGGAGGATGGGGTGGTCTGGCCGATCTCCTCGTCACTGCCCTCGAATTGCCTTTACCACCCATTTCGGCTGAAGTCTAGCCCAATAGGGTCTCGTGAGAGGTGGGGATGGGGTTGCTCTGCCATCCTCCTCCACACTTTCCATATCCCCAGTCCGAGAAGGCCTCAGGCCCTTTCGGTTAGGGGTCCTACTAAAGAAGGTCAAGAGAGACGAGGGAGAGCTGGGGGATGAGGTGTTCTTCCCATCTCCCTCCTCGTCCTCTCCGTCCCCATTTCCGAAGAGGGAAGTTGAGGGAGTGTTTTTAGTCTGACTGTTGCTATAGTTGCGGCGCACGACTCTGAGGTTATCATTATCGTACCCTGGCAACCTACCATTCAAAAGTGCGTCCGATTTCATGTCATACTACACACGAATCATATTATTATGCACGAATATATTATACACGAATATTATTAAACACGAACATATTATACACGAATCACATGCTTCTCATATTATACACGAAATCAGACGCACTTTTGAATGGTAGGTTACCAGAGCACGATAATAACCTCAGAGTGACGCGCCACGACTATAGTATTTTGACTGCTACCAGATCTGACCGCTAGTACTCTGACCGCTACTAGATCCAAGCAACACTGAAGCTCGTTCTTCTTTGCAAAGTAGCTCTTAATGAGCAGACTACTTCATACTTTGTTTGTTTGTTTGTCCTTCAATCACGCCCAAACCATGGGCCAGAGACCCTCAGACCCATATATATTCTGAATCAGGGTGACCCAAGGTTGGTTTTAGGGGGGACAAAATTAAGATCTGGGTCATTCGAGGTCATCTGTAGAGTGTTAGCCTTTTTTTTGGCCCGGGCAGCACCGGATACTCCTGCAGCCCAATTTTTGGCATGAAGACTCACATGTCCTTCAGTTCGAACATGGGCTATGTGAGGTTGACCTCCGAGTCCATTTAAGGTCACTGGTCGGAGGTCAATTGAGGTCACCGGTAATACACGCTCGAGCTACTGGACACAGCAGCCCCGTTTTTTGTCATGGAGAGTCGATGATCTCCAGTTCGGACATAGGCTATATGAGGTTGACCTCCGAGGTCTTTTGAGGTCACCAGTAATAGCAAACAAGCGCACACAAATATTGTGCTTTAGTCTGCGAAAGCTGAACTAGAAAGTTCCTGGATCTCATATAATCCCTCTTCAAAAGCATAAGAGGTACAAGATCTTTCTGGGGTACGAGGAAAGATTGACCTAGAACAAATAGGATTAGAGTGGTCGCCTTTTTGGGCCAGCAACGCCGGGTACTCTTGCTTGTATATATATATATATATATATATATATATATATATATATCCCATTGGAACCCGGAGCTGCTGGGCGAGGCATTGCACTGGGAGGGTACTAAGCGTGCCGACTTCCGCCTATCGGCTCATAGTCGCGAAGCTCATAGGTCCCTACCCGGGGGTTCCCTACTTTATTAAGGTTTGAAAATTACCAGCTTTGTCCAATACTCTGGACACTGGGCTCCGATGAGTTAAATATATATATATAGATAGATAAATGAATAGATAGATATGAAGCCTCTGTGGTACAGTGGTAAAGTGTGCGTTTTCATACACTGAAGAACGAGTGTTCGCGCCCCGCCAGGGTAATAAACTTTGGAAGCGTTCTTCTGGCCATGTATTGCTTGGCGGACATCAGGGGTGCTGTGGTTGAACAAGTGTTGCATACTATAAAGTATGCTTGCACCTAGTCGGTTTGCTCGGGCTGATTACACTTGGTTCACAGACTACACACACATCCAAAGCCACTACAACACTACAGTTACACTTACAAGCACTTCTCACCCTACATACAATCTCTACCAAATAGCCTAAGCCACTTGGTAGAGATACATTGACTGCATCGTCCCCACTTCGGTAGGGATAGGCCGGTCCTGCAGTGGACACGCAAACGGCTGATGAGAATATATATATATATATATATATATATATATATATATATATATATATATATATATATATATGACCTGGGGACTTTAATTCTTAGGTTAAAAACTTCAAAGAAAAGATCATAGTGCAAGACTCTTGTTTTTTGCTTACTTACTTCTTGTCTTAACGACCATCCTCCATTCATATGTGAATGCTGGTCTTCTTGAATCTCTTCCGCTGTACATCCTTTATCTTATTTTGTCTGACTTATCTTTCTTTTTTTTCTGCTGCCTCTGCTGTACTCCCTTTGCCTTCCTTCTTTTACCTCGCTCTGGCTTTTCCTTTTGCCTTACTCCCTCTACCTCCCTCTCTCTTACTCCTTATGCATCCCTCTGCTTTACGTTGTCTACCTCCATCTCCCTTCGCTACCACAGTTGTTGTATATGTTCATTACAGCATATTTCCCAACTTCACCTTGCCTACCTGCTTGCCTCACCTTGTTTTCCTATCTGTTCAATGCTTCTTAACTGTCTGTCCCATCTGTTTGTCCCCCCCCCCACCTTTTTTTTTCCCCTGGCCTCTCCGTCTGTCCGTCCGTCCCTATCTCGATTCTCTGTTTCAACCTGCCTGCTAACCAGTCTCTTCCCGCCTATTAAAGTCTCCACAATGTGTATAGTAGAGGTATGCTGCATTTGCCCATTTTCTTTGTCTTTCCTTTGAAACGCTATTCAGATCGGTGCCATTTCTTCGTTCCTTCACCAGTTCACATGAAACTTGGCACAATTTTTCACATACTAAATATGCAAAGACAACTTTATCTTTTTGTATGTGTTTAAGTTTTACTGGGTCAATGTTCAAAATATAGAGAGTCACAAATTTAGTTATTCTGTGTTCATTGACCTAAATGGCAAATTGTATAGCAGTTGTGTTACAGTGTGGAGATCATCCAGCGATTCTTTCGGAATGTTGGCAGTCTTTAATTCTTCCTGCGCCGACTCTCCGTCTTGCCCTTTTTTACGGTGTTTCACCTGTCCAGTATTTTTTTTTTTTATCTCCCATATTATAATTACGTATTTCACATCTCTTTCTTGCCGCTTCAGCGGTTCCTTTTCAGAACCTCAGAGGAGAGGAAGATGTTTACGAATAGAAGGTGACAATCCTGAACCGGTTTGAGGTGCTTAGTACTGTTGAGAGCCATATTGTAAGATGGACTAGGCTACCTTTAAGCGTTTTACTCTGGGAATCGCTGATAAACGCGCTGGGGAGTGGCCGAGATCAATGAAAGGATTCGTCTCTCCGGTGACGCTGGCTGAAATTGATGAAAATCGTGCTACCTGTCTTCCGTCTCGTTATGTAAGAGTTTTGCCGTGAAGGGACAAGGAGAGGTATGTCGGGGAAATGGTAAGTTCGATGCTTCACTACGGCAGAGAACAACTAATGATTTCTTTCGCGACAAGCGACATTTTTTATCTCATTTACTTGTTAAAACACACACACACACACACACACACACACACACACACACACACACACACACACACACACACACACACGCACACACAGATGCCGTCATACCAGTCCTGCATGATACAGCCACGCATGTCTTCAAAACAGACGGTAGATATTAGCACTTAGGTGATGACAAGTGAAGGTACGTGGCCCCTTGGAGGACTGTGGGTCCTCAGGGAACGGACTGTCATGGTTATACCCTGAGTTGCATTTTTGCAAAAGTATTTGTACTTCTAGTAGACGATCAGCACAAGAAAGCCGCGGATAGTGACAGAGTTGATAATGAGTGTATATAAATATTCCTACTCAAAAAAATCCATCTGAAGTACACCGGGGAGCTGTGTGCGTCATAACGTCACAGTTGTACGTCTCTCAGCATTTACGTACGATTGTCACAGCCTCTCGTTAATTTCATTTCCTATCTTCCTTAACGACTTTCTTTTCTTTGTCCACTTTTCAAGTTCTCTTCGCGCCTCCTCCCTTCATATTTTTCTTTCCTCCTTTCTTTATGAATTTCGGATACTTTTCCTCTTCAGATAATTTTCTGTGATATATTCTCTTGTCCTACCACTTTAACTCTAGTCATCTCTCTCTCTCTCTCTCTTTCTCTCTCTCACTAAGTACTGTATACTTCCTGCTTTATTCCTGTTATTTTTTCCCTAATCTTCGTGCACTATAGCTCAGTTTCTTTCATAACATCTTACAGCCTTCAGACAACACGTGCCCCTCACCACATCTTTCAGGTGAATGAAACAGTCAGACGTTAATCGGAATAAAAGAGTAATGAAAGTGATAATGAATGCGGTGATTGGAACGATGTGTAGAGGAAAACAATGGACACATACAACAGAGACCCACTGACAAACGGCGATTAGAATGCAATGGGTAAGTTTGTCTTTGAATAGACGGACATTATTTGGTAATAGCACGAATAAGCAATGGGTAAAAATAATATGGATAACATCATTCACAGAGAGTGAATAATTGGGGTTGAAAGTGAAGATATGTGATAAGGAAATGCTAACAATACATTAACGGTGGGAATGTGATGGTTTTTATCTCAGGGAAAAGACTGTTACACCAGTCGAACAGGGCGGTACTCCCAAGGTGGATGGTAAGCTGGTGACAGGGAGAGCTGGATCTCCCGTTTCACCAGTCCTCAGGACCTGCTCCTGACCATCTACCTTTGCTGAACATTTTCAGTGTTTTCATTAACACAGAGAGTAGGCCACCATAGTGTCATAGTACCTCCACCTGCAACAGCCTACACCACACTATATTCATATTAGATATCACACCTATTTCCATTCCCCTTTTGCAATGGCTGCTGCATTATTGTTGGAAAATTTGGTGGCATCCCGGATTGCCACCACCAGCAGGGTAGGACTGGAGGCACAGGGTCCTCCTGGTTGCATTCAAGCAACTGTGCCGTGCCGACAGTAGCTGTTGCAAACACAGTTCATGCTCGTCAGCGGAGAAGCGCGGGTTCGGTCTTATATTTTACTACAGTAATATCCGTGATCTTAGTACCAATCTGAATTCAGTTCACCTTTTCCTCTTGCCTACTGTATATCTCCTCTAGCCCTGGTCCTCACAAATACCCCAATCTCTCCCTGTACTGACATATCCCCATTTTGTTTTCCTGGTTACCATCTCATCAGCTTCTGTAACACGGATGGCACCTGTTGTTAAATTAAATCTGAAATTGCAATTGACACTACTTTGAACTTCACTTCAGCTTACTTTGATTATTTATTATATACACTAAAATACCTAAATATTACCAAATATATTTGTATACTGTAGTTTATTGTTGTCCCAGTGCTTCTTCAGAACCCAGCATATTTGATTCCATAGCCACATAGTTGACCAGCCTTAATCTCACCCTTACCACTGAAATTACCGTTTTGAGTGATTTAAACGTTTGTCATGTAGAAGGATTAATGCATTCTGCCAGGACGGACGATACTGTCTAAAATGCTAGCTATTTGCAGATTCGTTTAATCTCACACAATTGGTAAAACAACCAACCAGAATACCGCACCAGATAATCCTGACCACAACGCCTATCTCTTGGAACTGTTTCTGACAAATAATCCAGATCAGTACAGGACAGAAGCACTGTCACCACTTGGATCCTCCGACCACAATCTCATCAAAGCCTCATTAGTCAGTTGCCCCAAACCTCCCCGTTCTGAACCTGTCAGGGTGACCAGATGGCATTTTCACAGGGCAGACTGGGAATGATTTAGAAATTATCTTGCTGACATTCCATGGAAGTTGTCCTTCTCCAATAGCGGATCCAGGATTTAGGAAAGGGGGAGCTGTTCGTCAATGTAAGGGGAGCTGAGTGCCAATGGCACGAGGCAATAAGCTAGGGAGTCTGGGGTGAGCGGTACTGTAATTATTATTATTATTATTATTATTATTATTATTATAGCTTTTTAATATTACTGACATTTATATTTGATAATAATCAGCTCTTAGGGGCGCCACTTATAGCTGAAGGGGGGCTGCCTCCCATCGCCTCCCCCCCCCCTAAGGATCCGCCACTTCCAGTGGCATCAATTGAACCCAGTTCCATCTGAATGACTTAATACATGCTGGTATGAAACTGTTCACATCCAGACAAGAGTTACTAAAAGATCGGAGTCCCCAAAATGGTTTGATAGGAACTGTGCCAGAGCTACGACACAAAAGTCCTAAGCAGAAAAATTTTGCTCAAAATAAAAAACCTGAATCGCTCAGACAATTTAAAATTGATAGAAACCATGCAAAAGCAGTGGTAAATCTCGGTGAATCAAACTTTCTTCACAACCAAGCATCCAAACTATTAAGTAATCCTACTGATAACAGTTTAATCTGGTCAACTCACAGTTTTTTCAATAACAACATTAACAAGTCATCACCCATTCCCCCACCAGAATCTTCAGACGGTAATACTATAAATGACCAGAGTGGAAAAGCGAACATCCTTGCCAGTGCATTTGCCAGAAATTCTACCTTAGAGGATGTCAGCCAGAACGTCCCTGTACTAGAAATTGACTCTCCCGAAATTGCTCCACTTAAGATACAAACTAGATACATAAAATCGATCCTAGACGTTTTACCAACCAACAAAGTTCCAGGTCCAGATGGGTGTCCTCCAGTTGCTTTGAAAGTGTTCCTCAGAACTGTATAAGAATGGCGACGGAGGGGAAAAGCGGGACGGGAATACCGAAGATTAGACGGAGGGATGGGGTTGATAGTTATATAAGAAGTGGGTGTGAGTTGGAGGGAGGGCAGTCAAATGGCAGACGGTTTGGTGACGTGGAGGCGATTTGTTTGTGACCACCCCTTACCGGATTAAGAATTCTACCTATAAATAGACAAAGATTATTCTTATTACCAATACGAGATTGTGTACTTCTAGTGGGAGACGTTTTGTAGACAACCGGTTAAGTGCTATATCTAACTGTCAAGTTCATAAACACTGACCTGCACGAAGTAGTGTGGAGTTAGCAAGAAAGAAATAAAGAATACCTTATCTGACGGAAGAGGTTGCGTCGATGACAAGGTACTGAATATAGGAGTTGTGGTGAGTCAGTTAGTGAGGTGGTGATATGAATGCGTTGTTATATTCAGTTTACGCGTCGATACTGTGATGGAGCTAGTTCAAAAGTACCTGTACTCTAGACTCATGTGATGGAACAAATGCTGATATAGGACTCTGCTAAAGTTCACTCAAGTGGAGCATCTCGTTTCCTCATATACTCAGCGAGTGACAAGCTGACAGACTCACTCCTAGACATATTCCCCAACTAATGATTTTAGTAGAAATAATATGATATGGTGGAAGACAAGGAAGAATACAGGCATTTCAACTCATCACGTTCCTGCTCATGCTGACTCCCTTCAACCACCCACTTTATTGCAGTGTTGCATATCTTTTCTTCGAGTATCACAGTGCCAATGACCACTACTACGCTCTCTTGTATCCCTTATCGATTACAGTGGGAGCGAAAGGTCCGGGAATCATTTGATTCTCAACTATTTTTTGTCAGCTTCTAAATTGCAAGACTTAACCAATACTTTCAGTGGTTCATGTACGCAACTTGCCACCTCAGGAACTGTCTTCGGAATCAGCATTTTCATCTGCCTGTGACATCTTGTGGAATAAATGCAACGAGCTCAGGCATTTCCAAATAAACGTTCATAACCTTGGGTATCTTTTGTTCAATTTTTCTTTGGAAGGGCAACTTTCTTCCAGGACTCCATGCATTTTCCCCTTTGCAATGAATAATGAGACGGGAAGGGACTATTAGAGAGAGAGAGAGAGAGAGAGAGAGAGAGAGAGAGAGGAAAAAAAAAAAACTATTGATCTGGTAAAGGGCATTTGCTGACAAATGTAACTGAACTGTGTAAACATATAAATGGGAATGAAAGCGGAATACAGTGATAATGTTTTCGTTGACTTGATATGATACACGACATAACTTGGTTCAAATAATTCACTGCATTTCAGGAATGAGATGGAATGCAGTTGGTTAGGAAATAATTTTAACCGTGGGAAAAAAAAAAAAAAAAAAAAAAAAAAGATACTAAGCATTTAACTGGTACTACTTCGGTTCAGAGTTGCAAAAGCTCACGAGAAGGTATCTCTGTAAAATCCTCAGTCACACGTATATCTGACCTCAAACTTACACAACCTGCAAAGAATAAGCAGTCAAATGTGGCATCGTTTTATTATAATGATTAGCGAATAAAATGTTTTTCTCTTTGTAACCGTGCTAAATGGATGGTCAAGTATTTATTTACTGTGCCATTACCATATGACATACCTTGCATGGTTACTGTTTGTCTATATAATTTTCAATTTTTACTGTGTAGATTTCATATAGTTCTGCCTTATATGACAAACGAGGGATTCCTCAAATTTCTTAGTTCGCTATTTTTTGAGACTGCATCAGTTTTCAGACATAATAGGTTAGCATGAAGAATCTATATATTAATGAAAATACTAGAGGCCCACCCAAGGGGGGAATCACATCAGCCGCGAGCCGATACACATCTAGCGTGGTTCGGAATATTACCTTGACCTTGACTTACTTCCACCAATTTCGAACTCGTAGATTTTCATCCCTACTACACACCTGTAAAATTTTGTGGTGATGTATTGAGCGGTTGCGAAGTCATCTTGGTAACAGACACACAGACCTTGACCTACTTTCACCAATTTCGAACTCATAGGGGATTTTCATTACTACTACACTCCAGTAAAATTTTGTGATATCTTGAGCGGCAGCGAAGTTATCGTGTTAACAGGCACACAGACACAGAGGAAAACAAACTGAAACCAATACTCACGGGAGATTTTCATCCCCACTACACCTGTAAAATTTTGTGATGATATCTTAAGTAGTCGGGAAGTTATCGTGGTAACAGACAGATAGACCTTGACCTACTTTCATCAATTTTCAACTCATGATCGCCTTTTTCCACTACTACACACCTTTTAAATGTTTGTGAAGATAACTTGAGCGGTTGCGAAGTTATCGTCTTAACAGACAGACATACCTTGACCTACTTTCATCAATTTTTAACTCATGAGCGTTTTTTTTTTCATCTAAAACACACCTGTGAAATTTTGTGATGATATCTTGAGAGGTTGAGAACTTACCTTGCTAACACACACACACACACACACACACACACACACACACACGCACACACTCTGAAAACAATACCAGCTTCGCTATCGCGGCTGGTAAATCTGTGCCATAAAGCTTAGGTGAGTGTAACTGTACCAGTGGATTTATGACGGCTGTTATTGCGTCTGTGTGCTAAAGTAAACAAGATCAAATTATTTATCCAGAAATAAATCACATGAAATTCGGCTATATGAAAGGCGTATGGTAAAGTGATTAATAGAAATGGAGAGGAATATATCAGAATGTCTGTTAGGTCATGGACATAAAGTGTGCTTTTACAGCACACCGAACACTTGCCGATAATGTGAAAGACACATAGTGACATAGGTGGAGAAAGAAACTGGTATTTCTCTTGAAAAATGGGTTAAATTTAAATAAAGTGTGCAAATCCACAAAAAAAGAGGTAGCGCAGTAGTAATGCTTCAAGGAGTCGAAAGGGCACGTAACACACCTTTGTTCAAGTTAGAATAAGTTCATTTCAGTACCGAGACTGAAATGCATTGTTTAGGAAATACGGTGGTGAACGAAGCAAATTACCTGATCAATAGCACGTGTCATGCCATTACACAGTTACAAGAACAGGATAGATAATTATCAATGTAGTTTTCTCAGTATACATTACAGCACATTTTTCTGATAACACAAAATTTGCAGTGTCTTATTATTCAAAGCCAAGTACAACACCTGATTCCTTCCAGAACAGTGCTGTGTGGATAATCATATACTTATGTGACACTCATATACTGTACTCTGCATCCTTGGCCATGTATCATTACGTCCATCTTTCAGCAGTCTAATGCATTTTTATTGTGTTAAGTTGTTTTTTTAGTTTTGACTAAAGTTCTTTCAATACGTTGTATCTTTGTACTGCTAAAGTTTATTAAACATGAGAGGGCAATATGAAAAATCTGCTAGAATATTGGCGCAGAAAACAAGAGAGATTATTCTGAATGGCATGATAGATCAGACAAACAAGCCATCCCATTGAGCTGGGGTCGTTTAATAAACAGCGCCAGCACGAGTTAGGCATAATTACACAATTTTACCCCGTTCTGTAACAAGTACTCCTGGCCTGGAATTCAACGCGAGGCATTAGTCAGGCTCAGGTGGATGAGGGCTGAAAAAGATGACCAGGGCAGGGCAGGGTAGGCCATGGCAAGAGGGGCACAACAGTGAAAGGACAAGAGAGGGGGGGTTAGGTACTGCATATTTCAGTAGTTGCAGAGGTCCACAAATACTTTTTGCTCATGTTGTTTTGTTTCCCCTATTTAGCAACGACAGTTCCTCCCACGATTCGCCATATTCTCTCATAAACACCACCCCTTACTCCTACTGGGTGGAGGTACAATGTGATGGTTTTATTATATTGATGGTGGTGTGTCTTGGAACGCGATATCATTGTTGTGAGATGACGCAGCATAATTTAACACATGGAGAGATAAGTCGTTGCCCTGTAGGTTATTTTGGTCTGACGTTTCAAATACCACATACTCTGCTTTTTTCCTGGCTTACCAATGCCGTTCATTATACTTATCATTTCGGTAAGCGGGGAGGAGGGAAGAGTTCCGTGGTGGCGTAAAATCGCTTGGTGACAATATCAGTAAGAAAAAAATATATCGTACCGCAAAGACTATTCGAGATTAATGCTTCTGTGGTTACCTCGAGAAGACTGTCGGTCTAGGGGTTGCAAACAAAAACGTTTCATCGTATAATCGTACTGTCCTCTACCGGAAGAAAATTCTCCAATCAGATCATCTTAAATCATTCTCTCCTTCTTTACTACCTCTTCTCCCCCTGTCTCTCCCTCTTTCTTACTCGCCCTCTCGTACCCCCTCCGCCTTCCTTTGCTATACATTTTTCTGCCAGGCTCCCTCTGCCTTTCTCCATCTACTGTACTTCCCCCTACCTAACACTCTTCCTTCCTGTGTCTTACTTCTCCTTCTGTCTTACTCCTGTTTCACTAGCTCTGCCGCTCCTTGTCTTACTCCTCTTGTCTCTCCTTCAATACACCTTCTGTCTAACACTCAATACTTTATTTTCTCTTCCTACCCCTGCCTTACTCCCTCTGCATCCCGCTATTACACTTCATGTGCTTTACTCTCCCTGATCTACTCCTGTCTCAAGTTGACTTACGCCTTCAATACTTACCCCCTATACTTTATTTCCTCTGCTTTCTCTTGTCTTACTTCTTCTGCGTAACTTCTTCTGGCTCTCTTTTCCTTCCTCCATTGCCTTACCCTCCCCCTCCCTTGCATTTCACTCTCTACCGTGGTTCATCTGCCTAATTCCATGTGCCTTCCTCTACCATATTATGCTGTCCACCATGTGGCGCGAACCATAATCGTATTTACATTTTTTTGTTTCACTTTCTTTTTCTTCTGAAACTCTGTCAACATGGTTGTTGTTCTTGATATGTTCACCAATTTACTTCTAGCCTGGTACACCAAGTTTATGGGAAAATACAAGAATATGCCTCTTTACTTCATATACCATCATCACCATCTGTAGCCTGCAATAGTTAGCAGGAAAGAATTTATACTGTAAATACCTCATCTGAAGCTGTTTACAGACTGACAGGCCCGCTCCTAAGTGCTGTCCAACCTGAAAACCTTAGTAGTGATAATATGTTTGGTTAGAAGACAAGGAAAAATAAAGGCATTTCATCTCACCACCTCCCTGGCCATGGTGACTCCTTTCAACCACTCTCTTTGCTGCAGTGTTGCATTTGTTTCCTTTCACTGTCACGATGTCAGTAACTACTGTACTCTCTTGTACCCCATTACCGTTTACTGTGGGCGCGAAACACCCGTCAAGCAATTCATTCTCAACCATTTTCTGTCTGATTCATTATTGCAGATTTAACCGAAACTTTCAGTCGTTCACGTATGCAACTGATCAACACTGGAACTGTCTTCTTAATCAGCATTTTCGTCTGCCTATGACATCCAGTCGATTAAACAGAATTATGTCAGACATTTCCAAATGAACTGTCCATGATTTGGGGTATCCTGTATTAATGTTTTCCTTTGAGGGACAACTTTCTTGCAGATCTCCATGCTTTGGCTCCTTTGCACTGAAATACGGGACGGGAGGGGAGTATCAGAGAGAGAGAGGGGGGGGAGGGGGGGAAGCAGTTATACATCATATCTGTTACCTACTTATTAGGTAAAAGGCAAATGGTGACAAATTACTGAAGTATGTAAACATATAAATGGTATTACAAGCATAAAACAGTGGCAATGTTTTCATTAAGTAGATATGACAGACCACATAACTTTGTTCAAGTTAGATTTACCATTTTCAGGAATGCAGTGCAAAACAGTTGGTTAATTAAAATATTAATGGAGAAAATAAGACATTAAACATTTTAAGTGGTACTTGTGCGCTTCGGAGTTGCAAGATAGCAGGAGAAGGTATCACTGTAAAATCCTCAGTCACATATATATCTGACCTCAAACCCACTCAACCTGCAAAGCATGAGCAGCCAAATGTGGCAGTGTTTTGTTATAATGATCAGCGAAACGATTTTTTTCTTCTACTTGTAACCGTACTATATGGATGATTATGTATTTGGTTGCTGTGCCATTACCATATGACATATCTTGCATGGCTACTATTTGTCTATATAATTTCCAAATTATATTGTGATAAAATTTGATATAGTTCTGCATTATGACAAACGAAGGATTCCTCAAATTTATTAGTTAGCGTTTTTTTCTTTTAGACTGCGACAGTTTTTCAGACATAATAGGTTAGCATGAAGAACCTATATATGCAATATTAATGAAATACTAGAGCCCTCCCCCCCAAGGGAATCACACCAGCCGCGAGCCGATACATATCTAGCGCGGCTCAGAATATGACCTTCACCTTGGTCTATTGTCACCAATTTCTAACTCATGGAAGATTTTCATTCCTAATACACACCTGTCAAATTTTGTGATGGTATCTTGAGCGGTTGCGACGTTATCGTGCTAACAGGCACACAGACATACAGACAGACAAAAAAACTGAAAACAATACTCGTAGGAGATTTTCATCCCCACTACCCACCTGTAAAATATTGTGATGATACCTTGAGCGGTTGCGAAGTTATCGTGGTAACAGACCGACAGACCTTGACTTACTTTCACCAATTTCGAACTCGTGATCGTTTTTCTCCCATACTACACACCAGTAAAAGTTTTGATGATATCTTTTGATGATATCTCCTGGTAATGGCTTTACATGCCTGGAACCACTGTCTGACTCACTACTTCTTTTCTGCAACATTCACAGGCTTTCCTCTATCTTTCTGTCTGTTCAACCCCACCTCTCCTCCTCTAAACCTCACTTTCTCTTCTTAACAGAGACTCAGCTGTCTGAGGCAAATGACAGCAAACTCTTCTGTATCCTCCTACTTTCTCTATACTCATTTCAAAGCCAAAGGTGGCTGTTGTGAATATGTATGCAACGACATATCTTGTTCTCTTGTTCATGAACTTGATTCTTCTGAATTCTCCACTCTCTGGCTTCGGCTCTTCTGTCATTCGCTGACTAAATATATCTGCACTGTTTACTTATCTCCTAATTCTACTATCAATAATTCTTTGGCTATTTTACTTCTACGATGGAACACATTCTATCCATTTCTCCTTTCTCAGAAATCTCCATTCTAGATTTCAATGTTTATCACCACCTTTGGCTCTCCTCTCCTTCCACTGATCCACCTGGTAAACAAGCCTATATCTTTTCTATCCTTAATGACCTAGAGCAGCTCGTACAGCACCCTACCCATATCCCTGTCCGCCTTGGAGAGAGCTCCAACATACTTGACCTCTTCCTTACAACTAATCCTCCTGCTTACACTGTTAATCTTTTCTCTCCATTGGGCTTCTCCTATCGCTCTGGTACGGCCTGTGAACCCTCCAAAGAAATGTCGTCTGTGGCACTTTGGAGCTGCGGATTGGGCAGGGTGTAAGCACTGAAGCACAGTTCTTGAGGACAACAGGAGGGACTCCATCAGGCCCATATGCCTTGTTAGTCAGTGATGGCAGAAAAAACATCAGCTGAAGAAATTATAATGTCAGCCATGAGGAAGTCAGAGGGGGGAAGTGATGGAGGAACAGCACCGGAATCGTCTAAGGTGGAATTGGAGGAGAAAGTCTGAGAGAAGAAATCTGCATTATCGGTAGAAGAAATAGCTACAGAACCATCAGAGTAGAAACGAGGAGGGAAGGATGATGTGGAAAAGTTGTCAGAAAGGTTTTTGGCAAGGTGCCAGAAGGAGCGGGAAGAATTCAAGTTAAAGAGTTGAGAGCAGTCAGTACGGATCAAATTATTTTTAGCAGAGCGAAGAACAGACTTAGCACGATTCCGGGCAGAAACATAAACAAGATGTGATTCAGGGGTGGGTTGGCTCCAGTACCCTTTATAGGTCTTCTCCTTTTTGCGGACAGCATTAAAACAAGCGTGATTAAACCAAGGCTTTCTTGCGTTAGTCAAAGGATGTAAGAAAGGAATGTACGTTTCCATGCCCAAGAGAATAACCTCCGTAATGCACAAGGTACACTCAGATGTCTCTCGGCCATGGAAGCAATAGTCATTCCATGGAAAATCAAAGAAGTACTGCCTGACGGCATCCCGATCTGCAGCTCCAAAGTGCCACAGACGACGTTTCTCTGGAGGGTCCACAGGCCACACCGGAGCAATAGGACAGGTTAAGGTAATAAGGCTGTGATCAGAGGAGCCCAACAGAGAGAAAAGATTAACAGTGTAAGCAGAAGAATTAGTTGTAAGGAAGAGGTCAAGTATGTTGGAGCTCTCTCCAAGGCAGTCAGGGATACGGATAGGGTACTGTACAAGCTGCTTTAGGTCATTAAGGATAGGAAAGATGTAGGCTTGTTCACCAGGTGGATCAGTGAAAGGAGAGGAGAGCCAAAGGTGGTGGTAAACATTGAAATCTCTTAGAATGGAGATTTCAGAGAAAGGAGAAATGTATAGAATGTGTTCCATCATTGAAGTAAGATAGCCAAAGAATTTTTGATAGTCAGTAGAATTCAGGTATAAGTAAACAGCACAGATATATTTAGTCAGAGATTGACAGGAAAGCCAAAGCCAGAGTGTTGAGAGCTCAGAAGAGTCGAGTTCGTTCAAGAACACGAGAGCAAGATAAGTCTTTGCATACATATACACAACAGCCACCTTTGGCTTTGAAATGAGTATAGAGAAAGTATGAGGATACAGAGAAGGGTCTGCTGTCAGTTGCCTCAGACAGCTGAGTCTCAGTCGGAAAAATAAAGTGAGATTTAGAGGGGGAGAGGTGGTGCACAACAGAGCAAAAGTTAGAGGAAACGTCACGAATGTTGCAGAAATGAAGAAGTGAGTCAGACAGTGGTTTAGTCTCATTCAGCCAGTCTTAGAGAAGGGTGACCATTCCCAACTCTCTAACTGTCGTCCAGTTGCTTCAACATCCTGTGTCTCAAAAGTTTTCGACTCTATTCTTAACCAAAAATTTTAAAGCATCTTTTCTATCACAACCTTCTTTCTGATCGTTAGAATGGGTTCCGTCAGGGACGCCCCACTGGCGATCTTCTCACCTGCCTTTCAGGCTCCTGGTCATCCTCCTTTCGGGACTTTGGCGAAAACTTTGCCATTGCACTTGACATCTCAAAGGCTTTCAATCGAGTCTGGCATAAATCTGTAATTTCCAAACTGCCCTCTTACGGTTTCTATCCTTCATTTATAGCATCCTTCTTTTTCGTTCTATAGCTGCTTTTATAGATGGCCATCTTTCTCTTCCTAGATCTATCAACAGTGGTGTTCCTAAGGGGTCTGTCCTATTACAAACTGTCTTTCTTTTATTCATCAATGATCTTCTAAGCTGTACATCTAACCCTATCCACTCGTACCCTGATGATTCCACTCTTCACCTTTCCATTTGGTTCCCGCAACGACCATCTTAGCAGTTACTTCAACAAACAAGGGGTGAGGCTATGGCACACCTAATGTCTGACTTGGCTTGTATCTCTGACTGGGGTAAAAATAATCTTGTTGTTTTTAATGCATCAAAGACTCAGTTTTTACACCTATCAACCCGTCAAAATCTTCCACAGGAGTACCCACTAATGTTTAATAGTATCCAGGTCAATCCCGCGTCATCCTTGAATATGCCTGGGGTTTCATTTACTCGAGACTTATCTTGGAGAGATCATATTGCACCTCTTGTAAAACCTGCTTCTAAGATATTAGGTGTGCTTAGCCGGCTCCGTGCCTTTTTTACCCCTACACAGTTGTTGACTTTATACATAGGTTTTATTCGCCCCTGTTTAGAGTACAACTCTCATGTTTGGGAACCCTCCCCACATTCCTTGAACATGCTTGGGGTTTCATTTACTCGGGACTTGTCTTGGAAAGATCATATTACATCTCTTGTAAAATCTGCTTCCAAAAGATTGGGTGTGCTAAGCCGACTCCATTCCTTCATTACCTCTGCACAATTGTTGACTCTATACAGAGGTTTTGTCCGCCCCTGTGTAGAGTACAACTCTCATGTGTGGGGAGGCTCCCCACATACAGCTCTTCTCAATAGGGTGGAGTCAAAGGCTTTTCACCTCATTAACTCTCCTCCTCTTACTGACTCCCTTCAATCTTTGTCTCTTCGCCGCACTGTTGCATCTTTATCTCTTTTCTATCGCTACTTCAATGGTCACTGCTCCTCTGAACTGTCTGCATGAATTCCTCCACCCCTACGACGGGCGCGTAGCACCCGTCTAGCAGCAAACTCTCATCCCTTTTCTGTCCAACTCTCTAATACAAGAGTTAACCGTTACTCCCAATACTTCATTTATGCAACAGGTCAACTCTGGAACTGTCTCCCTCTGTCTGTATTTCCTACTTCCTATGATCTCCAGTTTTTCAAACGCAGTGTGTCCAGGCATCTGGAAATGATCGGATCTTGAATTTGTCTCTCTCTTATATTTTGTTTTTCTCTTGGAAGGAATAGCTTTGCAGGCTCGTTGCCTTTTGTTCCTTCTTCCTCACATTTAAAAAAAAAAAATACAGCTCTTCTCAACAGGGTGGAGACAAAGGCTTTTCATCTCATCAACTTTCTTCCTCTTACTGGCTCCCTTCAACCTCCGTCTCTTCGCCTCACTGTTGTCTCTTTATCTCTTTTCTATCGCTACTTAAGTGGTCACTGCTCCTCTGAACTGTCTGCTGGCATCCCTCCACCTCTACGACGAGTGCATAGCACCTGTCTAGCGACAAACTCTCATCCCATTTCCGTCCAACTCTCTAATGCTTGAGTTAACCGTTACTCCCAGTCCTTCATTTATGCAACAGGTCAACTCTGGAACTGTCTCCCTTTTTCTGTATTTCCTACTTCCTTTGATCTCCAGTCTTTCAAACGCAGTGTGTCCAGGCATCTCGAAATGAAGGGATCTTGAATTTAGCTCTCTTTTATATCTATCTATCTACCTATCTATTTATCTATCTATCTATCTATGTATCTATCTATCTATCTATCTATTGCCAGACGCCTCAATCCCGTTTAGGGTGGCCACAAACAAATCGCCTCCAAGTTGCCCTGTCCCCCGCCATTTCACTGCCCTGCTCCCAACTCACATCCCCCTCTCTCATATACCTCTCCACCCCATCCCTCCATCTCATCCTCGGCCTCCCCCTCCCTCTTCCCCCCTCCACCTCACTCACATACACTCTCTTCGTCAGTCTTTCACACTCCATCCTCTCCACATGGCCAAACCACCTCAGTGTGTTCCTCATAACGCTTCCTATCTCATCCACATCCACACCACAACCCTCCTTTATATCCTCATTCGTCAGCCTGTCTCTCCACGTGACTCCACAGGCTCCTCTTAAATAACTCATTTCCACTGCTCTCACTCTTGACTTGTGTCCTTCCAACAATGTATCTATATATATATATATTCTTTTTTTTTTTTTTTTGAGGGAACACTTGTGGGCTCAGCCTTTGGTTCCTTCTTCCTCGCATAAGAAAAGCTGCGAAGTTATCGTGCTAACACACACACACACACACACACACACACACACACACACACACACACACACACACACACAAATTGATAGCAATACCAGCTTTGCTATCGCGGCTGGTAAAGAGAGTAATTCGAAAGTGCATGATATTTCAGACAATCATACCATTTACTGATCTAGGGTTGTCTCATAAACAACGCTGATATGAATTTCGCTTCACTGCACAAATTACTTCCCGTTCCATGAGAGGGATTCTGAGCCCGGAATTATGCGAGAAGCACCAGTCCATCTCTCACACTGGGAAGGGCTGGCAGGGATGAGCAGTACAGGGCAGGACAGGCAGGGCAGGGTACATGGCAGGCAGGAAGGGGCAAGACAAATCACATGGGACGGTATTTTCGTAGGCTAGGAACCTTACTAACAACTCTTCCTTACCATTTTATTTCTGATCACTGAGCTCTATAATATGGAGAGGCTTTCTCATGGGTAACACAGCGTAATTTATGTAGCGCTGGTGTAGCGGCAGCCATGTTACACTACGCCTGATGCCCACGGTTTTTGAGCTGAGGTGTTCGTTGGGTTTTTGAAAGCAGCCGATGATTCCGTAATAATATAGTGCCATGGTCAGCTGTGCAGCTTCTGGATGAAAAAATGGTACAGGAATTCACTGAAGAGAGATGGGGTCACATTTCACAAGTAAGAAAATATCTTGTTGCTAAATCTATAACATTACTGCCTCCTGGGGTGGGGCGGGAAGATTCTTCCCTAATATCCCTGCATGAATGAGGCCACTAAAACAGGCCCATTTATCTCCAGTATTTCTCTCCATGTCCTCTTCTCTTCTGTTCATACTCTCCTGTAGGTATTTCCATGTTTCTTCCGGCCTTTATCAATCTGGACATTCGGTTTCATGACATGGATAGTGCCCTAAAGGGTAAGTTTTGCACTGAAGCAACCTATGGCGTTGTTTTATACTTATTGGCTAAATGTACCCGATATAATTCATTGAACTAGGCAGAAAAAAAATGAAAATCCATGTATGTTTTTGTATTATAAGCGACAAGTGTATGTTTATTAATAACTACTGTTCAGTAGAAATAAAGTATTTGAGTTTGAATTTGAGTGCTGGTGTTTCAATATGGCGGCCAAGATCACATGCCCGCGGCGGAGAAAGCCTCGCCACATTATAGAGCTCAGTGTTTCTGATTCTGCTCCCTTGTTTCATTGTTATGCAATATTCATGGAATCTTTGTTGATATTAAAAAGAAGCTTACTAACACCTCCTCATTAGCTCTTTATCTCTGCTTCTGTTCCGTTACTGTATTCTTATGCATTATTCTAGTAATTTTTACCGACATTAAAAACATATGAGAAGAAGAAGAAGAAGAAGAAACAAAAAGCAGTGGCAACGCTAAACTGTTGCAACCCTCTACCTGACCAAACACATATCCCTCCATCTCCCTGCACACATTCCCAAGCGTAAAACGGCCCTATCCCCTCCTCCACTATCTTTTCTTTTAAAGATGGGAGTAAGGAGAACACCTTGAGACACATAACCTGGGCCCTTCAGCTTCCTTGCACAGGTCCCATTGAAGTCTCTGGATATATATATATATATATATATATATATATATATATATATATATATATATATATATATATATATATATATATATATATATATATATATATATATATATATATATATATATACACTACTTTTTCATTACTTTGAAGGAAACTACTTAAGACACAGCATTCTACCTATCAAAAGACACCAGTTCGTCATAAGACACATAACTGTGTGAAATTTCATGACTCTATTGTGAAATATTTTCCGATTTCTAGCCCGGAAACGAAATCTGTATGCCCGGCCGGCTGCCCTGCCACGGACAGACATCTTTTGATCTCAGTGATAAGAACACCCTCCACTGACTTTGTCAGGTGGAGGGTAAAAACACACACACACACACACACACACACACACACACACACACACACACACACACACACACACACACACACACACACACACACACACAGAATATTAATGGGACGTTTGGGAAATATATAATTAAGGGGGAGGTGTTGGAGAGTTTCCTTACCTGACAACAATAAGGGCATAGGTCTTTTCCAGCATTTTCAGAAGGCACCGAGGTTCATCGGTATTCATTTACTTCTTGCTTCCGCGGCATACCTTCCTTATGATCAAAATAGTTTTGCCCCTTCCTCCTACTGAAGAACTGTGTTAAGCTGTAGAGATCCCCGCTTTAGTGAATAGACTTTTTAAGGATATATCTAACCCCTCAGATTTCGAAGTCTCCTAAAATTCATATAAACTTTCTGGTGGTATGAAAGTGGATCTATTTTTAATAGGTCGTCCGACTGAAGTAGATAAGCAGAGAAACAGAACCAAATGCTGAAAGGTGTCAAAAACAATAAAACAATTTAGAATATTTATATCTTTTTATTTTACGGTGCTTACAGTATCTCTCACGTTTTCCCCCATGATCAGCGTAACTCCTTGAATACAATGACGCCTGATTTTGTTCGAGTGTTGTTATTTCCAGACAATTTTGTTCAACACAGGAATGGGGTCTTAGTGAACGATTAATGAAGATCCATATGGTCTAAAGGTCACTATTATAGATCATAAAATTGTTTGGAAATAACGAGGATACTAATAACCTTAACTCATCTCTGTCTACTTCGCATCGGATGTGGGCCTCTCCAACACCATCACTAGAGGGCTGTTCCCATCACAACAAACTGGTGTGTCAGCCCGCTCTGGGAACAGGCTGACCAAGTTCCTCGTGCAAGATAAGGAAAACTGATGCAAACATAATACTAAATTTGATGAAATGGTGCTAAATTCTTATTTGCTATATACCCGTATATCTTAATAATTCCCTGAAGAAGGATACTCTTCGCTATTTAGTATATAACAAGAGAAGGGGAACTTATTTTTAGGGTATTACCAAAAAATTTATTTACAGAAAATTAAATTACCCTCATCTGAAAAATAGTCACGTCTGTGTACACATCTGTTAATTGTACGGCGGTTAAGGAACAAAAATCATGATACATGATAAGTGGTGTGACATCTTGTTCACTAATGCTTACAACACGTATGTAAAAAATCATTAATATACCGCACGCATTACCTTTCAAACCGCACACATTACCCTCCAAATTTTCAGGTTTACCCCATTTGGGATAATTTACCCCTGTTCCCCGACCCCTGGTACTTAATGAAATTTACATGGTCATATGGAACATATATTTATCAGGCATCTTCAGAAACTTAGTTTATTATCCAAACATTTCAAGTGTAGGTAGAAGCAGCATGATTAAATTGATGAAAATTCATTTTAAGAGGTATTAGGAAATAAGACTGTGACAGAAGGAAAAACGAATATTATTACAAATCCAAACCACCTTCTCTTGTGCATGCGGCATATTGGCAAAGGGATGATTCCCATTCTGATACACTAAAACTAAATGAGAAAATGATGGTAACTGCTCACATGTTTATATCATTAGAAAAATTATTTCGAAGTACTCATGGACAACTGAAATAGTTTTTTTTATTGTTACACTCCCATCCATCAGTTCAGAATGAATGCATATACTCCCACACCAAATCATTCATAGAGGAGCTGAAGCATCTTAGCATGTTCTCTGAGGTGTTTGATTTAATAACTGTATCATTATCCTTGATTCCTTCCTTAGCAGCCACATAATAAGAAATGAAACTTACCCTAACTGTATTTTAGCATAAACAACAGCAAATTTATTAACAACTTAAGAACTGCCAGATATGTAATGATTACGTTAAAACTATGTTAAATTTATCTTGCCACAAAATATAATCCCAAAATTCTACATTTTTGATGAAGTAACGCTGAACTTATCATCATAATGTTATATCTAGTCACACTTGTGGAGGTGCGGCCTCCATGTTTGAAGTACAAGTTTTGAGTGCAGACTTTAGTGCTTAAACGTTTACATGCCTTGTCTTCTGGGAACTCATCCTCATGCCAGTGTAGCTTCCTCCCATTGTGTATTTTGTCAATGAAAGGCGACTAAATCACTGCCATACGTCCAGCCCAGTGGCCTACACAACCAGTGCGATGCGACAGTACCCGTGACGCCACATAGCCTGGTGCCTTTCGCAATGATCAGTCAGTAAAAGGCGCCAATCCTCTCTCCACCATCATGGTCATGGTCACTGCTGAGTACCACAAATATATATATATATATATATATATATATATATATATATATATAAAGAGAGAGAGAGAGAGAGAGAGAGAGAGAGAGAATATCTATATCTATAAATATATACAAAGAGAGAGAGAGAGAGAGAGAGAGAGAGAGAGAGGAGAGAGAGAGAGAGAGAGAGAATATCAAAGTTTGGATCCCATATAATACATCATCAGACTGAAGGAGTTAATAATTCTTGCCAGTCGTGCTTAACTTGGCCAAATACATGTATATTCACGCCATTACTTATCTAGCCCTCTATGCACGCTTGTCTCACACTGATCTTCTCCCCCTACCATCTAGGTTGACATTTTTTCCCCATGACGTCTGTTTTACTATACGCTTTCAACCATAAGCTGAAGTTAATTGAAGAAATATTTCGATGCAGACAGGCTTCAAAAACCCCTTCAGTGAAAGAGGCGTTCCCTATGTTGGGTGAAACCAGATGTAGATAACAATAAATAAATAAATAAAACAATTTAACAAGCTGCAGCACCCAGAGAGTGCAACATCGTCGGCCACGAACTGTCTAAGACCCGAATATTTGACTGTGCCCTGAGATCTAGGAGTTTTGCTAGATTACTCTCAACATCAAATTACTTCATTCCTACCTAACCCTTAACCCTTCCATCAGCTTTGGTTCATATCAGATCTAACTGTTTCAGATGGCTATTCCCAGTGATCTTAACCACTGACTCTTCCCTGTGACCTAGACATTTGACTGAGTGGTTAAGATGCGAATGAATGTGTTGAATGGATGAGTAAATGGGGAGTGTGTCGTCCTGTCTCGGCTACCTCCCTTTCCTTGGGGGAAGCAGCCTAGGTATATAGATAGATAGATAGGTTACAAAATCGAATGTTTGTATCCTTGTTTTAACCTGAAACATACCACGAAATTTAGTCTACGTGGTGGAAAACTGTTTATATTGACCCTCCTATGTGACCTTAACCTTTGACCTATTGTTCTGATAACGAATAGGTCAACCTCTTAGGTCCTCCTCAGCTTTTCTGTCAAGTATGATCCAAATCAGATTAAAACTCCTTCAGTAATTGTGTTCATACACAGACACAAGAGACGAAGTTGACCTTTCCCCATAACTCTGACATCTGGCTGATTTGTGTCAAAATTGGCTCCGTTTGTTCTCGCCTGGTCCATAACACTTTCACTGTTAAATTCAAATCATATCAGAACAGTGTAAGCTGACTTTCTCTGACCGTGGCGATTGTTCCTTCGTGACTGTTCTCAGAAGATAACTATGTCTATCTATCTATCTATCTATTTATCTGTATTTATATATTTATTAACTGCTGTTTTAAGTCTCAAGTCTTCCACAGAGTTTGGTTTAAATCGGTGAAAACTTTTTTTTGTTTTTTTGTTTTTTTCAAGTTGAACTGCCCTGTAGTTTACTCCCAGCTTGACAGTCAATATTTCCATAATGTTTGGCTAAAATCGAATTAAACCATTTGAGTTACTGTAATAACAACACACACGCGAGGCGAAAATTTGCCTTACCATATGACCTTAACCTTTGACTGACTATTATTCTCAAAAGTGAATCAGTTCAGTCCTCCCTAACCCTCTAACCTTCCTTCATGTTTCTTCTAAATTGGATATCTTAGGTAAATGTTTCACCTGGCTTGTGACCTTGGCCTTTGACCTATTGTTCTCATATACAATAGATTCACTTCACGGCTGACCCTCAACCTTTCCGCCATGTTTGGTTAAAATCAGATCACACACTCACTCACACACACACACACACACACACACACACACACACACACACACACAAGTGCGCTCGAGCAGCTCAGAACAGCACCAGCTCTCGCTTCCCGAACTCGAGTCCAATAAATACGTCTTTATAGTGTATGTGTTTTGATAGCTATGCCACTTTTTTTTTCTTACTCTTTGCTCCCTCATGCCCTGCATTTACTGTCGGCCTGCACCTGGTATCCCTTCTGCCAGAGTGCATCATTAACTTTTTATTTACTATTGCCACTGTTTCATTCAGATTAGGAAAGCTCGAGAATAGAAAAGTAAAGGAAGACTCCAGCTACACCCAGCATTTCGAAAAGTTACTTTCACACCAAATCAAACTGTCTGGAGAAGCAGCCTCAAGAAGAAAATGGAAAATACGTCCTTTTTCCAGAAGGTACTGTCGAGTGCAAACGTGTGGGCATCGCTATGTATTCGGACAAATGGTTGCAGTGCTTGTATGTATAGATGACCAGACTGTTTATTTATTTAGTTCTCTATTTATTTCTTTTTTTGAACTAGATTTTATTCAGCAAAGGAGAGCCACCAGAAGAAAATGGTTAATGAAGACTGCACATGTTCCATTCACTTCCAAAAGTTTATTATGATGTAAATAAAAATCGGCAGGAAATAGGAAGAACAGTTTAAACTTTATGTCCCCCGGCTCAAAGGCTAAAGTTCTCTGTGTATTTTTATAAAATATATTTACTCGGCCTTGCGTCTCTCGCCAACTACATCCGATCACAATCTCTCTCTTCTTCCATTTCCTTTCTCCTGCAACGACTTCCTCTCTTTCTTTTCCTCCTTCCCAGTCCTCTTCACGCCTCGATCCTTCGGCCCTTTTTCTTCCACTACCATCTCGTTTTCTTTTTCTTGGTTCTTTACGGCTTTCCGACGCTTTTGCCCTTCGGATCCTTTCATGTGATATTTTGCCTGTCCTCTCTCCCTCTTTCTCTCTATGCCTGTCTTTGTCTCTGTCTCTGTCTGTCTGTCTCCCTATCCCTCCCTCCCTCCCTCCCTCTCTCTCTCCCTCTCTCTCTCCCTCTCTCTCTCTCTCTCTCTCTCTCTCTCTCTCTCTCATTTCTTCTGTCTTTTTTTTCTTCTTCTTTAGAGAGTTCTTCCATCAGCATTCCTTACACTAAGTTTCAGCCCCTTTGCATCCATATACTGTATGTACCCATCACTTATATCACCTCTCTCCACCACATCTCTCTCACCATCTCTCCTTCACCATCTCACTAATTTCACATTCCTGGTAACTTCTCTCATCGTGCTTCTAGTACAGTTTCTTGCTATGTTTTCCTCCCATACAGTAGTTCCTTCACCTTTTATCTTCCACTGCTTCTCGCCGTCTCTCTCATTATTCTTATCTCTGGTAAAATGAAAGTTTATCATTATTTCGGTGTTTTCAAGAGTTGCCATTCCCCCCACCGCCTGATGAATTCCAACTTTGCCATCATTTTGTTGTCAGGCACAGTACAGTTCTCGCCCGGAGCTGAAAGTTAGCACACTCACCAGGAATAGGTTGCGCTCACCCGCTAATTCTTCTCCTCGCTGAAAAAAGTTGTAGCCAAGTTTCATACTGAACGTAGAACTGTTGGTGGTCGTTCGGTGCTTTTACTAGCAAAACATTCAAATCCATCTTAACTTTGAACAACAGGTCACCGAACGCCTTAAAACAGCGGCTACGAATTCCCTCCGGCCAGGGGTTGAGGTGGAGAGTGAGGAATAAATATATCATTATCGAGTGCTGCATTAAACTATTTTAATTGGCATTCAGGAATAAGAGGGATTCTAAGTGCAATAGAGGGTATTGGATACTGCTGAGTGTGATTAGAGATAAGGTAGAGGACAGTATGAGCCGGTACTAATATCCGAAAGGTATTTGCATGGATTACTGCTTAATGGTAAGAAATAAACAACAGCAGACGAACTTTCAAAAGTGAATGCAAAACGTAGGTATTATTGCAGTTACTAAAACATATATTTGTCAGAATGAATGAATGTGTTACGTCAATACAGGTACCGATTAATAAGAAATACCATAATAATGCAAAGAAAATGAAGCAATAACTAGATCAAGGTAGAAAAAATAATGTGAAAGACTCTTCAAAGAGTTTGAATGACGCTGAACAGCCACTTTCACTTTACACCTATGTTTGATATTCGGCAGTTCCTGCAGTATCAACAACGTAGGTCTATATTTTATGTAGAGAACAGCTGAGTGCCCTATAAGTCTGGAATCATTTGTAAAATTTAATATAAAAAAAGAGTATCTTATGACACAATACTAACACTTTATCTTCAGGTATATTTTTCTTTGTATATCCAATCGATGTCAATCAGCAAAGAGCAAACTTTCTACCTGGTGGGGCTGAGAACAAATTTCGTACACCTCCATCCATACAAGAGGCCACTACTAAGCTGAATAATACCGTCAGGTGGTAACAAGGATAAAGAAAATAATAACACTGAAACTAATAAGTGCAGTTAATAATATGATGTGAAAGTTGTGTTGATTTTGCATTGTATTTCTAGATTTACGAGGCACTAGCATACATTACTGTCACTGCCGCCAGAATGCACAAAATTATAGTCCTGAATAGAATAAACATAACAAACCTCCCCGATTCATGGCCAAATGGCGCCCATGACACAATGCTGACATTTTTCGAGTTGAAAAAAAAAAAAAAATTGTTTGGGAAAAATGTAGTAAGGATAATAAGTTAGCCGCCTGCTTCACCCCGCTGGCCGGGCCTGAATATTTTCCATCAACATAATTGCAAGGTCGAGGTTGAAAAAAATGAAGGCAAGGAGAAGAAGAGAAAAATAATGCGTGGTATAACGTGGACGAGGGCATAAAGCACCGACTTATTATCATTAACAACAGCCTGAGACAATCCACTGCTAGACGCAGTGCTTTCCCAGTTTTTTGCACTCTTGGCATTTGTCTGTAAACCTGTTCCTTTCAGTTCTAGCAGATCGGCAAATCCCATCTATCCATCTTGTCCTCTGCGTCCTTTCCCTTGATATTATTTGCGCTTCAGCGGGGGTTAGCATAACCAAATATTTGTCTGCTTCCGAAACAACTTACACTCTGTTTTGATAAATAACGAAACAGTGAATAATAACTTTCAGACCTTAGCAGTGAGATCTTTGGTACCCAACAAATATTCAGGAATATTTTGTCGGAGTTTCATAAATGCTTAACTAAAAAGTGGAACGGTATTATTGTCCACTACAGTACAGTACGACACATTATTATAAACTAGCACATGAACGCGCGAGGGGGTTATGTGTTTGGCGCGATTTGTTTGTGTTTCTTTCTGTGTCTGAATGTCTGTCTGTCTTTTAGCAAAATTATGAAAACAGTATTAGATAAAATTGCATCAAAGTTGGCATAACGATTACGGATCATCAGAGGAATAAGCGATTATTTTTTAACGGAAAACTATTACAGATCATAGGTCAAAGGGAATGTCAACACAAACCTCTTTCATCCGATTTTGATTTAAAAAAAAAAAAAAGTGGATGGGTTGAAGGACAAGAAATGATGAAGGGATTCAAATATGAGAAAAATTGGTCTAATGTAAAGGTCACAAGGGAAGGTCAAAAGTTTGGTCATTTAGCTCAAGCAGACTTGACCTGATTTGTATGAAACTTAGTGGAGTAGCTAGCCAAGAGTAAAAGGTCAAAGGTCAAAATCACAGGGCGGGCCAAGGTCAAGTGAGACAATTTTATCTCAACAGCACTTGATGGATGGGTTGAGTGTCAGGCAAGGGCGAAGTAATATTATTTTGAGATAAATTATTCAAAGGTTAAGGGCACAGGGCAGCACAAGGGTTAGGTCTTAAGGCCCTTCCACGCATCTCAGTGGTTAGGTTTGGGTCCTTCCACACCATTATGGGGCCATTTATCGTGTTCGAGCGCACTGTTCATCCTTTTCGAAGCATAGTGATGAATGAAACTATTAACCGTAGAACAAAGTCAGGACTGTGCTTGATTTCATCACTTGTATCTTATTAATAGCGAACATTCTTTCATTATCATAAATACAAAACCATAGATGCTCAGTAATCGTGTGGTCGGGCAATCTACATTGAATGTACGGCGCTGGTGTTGCATCGCCTGAGTTTTTTTTCCCGCCGTTCCATGTAAAGCCCAGTGTTGACACAACGGGACACAGGTCACATTGCTGATATCATTTTTTCTTAAGGTTCTGATGGCATATGATAAAACTAAGTGGTCTAGACGAACGCAGAATCCGGTGTCGTATGCACGGAGTGACTTATGCTGGAAGTCACCGTTCCGCTCACTGCGCATGCGCCGAATGGCCGTTTGGCTGCTATTTTCAAAGTATCTGCATGTTATCCCAAATTTTATGCCATTTATCAACAACACTGTATGAAATACATGTGCCAGGAAGATAGTTGGATGTCTTATCGACCTGTAGGTAACTATAGGTCGATATATGGATATATATAAATAAAGATACATATGTATGTTACAGGCAGATTATGAATTTAGTCATTTCGTGTATTAAGATTAGTTTAATTTAGGTTTATTTAGGTTAGGTTGATTAGGATAAGGTTAGGTTAAGGTTAGGTTAGGTCTGGTTAGGTTAAGTTAATTTAGGCTTAACAGAGAAGGGAACAGTAACTTCCAGCATAAAGTCACCCCGTGCATATGACACCGGGTTCAGTCAACCGAAAAAGTATCGGCCATCCTATCGCACGTATCATTATGAAACGCGGACGTGGCATTGTGGTATATGGAACCCTGTGATTATAAGTTTAGCCCCCTCCCCCCCAACAACCATGCACATATAACAAATTTTATTTTTTCCTTTTGAGTCTTCTGCACTCACGTATTGTGTTCTTCTGTTGTTGAAAATAATTATATATATATCTATCTATCTATTGCCAGACGCCTCAATCCCGTTTGGGGTGGCCACAAACAAATCGCCTCCAAGTCGCCCTGTCCCCCGCCATTTCACTGCCCTGCTCCCAACTCACACCCCCCTCTCTCATATACCTCTCCACCCCATCCCTCCATCTCATCCTCGGCCACCCCCTCCCTCTTCCCCCCTCCACCTCACTCATATACACTCTCTTCGTCAGTCTTTCACCCTCCATCCTCTCCACATGGCCAAACCACCTCAGTGTGTTCCTCATAACGCTTCCTATCACATCCACATCCACACCACAACGCTCCTTTATATCCTCATTCGTCAGCCTGTCTCTCCACGTGACTCCACAGGCTCCTCTCAAATAACTCATTTCCACTGCTCTCACTCTTGACTTGTGTCCTTCCAACAATGTCCAAGCTTCACTTCCGTACGTTAGAGTTGGTATCACAATACTGTCATGTAGTAACTTTTTCACTTCCATGCTCACTTCCCTGTTTCTTATCACTGCTTTCAAGGAACCAGCAACCTTTCTTCCCTGCTGTACCCTTTCAAGCACTTCACCCTCCAAACCTCCATCCTTACTCATCACACTACCCAAATACTTAAACGTACTCACATTTTCCAATTCCTCACCATCCAACCTCGCTGTACATTCACTAACTTCACCTCTCTCAAAGACCATCACTTTACTCTTCCCTACATTCACCTTTAGGTTCCGTTTCTTACACACTCTCTCAAACTCATCCACCAAGCCTTGCAGCTCCCCTTCGTCTTCACTCAACAACACAGTATCATCTGCAAACAACAGTACAGGGAGTTTCCAAACACTATCCTCTCTCACCAGGGCCACTCCAACATCCACTACCCTACTTTGTACCTCTTTTATTACCCCATCCATGTACAGATTGAACAACCATGGAGACATGACACATCCCTGTTTCAAACCAACTTTCAAAGAGAAAAATTCACTTAGTTCACCATCCACACGCACTGCAGCCTTCGCACCATCGTATATATATATATATATATATATATATATATATATATATATATATATATATATATATATAGATATATATATACTGTATATATATATATATATATATATATATATATATATATATATATATATATATACTATATATATATATATATATATATATATATATATATATATATATATATATATACTGTATATATATATATATATATATATATATATATATATATATATATATATATATCCATCATCTAGTCATGCATTGCCCCATGAGGAGCGTAAGAGCCCGGGGCTAGGCAGTTCGTCCCGACATTTAAGATGAGAATGACCAGCCTCACCCATCCCTGAGTGGCATTACATGAGCAATCAACCCCAACCATTCTTTGGATATAAACCTTCACCGACTCAATCCGATTGGAGCAAAATAATTATCTACTAAACTACCAGGCGCAAAAATTTGGTTAAATGATTACCATCCAGCGTAGTAAATGGTTTCCTGGTGCACAGAAAACTATTTGGCTTGTCACTCAGTGTAGAGTCACCCACAGGCTGAAGGAAGTGGAAAGAATGAAGGAAAGAAAGACAGAATAGAATGGAAGGAAAGAAGGATTGAGAGGAAAGGGCAGACACCCGAGAGCAGCACTAGATCGAGTGAGTGGATGGTGAGTGCCCCCACCTACCACAATATATATATATATATATATATATATATATATATATATATATATATATATATATATATTTCAGTACATATATATTAAACAAGTTTGGTTGTATTATCAAAAGGTTTGATTTTCATCTTAATATCTCTCATCATATCGAGTTTTGTATTTCCGTTTTGCAGTACATACAGTCTTCAGACAACTTTGGCTCCTTTGCAGTTCCCTGTACTTGTATAATTTGACTGAACTTTTCTGCATCTTCTCTCTCTCTCTCTCTCTCTCTCTCTCTCTCTCTCTCTCTCTCTCTCTCTCTCTCTCTCTCTCTCTCTCCCAGGTAGTCCAACAGCTGTCCTCTATTGACCCAGCTGTCGACTTGCCTACCCTTCGTCAAGCAAGCCACACTGTTGCTCAACGACACTATGCTGCCAGGAAGTCATCGGTTTCACCCCCAGTCGTTCAGAAGATTTGGTGCGCCACATGTCAGGTTTAGCGACGCAGGGCACGTACAGGAAAAACGAAAAACAAATGTACTTGACCAGGTGTGAACAGACTTAAGATCTAGAAACACACAGCAGCAGGAAGAAGTTTATATAGCTACACGGAATGGTTCGGCAGAAAATGTAATGATAAAAGTTAGGCTAAAGTAATACATACCGCACCACATTTGTTAATCTGGGACTTGTAATTTATTGCTGAGAAATCTGTATTTATGTTCTCGGCGAGTACTGAAAGCATTATCCAAAAATATTTAATGTTAGAAGCAATTTATTTATAAGCTTTTTTTTTTCTCTCTCTCTCTTTCTCGTGCCGCAGAAAGTTTGAAATCATATTACATCCTTAAAAGGATGACCGTATGTATGAGAATAGTTCTAAAAAGATACTGGTATATTTACTGGGAAGAAGTGTATCGAATTAAAAGCTCACACTAGACGCCATGCAAAAATTTTGAATAAGAAAATATTAGGTTTAATAGAAAAATAAAAAAAATATTATATATCTATCTATCTATCTATCCATCTATCTATCTACCTATCCATCTCTCTCTCTATATCTACCTATCTATCTATCTATCTATCTATATATATATATATATATATATATATATATATATATATATATATATATATATATATATATATAATCTCGGAAATAAATCTTCCTTTTCGGAACCTTACAGTAGTCTTGCCATGAACAGCATCTTTATTATTCCATACTTTTCGGAGACAATCTCCATCATCAGTGGATCTAAATGTTGAAAAGACAACAATCAATGTCAGAAACATATAAAACCTGTTTTTTTTTTTTTTTTTTATATGAGCTTAAATTAAAAAAAATAAAAATAAAAATAGGAGCATAAAGGGAAGAGATGAAAAAAGGTAAAGTATAAAATTAGCACGCTTGCTCTGCGAAATCAGAATATCAGTACAAAGGCTATCTATACTAGAGATGAAAAATACAGAGTAGTTTACCTGTTGAAGAACTTATAGCGTTAATTGTGGGGTGCTAGTCGAACTATTGAGTGGTTCGCATTATATATATATATATATATATATATATATATATATATATATATATATATATAACCCATTGGATCCCAGGGGTGCTGGCCAAGACATTGCACTGGGAGGCTACTAAGCGTACCGCACTCCGCCTATCGGCTCATAGTCGCGAAGCTCATAGGTCCCTACCTGGGGGTTCCCAACTTTATAAAGACTTGAAAAATCCCAGTTCTGTCCAATACTCGGGACACTGGGCTCTAATAGGATATATATATATATATCTATATATATATATATATATATATATATATATATATATATATATATATATATATATATATATATATATATCAGTCATTGCAAGTACATTACTGAACAAAGGCCTTTCCAAATATTTTCCACGAATTCCTTGACTGAGCCAATCTCTGCCATGTTTTGCCTGCAAACTTCTCTACCTCCTACCTGAACTTTTTCTTCTACATTTACAATCTCTTCGAGTCCTATCAGTCAGCCTCTTGCTCCATTGGTTATCCCTAAAATCTAGCTACATGACCGGACCACCTGAATTTCTTTTTTTTATAACTTCTATAATGTTTTTGACTTTAGTCAGCTCTCTCATCCAAGTTCATCTCTAACTGTCTTTTCAGGATATTCCCTACACTGACCTTTCAGTTCATCTATGAGAACGAATTGGGTTGATTTTCCAAAGATTTTGTCAGCTTCCAGGCCTCACAAGTGAATGTCGTAGATGGAATTATACTTTCGTTATATACTTTTCTCTCCATGCATACTGGCAAGCAACTTTTCATGATGTATCTATGATTACCGAAAGCTTTCCATCCAATTGTAATGCGTCTTTTCATTTTGTTATCATGGTGTTTCGTTAATTTTGGTATTTTCCTAAAGTAATTGTACTCCTCGACATCTTCAATAATTTCTTCTCTTATTCTGATGCTCTTTGGTGTATGAGGGTATGGGTGTATGGGAGTTTTACTCCGGTTCATTTTTAGCCCTGCTTTGAGATTTTCTCTGTTTAGGCCACTAAACGTTTCTTGCATTATCTCTGATGTTTCTGAGATTAGGACAATGTAATCTACATGCTTTTAAAAAGTTTTGGTTTTCACCGTCTATGTTTACTCCAATATTCTCCCCGTCTAGCATTTTCAAATTACTTTCTAGGCATGCTGTATATAATTTCTGTGAAATTGTATCTCCCTGATGCACGCCCTTCTATTTTTTTTTTTTTTTCCGAGTCTTAACGTAACTTAACTGAGCAGTTCTCTCTTTATATGTGTTTTCGAGCAGTTTTGCAATGTTTTCGTTTACTCCTTCTTCACACAATGAAATTATGATTACTGTGCGTTCTACATAGACAATAGCCATTTCGCAATCAACAAAACCTAAGCACAGTGGTTAATTATATTCTGTAGTTTCCTCAGTTACATGATTCATCGTGTGTAATAAGTAGTCATATACCCACTTCGGAATCCTGCCTGTTTACGAGTTTGGTTTTCTTCCAGATTTGTTATTCTGTTCGTAAGGACTTTAGTGAAGAGTTTCTAAATAACTGGTTATAAGCTAAGATCTTTTGAGTCGCCTTTCTTGTAACATAAAATAACTATTGCATTACACCACGTTTTGGGAATTTTCATCTTGATACACTGAGTAGACAACTGTGCGAACCTGTCTTGTACTTCTACTCCTGCATCCGACAGTAAATCCGCTACAGTCCCATCTTCTCCTGGGGCCTTTACTCTTTTCATACTTTTAAGCGAAATGTTTACTTCGTCTGGTGTTATCTCAGGTATTTCACTTGTTTCAGCTGAAAAGTTAGCTATTGGTACTGTCTTTGATGATTTCTCTGTGAAATTCTTCAACTCTCATCACCATCTTATCTCTGCATCTAGTGACTTCACCGTTTTTGTCTTTCAGCGATATAATTTTTTCTTTCCCAGTGCCATTTTACTTCGCACCTGTTTCATACTTTTTCCTTTTCTGATGGTTTCTTTGACCCGATCCATATACCTATTTCCTTTTTCTTCTCTCTTTCTCTTCTTGATAAGCTCACTTAATTCCGCTCTTTTTGAATTATCTTTCTTTGTTTTAACTTTCGCCTCCTTTCATGAGTTCGAGGGTCATTTTTTAATATTTAGGTGAATGGACTGGGTGTGCGTGTGGGCGAGTGCATGTGTGCAAGGGCAGGATGAGTGACTGGGAGGGTTGGGATTGAATGGGGTGAAGGGGTGGATGATGGGTAGATGGGTGAGTGGGTGACTGAATTAGGTGGGTTGGCTGTTGGGTGGATAGTGGTGGTGTGGATGGGCGGGAGGGTAGGTCGGTCGATGGGGTGGGCGGGTGGTAGAAAAATTTCATAGGGATCTGATCCATGAAAAGAACAGGTCCTTACAAGAAAATATGTCTTTGGGGAACATGACCCTTGGGAAATTAGCACTTTTATGACCACAACCGTGTTTTACAAAGATACATACCCGCGTATCATAAAGCATTTTTTATCCAAGGAAACTTTGCATATCTACAGTATATCGGCGTAGCGGCTTAATTTTGTCATCATTGAACTTATGCCGTACCTCTTTCATTAGACAGGTCTTCAAGTCTATTCTCACCATGATCACCAGGGGGATATGAAGGTAGAACATTGAGCCGGATAATATTTGGTGGCCATTTCTATGAAAATACTTGATTGATTGACAGAATCATGAATGAACGAACAATCTTGTGCCAGCTGACAAAGGCCTTTAGGTACACTCGCAATCTACTTTTTTTTTTTTTTTTTTTTTTCCCGGCCTATCAACCATTGGGGCCGAAGCCCCTGGTTATTAAGGGCCGTGTGTATATATATATATATATATATATATATATATATATATATATATATATACATATATATATATATATATATATATATATATATATATATATATATATATATATATATATATATACATATATATACATATATATACATATATATATATATATATATATATATATATATATATATATATATATGTATATACATTTAAACATATATACATATATATACAACGCAATCTACAATCTTCTGGCCCACCTTTATTAGTGCTGAGGGTTAATCCAGGGTCCTTTCTGAAGGGCGGCCCACTCTAACGATCACGAGGCAACAAACGCACGAACAAACACAGTTAAACACTCGAGGCTTCGCTCTCGGTGTGTCAGGTTTTAATAATTTGACATTATGTAGAACCGTAATATTAAGGAATCATAGCATATGGGTGATAATCTATATTATTACAATACTGTATTTTACTCGCAACCGCCAAATATCTTGCCATAACCACTGGGAGGAAAAGAAAGTCCCACACAGTGGAGAAATCGAATGACGATCAGAAGCACAGAGGAATGACCGACATGATGTCGTGGATATGGAGGAATGCCTTAGCAGTTTGCACACGGCTGCTGAAACGGTAAGTTCATTCTTGCCTTTGTTGAGAAAATTCCCTCACCTTAACAGACTAGTTATTTTAGCCTAACCAAATAGCTTCGCCAGCATCACTGTCTATAAATTGTGTGCAACCGCCAAAATGACCTATTATATTCTACTAACGTCTCATTGTCCATGGGTGTTCTTTCAGTTTGACTGAGACTTACATGTTGTCTACCTGCAAGTTCAACAAGATTGCTAACCATCTTCCCAGCAACCCACCCAGTATCATCGCTCCCGTGAATGGTGAGTAGAACGGATTTATTTGAGGAAAAAGCCTGCTTCATTAATATCAATCATTACCTAAGGGGGTGATCCTGAGACATAACTATAACATAAAGATGTAATGCCTTGTAATGACATGTCAGACATTATGGGAAAAGCGGGTAAGGTGCAGGTTTACTTGTAAATGTTATACAGTATAAAGTCAGAGCTATTGAAATAATTGAACATTGCATTCGTGAAGTGAACCCAAACGACACCATACCTGTTTGACACTTAAGCTGCATTTCTTGCAAAGATGAAGACTACACCTTTTCATCCTCAGATTAAAATAACTGAACTTTAAATTAAAACAAGTGAGGTTTAGATTACTGTAAAAGCTTGATTTAAACCTTAGCGTTTAGTTTATCTTACTTTAGCTTAGCTTAGATTAGCTTTGCTTAACTTTTAGTATTTAGCTTAGCTTAGCCCAACTTGTAGCTTGTCCTTTAGCTTATAACTTATATTAGCTTTTATTTTTCAGTATATCTTAGCTTATCTTTTATTTTAGCCTATCTTTTACCTTAGCTTATCTTTAACCTTAGCATATCTTTTACCATTGCATATCTTTTACCTTAGCTTAGCTTTTACCTTAGCTAGCTCACCAATTATCTGCTAGCTTAGCATTAGCTTTTAGCTTAGCTTAGCTTAGCTTAGCTTCCTTTGCCTTTGATCTTTTAGCCTAGCTTAGCTTTTAGATTTTAGCTCTTTGAGATATTAGCTTTAAGCTTTTAGCTTCGCTTGTAGTTTAGCTTTTTTCTTTACTTTTAGGTATTAGCTTAGCTTCCAGCTTTTGGCTTATCTTTTAGCGTTTATTTTAGCTTATAGCTAAGCTTTTAGCTTATCTTAGCTGAGCGTTTAGCTTTTAGTTTAGCTTAGCTTGCATTGCATTGTTTGGATATGATAACACTATCCGAGACCGGACATGTTATTTAACAACGGTCATGTTGGTTATTCCACTGAAAATGACTGTTAGACCAAAAACGCTATAAAGTAACAGTACTACAACACCGTGTCATTTTTCCCTGTAATCTTTAAATCACTCTTATTGCCGGTTCATAGTATCCTTCAATATTCTTACTTTCCATTCAGTGTATACTAAAGGTCCCGAACACTAATGCCTTATCTTTTTATCATCACAGGTATGGAGGCTCAGCGAAGTCAGGAGAGGCCACCTCGGACTAGAGCTAATCGCCCTGAGTTGATAACGAGGTGCGCCAGAATATTTGGATATTACGAAGCAGGTAAAGGGATACGGGAGATAGTCGCCTTCTCGGTATCTCTAGGGAAACAGTTAGGCTTTGGGTGAGGAGATATGAAGAGGAGGGTCACGTGCTCACCAGGCCCCGACCAGGAAGACCAAGAATAACTACGCCAGCGGAAGATCAACAGATAAAAAGGGCAGCGGAGCGAGCACCACTCTCGACTGCCGTGCGCGTAACAAGGGAAACTGGAGTCCAGTGTCACCCTGTAACTACGAGGAGGCAAGTACGGGAGACTGGCAGACGATGTTTCATTCCAGCACGTAAAGAAACATTAACAGAGGCACATAGAGATGCACGTAGAAGGTTTGCAGAATCGTATGCTGATGTGGGGGTCGAGTTTTAGAGGTCAGTCATTTTCACCGATGAGAAATGTTTTTCATCTGTATCTGGGGTCGGTCGCCAGTGTTGGCGATTAATTAATACAAGATATGATCAAAGACACATCCATGAGACATCATCAAGTGGTCGTGTGACAACCGCAGTGCATGGATGGATGTGGTGGGGTGGTGTCGGTGAATTGACGGACATAGATGGACGTATGGATGCACAGGAATATATTAACATTCTAGAGACAAGCTTTCTACCGTCAGTGCGAGCGTATGCCATCCCAGACCCACAGCCTATATATATGGTGCAAGATCGCAGTCCAGTGCACACAAGTCGGGCAGTCAAGCGTTGGTTTGAGGCGCACCCAGAGATTATTCTATTGGAGTGGCCCCCAAAAGGAGCCGATTGTAATCCAATAGAAAATCTATGGGCGCATATGGTTGCTGAATGGGACGTTGAGGAGAAAACAAGGGAGGCAGTGAGGCGACATGCACATAATGTGCGGGAGGGAGTAAGGAGGACTCCAAATATCTGTAGCAATCTGGTAGACTCCATTCCCAACCGACTGCAAGAAGTTATAGCAGCAGGAGGAGGGTGGACACGGTATTAACCTACGGAC
>NC_137008.1:13888658-13913658 GCF_032717465.1 Coenobita brevimanus | reverse complement strand
GAAAGATTGAGCTACCGTTATGCATTTATAATTATGCATTATGTTATCAGACGCTTTTCGGACATAGACCTGAATTTAAGTCCACGTTTTCGTAATACACCTGAACCTAGGCCTAGTGGGTATTTGAAATCCACTGGGGAAATGCAGCCATGGAAGAAAGTAGGTTCATGTGTAGATGCTGTTTCCTTTATGGGGACAAAATATGGACATAAGTGATAAGAGGTCCATGAGGAAAACAGGTCTAGGGGGAAAATAAATCCATGGGTAAACATCCATAGGAGGACAATTGGCCTATGAAGGGATTGTAAATTAATGGAGGAAATTGGTCCATGAGAATATAATACCAACGGTGAAAATAAGTCGTTGGAGACAATAGTTCCCTGGGAAGATTTGTCCATTCGAAAATATTATTACATAAGGAAAATATCTCCATGAGCAATGAAACAAGAGCATTCGGGGGCCGAAAACTAATCGCACACCAGAATATGTTGCTGACTAAGGTAAAAGCTATCTCAAAACCAAATTGAGATATTTTGGCGAAACACACACACACACACACACACACACACACACACACACACACACACACATCTCTCTCTCTCTCTCTCTCTCTCTCTCTCTCTATATATATATATATATATATATATATATATATATATATATATATATATATATATATATTTGTGGTAGGTGGCTCACCTTCCACTCACTCGAAGAAGTGCTGCTGTTGGGTGTCTGCCCTTTCCTCTCCTCCATCCTTCTTTCCTTCCATCCTCTTCTGTCTTTCTTTCCTTCATTCTTTCCTCTTCCTTCTGCCTGTGGGTGACTCTGCATTGAGTGACAAGCCAAATGGTTCCTGTACACCAGGAAACAATTTACTACGCTGGGGGGTAACCATAAAAACAAATTCTGGCACCTGGTGGTTTAGTGGGTAATTATTTCGCTCTAATCGGATTGAGCCGGTGAAGATTTATATCCAAGGGGTGGTTGGGGTTAATTGCTCACGTAATGCCACCCAGGGATGAGTGAGGCTGGTCACTCTCATCTTAAATGTCGGGACCAACTGCCTAACCCCGGGCTCTTACGCTCCTTATGGGACAATGTAGGATTGGATGAGGGATGGATGGATATCTATATATATATATATATATATATATATATATATATATATATATATATATATATATATACCCACAAGCAGAAGGAAGAGGAAAGAATGAAGGAAAGAAAGACAGAAGAGGGAGTGTAAAGTCACCCGTAGGCAGAGAGACAAGGAAAGAATGAAGGAAAGAAAGGCAGAAGAGGATGGAAGGAAAGAAGGATGGAGGAGAGGAAAGGGCAGACACCCGAGAGCAACACTACATCGAGTGAGTGGATGGTGAGCCACCTAATACAAATATATATATATATATATATATATATATATATATATATATATATATATATATATATATATATTGTTACGGAACAGAGAAAGATAACGTACACTTTAAGTGAGAATGCTAAAAATCACTACTGTCCCGTAAAGTTCCAGGTTCAAAACAAAAGAGTTAGGTAAAATTACAAGTTAAAGTTTAATGCTCAAACTAACAACAAAACATTCAGGACTCATAAGGATAATGTAATGGCAAAAACAGGTTAAATATATGGTTAACTGCAATAGCCTCTATTAACACGAAATTAGCAAGAATAAATTTATCTAAGTCAGCCCTGATAAAATGAGATACCAGATAATACTCAGTGAATGCCAGATAAATAATTACAGATACAAACTATTATCAAAAATGACTGACAAAGAACCCCACACGAATCACAAAAACTTCACTAGGCCTACAAATTAAACTTATGCTATACAGTACAAGAAAAAATGCAACAACAGTTATACTCAAATTACACACAGCTGCTAGATGGTTGGAGACTTCTTGAGCACTCACAATAATAATATCTGTACAGGGGAGGACAGAGATGTGAACAAAATGAGGAGCAGATCTAAGTGGCAATGATGCAGAGACTGAGCTCATTATATAGGAGCCAGGAGAGCTTGATACAACTTGTAATAAGGACGCGCAAATGAAGCCATGGGGACATAGAGTTGACAATCCCGCTCTGGACAACAGAGAGAACGACTTACTCTACTATAACGGTAGAAGGGGGGGACTGAGGCAGAACACGCTCGTGATCAAACATGCAGCATACTGTGCGTTAAAATTACACAAAGGATGATGAAATCATAGGCTATGTAACACCTCCCCACAAAGAAAAAAGAAATTTACAAAGGAAATTTCTTATTACTCTAAAACAATCTGTATAAGGCATTACAGACCATGCAAAGGTCTTTCCTAATGTTACAAAACATGAGATCTCCCTAGCACGTTCAGTCATAGGTACTTCCCAGTATCCCTTTAACAAATCAAACTTACTTATGTACCTAGCCTTTCCAATCTTGTCTATGCAATCTTCCACACGAGGGAGAGGGTAAGTGTCTGTTTTAGTTATCTGATTAACACGTCTGTAGTCAATGCAAAGCCGCTGTGACCCACCTGGCTTAGGGACTAGATTGACAGGAGAACTCCACTCGCTCTGACAGGGCTCAATCATCTTGTGGTCCAACAGGTAGCCAAGCTCCTTCTGGATGAGAGGAACTTTCACTGGGTTCACACGGTAAGGAGGCAATTTAATCGGCTTTGCGTCTCCAACATCGACATCATGCATCAACACAGTGGTTCTTCCTGGAGTGGCACGGAACACTTGCGGGTACTCCTGCAGTAATGCCGAAAACTCCTGCCTTTCCTTGGGTGGTACATGAGAAAGCTTAGTCTGGAGATCATTCATGATATCAGGATTCTTCCCCAAACTATCACTCAGGCTCATACTGCATGGGAGAGCTTCACTTGCAGACTCGGGTGGAACAGCTACAGTGCAGACTGGATTATTTTCGTCCCGCCTGTGATATAACTTTAGCATGTTGATGTGACATAGTTGCTTGCTCTTTCTACGATCTGGCGTGGCGATGACATAGTTGACATCACTGAGTTTCTTCTCCACGAAATAAGGGCCACTAAACTTGGCTTGAAGAGGTTGCCCATGAACTGGTAGCAGAATCAAAACCTGATCTCCTGGCTGAAAGTGGCGTAACCTGGACTTCTTATCATACCAAGTCTTCATCTTCTCCTGAGCAGCTCCTAAATTCTCTCTCGCCAGCTGTAAAGCAGTGGACAGCCGTTCTTTGAAATTCATCACATACTCCAGCAGGTTGACGCCATCTTCCTCCGACAGCCAGCATTCCTTGAGTAGCTTAAGGGGTCCTCTTACTTCATGGCCAAACAGTAGTTCAAAAGGTGAGAAGCCCAGTGATTCATTTGGAGATTCTCTTGCAGCAAACACAACGAATGGAAGACCTTTATCCCAGTCTTTCTGATGTTCCAAACAGTATTTCTTGAGCATCGATTTGAGTGTTTGATGATATCTCTCCAACGCTCCTTGGGTCTGGGGATGGTAAGCTGAAGCCGTGATCTGGGTGATGCCCAACTCTTTCAGAGACTGTTTGAAAACGTTTGACATGAAATTACTTCCCTAGTCTGACTGTACCTCCTTGGGCAGACCAAACTTTGTGAAGAACCCTAGCATTTCCTTAACCACGTTCTTTGCTGAGATATTTCTAAGTGGAATGGCTTCAGGATAACGAGTAGCCATATGAATCATGGTCAACACATAAGAAAATCCTGAAGAAGTCTTAGGAAGAGGACCCACAATATCCACCAACACACGGGTGAAAGGCGCCTCAAAAGGAGGAATGGGAACTAGAGGTGCAACCTTTTCGGTCTGATTACACTTCCCCACAACTTGACAGGTGTGACAAGACTTACAATACCAGGAAACATCCCTGAAGATACCTGGCCAGTAGAAGTGTTTCAAAATGCGTGCCACAGTCTTCCTCACTCCAAGGTGTCCTGCCAAACTGGAATCATGAGCCACTCTAATGATATCCTGCCTACAAACACGAGGGATGACAACTTGATGTACAACCTCCCATTCACAGTCGGCTGATGCTGTTGGGGGTCTCCACTTCCTCATAAGTACTCCTGACTTTACATAATAACAAGTAGAAGCACCAGCTGACTCTTCCTCACTGCAAGCAGAGTTAGCTAGACCTTTCAACTCAGGGTCAGCAACCTGGAACTCAACCAACTCTTGACGAGACAAATTATCAACTACGGGGTACTGCCTCATCTGGTGAGTGGTCCAAATTAGCAAGAAAAGTGTCAGCTAGGATAACATCATCATCTTCATTATCCTCTAAATCACCAGTAACTTTAGACTTAGCCCTAGTGACAGCACATGCAGGGAACACATCAGGGACATCACAATCCTGGGACGCAGCCACTGGCTCACTAGACAACTGAGGAGCTGGACACACTTGACTTCCACCAATATCATTTCCAAGTAAGAAAGTTACACCTGACATTGGGAGTGTCTCAACCAACCCAACCATAACAGAACCATTAACAAAACCAGACTCTAAATTCACTCTGCACAGAGGAACAGAGAAGTAATTATTCCCTACACCTTGTAAGATTACAGTTTCATCAGAGGAATTAAAATTAGAGCCTAGAACACTGGTCAGCATAAGGGATTGGCAAGCACCTGTATCACGATATATTTTAACTGATTTCCTGTCATTACTGTCCAGAGGACTGACAAAACCATCAGACAGGAAATTAGCACATGAACTCTTGAGAGTGTCACCCACGTTACTGCTCAAAAGAGGAGCTCCATCATGAGAATTTAAGTTACCCCTCAAAGCAGGTTCAGTTAACTCAGTTAAAGAATTCTGGGAACTCTCAAGAATGGACACTAGACCAATTGACTGAATATTTAAAGACTCCTTTTTGTTCACATCACGCTGTCTCCTGAAACATCTCTCCGTAGTATGACCAAGCTTACTACAATAAGTACATTTACTTTTCTGAAATCTAGAGGTGAAGCTGGTATTTACTTCCTGAGAAACATCATCTTTATTCTCTTTCCTGTTACCTGTACTCTGAGTAGAGGCAACGTACTTACTCTCAGCTTTCCCTTTTTCTCTAGAATATCTCTTGTGAGTGAGAACATATTCATCAGCTAAAACTGCAGCATCAGACAAATTATCTATTCTTTTCTCATCAAGATATAGGCTTACATCTTTATAAATACACCTTTTGAAGTCCTCCAGCAAAATCATCTGCTTAAATTTGTCAAAATCAGAATCCACATTCTTAGAATTTAACCACTGCTCTAACAAATCTTCTTTTATTTTTGCATACTCAACATGGGATTGCTTATCTTGCTTGTAAGTTGTCCTAAATTTTACTCTATAGGCTTCAGGAACAAGCTCATAGGCCTTAAGAATCAAGCTCTTAACTACATCATAATTATCAGACTGATCATGAGGCAAAGATGCATAAGTTACTTGAGCTTTACCGGTGAGAACAGTTTGAAGGAGTACTGGTCAATACTATACTCCTTAGGCCAATTAAAACCTGTAGCTACCCTCTCAAACAACTGAAAATACTTTGTTAAATCAGATTCATTAAAAGGAGGGACAAGTTTAACATTTTTAGCCACATCAAAATCATCAGAGCAAGATGATCCAGTTCCACCTTGTTTCATGCGATACTCATGGTCTGCCTGAATCCTAGCAAGTTCAACTTGTGCGTGAAACTCAGCCTCCTTAGCCTGTGCTTGAAATTCAGCTTCCTTCACACGAGACTCCGCCTCCTTAGCCTTAGCCTCCTGCAGGGCTAGCTGTAACTTAGCTAATTCAATCTGCGTTTTCTCATTTGGAGGAGTTACATTAAACAAGCTTTTATTAATCATGCCAACAATTTGATCTTTAGAATGATGAGAGTGAACTGCAATTCCCAATTGTTGAGCAACAAGCTTAAGTTCATTCTTTGTTCTGTTTTCTATATCACACACTGTTTGCACATTTGACAAAAAATCTTTGGCTTCATCAAGTGTAGAAATAGTAGCCATCATGAATATATCACAGTCACAAAATATCAAACAATATCCTTATGATAATATCCTGAATATCCTGATATGAGGTCGCCAAATTTATGTTACGGAACAGAGAAAGATAACGTACACTTTAAGTGAGAATGCTAAAAATCACTACTGTCCCGTAAAGTTCCAGGTTCAAAACAAAAGAGTTAGGTAAAATTACAAGTTAAAGTTTAATGCTCAAACTAACAACAAAACATTCAGGACTCATAAGGATAATGTAATGGCAAAAACAGGTTAAATATATGGTTAACTGCAATAGCCTCTATTAACACGAAATTAGCAAGAATAAATTTATCTAAGTCAGCCCTGATAAAATGAGATACCAGATAATACTCAGTGAATGCCAGATAAATAATTACAGATACAAACTATTATCAAAAATGACTGACAAAGAACCCCACACGAATCACAAAAACTTCACTAGGCCTACAAATTAAACTTATGCTAAACAGTACAAGAAAAAATGCAACAACAGTTATACTCAAATTACACACAGCTGCTAGATGGTTGGAGACTTCTTGAGCACTCACAATAATAATATCTGTACAGGGGAGGACAGAGATGTGAACAAAATGAGGAGCAGATCTAAGTGGCAATGATGCAGAGACTGAGCTCATTATATAGGAGCCAGGAGAGCTTGATACAACTTGTAATAAGGACGCGCAAATGAAGCCATGGGGACATAGAGTTGACAATCCCGCTCTGGACAACAGAGAGAACGACTTACTCTACTATAACGGTAGAAGGGGGGGACTGAGGGAGAACACGCTCGTGATCAAACATGCAGCATACTGTGCGTTAAAATTACACAAAGGATGATGAAATCATAGGCTATGTAACAATATATATATATATATATATATATATATATATATATATATATATGTATATACGTATATAAATATAAATATTATATATATATATATATATATATATATATATATATATATATATATATATTTATATATATATATATATATATATATATATATATATTTATATATATATATATATATATATATATATATATATATATGTACAGTATATGTGTGTGTGTGTGTGTGTGTGTGTGTGTGTGTGTGTGTATACGAGGAGTGATCAGAAAGTTCGGTGAATGTTAGAATAACAGTATTTTGTTGAACATTAGACATCCCCTTCAAAGTGCTCCACTCCTGCACACATACATTTGTTCCACCGTTCCTGCCACCGCCTCAAACATTATTGAAAGTCTTCCTTCTTGATCTCCTTCAGATGGCTTGTCGTCTTGGTTTGGATGTCTTCAATCGTTTCATAACGACTCGCTTTCATCATGCGCTTCAGTTTCAGGAACAGTCAGAAGTCACAAGGTGCCAGGCCGGTTAAATAAGGTGGACGAGGCACGAGCAGGATGTTTTTCCCAGCCAGAAATGTCTGGATACTACACGTTGCTCAAACTGTGGCTTTTCCCCAAATGCTTCAGATGCGGCAGACATCATCTTACACATGTGTTGTAAGAGCGTACTGGCCTGTGCTGATGTGGCGTCCGGTGGTTGGTGGCAACGAGATAGGTGGACGATGTAAGGACAACCAGTAACCCTTGCATACCTCAATTCAGTTCATTTTAGCAGTTCCATTCGCCGAACTTTTTGATCATTCCTCACATTATATATATATATATATATATATATATATATATATATATATGCCTATGCCCATGTGTGTGTGTGTGTGTGTGTGTGCGTGTGTGTGTTGGCTGCAAAAGTGTTGGTGATGCCAATGCGTTGTATATTATTTTCTTGCTGAATATACCAACTGGTTCAATTTCCACACTTTCCCCCTGAGACATTATATATTTTGTTTTCTGTGACGACAGAACGACCCTTTCTCATCAGTTTAATCATAACTTAAACCTTCATAACAGTTATTTGTGTTACCCATGCAAACTAAAAACGTAAAGACATATTCCTATTCGTACAGGCGAATGGTGACGTGTAATATACAACTTAAATCTCTAAGAAACAGGTGAACCGAAGTCTCGAAAGCCAATGGCTACACAGTTTAGTCTATGCAAGAAAAATTATTAATGAAAGGTAAGAAAGAGAATTCCACTGTGCCCTACTTCCCTGCCTAGAATGGATGAGACATCTTAAAATCTTTCCTTATCCTTTGAAGCATTTTATCCCCTTCTTCACACTATCCTGCTATAAATGTCACAAAATTTCTTCTATCAGCCCTTTGCTTAAAAACATAACCAGGAATATTCACCCATAGATTCTTATTGTTTGTTATATATATATATATATATATATATATATATATATATATATATATATATATATATATATATATGTACATTTATCATCATCATCCGGACCTTCTTTCCCACCCCAGGGTAGGGTGAGGAGTAGCAGTGTCCAGAGAGCTCAAATTTGCCCAATCCAATGGGCCACACTTCCATTCACTGATCATTCAAGCCCCTGAAATCCTGGTTCTATCGGATACACGAAAAACATTCACCACGTTGTGCAGCTTCACATAAACGTATCCGGTAGAGTCAATCCGGACGCTGCCACGTTAAAAGGGAGTGCCAAATCCTTGATCATGCACTCCCCCTCACAACATTCATCCAGCAAGCTCGATCTCGTGTCAGTTCCCTAGCCTCACCGACTTTCAAACCTCTCTTCTTCACACACTCATCCACCATATCTCTCCACCTTCTCTTTGGCCAACCTCGCCTCTTCCCTCCTTCAAATTCGCTCAGATATACCTTTTTCAACACTCTATTGTCATCCATTCAGTACCATCTCAGTACACTCTTTTCGATTCTGGTGTCCACCAACTTCCTCACTCCACATCTTTCATCTATCTATCAATCTATATACCTAGGCTGCTTCCCCCAAGGAAAGGGAGGTAGCCGAGACAGGACGACACACTCTCCATTTACTCATCCATTCAAACACATTCATTCGCATCTTAGCCCCAAAGGGGGCAGGGTTCTAAGCTGGAAAATAAGTAGGCAAGTAGCGGGACTAAGTAGGTAGAGAGGGAGGTAGGTAGGCAGGGAACCTGGCGATAAGGCAGGCAAGAAGGAGGGCAAATATGTAGGTGGGTAGGTAGCTGTAATATAAGGTAAAGAGGAAAGTGAGTAAGTAGAGAGGATGGTAAATAGTGAAAAGCGACAAGCAGAGGGGTAAGTTAATCGTTTATATGATAAAGGACTGATATGCACCTTCATGCCTCCAGGTGAAAAGATCATGTAGCCTAACAAGATGGATGCAAAACTGGGATCAGCAACAAACAATCTGTTGTACAGTCGTCGAGACTCGAGCGTGGCTACTTACTGCGTGGTCTGGTATATCAGTTCGTTTTATATACCGATGTTTTCGTGAAGTTACTCTATTATGTTGCTTTGAGATATACTTGTACAGTACTGTATATATGTTGTGTGAACGATAGAGTAATATTTATGTTTTGTATTACACTATTAGCATGCGGTATAGCATTAAGGCGCGCATATTTGTCAGGATTATAGGTTGCAGCTCCTTTGGCTGCATAGCAGGTAAGGGTATCTCCAAATGCATTGTGCCTCCTATTCTATAACTATCTGCGGTCCGCGGCTCACAGCCAGAAAATTGTATGGTGTTTATTTATTTATTCATTTATTTATTTATTCTAAATTTACAAAACTTTTAGGACTGAGCAGTCGCCACAAAGATATGGCGTACGGTGGGAAGAGGAAGGTGTTGTAGCTTACACAATTGGTAACACGGTGTTAACATTAGCCTGACACCGAGCTATCTACTTACCAAAACCAAACAAACGCGGGTGTGACCCTTGACAATATTACAGGTAACAGTGGCATAATATATTGATGAATCTTGCGTCATTTCGTTACACGTTGGCCCTTGTACAAGTACTGCCGAGCTGCCTGGTAGCCATCTTAACACTTTCACGACATATTTTATAATTTGTTCACTTTACTGCCAAACATTTTTGTTTCCTTTAGGGGAGACCTTTGTCATTAAGAGAGGTCATTCCCAGCATGAATCAGTCATGCTGAAAGAGTTAATGTAACACCTTCAGTTACACATATAGACATGCTGAAGTAATCTGGAAAGGCGTAAATATAAACAGGTACCAGCATCGGTATAGTTTACGCTACATGTCTTGTTTGTTTGTTTGTTTGTTTGTTTATTTTACTGGTCACTTTTTGGTGATGTAAATCGGTGTTTCTGTGTTGTGTTCTAGGATATTCTTTGGGTTCCTTCATTCCCGGTTAAACTTGGCCGAGAGAGTAGCTGCACCATCGCTATGTAGCATAACTTGTTCAGTCACTACACTATTTCCAAACTTCTCTTAGCGTATAACTAAATATTCGTGCCCTGTCCTACCACTCCATCATTCATCTTCCTGTCCCGTCTTAATCTTATTCTTGCAACTGCCATACAACGTAATTCACTTTAGGACAAACCTCGTTATGTGCTAAAGGTTAATGTATTTTGTTTATTATAAGGTCACAACAAAGGATCTCTCTTAAGCTCTGAATATTGCCATCGAACTGTAGTACGAATGAGAAAAAGACGAAACATAGTGAGGGGTTCTTAACAATTTCCATTCCACTCGTGTACCTACTGCTCTCTCACTTCCCTCCCTTTAAGTGGATTCCCTCCTTCCCAAATCTTCTTATGTTGGCTCCAGTTCTATAAATAGCTTCCATAATGCCCTCTCTCTTCTTCCTTCCTCTCTTCCCTCTCGTTTCCCTCTTCCCTCTCGTCCCATCCCTCCCTCAGAGCTTTTTTTAGTTTCTCCTCCCAGGTAGTTTCAGTTGTATATATATATATATATATATATATATATATATATAAAATCATCATCATCATCATCCGGACCTCCTTTCCCACCCAAGGCCAGGGTGAGGAGTAGCAATGTCCAGACAGCCCAAAATTGCCCAATCCAATGGGCCACGCTTCCATTCACTCATCATTCAAGCCCCCGGAATCATGACTCTATCGGATACACCAAAAACATTCACCACGTTCTGTAATATATATATATATATATATATATATATATATATGTGTGTGTGTGTGTGTGTGTGTGTGTGTGTATATATATATATATATATATATATATATATATATATATATATATATATATATTTTTACATAGCCTATGATTTCATCATCCTTTGTGTAATTTAACGTACAGTATGCTGCATGTTTGATCACGAGCGTGTTCTACCTCAGTCCCCCCTTCTACCGTTATAGTAGAGTAAGTCGTTCTTTCTGTTGTTCAGAGCAGGATTGTCAACTCTTTGTCCCCTATAGCTTCATTTGCGCGTCCTTCTTACAAGTTGTATCAAGCTCTGCCGGCATCTATATAATGAGCTCTGTCTCTGCATTATTGCCACTTAGATCTACTCCTCATTTTGATCACATCTCTGTCCTCCCCTGTACAGTTATTATTATTGTGAGTGCTCAGGAAGTCTCCAACCATCTAGCAGCTGTGTAATTTGAGTATAAGTGTTACTGCATTTTGTTCTTGTACTGTATAGAATAAGTTGTTAATTTGTGGGCCAAGTGAGGTTTTTGTAATTTATGTAGGGTTCTTGTTGTCAGCCATCATTAATAATATTTTGTATCTGTAATAATATATCTGGCATTCACTGAGTATTATCTGGTATCTCATTTTAACAGGGCTGACTTAGATAAATTTACTCATGCTAATTTCGTGTTAATAGAGGCTATTGCAGTTAACCATATATTTAACCTGTTTTTCCCATTACAATATCTTTATGAGTCCTGAATGTTTTATTGTTAGTTTGAGCATTAAACTTTAACTTGTAATTTTACCTAACTCTTTTGTTTTGAACCTGGACCTTTACGGGACAGTAGTGATTATTAGTATTCTCACTTAAAGTGTACATTATCTTTCTCTGTTCCGTAACATAATTTTGGCGACCTCGCCAGGATATTCAAGATATTATCATAACGATATTGCTTGATATTTTGTGACTGTGATTTATTCATGATGTCTACTATTACTACTCTTGATGAAGCCAAAGATTTTTTTGTCAAATGTGCAAACAGTGTGTGATGTAGAAAACAGAACAAAGAATGAACTTAAGCTTGTTGCTCAACAATTGGGAATTGCAGTTCACTCTCATCATTCTAAAGATCAAATTGTTGGCATGATTAATAAAAGCTTGTTTAATGTAACTCCTCGAAATGAGCAAACGCAGATTGAATTAGCTAAGTTACAGCTAGCTCTGCAGGAGGCTCGTGCTAAGGAAGCTGAATTTCAGGCAAATGCTAAGGAGGCGGAGTCTCAGGCTTGTATTCAGGAGGCTGAATTTCAGGCAAATGCTAAGGAGGCGGAGTCTCAGGCTCGTATTCAGGAGGCTGAATTTCAAGCAAATGCTCGTATTCAAGAGGCACAGGTACAGGCTCAGGCACAAACTGAACTAGCTAGGATTCAGGCAGACCATGAGTATCGCATGAAACAAGGTGGAACTGGATCATCTAGCTCTGATGATTTTGATGTGGCTAAAAATGTTAAACTTGTCCCTCCTTTTAATGAATCTGATTTAACAAAGTATTTTCAGTTGTTTGAGAGGGTAGCTACAGGTTTTAATTGGCCCAAGGAGTATTGGCCAGTACTCCTTCAAACTGTTCTCACCGGTAAAGCTCAAGTAACTTATGCATCTTTGCCTCAGGATCAATGTGATGATTATGATGTAGTTAAGAGCTTGATTCTTAAGGCCTATGAGCTTGTTCCTGAAGCCTATAGAGTAAAATTTAGGACAACGTATAAACAAGATAAGCAATCCCATGTTGAGTATGCAAAAATCAAAGAAGATCTGTTAGAGCAGTGGTTAAATTCTAAGAATGTGGATTCTGATTTTGACAAATTTAAGCAGATGATTTTGCTGGAGGACTTCAAAAGGTGTGTTAATAAAGATGTAAGCCTATATCTTGATGAGAAAAGAATAGATAATTTGTCTGATGCTGCAGTTTTAGCTGATGAATATGGTCTCACTCACAAGAGATATTTTAAAGAAAAAGGGAAAGTTGAGAGTAAGTACGTTGCCTCTACTCAGAGTACAGGTAACAGGAAAGAGAATAAAGATGATGTTTCTCAGGAAGTAAATACCAGCTTCACCTCTAGGTTTCAGAAAAGTAAATGTACTTATTGTAGTAAGCTTGGTCATACTACGGAGAAATGTTTCAGGAGACAGCGTGATGTGAACAAAAAGGAGTCTTTAAATATTCAGTCAATTGGTCTAGTGTCCACCCTTGAGAGTTCCCAGAATTCTTTACCTGAGTTAACTGAACCTGCTTTGAGGGGTAAATTAAATCCTCATGATGAAGCTCCTCTTTTGAGCAGTAACGTGGGTGACACTCTCAAGAGTTCATGTGCTAATTTCCTGTCTAAAGGTTTTGTCAGTCCTCTGGACAGTAATGACAGGAAATCAGTTAAAATATAACGTGATACAGGTGCTTGCCAATCCCTTATGCTGACCAGTGTTCTAGGCTCTAATGTTAATTCCTCTGATGAAACTGTAATCTTACAAGGTGTAGGAAATAATTACTTCTCTGTCCCTCTGTGCAGAGTGAATTTAGAGTCTGGTTTTGTTAATGGTTCTGTTATGGTTGGGTTGGTTGAGACACTCCCAAGTCAGGTGTAACTTTCTTACTTGGAAATGATATTGCGGAAGTCAAGTGTGTCCAGCTCCTCAGTTGTCTAGTGAGCCAGTGGCTGCGTCCCAGGATTGTGATGTCCCTGATGTGTTCCCTGCATGTGCTGTCACTAGGGCTAAGTCTAAAGTTACTGGTGACTTAGAGGATAATGATGATGATGATGTTATCCTAGCTGACACTTTTCTTGCTAATTTGGACCACTCACCAGATGAGGCAGTACCCCGTAGTGTTGATAATTTGTCTCGTCAAGAGTTGGTTGAGTTGCAGGTTGCTGACCCTGAGTTGAAAGGTCTAGCTAACTCTGCTTGCAGTGAGGAAGAGTCAACTGGTGCTTCTACTTGTTATTATATAAAGTCAGGAGTACTTATGAGGAAGTGGAGACCCCCAACAGCATCAGCCAACTGTGAATGGGAGGTTGTACATCAAGTTGTCATCCCTCGTGTTTGTAGGCAGGATATCATTAGAGTGGCTCATGTTTCCAGTTTGGCAGGACACCTTGGAGTGAGGAAGACTGTGGCACGCATATTGAAACACTTCTACTGGCCAGGTATCTTCAGGGATGTTTCCTGGTATTGTAAGTCTTGTCACACCTGTCAAGTTGTGGGGAAGTGTAATCAGACCTGAAAAGGTTGCACCTCTAGTTCCCATTCCTCCTTTTGAGGCGCCATTCACCTCGGTGTTGGTGGATATTGTGGGCCCTCTTCCTAAGACTTCTTCAGGATTTTCCTCTATGTGTTGACCCTGATTGATATGGCTACTCGTTATCATCCTGAAGCCATTCCACTTAGAAATATCTCAGCAAAGAACGTGGTTAAGGGAAAATGCTAGGGGTTCTTCAGCTAAAAGTTTGGTCTGCCCAAGGAGGTACAGTCAGACCGGGGGAAGGTAATTTCATGTCAAATGTTTTCAAGCAGTCTCTTGAAGAGTTGGGCATCACCCAGATCACCGTCCTCAGCTTACTATCCCCCAAGACTCAGGGAGCGTTGGAGAGATATCATCAAACACTCAAATTGATGCCTCAAGAAATACTGTTTGGAACATCTGAATAGAAAGACCGGGACAAAGGCATCATCTCCATTCGTTGTATCATTGCTGCAAACAGAATCTCCAAATGAATCACTGGGCTTCTCACCCTTTTGAACTACTGTTTTGCCATGAAGTAAGGAGGACCCCTTAAGCTACTCAAGGAATGCTGGCTGTCGGAGGAAGATGACGTCGCAACCTGCTGGAGTATGTAATGAAGTTCAAAGAACGGCTGTCCACTGCTTTACAGCTGGCGAGAGAGAATTTAGGAGCTGCTCCTCTCAGGAGAAGATGAAGACTTGGTATGATAAGAAGTCCAGGTTACGCCTACTTTCTTCAGCCAGGAGATCAGGTTTTTTGATTCTGCTACCGGTGCATGGGCAAGCTCTTCAAGCCAAGTTTAGTGGTCCTTATTTCGTGGAGAAGAAACTCAGTGATGTAGACAACTATGTCATCGCCACACCAGGATCGTAGAAAAAGAACAAGCTTAACTTTGTCACATCAACATGCTAAAAGTTATATCACAGGGCGGGACGAAAATAACCCAGTCTGCAATGTAGCTGTTCCTCCCGGAAGTCTGCAAGTGAAGTTCTCCCCATGCAGTATGAGCCTGAGTGATAGTTTGGGGAAGAATCCTGATATCATGAATGATCTCCAGGACTAAGCTTTCTCATCTACCTCCCAAGGAAAGGCAGGAGTTTTTCGGCACTACTGCAGGAGTACCCGCGAAGTGTTCCGTGGCCACTCCAGGAAGAACTACTGTGCTGATGCATGATGTCGATGTTGGAGACGCAAAGCCAATTAAACTTCCTCCTTACCGTGGCGGTGAACCCAGTCAAATTTCCTCTCATCCAGAAGGAGCTTGGCTTCCCTGTTGGACCACAAGATGATTGGAGCCCCTGTCAGAGTGAGTGGAGTTCTCCTGTCACTCTAGTCCCTAAGCCAGGTGGGTCACAGCGGACATTGCATTGACTACAAGACGTGTTAATCAATAGATAACCAGAAACAGACACTTACCCTCTCCCTCGTGTGGAAGATTTGCATAGACAAGATCGGAAAGGCTAGGTACATAAGTAAGTTTGATTTGTTAATAGGGATACTAGCAAGTACCTATGACTGAACGTGCTAGGGAGATCTCATATGTTTTGTAACACTAGGAAAGACTTTTGCATGTTCGGGGTAATGCCATATGGTATGAAGAATGCAATTCAGCCACATTTCAGAAGCTCATGAATGTTGTAACAGAGGGGTTTGGCAGGTGTGTGTTGTTTATATTGATGATGTATTAATCTTCAGTGACAATCTGGAAAGATCACCTATGCCATGTCAGTAAATTTCTTTGAGCGGTTGGTTCAGGCTAATCTTGTAGCTAATTTATCCAAAGTGTGAGTTTGGTCAAGCTAAAGTTCAGTACCTTGGGTATGTAATTGGTGATGGACATGTTGCACCACCAGGAGCTAAGGTTCAGGTTATAAGGTGATCTCTCCCAGACCTAAAAAGTAGGGAAAGAGCTACAGCAAAGATTTTTGGGAATGTGGTAGGTTATTACTGGAGATTTGTTCTTAACTGTTCAATTCCTCTTGTGGTATCACCACTTACAGACCTACTGAAAAAAGGGAGTTAAATTTGTCTGGACCGATAACTGTGAATCCTCTTTCAGCAAACTTAAAAGCTATCCTATTAAGTCAGCCAGTGCTTGCTACTCCCAAATTTTGCTAAGCCTTTTAAGATGGCTGTTGATGCAAGTGATACAGGAGCTGGGGCTGTTTCTGCCGCAAGAGGATGGTCAGGGTATTGAACACCCCTGTATCTTATTACAGTAAGAAGTTCACTCCACTCTGTGCAAAAAGAACTACTCAACTATTTGAGATAAGAGCTTTTGGCCTTGATTTTGGGTTTACAGCAGTTTTCATTTTATTTGTGTTCTGGTTTTGACCCCATAGTCATTTATACCGATCATAACCCACTGAAATTCCTTAGTAAGTTTAAAAGATAAAAATCAGAGACTGACAAGATGGAGTCTACTTCTTCAGGGAGTATTCATTAGACATACAACATGTCAAGGGGAAAGAAAATGTTATTGCAGATTGCTTATCTAGACTTTAGACAGATTGTTTTAGGAGTAATAAGAAATTTCCTTTGTAAATTTCTTTTTCTTTGTGGGGAGGGAGGTTACATAGCCTATGATTTCATCATCCTTTGTGAAATTCTTAACGTGTACAATATGCTGCATGTTTGATCATGAGCGTGTTCTACCTCAGTCCCCCCTTCTACCCGTTATAATAGAGTAAGTCGTTCTTTCTAGCTTGTTCAGAGCAGGATTGTCAACTCTTTGTCCCCTATAGCTTCATTTGCGCGTCCTTCTTATAAGTTGTATCAAGCTCTGTCGGCCCCTATATAATTTGAGCTCTGTCTCTGCATTATTGCCACTTTAGATCTACTCCTCATTTTGATCACATCTCTGTCCTCCCCTGTACAGTTATTATTATTGTGAAAGTGCTCAGGAAGTCTCCAACCATCTAGCAGCTCTGTAATTTGAGTATAAGTGTTATTGCATTTGGGTTAACCCTTGTACTGTATAGCATAAGTTGTTAATTTGTGGGCCTAGTGAGGTTTTTTGTAATTTATGTAGGGTTCTTGTTGTCAGCCATCATTAATAATATTTTGTATCTGTAGAATAATATATTCTGGCATTCACTAGAGTATTTATCTGATTATCTCATTTTAACAGGGCTGACTTAGATAAATTTACTCATGCTAATTTCGTGTTAATGTAGAGGCTATTGCAGTTTAACCATATATTTAACCTGTTTTTCCTCATTACAATATCTTTATGAGTCCTGAATGTTTTGTTGTTTAGTTTGAGCATTAAACCTTTAACTTGTAATTTTACCTAACTCTTTTATTTTTGAACCTGGACCTTTACGGGACAGTAGTGATTATTAGTATTCTCACTTAAAGTGTACATTATCTTTCTTCTTGTTCCGTATCTATCTATCTATCTATCTATCTATATATATATATATATATATATATATATATATATATATATTTCTTCCCACCAAGCTACTTCTTTTTCTTAATGTATGCGACTTAGGACTTAAAACGATTCACTCTGTTTCTTGTGATTCATAAATCAGTGATTTCTTTGTGGGTAATCAAACGGAGGTGCTGCGTGTCACCTCTTTCACATTCACGCCACCAGCATTTGGGCACTGCTTGCTCACCGTAACTGTTTGTCGCTACTCCGCAGATCACTCATTTTAAATCACATCCTGCTTAAGCCACACGATCGTACTGAACTCGGAGAATTCTACCGCAGCAAAATTAAGCAGATGAATACATGAACCAAATAACTGAATAAGAACTGTTTCCAACAAAAATATTGGGCGGGAAGTGAGATATCTGTCGTTTATTTGGGCCTAGAGCCATAAGATTCTCTATTCACTCTCAGAGAAGTCTTCACATTGCAGTCAAAGAGCTAAGACTAGATAAATGGATACAGAATGATGGAATAAAATGTATCAAGAAAAAACTAAATCCCAGTGCAATAAAGGTCAAGTGGTTCCCGCTAAATTCGGAAGTAAATTACAAGCATAAGTTACCAGCACAATAATAATCCAGTTGCTCCTGAAGTTTTTCTCCTAATTTTCAAACTCCTTATTCGAGTACATCCTCCAGTTATATTTTTCCTTGTTTCCTACCCAGCCTAATCGATTTTCTCTTCCCTAAAATTAGGTAACAACGTAGATCTGGTCGTTTGTTTGGATGGTTTATTAGTTTCGGTCAAGTTACGCCAGGAATACAAATGAAATTGCAGCGTTTACACAGTGTGCGTCAGCATTGCATGTCGTCCACAGAAGGATAAATTCCTTGGGTAATTTTAAGTAAAGTATTTGTGATGAAATGCCGTTGGTTTTCAATTTGGGCATTAATTATGAATTTTTAATATTTCATACTTAACAAATGAACCAAAGAGACACTGAAAAAATTTATACATGAATGAACGGTTATAGCACTGAGTTTGGAATACATGAAGGTTGGAGCTATAAACTCGAGTCCTGGTGAATGTAATCAAGTTCCGAATCAGTTATTTGACCACTTTGGTTCCAAAAACATATCTCCCATGATTCTTACCCGTGGGGGCTTTGATGTGTGCATATTGATATATACAGCAATGTACCGGTACTCACTGATATATACAGCAAAGCCTCAGACAGTGGAGGAATTGTGGCCATGTGTTCGTGAATGCTGAACACAGACACGACGTGTCCTAGGCAACATAATAAATGTTAGGTAGCCAATGATGCGTCGTGGTGAACCATACACTGTAGTAGGGGGGAGTAATTTTGAGTACAACCACATAAACATACTGTGATGGTGGTAGGTGGTGGCGACCATCATCCGCTCACTTGATGAAGTGCTGCCTACTTCTTCCTTAGCCTTTATCATTATTTTGCTGTGGTTGTCCTCCTCTCTTCCTATTTCTCCCATCTTTCCTGTCAATTCTTATTGGTTTTCTTTCCTTTACAGATGGCTTTACATTGAGTCACAAGCCTAATGGTTTCCTGTAAGCCAAGAAACCATTTATTGTTCTGGGTGGTAACCATATAACCAAACCATACGTGCTCCCTACGTGTCAACAAGTGGGTTGGTGGAGGGTTAGTGCCCCTCCCCGTAAACAAATAGCTCAAAGTCAAATGGCCACCCCTTACGGGATTATGGCGTCTGGCAATAGATAGACAAATAGATGTATAGCAAAGAAAACAACTAAGCATAAAACTCTGGGTTTATCATTCCAAACATTTTATTCCTTCCTCTGTGTTCCAACCACTCATTCACGTACTCGCTTTTTAAGTGCCTCAGTCCCATAAATTTAGTATGAAGTTTAAATTCTCACAGTTATTGACCAGTACTCCAATTTTACCACAGTTACTTTATTCTTTTAAATATCCTATATCTACGAAATGAAGCGGAATTGGACAGCTTATCATAAAGAATATGTGATATAGATTTACCTAGGAAATCTTTCCTTCAAAGGACGAAACTAAAACTCAAAAATACTGATCATGTCCCTGCGTAAACCATTCTAAGGCTCCTCTGACTCACTTTCAGCTAAGTACAATCGTCTGACGTTTGCTGGAATAAAGGCCAATAGTTATCTAAACCAACCGAGGGTCACTCTTGGCAGCATCAACATTTACAGGTTCGTATGGCTGACTGTCAGTTGTGTATGGTTGTCAGACATACCCTGACTTTAGATGGTTAAAGGACTGATGTTCGTATCTGCCGGAGTGAACATTCCATTTCGAGTCCGTCATATTTAGCTAACACAAAGGCACTTCTCATCTCCTCTTTTCCTAAAAGTTGACCCAGCTTTATTATTGTACAGTACGTCAGATATGAAACAATGTTGCACTTATTTGTGTTTACGTTTACTTTATTTTCCTTGTACGAGTAGTGCACTTGACAACATTCGTTATATAACAGATGCCAAAAAAAACTGTTTTCATGTCACAAATAGACTTCTTGTCGTTTCCTTTTGCTTTTGTATAACCATGACTGCACCTTCCTTTCCAGATTTTTCTCTACTTGTGCCAAAGACAGTCCTTTCCCTCTTTGTATTCTACGACTTCTTTTCCAGCCTTATACCAACATGTTTCACATTTTTCTGTCCCCTTTTTTTCTTTTTCCTCTGGGCTGTACATGTGCCCTTCTCCTCCATTAAGATCACCCTTCCTCTCTGCAGATCATCACCAGACAACTGTTTTCTCAGGCGTAAAGACCTTCCACTTTAATGCGATTACCTTCCATCGTTTCCCCTCCTACTCATCTCGTTGTCTTCTTTTCATATTCCGTCATCTCTCACCATCCCCTTCATCTCTCATCCTGGTTCTCCTGTCCTCCCTCGCCTCCGGCTATTACGCTCTCCGTCATGCCTTTATTTACAAGGTTAGGCCAAACTACATTTCCTCCCCCCTTTAGGACGAGAGAGAGAGAGAGAAAGAAAGAGAGAGAGAGAGAGAGAGAGAGAGAGAGAGAGTTTTGCGAGACGAATCTAAACTGAAGAATTCAGAATATGGGGAAGATAACAGGAAATACATTTTATTATGATAGAGTCATTGTGGCTGATACAAGAAGAGAAAGAAAATTCGTGCCAGAGACTTAGGAAATAGGTGAGTACCATAATTTTTTTAAGTGAAGCAACGAACTAATATTTTCTTAAGTCCAAATCCTACTGATATTTGGGCTGGGAAAGATCAGGAAATAGAATTAGAATAACAAAAAAATATGACATACTGATTGCCCCATGAAACTGACCACACGTGAAGTAATTCGTCAGTCAAGCATCAAAATTATTGGATCCATATGAAGGACACAAAACTGTACTTGATATTGTCTGTTGGAAAGAGAACATTTCATCGATTGCCAAGGAATCAAAGGATGAACTCATGTCATATGTACATCCTTACAAAATTATTCCAGATATTTTTATCCTTCCGTAGTTAATTTGTTTTCTGAATTCCAATGGCGGATTATCACACACACACACACACACACACACACACACACACACACAATGTTCTCTGCACAAGTCCCGCTTCTCTCGTGGGAAGTGACCAGGTACAACTGCAAGAACTGATAAGTGGTACAATGGCTGGCGTATTTTGGTAGATGTTTGTATAAATCGTGGCTTCAGGTATTAATGAGCCAGCGAAACTCCGTTGTTACAGCTAAGTCACAGTGTTTGTTTGTTTTTCTCTCTCCCTCTAAAAATAAAATCATTGGAGAGATTGTGTATGATATTACACCCACTGGTAATATTATAATGTAAATTAATAATGCCATGTATTGATGATTTGGGTAACACAGTCAAACTTGGCTAAGGCTCGGTGATACATGGGTACGATGGAGGAGCTGATCAGGAGTCGTATTTTAAAAATAGTATTGTACATTTAACACTGAGCAGGTTGTACGATATTCTATATAAATTGGAATGATATGTGTACAAATTCTGAGCAACATATAAATCTCAAGAATGACCCCACACAGAGATATGAGGGTTCAAACGAAACTATCTTTGTTTATGTGTGTGTGTGTGTGTGTGTGTGTGTGTGTGTGTGTTTAGGGTGAGGCAAAAGTCTCCAAACAAACATACAAGCGTTATATTTACAACTCCAGCTAATTAATATTGTGTTGAAATCCGCTGTGGAAGTCACAAAATGTGTTCGACATTACGACCTTCGAGGTCATGACCAAAAGAAGTTAGCTATAACGCTGATCCTTGGGTAAAAATAGTCAATGTTTGTATGGAGACTTTTGCCTCACCCTATAACCTATATATATATATATATATACATCATCATCATCATCCGGACCTCCTTTCCCACCCAAGGAAGGGTGAGGAGTAGCAATGTCCAGACAGCCCCAAATTGCCCAGTCCAATGGGCCACGCTTCCATTCACTCATCATTCAAGCCCCCGGAATCCTGGGTCTATCGGATACGCCAAAAACATTCACCACGTTCTCTAGCTTCACATATCGTATCCGACAGAGTCAATCCAGACGCTACCACGTTAGAAAAGTGTGCCAAAAATCCCTGATCATGCATATCTCCTCACAAAATTCATCCAGCCAGCTCGATCTCCTGTCAGTTCCCTAACCTCACCGACTTCCAAACCTCTCTTCCTCACACATTCATCCACCATATCTCTCCACCTTCTCCTTGGCCTACCTCGCCTCCTCCCTCCTTCAAATTCGTTCAGATATACTTTCTTCACCACTCTATTGTTATCCATTCTCTCCACATGACCATACCAAATTCGTTCAGATATACTTTCTTCACCACTCTATTGTTATCCATTCTCTCCACATGACCATACCATTTCAGTACACTCTCTTCAATTCTGGTGTCCACCGACTTCCTCCACTCTGCATCTTTAACGAATCACATTATTTCGTATCCTATCCACCCTCTATTACTCCACATACATTCCTCAACACGTCCCATCTCCACTGCTCTTACTCTTGACTTTTCATTTTCATGCCACATCATAGTCTCACGCATCCAAATGTTAAAGTTGGCACTAACACTCCTTCATGTAAGCCTCGATGCAGCTATAACACTCAAGCCTCTGTTTCTTATCGAGGCCTTCATTGCACCAGCTACTTTTCTTCCTTGTGTCACTCTACTTTCAACTTCTTTTGCCCATTTTCCTCTCTTTTCTATCACTGTACATGAGTATTTGAACTCTCTTACCAATTCCAGTCTCTCTCTCCATTCACTGTTACATTGCACTGGGAGTCACCTTCTTTCTCAATAACCATCACTTTACTCTTTTCTACATTTACTCTCAAGGCACGACGCTTACAGAAATCAGCAAAACTCTGCACTAGCCTACCAAGTTGCTTGTCTGGTACCCCTGCAAACAGTACTGCATCATCAGCATACAACAAATTTGAGATATTCCATCCATCACCATTCATTACCAATGCCATCCCTCTCTCCATTACTCGTGTTTTCACTTCTCTCATCACCCCATCCATATATATATTGAACAACCATGGGGATATCACACAATTTGTCGCACGCTCACACTGATCGCGAGCCATTCACTTGGTGCCCATTAACCCTGACACATGCTTCTCTACCATCATAAAAACTCTTGACGGCACCTAACAGCTTACCCTCAACACCGTACATGCGCCAAAACTTTTGCAATCCTTCTCCTGTCCACTTTGTCATGTGCTTTTTCCAGATCCATGAATGCCATAAACACCTTATGGTCCTTCTCACAAGCCTTCTCTACTATCTGTCTCACTGCAAATATTTGGTCCACACATCCTCTGCCACTCCTAAAGCCACCCTGTTCATCACTCACTAGGACTTCTGATATCATCTCTTACTTTCTCTACAATAATTCTTCCATATACCTTCCCTACCACACTCAGTAAGCTTATGCCACGATAATTCTTACATTCACCTCGTTCACCTTTATTTTTGTACAGGAGTACAATCACAGCCTTTTTCCACTCTGCAGGCACAGTTTCACTCATCCATGCCTTCTTACATGTCTCCAACAAACAATTCATTCCATTCTCTCCACTACATTTAAGCATCTCTGCATACACCTCATCAACCCCAGCTGCTTTCTCATTTTTCAGCAGCTTCACAGCACTCTTCACCTGTGCGAGTGTCACATCTCCTGGCACTGCATTCCTTCTCTGCACACCCCCAAAACCAATCATGTTTACAGCTGCTCTGTTATCTCAATCCCCATTCATCAGGCTTTCAAAATATTCTTTCCATCTGGTCCTTACTTCATCTCCATGGGTTAATAATCTACCACCAGTATCCTTCACACCATCCCATTTCTTACCACTTTCACTTCTACATTTCCGTACCTTTTCCAAGAATAACTTTCGATTTTTCAGAGTAGTTCGCATTCATTTTTCTTCCTAGATCCTCATTTACCTCATTCTTTTTCCTCTTCACTAGTCTCTTTACGTGCTTCTTGCTCTCAACATATTCAGTTCTTATTTCAACTGAACCCCTGTCCTATAACCACTTTAGCCACTTCTTCCTCTTTTCCTCCACCGCTCTCTTTACCTCCTCCTTCCCACCATGCCGTACCTTTCTTCTTTGTTGTTACTCTTGCCACACCACACACCGCTTTAGCATTCCTAACTAAGCAATCCCTATGCATTCCACAGTCTGTCCAGATCCATTTCATTCCAATACAGTGATTCTAACAATATCTACTTTGGTCCTGTATTCATCTGCCATTTCTTTTCTATCAGCTTCTTCAACTTTCTCCCTGACTGCTTCTCTCTCTCCTGATCCACCTCACTCCTTTCCAGCTTGATCTTGCATACCACAATCATATGATATGACAGACCTCAACATCGTCGTCTCACAGGCCCTCGTATCAGCAACCATTCCCATCATCGACCTCTCTATGAGCATGTAATCAATCAGGCTTCTTTCAACACGATCCCCGTTCCCTTTATACCATGTATATTTATGTGCATCTCTGTGTTTGAAGCCTGAGTTACAAATGCACAACCTCACTCTCCTGACACATATCTTTAGCCTTTTCCCATTATCATTTTCTCCTGGTACTACATGGCAACCCATTATATCATCCTCAGGACAAAGTGCCTACTCTTTCGTTCATGTCCTCCATCACAATCACTTTATAGCTCCTGGGCATTTCTCCCACTACTTCACCCAACTCATCCCAAAACCTATT
>NC_137008.1:13864186-13888558 GCF_032717465.1 Coenobita brevimanus | reverse complement strand
GACTTAAACGATTCACTCTGTTTCTTGTGATTCATAAATCAGTGATTTCTTTGTGGGTAATCAAACGGAGGTGCTGCGTGTCACCTCTTTCACATTCACGCCACCAGCATTTGGGCACTGCTTGCTCACCGTAACTGTTTGTCGCTACTCCGCAGATCACTCATTTTAAATCACATCCTGCTTAAGCCACACGATCGTACTGAACTCGGAGAATTCTACCGCAGCAAAATTAAGCAGATGAATACATGAACCAAATAACTGAATAAGAACTGTTTCAACAAAAATATTGGGCGGGAAGTGAGATATCTGTCGTTTATTTGGGCCAGAGCCATAAGATTTCATTCACCTCAGAGAAGCTCATTGCAGTCAAAGAGCTAAGACTAGATAAATGGATACAGAATGATGGAATAAATGTATCAAGAAAAAACTAAATCCCAGTAATAAAGGTCATGGTTCCCGCTAAATTCGGAAGTAAATTACAAGGGTTACCAGCACAATCCAGTTGCTCCTGAAGTTTTTCTCCTAATTTTCAAACTCCTTATTCGAGTACATCCTCCAGTTATATTTTTCCTTGTTTCCTACCCAGCCTAATCGATTTTCTCTTCCCTAAAATTAGGTAACAACGTAGATATGGTTGTTTGTTTGGATGGTTTATTAGTTTCAGTCAAGTTGCAGCCAGGAATACAAATGAAATTGCAGCGTTTACACAGTGTGCGTCAGCATTGCATGTCGTCCACAGAAGGATAAATTCCTTGGGTAATTTTAAGTAAAGTATTTGTGATGAAATGCCGTTGGTTTTCAATTTGGGCATTAATTATGAATTTGTAATATTTCATACTTAACAAATGAACCAAAGAGACACTGAAAAAATTTATACATGAATGAACGGTTATAGCACTGAGTTTAGAATACATGAAGGCTGGAGCTATAAACTCGAGTCCTGGTGAATGTAATCAAGTTCCGAATCAGTTATTTGACCACTTTGGTTCCAAAAACATATCTCCCATGATTCTTACCCGTGGGGGCTTTGATGTGTGCATATTGATATATACAGCAATGTACCGGTACTCACTGATATATACAGCAAAGCCTCTGACAGTGGAGGAATTGTGGCCATGTGTTCGTGAATGCTGAACACAGACACGACGTGTCCTAGGCAACATAATAAATGTTAGGTAGCCAATGATGCGTCGTGGTGAACCATACACTGTAGTAGGGGGGAGTAATTTTGCGTACAACCGCATAAACATACTGTGATGGTGGTAGGTGGTGGCGACCATCATCCGCTCACTTGATGAAGTGCTGCCTACTTCTTCCTTAGCCTTTATCATTATTTTGCTGTGGCTGTCCTCCTCTCTTCCTATTTCTCCCATCTTTCCTGTCAATTCTTATTGCTTTTTTTTCCTTTACAGATGGCTGTACATTGAGTCACAAGCCTAATGGTTTCCTGTAAGCCAAGAAACCATTTACTGTTCTGGGTGGTAACCATATAACCAAACCATACGTGCTCCCTACGTGTCAACAAGTGGGTTGGTGGAGGGTCAGTGCCCCTCCCCGTAAAACAAATGGCTCAAAGTCAAATGGCCACCCCTTACGGGATTATGGCGTCTGGCAATAGATAGACAAATAGATGTATAGCAAAGAAAACAACTAAGCATAAAACTCTGGGTTTATAATTCCAAACATTTTATTCCTTCCTCTGTGTTCTAACCACTCTTTCACATACTCGCTTTTTAAGTGCCTCAGTCCCATAAATTTAGTATGAAGCAATAAATACTCACAGTTATTGACCAGTACTCCAATTTTACCACAGTTATTTCATTCTTTTAAATATCCTATATCTACGAAATGAAGCGGAATTGGACAGCTTATCATAAAGAATTTGTGATATAGATTTACCTAGGAAATCTTTCCTTCAAAGGACGAAACTAAAACTCAAAAATACTGATCATGTCCCTGCGTAAACCATTCTAAGGCCCCTCTGACTCACTCTCAGCTGAGTACAATCGTCTGATGTTTGCCGGAATAAAGGCCAATAGTTATCTAAACCAACCGAGGGTCACTCTTGGCAGCATCAACATTTACAGGTTCGTATGGCTGACTGTCAGTTGTGTATGGTTGTCAGACATACCCTGACTTTAGATGGTTAAAGGACTGATGTTCGTATCTGCCGGAGTGAACATTCCATTTCGAGTCCGTCATATTTAGCTAACACAAAGGCACTTCTCATCTCCTCTTTTCCTAAAAGTTGACCCAGCTTTATTATTGTACAGTACGTCAGATATGAAACAATGTTGCACTTATTTGTGTTTACGTTTACTTTATTTTCCTTGTACGAGTAGTGCATTTGACAACATTCGTTATATAACAGATGCCAAAAAAAACTGTTTTCAAGTCACAAATAGACTTCTTGTCGTTTCCTTGCTTTGTAACCATGACTGCACCTTCCTTTCCAGATTTTTCTCTACTTGTGCCAAAGACAGTCCTTTCCCTCTTTGTATTCTACGACTTCTTTTCCAGCCTTATACCAACATGTTTCACATTTTTCTGTCCCCTTTTTTTCTTTTTCCTCTGGGCTGTACATGTGCCCTTCTCCTCCATTAAGATCACCCTTCCTCTCTGCAGATCATCACCAGACAACTGTTTTCTCAGGCGTAAAGACCTTCCACTTTAATGCGATTACCTTCCATCGTTTCCCCTCCTACTCATCTCGTTGTCTTCTTTTCATTTTCCGTCATCTCTCACCATCCCCTTCATCTCTCATCCTGGTTCTCCTGTCCTCCCTCGCCTCCGGCTATTACGCTCTCCGTCATGTCTTTATTTACAAGGTTAGGACAAACTACATTTCCTCCCCCCTTTAGGACGAGAGAGAGAGAGAGAAAGAAAGAGAGAGAGAGAGAGAGAGAGTTTTGCGAGACGAATCTAAACTGAAGAATTCAGAATATGGGGAAGATAACAGGAAATACATTTTATTATGATAGAGTCATTGTGGCTGATACAAGAAGAGAAAGAAAATTCGTGCCAGAGACTTAGGAAATAGGTGAGTACCATAATTTTTTTAAGTGAAGCAACGAACTAATATTTTCTTAAGTCCAAATCCTACTGATATTTGGGCTGGGAAAGATCAGGAAATAGAATTAGAATAACAAAAAAATATGACATACTGACCACACATGAAGTAATTCGTCAGTCAAGCCATCAAAATTATTGGATCCATATGAAGGACACAAAACTGTACTTGATATTGTCTGTTGGAAAGAGAACATTTCATCGATTGCCAAGGAATCAAAGGATGAACTCATGTCATATGTACATCCTTACAAAATTATTCCAGATATTTTTATCCTTCCGTAGTTAATTTGTTTTCTGAATTCCAATGGCGGATTATCACACACACACACACACACACACACACACACACACACACACACACACACACACACACACACACACACACACACAATGTTCTCTGCACAAGTCCCGCTTCTCTCGTGGGAAGTGACCAGGTACAACTGCAAGAACTGATGAGTGGTACAATGGCTGGCGTATTTTGGTAGATGTTTGTATAAATCGTGGCTTCAGGTATTAATGAGCCAGCGAAACTCCGCTGTTACAGCTAAGTCACAGTGTTTGTTTGTTTTTCTCTCTCCCTCTAAAAATAAAATCATTGGAGAGATTGTGTATGATATTACACCCACTGGTAATATTATAATGTAAATTAATAATGCCATGTATTGATGATTTGGGTAACACAGTCAAACTTGGCTAAGGCTCGGTGATACATGGGTACGATGGAGGAGCTGATCAGGAGTCGTATTTTAAAAATAGTATTGTACATTTAACACTGAGCAGGTTGTACGATATTCTATATAAGTGGAATGATATGTGGACAAATTCTGAGCAACATATAAATCTCAAGAATGACCCCACACAGAGATATGAGGGTTCAAACGAAACTATCTTTGTTTATGTGTGTGTGTGTGTGTGTGTGTGTGTGTGTGTGTGTGTGTGTTTGTGTGTAGGGTGAGGCAAAAGTCTCCAAACAAACATACAAGCGTTATATTTACAACTGCAGCTAATTAATATTGTGTTGAAATCCGCTGTGGAAGTCACAAAATGTGTTCGACATTACGACCTTCGAGGTCATGACCAAAAGAAGTTAGCTATAACGCTGATCCTTGGGTAAAAATAGTCAATGTTTGTATGGAGACTTTTGCCTCACCCTATAACCTATATATATATATATATATATATATATATATATACATCATCATCATCATCCGGACCTCCTTTCCCACCCAAGGAAGGGTGAGGAGTAGCAATGTCCAGACAGCCCCAAATTGCCCAGTCCAATGGGCCACCCTTCCATTCACTCATCATTCAAGCCCCCGGAATCCTGGGTCTATCGGATACGCCAAAAACATTCACCACGTTCTCTAGCTTCACATATCGTATCCGACAGAGTCAATCCAGACGCTACCACGTTAGAAAAGTGTGCCAAAAATCCCTGATCATGCATATCTCCTCACAAAATTCATCCAGCCAGCTCGATCTCCTGTCAGTTCCCTAACCTCACCGACTTCCAAACCTCTCTTCCTCACACATTCATCCACCATATCTCTCCACCTTCTCCTTGGCCTACCTCGCCTCCTCCCTCCTTCAAATTCGTTCAGATATACTTTCTTCACCACTCTATTGTTATCCATTCTCTCCACATGACCATACCAAATTCGTTCAGATATACTTTCTTCACCACTCTATTGTTATCCATTCTCTCCACATGACCATACCATTTCAGTACACTCTCTTCAATTCTGGTGTCCACCGACTTCCTCACTCCGCATCTTTCACGAATCACATTATTTCGTATCCTATCCACCCTCTGTACTCCACATACATTCCTCAGCAGTCCCATCTCCACTGCTCTTACTCTTGACTTTTCATTTTCATGCCACATCATAGTCTCACATCCAAATGTTAAAGTTGGCACTAACACTCCTTCATGTAAGCCTCGTGCAGCTGCAACACTCAAGCCTCTGTTTCTTATCGAGGCCTTCATTGCACCAGCTACTTTTCTTCCTTGTGTCACTCTACTTTCAACTTCTTTTGCCCATTTTCCTCTCTTTTCTATCACTGTACGCAGGTATTTGAACTCTCTTACCAATTCCAGTCTCTCTCCATTCACTGTTACATTGCACTGGGAGTCACCTTCTTTCTCAATAACCATCACTTTACTCTTTTCTACATTTACTCTCAAGGCACGACGCTTACAGAAATCAGCAAAACTCTGCACTAGCCTACCAAGTTCTTGTCTGGTACTTGCAAACAGTACTGCATCATCAGCATACAACAAATTTGAGATATTCCATCCATCACCATTCATTACCAATGCCATCCCTCTCTCCATTACTCGTGTTTTCACTTCTCTCATCACCCCATCCATATATATTTTGAACAACCATGGGGACATCACACAATTTGTCGCACGCTCACTCTGATCGCGAGCCATTCACTTGGTGCCCATTAACCCTGACACATGCTTCTCTACCATCATAAAAACTCTTGACGGCACCTAACAGCTTACCCTCAACACCGTACATGCGCAAAACTTTCCACAATCCTTCTCTGTCCACTTTGTCATGTGCTTTTTCCAGATCCATGAATGCCATAAACACCTTATGGTCCTTCTCACAAGCCTTCTCTACTATCTGTCTCACTGCAAATATTTGGTCCACACATCCTCTGCCACTCCTAAAGCCACCCTGTTCATCACTCACTAGGACTTCTGATATCATCTCTTACTTTCTCTACAATAATTCTTCCATATACCTTCCCTACCACACTCAGTAAGCTTATGCCACGATAATTCTTACATTCACCTCGTTCACCTTTATTTTTGTACAGGAGTACAATCACAGCCTTTTTCCACTCTGCAGGCACAGTTTCACTCATCCATGCCTTCTTACATATCTCCAACAAACAATTCATTCCATTCTCTCCACTACATTTAAGCATCTCTGCATACACCTTATCAACCCCAGCTGCTTTCTCATTTTTCAGCAGCTTCACAGCACTCTTCACCTGTGCGAGTGTCACATCTCCTGGCACTGCATTCCTTCTCTGCACCCCCCCAAAACCAATCATGTTTACAGCTGCTCTGTTCTCTCAATCCCCATTCATCAGGCTTTCAAAATATTCTTTCCATCTGGTCCTTACTTCATCTCCATGGGTTAATAATCTACCACCAGTATCCTTCACACCATCCCATTTCTTACCACTTTCACTTCTACATTTCCGTACCTTTTTCCAGAATAACTTTCGATTTTCAGAGTAGTTCGCATTCATTTTTCTTCCTAGATCCTCATTTACCTCATTCTTTTTCCTCTTCACTAGTCTCTTTACGTGCTTCTTGCTCTCAACATATTCAGTTCTTATTTCAACTGAACCCCTGTCCTGTAACCACTTTAGCCACTTCTTCCTCTTTTCCTCCACCGCTCTCTTTACCTCCTCATCCCACCATGCCGTACCTTTCTTCTTTGTTGTTACTCTTGCCACACCACACACCGCTTTAGCATTCCTAACTAAGCAATCCCTATGCATTCCACAGTCTGTCCAGATCCATTTCATTCCAATACAGTAATTCTAACTTGTCCTCTACTTTGGTCCTGTATTCATCTGCCATTTCTTTTCCTCAGCTTCTTAACTTTCAGTCTTTCTCCCTGACTGCTTCTCTCTCTCCTGATCCACCTCACTCCTTTCAGCTTGATCTTGCATACCACAATCATATGATATGACAGACCTCAACATCGTCGTCTCACAGGCCCTCGTATCAGCAACCATTCCCATCATCGACCTCTCTATGAGCATGTAATCAATCAGGCTTCTTTCAACACGATCCCCGTTCCCTTTATACCATGTATATTTATGTGCATCTCTGTGTTTGAAATATGAGTTACAAATGCACAACCTCCTCTCCTGACACATATCTTTAGCCTTTTCCCATTATCATTTTCTCCTGGTACTACATAGCAACCCATTATGTCATCCTCAGGACAAGTGCCTACTCTTTCGTTCATGTCCTCCATCACAATCACTTTATAGCTCCTGGGCATTTCTCCCACTACTTCACCCAACTCATCCCAAAACCTGTTGTTCTCTCTCTCACTCCTGTCCTCACACGGTGCACATAACTTGAACTTGACATACATACATCTCGAGCTAACACATTTGTAGTCTGTCATTCCCCTTTGCCACACCTCATTCATCAACAAAGCAACTCCTTCCTTGCATCTTCCTCGCCCATTCATTCCCGGTCTTACACATTTCACACCCTCCCACTCCTCCACTTCGCAGCCTTTCATCTTTGTTTCACACAATGCAATCACAGCATATCTTGCACTCTTGAGCACATTCACCACTTCCACCCTCTTGCTCTCCTCATTCACACCTCTCACATTCAACATGGCCACGCAAGTCTGCCCATTTGGTTGGGGCCCTGGGCAGGTATTGGGCCCTCTGAGGCTCTCTGAAACAACTGCCATGATTAAGTGATTTTGATATATATATATATATATATATATATATATATATATATATATATATATATATATATATATATATATATATATATATAGATAGATAGATAGATAGATATATACATACATATATATGCGATGAAGAAGGAACCAAATGCGGTGAGCCTTCAATAATTGTTCCTTCCAAGAGAAAAACAAAATACAAGAGAGAGCTAAATTCAAGATCCGATCATTTTGAGATGCCTGGACACACTGCGTTTGAAAGACTGGAGATCATAGGAAGCAGGAAATACAGACAGAGGGAGACAGTTCCAGAGTTGACCTGTTGCATAAATGAAGGACTGGATTAGAGAGTTGGACAGAAAAGGAATGAGAGTTTGCTGCTAGACGGGTGCTATGCGCCCGTCGTAGAGGTGTAGGAATGCATGCAGACAGTTCAGAGGAGAAGTGACCATTGAAGTAGCGATAGAAAAGAGATAAAGATGCAACAGTGGGGTGAAAAGACAGATGTTGAAGGGATTCAGTAAGAAGAGGAGTATTAATGAGATGAGAAGCCTTTGACTTCACCCTACTGAGAAGAACTGTATGTGGGGAACCTCCCCACACATGAGAGTTGTACTCCACACAGGGGCGGATAAAACCCGTGAATAGGGTCAACAATTGTGCAGGGATAAAGAAGGAATGGAGTCGGCTTAGCACACCTAATCTCTTGGGAACAGATTTTACAAGAGATGTAATATGATCTTTCCAAGATAAGTCCCGAGTAAATGAAACCCCAAGCATGTTCAAGGATGATGCAGAATTAAGCTAAATATTATTAAACATTAGTGGGTATACCTGTGGAAGATTTTGTCGGGTTGATAGGTGCAAAAACTGAGTCTTAAATACATTAAAAACAACCAGATTATTTTTACCCCAGTCAGAGATACGAGCCAAGTCAGACATTAGGTGTGCCATAGCCTAAACCCTTGTTTGTTGAAGTAACTGCTGAGATTGGCGTAGCAGGAACGGAATGGAAAGGTGAAGGGTGGAGTCATCAGCATAAGAGTGGATAGGGTTAGATGTACAGCTTAGAAGGTCATTGATGAATAAAAGGAAGAGAATTGGTGATAGGACAGAGCCCTGAGGAACACCACTGTTGATAGATCTAGGAGAAGAACGATGGCCGTCTAAAACAGCGGCTATAGAATGACCAGAAAGGAAGCTAGAGATGAAGGCACAGATAGAAGGATAGAAACCGTAAGAGGGCAGTTTGGAAATTAAAGATTTATGCCAGACTCGATCGAAAGCCTTTGAGATGTCAAGTGCAATGGCAAAGCTTTGGCTCACCAAAGCTTTGCCATTGAGGATGTCACTGATTGCACTGTGCAGTTGACCTTCGTGCTGTGTGGTGCGGTGAGGATCTGTTCCCTCTTCCTTTGGGGCTAAGATTCGAATAAATGTGTTTGTGTGGTTGAGTATATTGGGAGTGTATATATATATATATATATATATATATATATATATATATATATATATATATATATATATATATATATATATATATATACATATATATATATATATATATATATATATATATATATATATATATATATATATATATATATATATATATATATATATATATATATATATATATATATATATATATATATATATATATACAAATTATTCAAAATGATATTTCAGTTCGTCTTTACAGGGGCGACATTAAATAGATAAAAATAAATGTCATTCATGTTACAGACTCTACCATTCCTTCACAATACACGCACTCTCTCGTCATCTCTTCTGCTTCTTGCATAATTTCTTCCGGACACAAACTTCTCCATTCATACCCCCATGCACCAAATCCACCACTACTTAAGGTGGCGTCACACTGGACCCTTTTTCGTTTGTGGCTTGTCGAGCTCCAAGCTTTTGCTGGCCAGGAGGGCATTCTCGCAAGCAACGGCTAGTGGCTGGTACTCTCCGCCCAACCAGGGAGCACCAGCCACCAGCCGTTGCTCGCGAGAATGCCCTTCTGGCCAGCAAAAGCTTGGCACTTGGCAATCCACTAACAAAAAACGGTCCAGTGTGACGTCACCTTTACACGCAGAAATACAAATAAAAACATACAAGCACTACCTCTTTCACAAACACAAGCACATGCATAATCACCCAAGCACACGCACACACACACACACACACACACACACACACACACACACACACACACACACACACACACACACACACACACACACACACACACACACACACAAACATTTAAAAGCATGTACAATGACATACACATACATACTTACATACCTGTACATCCAAACTTACACATATACACTGAAGCAAGCAAATACACGCAGTAATATATACACACAGTCTCTCTCTCTATCTCTCTCTCTCTCTCTCTCACACACACACACACACACACACACACACACACACACACACACACACACACACACACACACACACACACACACACACACAAGGGCAAACTTCAGTCTGAACTGATCTTTTCTGCATTATTCTAATCAGTAAGCGTAGAGATGATGCATATGGCAATAACTTTATTAATTTGACTTACACTTGGTCTAAATGAAATAATCAACGTGATACGGAACATGATAAATCTAGTCACTGTGAACACGAGTGGTAGCCGATATACAGCAATATTTTAATAATGTAATGAAACCTCATGGCTAGTACTTGTTGATAAATCCGTGAATCATGCCATGTTATTTTATAAAGCCGTTTCATCTGGGCGGCTACTGCCAATTACCATGTCAACGCCTCACATCTGACCCATCAGCATATTACTGCTTTTATCAGTGGTGTAGCTGTGATGACGATGGCGGTGCTGGTTGCTGTGGTAAAGATGGTGGTGGAGGTAGCTGTGATGATGGTGGTGGTGGCAGCAGCTGTGTTGGTGGTGGTGGTAGTGTTAGCTGTGCTGGTGGTGATGATATTTGTAGATCTTCATAAATTGCTCTCATTTGGGCAAGTGCTTTGTTGCCCCATAGGGCAGTTAAACACTTGCTCCAGAGGGAATCATGTTCCAACAATGCCGCAAGGCTCTTGTAGTCACTAGAGCGGGAGAACTGAGGCGAAATGATTGAATTAGGCGATACTACAGTCTTTTACCTATAGGTGAAATAAGCAGCGATGTACTGGAAAATGAAGGCAAAGGATGATAAGGTGATGGTGGAAAAGAACATTGAGAGTACAGTGGAACAAGTCCCCAACGGAAAAGTATGATGCATATGACAAGGTGAGAGGGGAACTGGTGGAAATTGGATCGAAGGGGAATAGGTACATGTACAGAGAGAGAGAGAGAGAGAGAGAGAGAGAGAGAGAGATCCTTCGGTAGGAAAGTAGAGTTTTGTAATAATAACGTAAAGACAGAATACATATGGAATTTTATGTCTCCTTTACTTTCCTTCAATGACGTCTTTTATACCATATTCATACTTGCTGCCTGACGACTTTCTTTGCTTTACGAGAGGATCTGAAGTTGAAGAAGATAATGTAGGAAACAACTAACCCCCTCCAGTTCAAAATATATCTTTGTAAGTGGGTAAAGTAGCCTGGAGATGTGAAATCAAATCAAATATAAAAGGAGCCCTTAGAGAGTGCAACATCCTCGCCCTCCAAGTTGTTTTAAGGTAATTTAATTGCCCTGTGACCTTGACTTTCAACAGGGAAAATTTGAATTATTTTATTCCTGCTTGTCACTTGACCCTTCCACCAGTTTTGGTTCAGATCAACTCAAAACTGTTTGAATTAATTTTGCATAGTAACCATGACCTTTGATTTATCTCTATGGCCTTGACCTACGAATGATTATTCTCAGAATTTAATCTCTTCATGCTTGTTTTAACCTGAACTCGTTCATAAAGTTTTGCCTAAAATGGATACAAGCATTTTAATTTGACCTTGCCATGTTACCTTGACATTTCATCTGCACTAAATGCAATAGTTCAACCTCTTGGGTGATCCTCAAATTATCCAACAAGTTTGATCCTAATGAAGACGAAACTGCTTAACACTGTTTTGTTCAAACGAAGACACGTGGGTCGGACTTGACCTTCGCCTTTTGATTTACTCTTTACAAAATTGTATCCCCTCGGTCTTGCCTGGTCCTTAGCTCTCCCACCAGGGTTGGCTCAAACAGGACCAAGTGTGAGTCAACCTACACCTGTAACTTAGCCATTGACCCTTCACCCTGACATCAACGTCTGATTGTTCTCAAAATTTAATCCTTATAATCTTGATTTTTCCTCAAACTTTCCACAAAGTTTGGTCTAAATCTCGTAAAAACTTTTAATTGATCTTACTCTTTGACCCTGATGTTTTACCTCTTGTTCTCAGAAGAAAGAGATTACTGATTGTCTGAACCTTAACCATTCCACCAGGTTTTTTGTAACTGAGTCAAAACCGTTTGAGTTACTTCATTGAAATCCAAATGTTGGTAGAGTTTTAACCCTATCCAGTGACCTCGACCTTTGATTATTCTCAAAACTGAACCACCACATTCTAGCCTTAGCCTTAACAGTTCCTCCTCGTTTGGTCAAAATTCGATAAAAGCTATTCATATTGATTTTGCTAGGTTAACGTTGACGTTGAACTATGAAGTATTGCTTAAAAAAAAAAAAACAATAAGTGTCTTCATGCTTGGTTTTCAACTTTTCCACCAAGTTGGGCTAATATCGGATAAAAACTGTTCACACATGTTCAGAGGCTGTACTTTGACCTTACCTTAAAATGGGGGTCCTCAATACTGAATCCGTTCGTTTTTACCTTATCTTTAAGCCTACCACCAAGTTGGTCTGAACTGGATAAATAGTGCATAGGCTGATCTTGCTAAAACAAACATTGACTGAACTTATAACCTGGACCTCTTATTGTTCACAAAACATTGGGTCAGCTCATAAGGCTGAAATCCGATAAAAATTGCAGAATCATTTTTGCTAACACACACACACACACACACACACACACACACACACTCACACACGTCTAGTATAACGTTACCCCTTTTCGCTTCGCCAAATCACATGTAATAAAGCTCTCGGGTTAACGGAGGAATAACTAAAACTTATGAAAAAGGAAGATACCAAAGAGCATAAACTGGGAAGAACTGCACATATTCCTGTAAGTGAAAGAAACATAGCTTGTGAAAGGGACACTTTAACTTTTATCTACTTCTGTCTGAGCAAAGCTTTTATTATTGTTATTATTATTAGTAGTAGTAGGAGTAGTAGTAGTAGTAGTAGTAGTAGTAGTAGTAGTAGCAGGAACAGTAGTAGTAGTAGTAGTAGTAGTAGTAGTAGTAGCAGTAGTAACGGTGGTGGTGGTGGTGGTGGCGGGGGTAGTAGTAGTAATAGTAGTAGTAGTAGTAGCAGTAGCAGCAGTAGTAGCGGTGGTGGTGGTGGTGGTGGTGGTGGTGGTGGCGGCAGTAGTAGTAGTCGTAGTAGTAGTAGTAGCAGCAGCATTAGTAATGGCACCTTTAGACAAGTATATTCAGTTCATGAGTGGCATTTCTATCTTGTGCTGATAGTTATCGCCATCAGCCCACACTGTAAATGACCTCCTCGACACGCACCAATAATCTGCTCCGTGGCATAAGGGAGGACACATATAAAACGGTATTTTTGTTGTTCTTGTTGTTGTTTCAGGCTCGTCTGAACGTGAACCCAGTGGACTGCAGTCTGGTGTTGCCTTTCTCTTGCAGGCCGTCATCCTCCCTTTTGTGAATAAGGACAGGCTGAAGAACGCTATTCGCTCGTCGAGTTCATTTCTTCAACCGCGGTGCGTTATTAGGCTTCCATACCAAAGCGTGGAGAATTACTGTATTCCGTCCGTTTGTCCCCCTCTTAATTATAAATGCTTTTTAAGTTTAGAGTAGTTCCATTATTTCTTTATCAATTAGCTCCAGTTTTGGTACAAAGGTTCTTTGGGCCAGTAAGACCAGACACCTTTATTTATTTACTTATTTATTTTTTTTATGTGGGTCTTTTAAAGGTATTAGGTTGTCAAACGTCAAACCACATAAGAACACAATTGCTGAGATCCTGCATTACTGCATGTTCATTACTCATGGCAAATAGCACAGAGGTGTATGAGTGTGTTGTATCTGTGTAAAGACCATCATCCATTCCTTTCAAAACGTTAGCAATTTTGTTTACATTGCGTTCTCTTTTTACAGCACGATTTAATTTAGTTTAAGATAAGATTCTTATAGTGCGAATGGTCACAAACCTTGATTATAAACACTCCCTTGGAATAGAGTCTACTGAATATAGGAAGAATTTAGTGAAAAATAAGTCATGGTACTGGAGCCGAAAAGAAAGTTAACTAGATTAGGAGTAAGACCTGTTATTTTCTGTTCTTAAAAATACTGTATCTAGAATTTACACAAAGGCAAGTATTAAAATGATCAGTTTCCAAACTACACATCTGTGAGAGTTAAGAGAAATACTGAAACATCGTCACGCAGCAAGATGGAGTTAGAGCCGAGAGAGAGAGAGAGAGAGAGAGAGAGAGAGAGAGAGAGAGAGAGAGACAGACAGACAGACAGACAGAGAGAGAGAGAGACAGACAGACAGACAGACAGACAGAGACAGACAGACAGACAGACAGACGGATAGACAGACAGACAGAGACAGACAGACAGACAGACAGACAGACAGAGACAGAGACAGACAGACAGACAGACAGACAGACAGAGACAGAGACAGACAGACAGACGGACAGAGGGGGGGAGGGGAGAACCATTAGCGAGTCACATTCAATGCATGATCAATCAATCAATCAATCATTTCCTGTGGCACCCTCGGGGATGCATAGGGCCTCGATGAACTCACACCACCACATCCTATCTTGTGCTAACTCCTCAAGATCTCCCCAACACTCATCTCCAGCTTCCCGTCTCATTGTCCTCACCCACGTCTCTTTTGGCCTTCCTCTACCTCTCCTACCAAGTGCCACCCACCCTGGTGTACCTCGTACTATTCCCTGTCTCCTATACACATGTCCTAGCCACTTCCATCGTGAGAATCTAACATATTCATCGATCGGCTGCACTCCCGTTATTTCTCTGATTCTACTATTTGGTATCCTTTCCCACCACTTAACTCCTAATGTTCTTCCAAGTGCTTTATTTTCAAACACCAAGAATTTATTTTCCATAGTCACTGTGCTGTACCAAGACTCGTGTCCATAAATTAAGATACTCCTAACCATTACCTTATAAAGTTTGGTTTTTGTATGCACAGAAAAATTGTTATTATTCCAAATATTTTTAAGCATTCCCATTGCCTGATTAGCCTTCTTTAACCTTTCCTCGAATTCAGAGTTCAAAGAACCATCCTTGGCTAAATAAGTACCTAAATATTTAAACCTATCAGCTTGCTTTACAACCATACCTCCAATTACACATTCTTGCGCATTTTCCATATTCATATTGATTATTTTAGTTTTTCCACAATTAATAACCAAACCCACCTTGCGACCTTCACTCACCAAACAGTCCAACACTCTCTGCATCTCTTCTGGCCCATCACAAATCAGAACTATATCATCTGCATAATCAAAATCCAAAAGTTTCCTGTTCTCTCCCCAAAGTATACCTGCACCGGTTTCTGTTCCAACGCGTTTCATAATGTAATCAATGACCAATATAAATAGTAAAAGCGATAGAACACCACCTTGAATTACTTCGGACTTGACTTCAAACGAATCACTCAGACAACCATCAACCATCACTTTACAAAATGTGTCCTCATGCATGTTCATAACGACCCTCACAAACTCCTCTGGTATTCCATAATGTCTCATGATCTTCCCCATTGTCTCTCTCGAAACACTATCAAAAGCCTTTTCAAAATCAACAAAACAAAGACTTAACGGTACTCTCATTTCATTAACTTGCTGCATCAAATGCCTAACTATAAAGATCTGATCATTGCAACCACGTCCCTTTCTAAAACCAGCCTGTTCATCCCTCAGAATACCCTCAACCACCGGCTCTAACCTATTTAACAACACTCTATTGAAAACTATCGGTGACAAAGAGATTCCCCTCCAATTACCACATTCACTCAGGTCTCCCTTCTTCGGAACTTTAACAATTACATCATTCTTCCAAACTGATGGTAGTAATCCCGTCACCCATATCTTATTGAATAGCTTGGTCAAGATCATTATTAATCTATCCCTCTCCACTTTAAACATTTCCGGAAATAAACCATCCTCCCCAGGTGCCTTATTATTCTTTAACTGTTTTACTGCTTTCTCCACTTCTGCAAGCCTCAACTCTCCTGTTTCTATATTTAAATCTTCCTGAGCAAACGGTATATCCTCTTTTGGTGGTATTGGTCTATTAAGAACTGTCTCAAAATGCTCTTTCCATCTATTTTTAATATCTCCATCTTTGATCAATAAATTTCCTTCCCTGTCTCTAACTGGTATTTCCTTGCGTTTACCTGCATTACCACTCAGTTCTCTAATCGATTCATATGCTATTCTTTGACTCTGTCCATCATTTTGTTTATTAAGATTTCAGTCTCTGCAATCTTTTCATCCACACATCTTCTTTTATCTCTCCTAGCTGACCTTCTTACTTCTGAATTCAAACTCCAGTACGCAGCTCTTGCTAATTCAATCTCTCGTTCATCAACGCATTGCATCTCACTCCTCAATTTAGCCTCACCTCTCTTTTTTATCATATCCCACGTTTCCTCTGATATCCATTTCTTTCTCCTGAATCTATGTCTCCTTCCAATCGTACATTCAGCAGTCTCATGCAAAACTTTGTTCACATCCTCCCACATCTCATCTACACTTCTCTCCCCCTCTTCCAACGTTTCCAACACCAAAAACCTATTACTGCATTCTAATCTGAATTCCTCCTTTTCTTCTCCTTCCCTTCTAAGCTTAACAATATCGTATCTACCAACACCAGATTTTTCCTTCTTCTGATTTTTAAGTTTAAACCTTATTTTTGCAATGCTGAGTTGATGGTCACTACCAATATCCGCTCCCCTTTTAACATGAACATCTAGCAGAGAACTTCTATGCCTCCTACTGATAGCGATGTGATCAATCAGATTTTTATATTTTCCACACGGCGACACCCAAGTTGTCTTGTGTATATTGCAATGCTGAAAGAGTGTGCCCCCGATGACTAAGTCATTTGCTAGACAGAAGCTTCCAAACCTCACTCCGTTTTCACTCATCCTACTACCAACTCCCATCTTACCCATACATGCCTCAAATCCCTCATTTGAACAGCCCATTACTGCATTAAAGTCTCCAACGCAGATCAAAACATCATGTCTAGGTACCCTTCCTACTCCTTCTTGCAACTTTTCATAAAATGTGTCTTTCCTTTCATCGAGTGCATCATTAGTAGGTGCATAACACACAAACAGACTGATGTTGCCATGATTTGATTTAAACCGGGCGTATTACAATCGCTCATCTATAGGATCCCACTCACATAAAGCCTTATTTGCCTTACAACCCAGCAACAATCCTACTCCCTAATAATGCATTCCGTCCTGTATACCATCCTCCAAATCCAACTTATCGACTCCAGTGAATCTAGTTTCTGTCAGAGCACAAATATCAAGTCCGTAATTTTGAAAAACCTTCACTAACTCATCGATTTTACCGTCATGATTTAGCTTTCTCACATTCCAGTTACCAATTTTAATTATATTTTTTGCATTAACAAAGGAATTAGATTGTAATTGAGGCAACCGTGAGATTCTTAGCACCCCCTGCCCATTTAAGGGCTGCACGGGACTGGGGGCCATTATTGTTCTTTCAGAGTGCATCAAGGTTTCTTTGGCTAACTTACTGAACACCTCGCCATTGTGTTGCAGTCGCAGTAGGCAGCTAACTTGCCTGATTGCCCACACCCGTAAGACCCAGTTATGCTGTAGCCAGTCACGTGCCGGCATGCTTCCCAGCCATTTCACTCTCAAGGAGTTCCTCTGCCTAAGAAAGCAACCACCCCCCTGCTCCAGAGGGCTTTTGATCTGTGTAGGTAGAGGGCGATCACTCCCTCACTAGCCATATACAGTGTATATACAGTGTATAGGCTACACTCATGATTATTGAAGAAAATACCAGTTAATTGAATCCACGTTTAATGATGGAATTAGAAGGCATATGTATTGGTCTAATCTCTGTCAGCATTGATTTTTAATGAATACCTAATCGGTCATTTTAACCAAGGCAATATGAACCTGTTTTATTGGTTAGGTACAATATTTCGACGAATAATTAAATACTCTTATTTCACTGTGGGTGGGTGAGTGGGTGGGTGGGTGTGTTTTGTTAACAAGTGTTTACGTGTACTTGTGTTCATACATTCTACCAGAACTGAATGTACTCATCGAAATGTATAAAACTAAAATTTACAAAGTGCTCAATAGTTACATGGGATCCTTAAAATAGATACGAAAATGAAATCTCATAGCTTTTCTCTGTACTCCTTCAGCCAGAAATGATAATTAGATGAATGGCAGCTCTGCCGTTGGTAAATTTCCCTTGATCTGATAAGCAAATAATTGTGCACATTCACAGTGTTACAAAGCAAGACGGATCGAATTGCCCACATACCCACAAGCTGCTCATGCTCACTCTGTATAATCATGTATCGTGAACTTATGCAGTAGTAGCACCTGCCTAGGATACAATGAAAAACGATTAAAACACAGAGGAAATTACACTTTGCTCTTTAATTGTATAGTAAGAGATTAAACGACAGAGTTAGGGAAATAACCGAAGAATTAGGTGAAGAGGGTTTTAGAAACGGAAGAGGCTGCGAAAATCAGATAGTAGTTTAAAGAAGTCTAGTGGAAAAGTATCAAGAGAAGGGGAAAAAAACAAACAAACTGTATTCTGTATATGACAGAGCGGGTAGACAGGGAATTCGGAAGGTGCTAAAAATATACAGAATAGATGGGAAGTTACTGAATGTTGTGCACAGTATGTGTGAGAGTCCTAGGGATACGGTGCGTTTGGATGGTGGATTTAAGTGAGTTCTTTGATCTGAGTGTTGGACTGAAGCAAATGTGTTTCAGGTCTATACTGAATTACGATTATAAAAGAAGAACTATGACAGTGGATGATGTAGTGTCTTTAATGATAGAAAGTAGGTGAGGAAGCTTCCTGTACTGTTGTTGGCTGATGACACTCTATTGCTAAAGATAAATGTGGACTACAAGGCTTGGTGAGTAAGTTTGGGTGTGTAGTTTGGAAGTGGATGTAGGAAACGGATTCTAAAAATTAATGTAAATTAAAGTTATGGTCTTTTAGACAAATGAAGTCACAACATGCAGAGGGAGACTGGGTGGGGATGAAATGGAGAATGTGAGTGCATTCAAGCACTTAGGTAGCGTGACGAATAAAAATGAGAGTTTAGAGGAGGAAGTGGTTAAAAGGGCACAGCTGGGTAGATAGGTTGCTGTTTCATTGAAGGCAGTGATAAGGAATAGGGATGTGTGCATGGAAGTAAAAAAAAAAAAAGTTGCAGCATGCCAGTATTGTGACCCCCCCTGTAACATGTAGAACTAAAGCTTTGACCGTTTTGGATAGGGCAAGTCAAGAGTGAAAGCAGTGGAAATGAAGTATTTGTGAGGAGTATGTGAATTTACATGGAGGGAGAGACAGACAAACGAAGAAGTGAAGGAGCGTTGTGTTGATATGAATACGACTGAAGCGTTAAGAGAAGAAGAGGGGGAGACCAAGGATGAGATGGAGGGATGGAGTGGAGAGATATATAAGGGAGGGGTGTGTGAGTTGGACGGAGGGCAGCCCAATGACAGGAGAGAAGAATTTGGAGGCGATTTGTTTGTATTAACCCCTCACGGTAGTAAGGTGCTGTCAATAGATAGATATACAGATATATAGATAGATTTGGCTTATAAGTTCCTCTTGTTCTTGTTCTTGTTTTTGTTCATGTTATTGTTATTATTATAATTTTTTCTTTTTATATTATTATTATTATTATTATTATTATTATTATTATTATTATTATTATTATTATTATTATTATTATTATTATTATTATTATTATTATTATTATTTATCAGTGGTAGGTGGGGGCGCCCACCATCCACTCACTCGATGTAGTGCTGCTTTGGGTGTCTGCCCTTTTCTCTCTTCTTTCCATCCTCTTCTGTCATTCTTCCTTTTATTCTTTTCCTTTCTTCTGTCTACGGGTGACTTTACACTCCCTCTTCTTTCTTTCCTTCATTCTTTTCTCTTCCTTCTGACTATGGGTGACTCTACACTGAGTGACAAGACAAATGGTTTCCAGTACACCAGGAAGCCGTTTACTACGCTGGGTGGAAACCATACAACCAAATTATTGCGCCAGGTATCTTAGTGGGTAAATAAGGTGTTCCAATCGGATTCAGCCTGTGTAGGTTTATATACAAGGGGTGGTTGGGGTTTATTGGTCACGTAATGCCACTTAGGAATGAGTGAGGCTGGTCACTCTCATCTCAAATGTCAGGACCAACTTGCCTAGCCCCGGGCTCCTACGCTCCTTCTGGGGCTACATAGGATTGGATGATGGATGGATGGATGGATTGTTACTTCTTTCTTTCGTTCTTCTTATATTTCTTCTTCTTCTTCCTTCTTCTTCTTCTATTACTACTACTATACTACTACAACTGCTGCTGCTGCTGCTGGTATTACGTTATCATAATTATTATTGTTTATTATTATTATTATTATTATTATTATTATTATTAGTAGTAGTAGTAGTAGTAGTAGTAGCAGTAGTAGTAGTATTGCTGTACTTGTATAAGTTTGTTATTGTTACTCGTGAAATTTTGTATCCAACATAGAAAAATATATTATAAAGGGGTACACTCTGAAAAGCGCTGATAATAATTTTTTAAAAATCCTGTTTCCAGTGCATTTTAGCTGAATTGTTTCACAGATATTAATATTCCTTCCTTCGTTTTTTTCTTAAACGCTCTCGAACCTCCAGCACAATTAACACTTTCACGACTGCAGGGGTTAATGGGCAGTAAATGCTGGCATATTTTTCTGTTCTCTTCCAGCCTGGAATTCGAAATAGCCGAGAGCACTTTCCGTCCCTTCTTTTAATTCCTTATTTGCCCCCCCCCCCCGTTTCCCGTGGCCTAGCACTTTTTTTTTATATTTTCCACCATCCATCGCAATTATTTTTCATTATCCTATTCGCCTGCTTTAGTGTCTGTTATTGTTTACATTCTTAGTTACTATTTTCTTATCATTTGTTTATTCTGATTCACTTCTTAATTTCCATCTATCTACTTTTACTTCCTCCTCGTGCCACTCTTTGTTACCGTTCCTGTATTTCCTTCTCTCAATCATTTTTCAACTTAGTGCCATTGATTTACTTCTTCACAAGTTCGCTTCAGACATGGTACAATTGTTCCTTGGACCAACAACCACAGACCCCTTTTTTTATTATTATTATTATTGTTATTTAGGTCTTTTAAGAATTTTTATGCTCCAGGATAAGAACGATTCATGATATCTCAGTCGTCAAAACTGGTCGTCAATATTGGCTTCTTCAGCAGGAAAGAACCTATCAGTGAACGGAACTCCTTTTCTACTTCAGCCAAACTAAGGTTCTCAACTTCATCTTTGTGAATTTTGCTCAACTACCCACAAAGGATTTGTAGACATCAACTACCAGCGACACTTATTACTTTCGCCAAAAATAATTATCTTCCGCCTTTAGCAAGGCGAGGCAGTATAGTTTTTGTCAGTGTGTGTGTGTGTGTGTGTGTGTGTGTGTGTGTGTGTGTGTGTGTGTGTGTGTGTGTGTGTGTGTGTGTGTGTGTTGCCAAAATATCTAAGAAAATGAGGACAAAATAAATTTTCACCAAACCTTCAGGAAAAAGCAGTTATGTGAATGTGCAGGAGCATGTTGCTTTAGGTGAGGATTTGATAAAAGATGACTGAATGCCAGCAACCATGTATTCATCAAGAAAGGCGAGGCGATATAGTTTTTGTTGTCATCTGTGTGTGTGTGTGTGTGTGTGTGTGTGTGTGTGTGTGTGTGTGTGTTGCCAAAATATCTCGAAAAGTCGTGAACGAATTTCCATCAAATCTTCAGAAAATACCAACTATTTGGATGTGCAGAAGCCCATTACTTTTGGTGAGGATTTGGTCAAAGATGACCGCATGCCTGCCGCCATAGAGTTTTTAATATGGATTGGCTTTTCGTGAAATGCAGCTACTGAATGCCGTAGAGTTCTGCAAATATTCCTCCCATTTGGTTTGTAGGCAGCTTGTCTCTTGGCCAACAACAGTTTTGGCTGGCAATTACCATTGGTCCCCCAAATGCATTTGATTCATTATTAATATGGATTGGCTTTTTATGAAATGTGGCTGCTGCATTCCATAGAGATATGGGAATTTTCTTCACATGAGGTTTGTAGGTAGTTTTCACCTTAGCTAGCAACATATTTGTAGGTGAAGAGGATGATTCCCCAGAATGCTTATGTTTCATTTATTAAATGATATGCCAGTATGGGCTACTACGACCCGCTAACAATGGAGGGCACAGGGCACAGCAGGGTTATCACTGACTGCCATTACCTTATTACATCTGGTACCTTCACCCTTGTACTCACTCCCTTTGCTACTCACCAGTTCGACATCATTAGCATTTTAGCAGGCTGGCAGAGGTCAGCGTTTCAGCTTTTTTCTTGAGCTATTTTTATTAATATAGAGTTTTGCCGGTGGGGTCTTGGAATATATTAGGAGGTTTTGAGGAGGACAGGATGCTCTTAGTGTAATTCACAAGGGCACTGTAATATAAAGATGAAGAATACTTCCCCTGCTTAATGTGTATTCTTACTAATATCAAGGTCGAAGTGCTGGAGTTAACTTCCTTGAGCAGTCAGAATTTAATCAAATAATTTGTTTAGAGATACCCCTTGGTCTAAAGATGACGTAGTGGTTTAGAAGTTTATAGAACCAAGGCAGAGGACACCTTAAAAATTCCTCTGCTGTTGAAAATATTCATTCACCGATTATCTCAACTTCATTTTGTCGATTTCTCCACTGTGACAAAAATATTTTCAACGCCTGTTCCCCTCCGAACAGTATATCAACTAAGACTCTTACATTCACCCTTCAATTAAATTTTAAAAATGGAGTAATTGGATTTAAGGTATGGAAATAAAGAGCTGTGTAACTGACAAGAAAATTATTAAATAATTACAAGCCTTGACACCGGAAGGGAAGGATAGAAGGGACAATAAAGTTATTGCATAAAAAATGTGAATTTCAGGATGAGTATGTGTCAGCATTTCACGCATCATGCTGGAAGCGCATTAGACCAATCACACACACGAGTAACAGAAAAATAGTCGCCCAAACATTCCTCAAGAATACGATACGCAACCTGTGATTTACATTTGGGACCATATTTTCAGGTATACTTATAGGCAAAAGTGCTGTGAAAATCTTCCCAAACATCTAATGATTGGACAGACAAACGAACCCACAAGTATAGCGAGAAATATACTTTAGTCAAATGTAAGTCACTTGGAATGGTAAAACAGGTAAAGCACGATGGTGTTTTTCAAACTCTACATATTTTTGTAATAGACTGGTGGGTGATTTGTGGGTTTTAATTTCCAGCCCTGCTTTTAATAAATTTCTCACTCAAAAAGTCCTTAGGCCATCACCAATTAGTGGAATAAATGGAACTGATAATGACTTTATGTTATTCGGGTAAAAAAATTCTGAACTCCTACAAAATTTTCCTTATTTTCACTTATGTAGTTTTTATTCTAACAGACAAAATGTTGTGAAAGGTTTCAAGGTAATGCAATGGATGGAGGGATGCAATTTGATCAAGATCAAAGGGGATGGCTACATGACAGTCAAATTAGCGCTGAGGTGATTAACTTTCATAATTAACTAATTCATCATCAACATCATCATCCGGACCCCTTTCCCATCCTACGGCAGGGTGGGAAACAACAACGTCCAGACAGCCCAAGTTTGCCTAATCCAGTGGGCCACGCTTCCATTCACTCGTCATTCAAGCCCCTGGAACCCTGGCTCTATGTGATACGTCAAAAACTTTCACCACATTCTGTAGCTTCACATAAACGTATCCGACAGAGTCAGTCCGGAGGCTGTCTCGTTAAAATGGGGTGCCATTTACTCTCAAGGGACGAAGGTAACAGATATCAGCAAAACTCTGCACTAGCCTACCAAGTTCTTCTCCTGTATTTGCAAGTAGTACTGCATCATAAGCATACAAATTTGAGATATTCCATCCATAACCATTCATTACCAACGTCATCCCTCTCTTCATTATTCGTGTTTTTACTTCTCTCATCACCTCATCCATGTATAAATTGAACAACCATGGGGACATCACACAACCTTGTCGCACGCCCATACCAATCGTGAACCATTCACTTAGATGTCCATTTATCCCTACACATGCTTCACTACGATCATAAAAACTTTTGACGGCACCTAATGGCTTACCATCTACACCGTACATAAGCAAAACCTTTCACAATCGTTCTTTGTCTACTTTGTCGTATGCTTTTTCCAGATCCATGAATGCCATAAACACCTTATAAGCCTTCTCGCAAGCCCTCTCCACTATCTTTCTCACTGCGGATATTTGATCCACACATCCTCTGCCACTCCTAGAGCCACACTGTTCATCACTCACTAGGACTTCTGATATCTCTCTTACTTCCTCTATAATAATTCTTCCATATACCTTCCCTACAACACTCAATAAACTTATGCCGCGATAATTCTTGCACTCACTTCGCTCACC
>NC_137008.1:13769186-13859186 GCF_032717465.1 Coenobita brevimanus | reverse complement strand
CACGGTGCATGCCATGGTACTGTATTTCTTTACATTCATTAGTACTACACATATTTTTTTGCCTCCAATGTCTTCTGTCCTAGATCTCATTATTTAAAACGATTATCAGTACATCCCTTATTCTCCCCAGAGCTAACTCTGTATTCTAAAGCAGATCCTTCCGTGAGACAGGCTATGGCAGACAAGCAAATACATTAAAAAGGAAGACATAAAAAGAGACAGACGAAGCAACGTTAAAAAATACAATAAAAACGACGACACTGATTGTAAGTTGGAGAAACTCCGTGAAAAAGACAGGATGACAAATATTCAGACTTAAACCTTTACTGCAAGTGGAACATACCTTAGGCTACCTAACACCACATTTTCACAAAACGCAGAGAGAGAGAGAGAGAGAGAGTCTCTCGCAATGCCCATTTGTATTAAAGAAGTTATCAATCATATTAGGATATTCAAGTTATTTCTACCATGTCTTCATTCAATTTCCATCACTTAGAGTAATTTTTCAACTTTGTATAGCACACACACACACACACACACATACACACACACACACACACACACACACACACACACACACACACACACACACATATATATATATATATATATATATATATATATATATATATATATATATATACGTACACACACAGAGACACTCACGAGCACACACGCCCTGCCAACATTTTCGTCTTGGCAAATACGACAGTTCATTCTTACCATCACCTTATCTTTCACTATCGTCATCAGGAGGGAGACAGACAGAGACAGACAGACTGACAGACAGAGACCTGAGAAATGCCATTTCCTGTAAGTGGCTAGACATTTTTTTAAATTAACTCTCATGCAGAGAAAACTCTAACCATCTCCTAGATTAAGCCATCCAGTCATCTCTATATTTTACCTTTGTGGACATCATCGTCACAGCTCCGCGTTAGGTGCTTAACCAGTTCATTCTAATCAAGTATTTATTTAATTTGCGCTGCCACCAGACAATTACTTTCAGCTTGGATGAGATCTGACCGGAAACAGTTCGACCCTTCACTAACTCTGTCTTTGCTAGATATCTGTTCGAATAAATGGAAGTAAGATTTAAAGGAGAATATCTAATCACTTTAATATGATCATCTCTCTTAAGAAGAATAAACCTTCTATGGGTAGGAAACAAAAGGTTTTAAAATTTTCATCGCAGTATACCCGCTCCAAAAAATAAATTCTGTATTCGGGTCAAACTTCTTGTACCATTTTGTGTGCTTTCTTTTTTCTAAGATTCTTTATCTGTCTCCCTCTGCCTTAATTCATCTTTACTTCCCATGCCTTGCTCTCTCTTTCCCCGCCTACCTTTACTCCCACTGTCATACTCTCTCCAACATATTCCTTCTGACTTAATCCCTCTTTTTACATCTGCTTCACTCCCTCCGCCTTACCCTTGCTATCTTAATCCCTCTGCCTCCTTGCTTCTGCTGTTTTCCCATGCTTTACTTGGTCTTCCTTACTCCTTCTACCATACTTTCTCCTCATTACTACTGTTTCCCTCTAATTTAATCCTATTGTCTACCCTTCAAATCCCGTTCGCTATTTAATTCTCTCCTCATTCCTGCCTCACCCCATTTGTCTACCTACCTGACCCGCTTCCTACTTACTGCACCATGACTCCCCTTTTCACCTGTCAGCTTCAGTTATTTGTCCCCACACCCTACTTGTTCCCCTTTGCTTCTCTACTTGTCTGGTCGTCCCTCTCGCGATTCCTGCCTCATCCAGTCTCACCCTGTCTTATTTTTCTTACCTCCACCCTACCTCAGCCTATCCTTTACACGCTTCTTCAACCTTTCATGTCATTTGTATCCCCTTCTGTGCGATTTCCTGTCTTTTATAAATTCTTCCTTGCTCAGCTTATGAGAACCTCGCAATACAAAACAGGATATATAAGGTTACAGGAAATGTACAATAACCCTTCCAGATTGGATAACCACCCCTGGACCAAGTAAATCATCTGGAAGTACGTAAAGGTCGAAGGTTTAATGTATAAAAGAGGAATCAAATGTATAATGACCACCAAATTGTCTGTGAAAAATACAACAAATTCCTGATCTACATTTATTTGCTTCGATATGGCTGGATATCCGCTACATCCTGTTCCTGTGACAAATTAACCCTTGATTATGGTGATGTGCACATAGCTTAGCGCTGTAGCATTTATTATTTATGATGAGATCTTTCTTGCTACTTCCATACAAATTTATTTAACTGTAAGAAGGCCTTCCTACAGTAAGGGTTAATGAAGGCTTCATCTAACCTCATCTGTTTAAAATGCCAGTTCTAATGTTAAGTGAAACTGTTCTGATAATGCAAGAATAAAATATATATTACAACAGATCAATGAAGGGGTTGATTATTTTTGCCAGTCCAGCATAACCTGGACACACATGTTTCAGCACACCATTTACTTGTCAAGCCTCCTCATATAATTCTATTTCTAAGAATCCTGTTTACTGTTTTCTCATTGTTAACCCTTTAAATCTGGTATGTCAGGTTTTATTCTTATTACCACCAGAGAGAGAGAGAGAGAGAGAGAGAGAGAGAGAGAGAGAGAGAGAGAGAGAGAGAGAGAGAGAAAGAAAGAAAGAGAGAGAGAGAGAGAGAGAGAGAGAGAGAGAGAGAGAGAGAGAGAGAGAGAGACAGACAGACAGACAGAGACAGACAGAGACAGAGACAGAGAGAGAGAGAGAGAGAGAGAGAGAGAGAGAGAGAGAAACAAGAAAGCGAACATACTTATCTGTTTAGAGTAACTCTTGCAGAGAATGGATCCACACCACATGCAGCACACTAACAAATATCAGACAATATCACAACACTTGGGTACGTGGCACAGACTTTTCTCCTGTGACATTCATCCATCTATCGTCTAATCCTTCGTTGCCCCATGAGGAGTGAAGGAGCCCGAGGCTAAGCAAGTTGGTCCTGACATTAAAGATTAGAGTGACCAGCCTCACTTCTCCCTGAGTGGCATTTCGTGAGCAATAAACCCCAACCATCCCTTGGATATAAACCTTCACCGGCTCAATCCGATTAGAGCGCCTTAATTACCCTCTATCAGGCATAATTCCACCCACCCCCTCTTACAATCCCCTGCTCACAGAAGCTTTGCCACCATAGCTCAGCCCTTGTTTACAAACACTGCACCAAGAACACTGATCCATCCTAGTCGCACGTCTCGAACACGCAACAAAAATATGTTGCGACTAAATGCCAATGGCCTCTATATCAAAACACCACAAAATGAAGACACTTCATGTACACAATATACAGTTGCACTCCTTCTAGAAACATGGTCATACGTATACACAAACCTCCACACATCAGACATTACTCACACATCAGTACAGACAGAACTGATGACCATATAGGAGGCCACATCATCTACACTGACACATCCATCCTCCACAAAGGCACAACATGGACATTACAGTCACATTTCCAAAATGGCACCACATTTGAAATACAGTCAACCAGTTTCAACGCTGGTTACAAACAAGTGGGAAGGCGGTGGCTGAATGGGTAGAGAGGTGGCCTGCAGTCCCAATGGACCCAGATTCGAATTCCCGCTGGAGCATGGAACAGTGAAAGGATTTGAATTTCATAAAAGCAGACTTTACTGATCTACCAAATGACCCGCCGACATGTTGTAAAGCTACCCCTCTAATACAAATACACCAGTCCTGTATGAGACAGTCCTAGCATGTTTTCAATTTGGACGGTGGGTGTTAGCGCCAAAGTAGTGACATGTGGTGTACGGTAAGCAGGAGGACTACTGGGTCTTGGGAGCAGGCTGTGAAGCCTATGCCCAGAGTCAAACACACACACAAAAAGTAATCAACATTTTCAACCTTTTACAGAATAATACATTATCCCTATAAAATCCTGAGCTTCTTCAAGTCCACTACAAACTTTACTTCCACTCCCAAAAACATGCGCCTGTCTTGATGATAAAAGCACTGCCTGATACGAACACAAAACAACTTCTGATGCTTCAATATTGCTTCACAGTTGAACATGTCTAGTTCCTCAGAAGAGAACACCACCCTCTACTGGATCAACTGATGTCATATGGTTCTGGTAACATTGCATGGTGCATACACCGAACACACAAACTGGGGCTATCAAAAGTAAACAGAAGTTTGTCAAATAACCATGTGTTTAAGCAGTCCAGAACTTGGGCTGTCGCAGATGTATGATAGACGTACGTGTAATAGATAATATTCTTTTTCTAGATTCTTCATTATGATATTGGTGTATTTCATATTTCGGTGGCCATGCCTTCTCCATTTGAATCAGCTACCCGACTCTTGCAAATGGTACTATTTTTTACTGGAGTAGGAGGCAGTCTTTGCATTTTTTGACAAAATCGTAGGGCCATCACATACTTTACCAATTCAGTTAGTGACACACAGCCTATCGTCGAATAATATGTGACAGTATAACTGAAACACAATACTTCACAAGTATGGCAGCGTCATCTAGTGCTGTGTACGTGAATTAATTATGATCAGTTACATTAATAGGATTATCTACTTTGGGTCGCAGCACTCAGCAGCTTAACATCTATCCAGTTGAGCCACCGTGGATTTACATAAAATCTACACCTATGTCATTTCCACATATTAGATTCTTATTCTACTATATCACGGAATTCTCTCTCTTCATTACCTCTGCATTCCTTCCCATGCAGCGTTGCTTCAGAGCCATCTCTCTCTCTCTCTCTCTCTCTCTCTCTCTCTCTCTCTCTCTCTCTCTCTGTACTTTATATTAGGCTTTTGTGTACTATATATGCAATGTCGTGTGCGTGTATGTATATACGTATTGCCTACATATTATGTATATTTTACTGTGTCTGTGTGTACAATATTCATAACATCATAAGAGTTTGTCAGGGTGTGTGAATATGTGTATGTGCGTATATCAGCATGAGTGTATGCTTGCAAATGTGTGTGGGTGCATGTGAGTATGTGTCTGGGAGGGCATCGGAGGCTAATTGCGCCAGTGCGTTAGTTCCTTCTGGGAGAAATATTGCTCCAGTTGTGAGGAGAGTTCTGGCCATGAGAAGAATTCCGACCGTGAGATTAGATCGATCCGTAAAAATAATTATCTCCAGTCAGCAGAATTGGAGGTGATTATGTAATCATCCCTGTTTTGTCAGTTAGTTTGTTTGTTCCCGTGGTATCTCAAAAAGTCATTCGTGGATTTCAGTTAAATTTTGTGGATATGTGAGTTGGGATCCAAGGAAGAGTTGATTACATTTTGGTGGTGATCTGAGTTGTCCGGTATGAGCGTTGGCGGAAGTATGGGCTCTCTGATGTTGTGAGAATAGTTCCTTCTCTAAGAATAGTTCCAGCCGTAGGATTAGTTCCGGCTGTGAGGTTAGTTTCGGTCATGGTATTAGTTCCGACCGTGAGATTAGTTCCGACCGTGATTATTAATTCCGACCTTGATATTAATTCCTGCAGCGATATTAGTTCCAGACATGAAATCAGTTCTCGGCCGTGAGATTTGTTCCGGCCTTGAAACTGGTTCCGACACAGATTAGTTTCAGCTCCAGGCGTGAGATTAGTTCCGACACTGAGATTAGTTCCGATCGCGAGATAAGATCCGACTAGGAGATTAATTCCCACCAAGGCCTTGATTACCTCCTTCACTCAGATATTTCCTTCCTAAAACGAGCAGTAATATCCTGTGTTAAGTACATAGATTAATAAAAAGTGGCGGGGATGATGCTGTCCATAGAATAAAAGGCCAGATGATAATTTTACTAGCTGAAAAAAAAGTAACCCTTTCCTAAATCGTTCGGATATTTTTTGTTACCGTTGTCTGTGGGTATACTGTGACTCGATACTGAACTCCATCAGTATACAAACAAATACTCCGCCATACCCTAACAGTTTCCACCAAACTTGCCTCCTCACCTTCCCTCCCCTCTCTCCCTGTAACTGCATCACGTTCCTGGCCAGCCATGCGTTTCAGTGTTTCGAGTTCCACCCGTGTTCTTTTGCGTGTGTCTGTGTGTTATACATTATTACCAGATCAAAACGGCCACGGGAGAGAGCGTGGCGTGGTTTAATTAAGAGGGTGATGCTTTTTTCTGACTGTACATTCACACTGACAACTCGCAAAACACATCACGTAGCAAGCATTCCTCAAGCCGTCCCACCAAGACATTGTTCTGTTCATCAACGCTCCCATTCACCACCACCTGGCGGATAAAACCCACGCTATCTTCAGCTCATCTCCTTGTCATTATCAGCATTGAAATACACCGAAAACCATTGTCATCACACATCACTTACTGGGGAGCAGACTGGAAATCTATCACCAAAGAAACAGAACAACATCTCGGCACATTAAACAAAGCATCCATCACCAACACGGAGTGGCTCATTACTAAATTTTACATCATGCAGACAAACCCCACATTTCACAAGGCAAGAAAAGACACTGAAATTCACTGAAGACCATTTGCGTCGAAAGACAGAACACTCAGACACAACTCTCCATACCCTCCCCTCCCACGCATGGCACCATCAAAAGGTTCTGGTAATTAATCTACAAAACTGACAATAAAATTAGAACAAAGAACATAAAAAAATGGAAAGCTTTTAGAGCAACATTCAGCCACATTACTGATCCTTCAAGGCTCTGCATAACACCTTGGAGTATACTAAATCACATATAAGCACCTCCAAGACCCCGCTACCATCACCAACACGCACCACATCCCTTCATACAAGGAACAAGCAGATATACTTGTGGACCACCACTCAAATATTAAGTAAAATTGTAACACGCACTGAGTTTGAAAAACAAGCTTTTCTGCATTGGCAGTTCTTTCCACGTGACTACAGCTTGACCATCTTCACGCCAGAACAGACACATATCGTTCACTGAAAAAAATAATCGACAGACACAGATCCAGGTGGCATCAGCAGCCTAAGCAGAAACACGTACCGTACAACCACAAAGCCTCCAGGCCGACACACCCATCAGCAATTACTCATAGGCTCATTGTAACATCCTCATCATTTGGAAACGTGGAACAATCATTCTTATTCTTAAACGAAATATGAATTAAGCACACTCTTCTTCGGACAGACGCATAACACTACTTACCATATCACCCAAGATAAATGAACGCCTAACTGTAACAAAGTCACACTCAATGTCCCTTTTGCTCCCTCACAACACATCTTGGGAGCACAGTACTCCACAAGTACCTATTACCCACCGTCACACAGAATGACGGAATCAACTCCATTAGATCCGCAGAACATACACATCTAACAACATTAAACATTACTAAAGCCATTAATGTTATACTATGACGCAATTTAGTTACTAAAGTCTAAACACAAATGTGGTGAATAATACTAGTTGCTGCCTTGCATAATACACTTTAGGGCAAATCATCTCTAAAACGAAATTTCCCTAACAGAGTTCCCCAGGGATCGGTCCTTTCATCCAGACTTTTAAACCTATTTTTGCATAATATTCTTACACTCCATCTGGCCATAAACATTCCTCATATGCAGATGACATCGTAAAGGCCCGGACACACTTGCCCCCGAACATGTGATAGCCACGAGGAAACGAGGCTCAGGGGTTCTTCCAGCGTTCAGACTCGAATACTACAGCAGCTCTAACCCAGTGCTTCGTTTTATCTCGTCGATCACATGTTTTGAGCAAGTGTGGTCGCACCCTAAAACATTACATTACATCGTAGGCACAGCTTGTACATTGCAACAAGACTACCTTAACACGTTTCAGACATGGATAGATAAGTAAAGGCTGAAGATCGTTTAAGCTAAATCCATCACCATACTCATCACCTGCAGCAATCACGAACAAAATTACGTCCTTAAAAACACATTTAACTATGTACCTGTGGCACACACATACTTTGCTGACATCCTGAATCAAACACGAGTACTCATATGGCATTGGTCTTCCACGCCATCGAGAGGCAGTACACCCCCAGACTCAACGCACTGAGGACATTTACAGCAACAGACACTGGGGAACAAAACCGAACACTATCCCTGCTTTGCTAACGATATATTAGATCAGTGATGTCCTATGCCACCCAAGCATGGGCCCCCATCCTATCTAAACTCACTTCAGCACCTTGCTGACAATACAAAACAATGTTCCATGCATCATCACTGGCCGCACCAATAGCACTCCCATAGTTCACTTGCACTTTGAAATTAGTGCCCTCCCTGTTAGGAGAATATTTTGGCACTAGAGATACACTTCAACAAAGCAGCCTGGCCTAACGCATAATGCATTGCCATTCCATGACAGAGCCACACCACACAAGCCACATAAATCAATCACCACTCAAACCTTACCACACCCTCCTCAACAGCATCTCATCTCCAAACACTCCAATGAAGAAACACCCACATACTCATTTTACGTGCAGGCCTATACATGCCTCAGACAGAGGACTATACTAAGTGCCCCACCTACCGACATCCATCCTTCAGAGGTATTTCATCAGAGCGGATCAAGTTCACCTAACTAGGCATAGATCAGGAGGTAACCCAACTCACCTTTGTAATCAGCTTATATTTGATTTAGGGGGAATCATAGATGATACGTGCCCTGCTTGTAAAACAGGCACATGAAACATAACCCACATACCGGAGCACTACACAACACGTGCCATTGTAAGACGTAAACACACCAACAGGTCATGGAACCTATGAGACGACCTCGCGGGGGCTTTCGTTTACCTGTGGTCGATGGATCTACTGAGCCAGACAGTCTGCGGTTGACCAAAAGCACCAACAACAGCAACAGCCAAGCAAAAAATTTTACAGAAATCTGGAGAAACTTTTCGAAGGAGAGGAGATTTTTATTATTCTACAACCCGCTTAGTAGGAAAGACCCACTAAGACCCAATAAATCGTTTCAAGGTCAAAATCGAAAAAAAAAAAATTGAACGAAATTTCTTAGACAAACTCATTCTCCCTCCTTCTTGCCTGAACTGTCTCGCTTGCCTGCCACTTGTAGCCCAATCTGCCGGAGTAAGTAATGTTTTTTTTTATTCTTGTTGCCGGCAGATTATACATTTGCTCGATGGAGCGAAGCAAACTACAACATTATTATTTAGTTAGTATGGTTATGGACGGCAATATCAAATGCAGTACCAAAACTTATTTTGGAAACTGTTGAAACAACAGTGGATCTCAGCACATAACTGGAAAGATTCTAAAGAAAAAATCGGTATTACGGGAGTAACTTTTCTCAAAATTCGCAACCACGTTGATGATAAATGCCAAAAAGGGTTTTGTTATCTCAGAAACTGTTGAAGGTATAACGGACACACCCACATTGCTGACAAGCAATAGATGTTGTTCAAGATAATTTTTTTTTTATTCCCCACCCAACTGCCAGAAAAAAAAAAAGGGACAACCAGTGCCAAACTGAGCAGCAAAACTAAGGTGTCTCGGAAAGTACAGTATTACAGGCTAAAATGAACCGTTGGCCACCGTTGGAAAACTAATCGAAAAGTAACAGATGTTACATTAGTTAATTTTCTATCGTTACCACACTGATAAAAAAAAGCAAAACTCTGTCAGACTGAGCACCAAAACTCTGTTATCTCGGAAACAAATAAACCTACATCGGAACAATACTCTTCTTTGGAGAGTTTATGGGAAAACTGTACGTGTAACTAACGCGTCTTTTCACAAAATTCGCCATCACATTGCTGCGGGAAAATAAAATATAAATTAATAAATTAATTAATAATAAATAAAATAAAAGATGCTGGAATAAACATCAAAATGGGCCATCTTGGACGTTGTTAAAGCTGCAGTTAACCTATGGACATCGTAGGTAAGTTAGCTGAACAGTAGTATATTTTACCCAAGTGAATATTCTTTGAATCTTCAAATATATTGCTGATAAAAGCCAAAATAGGCCAAGCTGAGCACCAAAACTGGGTGATCTCGGAAAGTACTAAAGATACGGCGGACGCATCCATACTGCACATCCTTGGAAAGCAAATGACAACAGCTTAAGGTGCCGATAATTAAGGAAAATTAAACGAAGGCTGCATCTAACTGTTCATTTCGACAAGTTCATCTAGAGAAGGTAATATTTGAATACTCGATGCGTCCTCGGGTTGAAGTGAACGTCAGCTGATGGTATGGGCATCTGTCCTCAGCGTACTGAGATCTGTGCCAAGGCGTGTCAGCATAACTGATTCAAATGGGTAAGTGGGTAGGATGAATGGTGTATATAGAGGTGGTGGTCGAGTGGTTAAAAAAAAAAAAAATCTATCTGAAAAGACCCAAGTTCGTTCCCAGGCTAGGGGAGATGTAACTCTGATTATTTCTTTTTCGTTAGAATGGAGGTTACTGATCCTGCAAACATGTAAACACACACACACACACACACACACACACACACACACACACTGACAAATACATTCACGCAGTTCCTGAATGAGACAGCTTTAATACGTATATCATATATCGACGTTGGATACCAGTGCTGAAATGGTGACAAGTTAAGATACATGGCACATAACACTGTACTGCCCTAGGGAACGAACGGTCATGTTTTAGGCCAGAGTCGCTTTTTTGTACTTTATCCCTGCATCTGCTAAGCAGTTTATTTCAGTGCCTGAGAACCACTGTGAAAACAAAATTAATAAAGTATATATAAAAATTCCTAATCGAAAAAAAAAAAATCTACCCTAAGTTTAAGTAATCTTTAGGTATCAATAAACTTATATTCTACATTCTCTGGCTAAAGATGTAATTCATTTGAGATGTTTGTGAACTTTTACGTCACGCTTCTTCCTCTCTCAGCATCAAACATCCGATGATAATCTCTCTTCTTCCATCTTCTTCCTTCTGCAACGGTTTCCCTGCTTTCTTCTCCCCTTTTATAGTCCTCTTGGGCCCCTCTGCTTCGATTCGTCACTCTCCCCCACCATCATATCAACTTCCCTTTCATGGTTCTTTACGAGCTTTGAGCACTTTTGTCAACAGGAAACTTTGTGTGATATATTTTCCGCTGTGTCCTTTCATCTGCAATCCTCTCTCTCTCTCTCTCTCTCTCTCTCTCTCTCTCTCTCTCTCTCTAAGTATACTTTTTCAGCAACTTCTTTCCTCATCTTCCAAGTCCTATCATGGTATTGATGGTTTAAAAAACAAATAGGGTAATCAATGGGTAAGGAATAATATCGATCAGAGGATTCACGCGAGTGTTTGGAACAGCATTATATGACAAAGTACTGTTAACAATCTATTACCATCTGACTTAGATTTTCAACCTTTACAAATCTTCTGGCTTAAGCCTGAATGAAACGTCTTAAGCTTGTAAATTAAAGCAAAAGGCAACATCGAGACAGGTTTTAAACAACTGACTGCTAGAATTTCTTTCATTTAATAAAAAACGCCTGTTGTTAGTTGGATTAAAACACCTGAGCATGAAATTATTAGTAAAACAACCATCAAGTAATGGAAGGCTAGATAAACAATTCAGAGAAGGTACAAATATGGTAGTAGGTTTAAGCCTAATGTGAGTTTCAGAATGGTATGTCCAGTCCATTAGATCCTGTACTACTTGAAGCAGGTGATGTATACCTCACGGAATTTTTTTCTCCCTTATGAGAGACACTGTAATGAGGGAGTCATTGAATGCTATATCTAACCCTCTACAATGATGCCTCCCCTAAGCTAGATAATATAATCTCAAATAAACATAACTGAAATAAAGAAATCCGCAGTTGATTGAAGAGGTTAAACTTTATGAATATATGAGTTGCGGTGTATCAGTCAATGAGGGGATGATAGGACAACGTGTACGAGTATATTCCGTTTATTAACTGAAATTGTAGTGAAACAAGTTCAAGATATATGTGGATGCACAAAGTAATATCATGAAGCTTAGCTAAAGCCTACTGGAGTGAAGCTTTTAGTTTCCAAAAATGCTTTGTGAGTGACTGACGGACAGTCCCACTGCCACAGATGCTCGTGCATTTAAGAAATCAAAAACATATCGTGTCCAGATACATGACGCGGATGAAAGAAATCTTTTTTGTCTAATCATCTCCATCGTCTTGCTAACTCCCAATACACTGTCATTTCTCTCTCTGCTGCAGTGTTCATCCTTTCCCTCGACTATCGTTGTTTCAAGTATTGCTTCTCTTCTGAACTACCTCTTGTATCCTTCACCATTTACAGCGGAAGCGGAGCACCCGACAAACAGCGCACCGTCACCCACATTCTTATTTGTTTTTTAATGCAAAGGTTTACGGTATTTTCAGTTTTTCATGTATGCAGCTGATCAGTTTAAAAACTATTTTCCGAATCATTATTTTCGTATTAGTATAACATCCGAACGTTTAAACACAATGTATTCAGGCATCTCCAAATGAAAGCATCTTGATTTTTGGTTATATTTTACTGTTTCCCTTGGAACACCAACTTTCTTGCAGAATTCCAGCCTTATTTTGTCTGTTTTGTATTAAGATATGAGAGAGAGAGAGAGAGAGAGAGAGAGAGAGAGAGAGCAGACCTAATACCTGTTGAATGGAATGGGGTACATGGTGAGGGATTAAACTGCAGCTATTGTCACTGGTAATTGGATGAGACACACCTGATGCGTGTGAAAGCATATACCTAGAATTTAATAAACTGTGCTGCAAAATTTAATTTTTGTTAGATGTTTTGATAGTTCTAGTTATTTTACCTTACACCAATTAGGGATGCTGAGTTAAAAATGACTGAGGAATCTTTCTAGCAAGTTATCCCCTACTGCAAAATGAAGTTAAATTTTCTATATTGTTCATTTTAGTATAAAGAAACCGAGTACACTCAGTTATCTATTATTTAACCAAATGAAAGCACATACACTCAAATTATATAGATAAATAGCAGTTGTTGTCGAAATAAATACCAAGTTGTTGTCGAAAAAAATAAAAAAAAACATTTTCTTGATATCCTTCCTGTTCAAATGGTATGTCTCGTTAAAGTGACTAGCAATAGACGGCCATGGTTGTGTGTTGCAGTGGCCATGGTATTTCTTTTCATCTCTTTGATATACTGGTCAAATGGCTCGCCCTATTCTTCATATTCCTCTCCAATAATGCCCAGAAAATTATTTAAGCAAGAGTGCAGGAAATGTAATTTGAGACTCATATTGCAACCAGTTTGTGACGTTCTCAAACAGTGACTCAGCAATCATAATGCAGTTTGAATGTCTGTATTTTCATAGAAAATTTTCTACAAGAAACTGGAATGAAGTCCAGAAGTCACGTTCACACACCTCAGTAATTTCAAACTATCGATCAAACATCAGCTTCCTTTTCCAGGGCACAGCGAACACTCCTTTGGCTCTTTCATAGCTAAGAGCAGGAAACCTTTATAGAAAGTATTCGAAACAGGCACTGTCTTTGTGTACTGCTTTGACAAACTGTTTCATGTCTTAATCTGATGTGCAATGGTGGCGGCAATGCTTTCGTAGGGTCAACCAGGCATCTGCAAAACAATATTCATTACTTTCGTCACAGAAGATGTTCAGGTCGGCCATTCTCTTTTCATCCAGCGTTCTGACTTGACCCAGCTGTCCCATTCACACCTGTAACAGGGCATTTTGGTGTACCTACACTGCAAACCAAGAAGCATATACAGCAGCCATGTCCGGGATTCGGTGGCTCAAGCCACACCATCGTGATGAAAAAAGAGATGATTTTTTATATTCCTTGGTCTACAGTGTACGCGATTCAACACAGAAAATGCAGACTTTATGAAGAGTCCGTGACTTATCTTGATCTCCGAGTTTGATGCCAAAGTACGCATGACATACTTGTTTGACAAAAGGCTTAATGTTCTGTCTCTTTCACGGTTATAGAGTCACGACATAAAGAACAAATATACCTGATTTGTTTCTGCATTCTCTGATTGTCACCATAACTAATATGAAATTATAACCACCATTAGTGTTATATCGTCAGCATTTAAACTAGGTTAATGGTACAGACATGTAACGCATGTCATATACTTATAATACGTAAAATACACGTAAAGCGAATATGAGTCTCACGTATTGGAAAAACCGTACTTGATGAAAAAAATGGGCAACATTTTTAAAATTCAGTGCATCATTTAACACACACACACACACACACACACACACACACACACACACACACACACACACACACACACTCATTTTAAGCACTGTTGCATAGTGATATAAGAAAGGTGGTAATGATTTCATTCGGTGTTGAGAGGATTAATCACAAGACTTCTTTCAAATTAGAAATATTTAAATTTAGAAATGAAATACAAAACAACAGGTTACGAAACAAAGAGTTGGTGAAATTAGTTTCCAAGCATTTTATTTGGTGCTTGTTCATTACAGGGCTGGAAGAGCGCGTTGGAAATTATACCACGCCACTATAAATTCCTAAGCCACAAGCATATTTACCTTGAACAGAGCAGAACATACAAATAACGAGCTTAAGAAAGTGAAAATATTTTACTTCAATGACAGTAAGCGAAACGATTTTTTAAGGTAACCGTACTACTTGAATAATGTGATATGTGCTGTCATATTCAAATGGTTTATTTGGCATCCAGTGTCATTTGGCACGTCTTCCTTGGTTAGTATTCTTCTGTATATTTCATGCATTTTTATCGTAATTAGATTTCATACAAGTTCCATGATATGACGATTTTGTTGATTCCTCAGTTTAAAGTGTTTGTGTTTATTATGACTACTGCATTTTATTAGATATGAATTGGTAGCATGAAGAATTTGCATTTAAAAATTACAGAAAACAGGAGAATAAATTTAAGGTGCATGATATTTCAGACACGAAATCCCACAGAGCTGGGGTCGTCTCATAAACAACGCCATAATGTATTGCGCCTAAATGCACAAATTGCTTCCTGTTTCATGAGTTGGATTCCGAGCCCGGTATTACGAGACACGTACCCATCTGATATACCGTAATCGTGTGTGTGTGTGTGTGTGTGTGTGTGTGTGTGTGTGAGAGAGAGAGAGAGAGAGAGAGAGAGAGAGAGAGAGAGAGAGAGAGAGAGAGGTGCAACCATAACTGGAAAAAAGAATTTTGATGTACCTCGGCAAGGATGGTTGGAATTGGCCCCAGATGGGTGAATTTCAGTTTCATGTCAATTGATGTTTTCTGAAAGGGTGTTTTAGCCCCGAATAATTGCCGCCAATGGTGTTTCATGCACCTTTGGAGAGAGAGAAAGTGAGAGAGAGAGGGGGTGGGGGGACTCTACATCTACATTCCTTTGCCTGTTACGTCACTGGTGCTACAAACAAACGATTTTATGTAGCAGAGTATTGTGGTGGTGGCGGTAGCCATCATAGGTATAATTTTCCTAAGGCTGTCTGGTTCCATCCTTTCAATATGGTCACTCCTGTCACGACACCTTCCCTTATTTTATAAACACTAGAGTCTTAAATTTGCCTGCTACCAGACGATTAGCTTTATCTTATGAGAGCTCCTAGTAATGAAGAGGTTACTGAAGGCTATATCTGCTCGCTCCAATTCAAGTACTTTCCCGTAAATTGAAAACATGAACTCTCTGATGGCAAGAGAGGGCACATAAAACAAATACGTCATTGAGTCAAAGGGATCAGAAAGAATTAACCAACTGCCGAAAGGCTGTAGAACTGATCGCAACAAACACAACAAAACTAAACAATTTCAAAACCTACATCTGATTACTTCCATCTGCCTGGAATACCTGTCATCTTGATCTCAGTTAACGATTTACAGTATACAGTAGTTATCTCCAAACGATTTTATTTTACACGAATAAGGTTTCTCCTCGAAGAGGTCAGTAATGAATCTTATTATACTGTTTTGAGATAAGAATACTAGCGATAAACGCCCGTGCCTGGCTACAGTGTAGGATCCCATCCCCCTGCAAGAGAGCCTGAAATGTTACATCACCACTACAGTGCCATCTCGACTTAAGAAACTCCTCATCATACAGGGCCAGACCTCCATGGTGTAATTTGATGGATTAGCATTGATGACTCACATGAAGTCTGTAAATTGGTTAACCTTTGGTCTGGACCACACACACCCACCCAGAGCGTCTCCTCCTAATACGCTGTTTGCTAATTTGAGTCACTGAAATAGCTCCCCTAAGGTCCACCCACTTGCCTACGCAGCCATTGCACTGTGCCAGTAACCATACGCTGGTGCCTCCCATTGGATGATCACCCAGTTGGAGGCACCCTATCACTTCTCTGAGAGAGAGAGAGAGAGGGGGGGGGGATGGGGGGAGGCACAACAGCCTCATGTCTACTGAGGCAATATTGTCCACAGCAGAAAAAGTATAAATTACTTGGCCCAGCAGATGCTTGCTCAACTAGTCGGAGACCAACCAAAACATTAAAAATGTCAGAGACAGTGCTCTTGACCGCAGGGCATGCACTGACTGAGGAAACAACCGACGATCCATTATTAGATGCCATGGGTGCTTCTGCAGACATAAATGCAGTGTTGGAGAGAGAAGTGGGACGGCTACGGTCATACTGAAAAATGTGTCGAAAATTACATGAAAGCGACGTCCCAGTGTGTAGTGACTCTGAATATTTACATCACATTGTCAATGTATTCTGTTGTGTGGTTTCTTACTTACCACAGTGACTTTGATGCAGTTTTGTCTCCATATAGGTGAGCAGCCCCACCGTTGGCATTCACAAGTACATGGTTGAAGTGAACGCCATTTTCTTTGTATACAAGCACAGGAGAGATGCTTCTGATTCACCTATAGCTTTCGCTCGCTTAGCTCAGCAAGAGGAAACCGTAGCTTGCACTGCAGTCCTCTCTACCGGTAGAGCACTTGGTGACGTTTGGTGGCGCCAAGGCAAGCGGACGAAAAGCAGATTCTAAAATGTAGATAATTTATAGTACATCATCGAAATGAAGTGGTTACTCATTCTGGCCAATCATCCTGTTCAACCGTTCACGCAATTCTTTGTAACATACCTCGTCAGTTTCCTCACGTTTAACCTCGGAAATCAGTGACGTAATTTTAAATATATCTAATACAAACTTATTTTGTTTTGGAGGGAAATTTCGGTGCCGACATACTAAATATAACCTTCAACAACACCTTTAGTTAGAGTGGCTTTCCTTAAGTTGAATAAAAGCCTCTGGGTGTAACAACAAGCAGGTATAAATAAGAAAATCAACGTCTTTGTGGTGAGAGAGCTCAGATAAATATGCCACTTTTGTGTGCCTTTTTAACTGAAGTTGATTCCTCGCTCCCTCATGTCTCGTCTTTCTTGTCTGACTAATTTTTAACCGCTCCTGGCACAGCGCGTCACCCGCTTTCATTTTTGCTGCCACATCTGTTTTATTCAGTTTAGGTAATTCCACCAAAAGGGAAGTAAGAGAAGGCTACATATAAACCTGTTACTTTGGAAAAGTCTCTCCTAATATAAATCATCTGGAGCTACAGTGTTAAGAAGAAATTGCAAAGTATGTTGTCTGCCTGCCAAGTATTAGCCTATGTATTATGTGGGAAATAGTGAGCTTTACTGTGTCAGTTGTCAACTGGTTACCCTGAGTATGTCTGTATGAGACAACAAAGCATTTTCTTTTGCATTCCCTGAAAAAATTATTTGGCCTGCCATACGAGAGCCCCTGTAAAGAAAAGATTACTTTCAAAATTCTATCCTAATGTGAATATAATCCGTGGAAGAAAGCAAAAACTGAAAAAAATTACGCATTTTGGCTCAAGGGCCAAAGTTCCCAGGGGACTCTTGTAAATTGTGCTCTCGCCCCTGTCGCCTACCATCTACATCTGATGACACGTCTATTCCATTTCATTTCTCCTGAGACGACTTTCTCTCTTTTCAGCCTTTCCAGTCCTCTTCACGTTTCAGTCCTTCGGTCCTTCTTCTTCCAGCTCCATGTACTTATCTTTTTCTCCGTCCTTTATGGGTTTTCTAGCTTTTGCCTTCTGAAACTTGTGGTGTGATACATAGCCACCCTCTCTCTGACTACGCCTCTTTCTTTTCCGGCTAATTCTTCCTTCAGTGTCCTTTATATCCACAGAGAGCCATCACCAGTCTCTTAACTCTTGTCTCTACACTTCTCTCATATGTTTTCTATCATGATCTCACGAGTTTCATTTTCCTGATAGCATGTCTCTGCATCTCCTGTTTTGCTGCTTTCTTCTCATGTCTCCATGGGCGCCCTACAAATGAGCGGCGGAACAGTAATGAGAGTAGTATAAAAGAGCGACAAAATATTTAATATTAAAAAAGCGGACGACCTGACTACCTCATTATCCCCCCCACCTCCCTACCTGTCACCAATCCAGCCAAACTTACAAAGCCGAAACAAACTCCGAAACAAACAAAGCCAGTCAAACTCGTCTGTTACTTCCATACAACCTGTCATTGTGTCTGGTGATTCCACACAGTAAAGTCGTGCCAACATGGAGTTCACCGTTACAGAAACTAACAAGGGAAAAAAGTGTATAATTTATGAAGGCTACAAGTTTAGAGCCGACACAACATTAAGTGATGGAAGTTTTTCGTGGCGGTGTACAAATGGGAAGTGTAAAGCACGAGTGAAAACAGACTGTGAAATAGATAGCATTGTCCCAGTGCAGTTGCAACACAATCATGAAAAAGATGAGAGAAAACTTGAACGACAGCAATTACGTACAACAGTGAAAAGAAAAGCAAGTGATGACATGACAGCAAGGCCGGCAAAAATAATCAGGACAGAACTTTGTAAAGTTCCGGAAAACAATCTGCAATCTGGTGATCTGAAATGTCTGGCACAATCAATATACCGTGAAAGAAGAAAACAATATCCTGTTTTGCCTAAAAATCGTGAGGAAGTCTATCAAGCTCTCGAGTCCATGAATACCACCACCAGCAAAGGCGAAGAGTTTGTGTTGGAAAATAACCCAGACACGGGCATTGTTATCCTATCATGTACAACAAATCTGGAATTTCTGGTAACTTCTGCAGAGGAGATTTTTATTGACGGGACCTTTAAGAGTTGTCCAAAATTTTTTTATCAACTGTACTCTATCCATGGCTTATGTAATGGCCATTATATTCCTTTAGTATATGCTCTTTTACCAGGTAAATCGGAGGAGATTTACCGAACCATGTGGAAATGTTTACATGATATTTGTGTATCAAAAAATCTGCAACTGCAAGCCTCTGTTATACACGTGGATTTTGAATTCCCCATGCTCACTGTCCTGAAAGAAACATTTCCGGATGCAATCATCAAATGCTGTAGATTCCATTTAGGGCAGGCATGGTGGAGGAAAATCCAAAACCTTGGCCTAAGTAAAGAATACAAAGACAAGAATAGTGACATAGGACAGTGGCTAAAACTATCATATGGTTTCCATTTCATTGATCCTGCAGATATTGAAGAATGTTTTGTTGAGGAACTGATGTCATGCGCACCACAGAATGAAAAATGTACTAATTATGCAGACTATCTAGTTGATAACTATGTCACGCCTCATTCAAAATTTCCACCAGTGCTTTGGGCTGAAGTCCCTTCTAACGACAAACGCACAAACAATGCGGCTGAATCCTTTCATGCACATTTCAACGCACAATTTTACAAAGCTCACCCATCCATCTTCATCTTCATGGATGTAATTAAAAGGCTCCAAGCAACAACGTACTTGAAAATCAGAAGTACCGGCATGCCAGCTGTACCAAAGAAAGTGGATAAAGAGAAGTGTGAATATGCCATAACTCAGTTCACCAAGTACAAGTCGGGGGATATTAACCGACGTCAGTACTTACAATCTATGGGTTGCAAGTTCATGGCAAAAACGGATTTGTAAATATGTATATATGTTAATAAGACGCAGAATTATCTTAAGCTTCATTTTAACTGACACATTCATTTTAACTGACATTCATTTTAACTGACCAATATGACGAAGATATGATCTGTACACATTTAACCAATATGACACTGATCGTAGTAAGCCACTCTAAAACAGAAAATATTTTTCCTGCTCAAAAACCTACTTCCACCTCCCCGTGGTGAGCAGGGGGCAACAGGTATTAACATCTGGCTAACGGAAGAGGTAATTAAGACGCTCAATTGATGTAAAATATGGCCGCTCTTTTAATAGTAAATCTGTCGCTCTTTCGAGAAAATTTTGTCGCTCTTTTAACATATAGATTCGCTCTTTTGTAAAACTCCGGTCTCCATTATATGTCACCTTCACCTTTTGTCTCTGACCAGTTTTAGTTGTCTCTCATATTTTTCTTCTATCTGACAAAGTGGAAGGTAATTTTCGTCCGTGTTTTCATGAATTGCTGTTCCTCGTACCGGTTGATAAGCACCATTTTTGCCGTGACTGTCGTGTCAGGTACGTAAGAATTCTGCTTAGGTGCGCAATATCATTACACTAATGAGGTTCTCGCTCACTCTCTAATTTTACCCCCTCGCTGAAACAAGTCGTAGTCAGTGTATCACACTGGGAGAACTGTTGGTGGTTCAGAGGTCGAGGAACTAGATTTCACACAACCACCTTAGCACATACAACAGATCCTCGCCCTGCTTGACATCCGGACAAAGACTTCCCTACAGCCAGGGATAGGACTGGAGGGTAAGCAAACACTATGGCTCACAACTGTACGTTTATCCGGTTATTAGACTGATTATATGAGACAGTAATGGATATAGTCGTGTATGATCAGAGGTAAGTTAAAGTATGCAAGAGGCAGTATTAATAAGTAAAGGTAGTTGCACTGAATACTTTATAACCGCAAGAAGGATAGATATGAAATAAAATGCTAAAAACTGAGTGCCATACTGTTAGCTTCACTAACATCGGTAGAACATAATTTTACTGGAGTGAAATACAGTTACATGTACACCTCAGTACAAGCTGCACCGTTAAAATGCAAAGATGTTGCAGCAAAAAACTGAAACAAAATTAAAGGAAGGTGTATTGAAAGGGATGGGGGATGGAGTTATCCCCGTACCCTGAAGATTGGGTCTATGAATGTGCGTGGATGTAGTACGATTGAGGCTAAAAGGGAGAAGATTGGGAGAATGTTTGTGAGAAGAAAGTTGGATGTGTTAGCTTTGAGTGAAACGAAGATGAAAGGGAAGGGGGAATCTATGTTTGGAAGTGTGAATGGAAGATTGTCAGGTGTTGATAGAGGAAGGGCAAGAGAAGGTGTGGCCTTGTTAGTGAGTCCGGAAGTACAGCAGTGTGTGATTGAATGGAAGGAGGTGTCATCGAGATTGATGTGGGTGAAAGCGAAATTTGAACGTGAGTTGTGGGTGTTTGTGAGTGCATATGGGCCTGGTAGTGAAAGGGATGAACTAGAAAGCGAGTCTTTCTGGAATGATGTTGATGAGTGTCTGCAGAGTTTTGGAGAGAATGTGAATGTGGTAATGATGGGAGATCTGAATGCTGGAGTGGGAAATGTAGCAGTTGAAGGCGTAGTTGGTATGCATGGTGTGCCTGGAAGAAATGAAAATGGGGAACGAATGATAGCGATGTGTGTTGAGCGAGAGATGGTGATTGGGAATACGCTGTTTGAGAAGAAAGATATTTATAAGTATACATGGGTGAGACAGGAGGGTGGAAGGGTTGTTGATAGAGCTTTGATGGACTATGTGGTTGTGTCTAGGAATGTAATAGGAAGATTGTTGGATGTGAGAGTTCTAAGAGGGGAGGGTGGAGGTATGTCTGACCACTACCTGGTGGAGGGAAAGTTAAGAGTAGGTAAGAGATGGGTGAGAGCTAGGAGGGTTAGGTGTGGCAGGGAGGTTTTGAAAGTGAGTGAGTTGGATAAAAGAGAGAAAAAGATAGAGTATCAGGAGAAATTGAAAGATGAGTGGAACGCAGTGAAAGATCGGGAAAATGGCAGCGTGGAGGAGGAATGGCAGTTGTTTAAGAGTGCTGTGGTGGGGCATGCAGAAGAGGTGTGTGGTGTGAGACGTGTGGGTGGTGGTGTAAGAAAAGGAAGTGAATGGTGGTGCGAGGAAGTAAGTATGGCTGTGGCCGAGAAGAGACGTGCATATGAAGTGTGGCTGCAGAGGAAGGATGAGATGTCATATGAAAGGTATAAGGAAAAGAGGAATAGAGCGAGAAGGGCTGTGCATGATGCTAAAGTGGCAGCAGATGAGAGGTGGGGTAGGCGGCTGACAGAGAATTTTCAACAGAATAAGAAAATGTTTTGGAAGGAGGTGAAAAGGGTGCGAAAGGGAGAGTCTGGGAAGGAAGAACGAGTAAAAGCAGAGGATGGAAGGATGTTAATTGAGATGGATGCAGTAAGGAAGAGATGGGCAGAGTATTTTGAAAGATTATTAAATGTAGAGGAGGAAAGGGTGGCTGAGATTGTGGCAGATGGAAGGGTGCAAGGAATAAATGTGTTGGGAGAGTTGAATGATTCTTTGATCACGAAGGAGGAAGTGGAGAAGGCAGTAAAGGAGATGAAAACAGGGAAAGCTGCAGGTATGGATGGGTGTGCTGTGGAATGCCTGAAGGGTGGTGGAGTGACTATTGTTGACTGGTTAGTAAGATTGTTGAATGTGTGCTTTGAGAAAGGTATGGTGCCAATTGACTGGGCAAGTGCTTGTGTGGTCCCGTTGTATAAAGGCAAGGGTGATAAGTATGAATGTACTAGCTTTAGGGGTATAAGTCTGTTGAGTGTTGTAGGTAAGGTGTATGGTAGAGTGTTAATTATGAGAGTTAGAGAGGGTACAGAGGGAGTGATTAGTGATGAGCAGTGTGGCTTTAGGAGAGGGAGGGGATGCGTTGATCAGGTGTTTGCTGTGAGACAAGTGTGTGAAAAGTATTTAGCGAAAGGCAAGGATGTGTTTTGGGCATTTATGGATTTAGAGAAAGCGTATGATAGAATTGATAGGGAGGCTTTGTGGACTGTTTTAAGATTGTATGGACTTGATGGTAAGTTACTAAAAGGGGTGAAAAGTTTTTATGTAAATAGTAGAGCATGTGTAAGAGTGGGAAATGCTGTGAGTGATTGGTTTCCCGTGAGAGTGGGGCTGCGACAGGGATGTGTGATGTCACCTTGGTTGTTTAATATTTACATGGATGGTGTTGTAAGGGAGGTGAATGCAAGAGTTTTAGGTGGTCTGAGTCTGGTAAATGTTGATGGTGGAGATTGGAATCTGAAGCAGCTGCTGTTTGCAGATGATACTGCACTGGTGACTGATTCAGAGGAGAGATTGAGACAGTTGGTAGAGGAGTTTGGAAGGGTGTGTGAAAGGAGGAATTTGAAAGTAAATGAGAATAAGAGTAAAGTGATGAAGTGTACGAGGTTGATAGATGGTAGGGGGATGAATATAGTTTTGAATGGTGAGTTGCTTGAGGAGGTAGATTGTTTTAAATATCTAGGGTCACATGTTGCTGTGGATGGAAGAATAGATGCAGAAGTGAAGTTTAGAATAAATGAAGTAGGAAAGGTGCTGGGAGGAATGAAAAAAGTGTTTAAATGTCGTTCGCTTAGAATGGATGTAAAGAGAAGGCTGTATGAGGGTGTTGTGGTACCGACTGCATTATATGGGGCTGAAACATGGAATATGGGTGTAGCAGAGAGGAAAAGTTTGAATGTAATGGAGATGAGGTGTCTGAGGAGTATGTGTGGAGTGACGCGTATGGATCGGGTGCGAAATGATGAAGTGCGAAGGAGAACTGGAGTTGTTCAGGAGATGGCTGGTAGAGTTGAGCAGAGGGTGTTGCGATGGTTTGGGCATATGGAGAGAATGGATAATGAGCGATTGGTGAAAAAGATAACTAGATCTGATGTGAGAGGTGTAAGGCTGAGAGGAAGACCACGAATAGGATGGATGGACAGTGTGAAGAGAGCGCTGGATGCGAGAGGGATGTCTGTTGAGCAAGGAAGAGTGGCTGTGCGCGACAGAAATAAATGGAGAGAAATTGTGAATAAATAAGTGATGACGCGGCCCTGAGGGGATATTCTCCCGCATTTGGTCTGATCAGTTAGTCAGGTCAGGTGCGGGTAAGGGGATGGGTATGTTATGATGTGGCAGGGGTAAACCAGTTCTGCTGTCGGGCCCTGCTGCGGATGTCACTGATTGCATTGCGCAGTTGACCCTTGTGCGGTGTGGTGCGGTGAGGATCTGTTCGTTCTCCCCTTTGGGGCTAAGATGTGAATGAATGTGTTTAAATGGATGAGTAAATGGAGAGTGTGTCGTCCTGTCTCGGCTACCTCCCTTTCCTTGGGGGAAGCAGCCTAGGTATATAGATAGATATAGTATTGAAAACGCTAGAAATTTGGGGGGTGACAGCTAGAGGTACTTTCGCTTTACGCTTTTGAGTATCTTGCTTTTCACGTAATATCAACAAGGTAGGTGCACATAATGTTTAATGGAGGATATTTAAGTATTACCATCTCATAGGATGTTTTGTTAGTCTGAAGAAATATGTGAAAATGTACAAATAAATATGAATAACATCCAAAATAATATCAACTTAATATTTGTATTTAGGCAGTAGGTGATGACGTCCATAATCCATCCACAAGATGTGGTGCTGCCTACTACTTCTTTCATTTTATCATTCCTTTTCTGTCTGCCCTCCTCTCTTCTTATTTCTCTCATCTTACTTGTCAGTTCTTATTATTTTTCTTTCCTTTTCAGACAGCTTTTCATCGAGTGACAAGCCAAACGGTTCCCTGTAACCCAGAAAACCATTTGCAACGCCGGGTGATAACCAAATAAACAGTCCATAAGTGTTCCCAAAGTGTCAAAAGTTAGGTTGGTGGCGGGTTAGTGCCCCTTCCCGTAAAACAACTAACTCAAAGACAAACGGCCATCCCTTACATGATTCTGGCACCTGGCTATGGATGGATAAATTATGTGTATTTTATTCTTTGTCATTCCTGCCACTGTGGGTAACTTTGTGAACACTTTCTCACTACTAAAGTGTACTTTAAGTATTAATAAATTCTTCAGCCGTAGCACTATCAAAGAAAAGGAAGAAGAAAAACAAGAAGAAGAAGAAGAAGATGAAAGTCACTGTAATGGTGTTTCAGATGTAAAAAGACGTATTAATATAGTTTTTTGCCTTGGTGTTAAACATAAATTTCATAATTTTCGCCTTCAGTTAAACATTTGGACACTTTCTCATTCCAGAAAGCAATAATTGTTTTAAACTATTGAGTATTGACCACTTTGACATTTTATTTCTGATATTCTTACAAGAGCCCGTACCTACTAAATAGCATATCATGATAAAATACAGTTCACAACCTCTGATGGCCACAGGACGCCTTGGACTCACTGCTGACTTTTTACACGCCACCCAAATTACACAAGACAAATGAGGGTGGAGTAGTTTGCTAGTCACCTCGTCCTTCTCCTTGACCGGGCCCGAGTGTTTTCTCTGACCAGAACTAAAGTGTAGAGGATGAAAACGAAGACAAGGAGAAAAAAATGGGTGATAAAACGTGGACGAGGCTTGAATTGCCGTCATCATTATCACCACCAGTAGCAGCCTGCCACAGTCCTCTGCACGACAATGGCCTCTTTCTTTCTTTTTTCTCACTGGTTCTCATGTCTGTTAACAATGTCCCATTTAGCCCTAACAAATCTGCAATTTTCGTCCCTCTCTCTCTCTCTCTCTCTCTATCTATCTATCTATCTATTCATCTCTCTGCGTGTGTGTGTGTGTGTGTGTGTGTGTGTGTGTGTGTGTGTGTGTGTGTGTGTGTGTGTGTGTGTGTGTGTGTGTGTGTGTGTGTGTGTGTGTGTGTGTGTGTGTGTGTGTGTGTGTGTGTGTGTGTGTGTGTGTGTGTGTGTGTGTTCTGGCTCGGTCAACATGTTGTTCATCTTTTCTATGATCTACAAAAGACGTTTCTTGGCCATGACAAGTTTTCTTTTCAACATCGATGATCACATCCATATTTTCGTCTTTTCCTGCATCCATGTAGCTTTGTCTCTCCATGTGATGCCCAGAAATATTCTTTGCATTATTCCCTGAGCATTTGTAATATTACATTCTAGGGATTTTGTTACACCCCAATGTAGATATCCTTAAGCTTAAGCTGAGGAGACATAATTGTTATATAATTTTATATTTCTCTTGTTTAGAGGAAAATTCATATCCGCCAAGAAGTGACTGTTTCCCAAAGGCCTTCACTCCTCGTCTCATTCTGAGTTTGATTTCACTAATATGAGTTGATGCTACCTAACCTACCTATGCCGAGTGGGCTGTATGTGTACGAGTATACCAGCACTTTTTAGGCCTTCACTTTTTTTTTTTTTTTTGTGTTGACTGAGATTCATCATCACACTTAGTAATTCGTTTCATTGTTCGCTGAAAAGAACACCAGCGACAACAAATGGAATGTAGTATAGTTGCTCAAAATTTATCTTATTGTTTCTTGCTTTACCACTCTAAATATCTGGCAATATCCGTTAGACATGACATAGATGAAATTGTCTCATTAATTGGTCATTTCTGGGGCTTTTTGGTACTAGTGATAACTACGTAAACTTTGCTAATATTATTTCGTAGGGTTATTCAATCCATTGTCTTACTTTTAACCACATCATCAACAATTTTTAGGTCTCCACATCATAGTGTGGAGGACAACTGGATTTGCTTTTTTTCTTTTTCTTCTCTTTTTCTGCCAAATATTTGTCACCTTGACACCATTCCTCTGTTTCTCAGGGTCGCACTATACAAGTCAAGAGTTCAGCCGATCAAACGGCGATGTTCAGTCGTCAGACGTTCCTGAGCGCCAGTCATCTTCACTATAAAAAAAATCTTGACCGTCAGCTTAGGGGAAACTTGGTTCAGGCGTTTGAATTCCGCGACAAACGCCAGATTGGACGAGAATACTCCACATGAGCGCGAATTTTGAATGTTTTTTTTTTTCCATAGAATAAACCAGTCACCACTTACCCATTGTAAGCTGTTATATATGCGTCGAGAATATGTGTATCTGGATTACCATTGGTAAAAATTGACGGTAAATCACATAAAGAGGATGCATTTACTCTCAAGATACAGTATACTGTATAGGCTAAGCGTGAATTATGATTAAGCCTCTGTGCCATTATCTGAATTAAATAATTGTTGAAAATATATAGATTTGAATATACACGAAGAAACTGAATGTAATAACAGCATATTTCATAGATTTCCATGGTATATTTCCTGCCAGCTCACCAATCAAGAACTACAAAGCAGTATCGCAACATTATGTGCATCTCTACTCATTAGCAGTGCCTATGTTCCTAAATTTATATAGCAAGATGTAAATACATAGTTATAACAATTATTTTTAATATGGAGATTTTCCTTCTTTACAAGGTTGGTTGAATGGTGACCTGCCCTGCAGCACCAACACAAGAGGGATTGTTTGTAACCTTTTTGTAAATATTATATAATATGTAAATGTAGTATGTAAGTAGTTGTAAGTAGAATCCAAGTAGGGCGTCAACGCCCAGTGTTATGTCTATGATGAACTGATTATTGTGTCTACCTTGAGTGATTCATGCCTTTGTGATCGGGACCACCGCCCTAGCCGGATGAGAGCCAGCGAGCAGTAGCTGTCTATACGGGTCTGGGGTTGGACACGAATGCTGTCCTCTGCTGTTGTATAAAGATTCAAGACGGTGTTTAATATATTGTCAGAAAACTAACTAGAAGACTTTGCCTTCACCTGCAAGTGGCGTAAAGGGGGCATTGACAGTATTAATGTTTGGTGGAAAGCGAGTGGGATTATAGTGGTTTACGTTTTTTGTGGGCCACTTAAAAGATCTAGGGAGGAAAAAACAATTGTTTTCGCCTAAGGATTCCAGCAAATTAGTGAGTACAGGAATTGGAAATCTGTCCGGGATAGTCAGTGCATTCAAGTGTCTGTAATCTATGACTGGTCGTAACTCACCACCTTTCTTTGGAACCAGAAATAGTGGGCTGTTCCACCGGCTATCAGAGTGTTCAGTGACCTCATTATTCAACATGTCCTGAATAAGACGATCGGCTTGTTGACTTTGGCTATGTGGTAAACGGTAGGCAGGTATATATACTGGCTGAGCTCCAAGCTGTAATGTAATATTATATTTTACCAATTCTGTCTTGCCCATATTCTCACCAGGTAGGACTACTACTTCGCGAGAGTCTCGCAAGAGATTAATTAATTGATGTCGGTGTTCCAGGAAATTACTTTGTTTCACATGAGATTAAAAATTAAATGGAGTATTGGTGGACTGAGCAACTGAGCACACATCAGCAACAGGGTGTGAGAATTCCTGGCACACACGTACGGCCGCTGGGTACACCAAGAAATCGCCAATCTGTGTTCCCGTTCGTAAAGTGTATGCGGCGTTTGTTGTGTTGGCAATGTACAAGTAGCATAAACCATCCTCCAGCACCGTACACAACGCCGACTCATAAAGCTAAGCCATTCACACAACACGTCTCAGGTAAGGTTAGTACATACACTCCTGCTTTCGCACCCACAACATGAACAAAGACCTTGTTAAATTTGTGCAGCAACAAAATTGTGCACTGATTTGTTACTGCACGTCTTATCTCTGCGTGTTGTAAAACATCAATCACACTATCTGAGGTAGTTAAATGAGACGTGTCTGAGTCGGCGAGTGTGCCACTGTCAGAGGGGTTGATACGATCCACAGTTGAATGCTCAGAGGATGTACTACTAGATGGTAGTGTACTTGGCTGTTCAGGTAACGGCGTGTGTATTTGGTTACTCTTGACTACTGTTGGAATCATGTGAGACTTAATAACTGAGTCGGTTTGGGAAAGTACCGGACGTGGATATTCCATACTAGATATTGGGAAACCATTGACATGTACACAACGAGAAGCAGGGAGGAGAGCAATGGCTTCTTGGGCCATTGTCGAAAAGCCAATGAGAGTGTCTGCTGGATACTTAAGATCATTAGTGATATCAAACTCTACGTCAAAAGGTATTAAGGCTTTATCAAGTTGTACATCTAGTGTGATCTTTCCTTTGACCTGAAATTCTGAGCCATCCACACCGCATAGGCGAATGTCAGGTGGTTCGAGGAGCCCAACTCTTTTAGTTATTTTCCTGATGTTGTTTAAAGAGGTATCTGAGATTAGATTTATCATAGATCCGCTGTCCATAAAGAAAGAGCTTTGTGTCCCTTCGCTCCATCCTAAAATGACTAAGCCTAAAGATGTTATAGGTCCTACCTGACAAATGGGGAGTTGATTATCTGTTACCTTATTTTCAGACACCGGCGGATCTTCTGCTGTTAGGTTACATTTCTCCAATCCGAGCACTCGTCTTCCCCCGACTGACGGCTCTTAAAGTAACGACACTCGTCCGTGGAGTGAGTTGTACTATTCTTATGGTATTTGCATGTTAGACGTCGGGACCGCGAAGGTGCGCGCAGGCGTTCCCATTAGGAAAAACATCTTTCTTTGCGTGCACAGCTAGACTCTCGATGACTTACATTACCGCAGTGCCAGCACACAATTGAGGATTGTTTGCTTTGTCGCAGAGTTGAATTGTCACGACCGCTAGAAGGTGAGCGATAGTGTGAGTGAGGCCGATTACTAGGTTTGGTTCTTGTAGTTGGTCGCGAACGAGAGGGATCAGATGAAGTAATGCTGGTGTGTAGTAGTCTCGCAGTACCACCTGCAGAGGGAGAGGGTGAACTGTAAGAATCGACCTGGCGAGTGAAGTCTGTTCCTGACCTTTCAACTATCGCCTTGCTAATTTCCATGATTATGTCTCCAGGGTTAAAGGCAATTTGTAGTGCTATTTGTTTTTGGGGATTCCGAAAGCCAATTGAGAAATCTAAAGTAACCGAACAAGTTAGCAAAATTATTTAATGTAATCATGATCTTCCCGTTGTGTTGTGTTACCCATTGAGTACCACTGAATAATTGGCGCAACTCTGAACTCGTCGGCCTCATAATAGCAGCTGCCTCAATTACTTTTGCATGTTGAGGAGTTACCTTCATGTCCTCCTGCATTTGCTTGAGGAGATTAGTTAACCCTATAAGGGATGCAGAATTGGAATGTTGGCAACAATACTGAATAAGCCGTTGGCGAAAAGCGTCAAACGTTTGGCAATCTTCAAAGTGCCCCGCACGAATAGCGGCTTCTATTAATGATCTGCCACGATGGAGTCGACTGAGACGTTATGAAACTTTCAAGGGTTCAGTTACGATCTGGCGATTATGAATGTCGTTTTCGACCTCTCTGAGGAAATCGTAAATTGAAACAGTACTATTCTCTCCTGTAAATTTGGGTCTATTCACATCATCCAAATATATGGATTGGGGAGGTGGAGGGTTCTGAGTCGCCATCGTAGGAAGAGGGTGAGACCGCGACGGTGAGGAAGTAGGCACGGTAGTGAACTGAGACGGTGTGTGGGAAGGAAGTGTCGTGGCGGTAGTGGTGTGTGTATGTGTAGTAGTAGGGAGGGATAAAGACTGTGGAGAAGAGTGAGTGGTTTCGGGAGAATCAGTTGGAGAAGATGATAGAGTATCTGGAGTTAATATATCTGGATTTAGGGTAGGAGTAACATGAGTAGTAGAAACAAGTAGAGAACTTACAGTTGGTTTGGTATAAGATCTGCCACTACGAATATTTACATTATCATTACATACAGCGTTAACCGTGTTACCGTCAGGTTCAAAAGGTGAGAGATCTACCCTTTTAAAAAAGGACATTAACAGAGTAGGAAGTAAGCAAATGAAACTAAATGAACAAATGGATGAATAAATGAAAATAAATAAAGGGAAGTATTTATAATTTGTGAAGAAATGATTTATATACAATGAATATGAGTGAAAATGAATGCGTTATTTACAGCTACGTATCAGTATTATTAGGAAAAAATGGGATGAAGTAGGAGTGAGTGAACAAAAAATTCTAACTGAATGGAAAATGAGGGACCAGAATGCAATGAATGGATAAAGGTAAATGGTGAAAATATTACAGTCTATAGAGAAAGCTTGGCTTCTCTGTAGAAAGAGATTAATCAATGTGATGGAACGAGGAATTGCATGAAAATGCAGGTAGGAAATGCTTGTAGTAAGATGCGATCCATGCCAAGGCTAGAGAAAATGTGAGGCTCTCGTCTCCTCGTGATTGGGTGGATGTGTTCGTGACGTCACTGGGTGGCGGCTCACCACTGGGCGGAACGAGAAGCTGATAGGAGAAGGAGACTGTGACGTAACTAGGTGTGAGTGGCCACGCTCCCTGGGTGATGTCAGTGTGTGTGGTGGGTGGGGAAAACGATGACGTAACGGCGTCGGGCGGCGGTTGGGGGCTGCTTCCTGGAGTGGGGTCTGGGGTGGAGTTTGTGGGGGCTGAACACAGGCAGGCAAAGGCAGGTTGTAGGTTGATAGGAGCAGAAGCCTTATGTGGCTGTAGTGGCGTGGTGATAGGTGGGGTGTTAATGTGGAGGAAATTCCCAAAATTACATCAGGCTGCTAGAACGATTCCACACCAAGACTGCAAACAGGGCTGGAGGCTAGGGCGGAGATAGACTGTGTGTCGTCGTGGGAAGAACAGCAGCGACAGTAGCGTGGGGGCATTGACAGCATTAACAGGATGCAGTAACACTCCTCCATTTTTTTTCCCAGCAGTTTCTTTCCACACCTATCATCCAGTCATGACCAGGAGACCATGTTGAAAAATACGGTTATCAGATGTGTGTACTGTCACAGTTGTTCATTCATTTCCTATAGTTTTCTTTCCCTATACCATTGCCACCTTCCCTGTCTCAGTTATTACTAATTAATTTCCAGTTTCACTCAGTAATTATATTCCTCTGGTATTCGCTTTCTTGAGTATTGCCTTTCCCTTCAAGCAGTATACACTGATTTCTCAGGTTACTTGGTACAGTATTTCTTTTTCTATCCCAGTGTGCTAGACGTCATACATCTTTTCCCAGAAATTATTTCCACTCTACAGTACTTTCATCCAATTTTGTTACATACATTTTCAGTATGCATTCTCTTTCGTTTTCTTAGCTTTCTCATAAACTGTTCATATGCTTGACTGGCCTCCTCCATTTGATATTTCTCTCGGTATTTTCTGCTTGGCACAGCCACTGTTTAACTGCCTTTTTTTTTTTTTTTTTTTTTTCAAGCTTTTGTATACCCCTTCCACTCAAACCAGTATTCCCTGCCTTTCCTACACATATCTACTCTAATATACTATAGCACTAGCCGTGTGTGTGTGTGTGTGTGTGTGTGTGTGTGTGTGTGTGTGTATGTGTTGGGCAGCCGAAACTACACATTCAAATCACACCAAAATTGGAAAAGAAATCGCAAAAAATTCGCTGATGTGAAAAAACTTGGTCCCATCATGATTGAAAAACTTCTACTATATTTAATGAGCGATCACATTTTGACCAAAAAAACGCCGCTCCTGGCGCCCGGTGTCGTATGCACGGAGTGACTTATGCTGGAAGTCACTTTTCCGCTCAGTGCGCATGCGCCGAGTGGCCGTTTAGCTTCTATTTTGAAAGTATCCGCATGTTATCCCAAATTTTGTGCCATTTATCAACAACATTGTATGAAATACATGTGCCAGGAAGATAGTTGGATGTCTTATCGACCTGTAGGTAACTATAGGTCGATATATGGATATATAAAAATAAAGATATATGTGTATGTTATAGGGAGGTTTTCGAATTAGTCATTTCGTGAATTAAGATTAGTTTAATTTAGGTTTATTTAGGTTAGGTTGATCTAGGATAAGGTTAGGTTAAGGTTAGCTTAGGTTTGGTTAAGTTTGGTTAGTTTAGGCTTAATAGATAAGGGAACGGTAACTTCCAGCATAAAGTCACTCCGTGCATATGACACCGGCATAGGATCTCCGTAGATTTTTTGGTCCACAGGTACAACTAAAGTATTTCGGACTTGCGTTTGGACAACTTGGGTTCCATTCCCGAAGCTACAAATAACACGATCAATTCGTTAGCTGCAAAAAATTCAAGCGACAAAGTTACACTACAACAGCACATACACGCTAGAGCCCTCTGCAGGAGCAAGTGCGAGGGGCCCGAAGGGTCCACGAGCACTTGTCCATTACTAAAACTGTCATTGCCATCTTTCTTTTTTTTTTTTTTTTAATTAAGCATATGTATGGTACAGGCCATTTTCTTAAGTCTGCAGCTATTTGCAGGTAAGAAATACTCCTGGGACAGAAAAATGCCTAAGGATGCTGTTTTCTTTCTTTTGTTTTCTGTGAATCTCATGAAATAATCTCCATTGTTTTACTAACAAGGTCTGTATTACAGCATTAAAGTCAACACACTTGTGCTCAGATATGAGTGTTTGGCTGAAACAGGTAGATATTTTAGCCACCATCCTAACCAACCAACTCACTCTTTACCTATGGCAACTTTTCCTAACTTTATCTTACCTAAATCTAATCATATTGGTGCAAAAATGAACTTCATATATTATTTCAATAGGCAACTTGAACAATTGCATTTATCTGTTAGTATTGTAAAAAACTAATGTACTATATTTTTACCCATAACTGTAGTTTACAGTATATGGGAACACTAAAGCTGGTGAAAAATGCAAACCTAACTAACCACTTACCAACACTGACCTAACTCTAATATCTGCAATTCCTGCTTTATAATAAATTATATAGATACTCTTCTTATACGTTATATACTCATTGTGCCTCAGATATGGGGGGAAAGAAGTACTGTACCCAGCAAAGTACTGTGACATTCACTGCAGCTGCTGCATGAATCAACTTTATACCTAAACTTCAAGTAATATAGTTCAAGAAGCAGTCCATTAACCCACCCCCCCTAAAAAAAAAAAAGTCAAATTTATTTCAGGAGTTTTCAATGCCAAGACTGTTACACCAGGATATTGTTGGAGCAGAGGCAGAAACTTATTGGCTTGCTATCAAATGTAATAACTACAGCACTGAGGTGGCTAACCCACAGACTTTTAATACTGCTGCCGTTCCAGAATTTTATCGAGAAATTACACAAGTAGTCTGAAATAAACTTGGAAGCACAATGTATCTTGACCCCAAATAATATGCGCCGTGTCGCCACCTCACCACCACGGAAGTTTTGCCTACTCATATTCGTTTACAGCAATGGTTATTCACCTGGGGATACGTACCCCCAAAGGGTTAATTTTGCCCTTTCAAGGGGGCAAAATCGGTAAAACATTGCTATTCTATATTTTCTTTTTCTTTTTGCGTAAGACACTAAAAAAAAAAAAAATCATCAGTAGGATAAAGTTTGGTAAAGTATTCACCATTCTATATTTAGTGAGTACACATGATGCATGTTGCAGCTATATACGGCTGGAGTGGGCTATTCTGCCATGCTGAAAAAAAAAAAAAAATAGGTTGCCTCTTCACTAACGTGTGATGCGAAATTCCTCAGAGCCATGCATAGAAAAACTGTTTAAAGAAAAACTTTCACCCATCACACCAGTAGTCTAAGCAAGTGCATGATCTACACTTATTTTAATGTGATTGAAAACCATATACTAACTTCTTTCTGTAGCTTCCATAATCGCTTGGAAAATACATTCACAGTTCCAATATGTTTTTTCTACTCTTTCTCACGGTTTAAGTAGGATGGGGTAGTAACAGCCTATCTTGGTGTGCCAAGGGGAAACAGTGGCAAGAAGCTTAAGAACCACTGGTTTACAAAAACATTTAGTCTTGTTTCATTTTCTGAACAGCAGTCAAGGAAACATTTATATATATATATATATATATATATATATATATATATATATATATATATATATATATATATATATATATATATATATATATAAAGCTATCGTATTTATGAATATTCAAGTTTGTTACATGAAAGGGGGGTCTTTGGTGGCGTTTATCCTCCTGTCACATTCCAATACTATTTTACGCTATGACCAGGTGACGAACGCTGACGCTAACAGAAAATTTATTTATGGTAGGTAAAACAGGAAGGTCAAGACACTCACGTTCGTCACTAATGGCGTTTGTTTTTTATGGTACTGCCCTTAATCGCTTCGGACTTGAGACAGTTGTTGCTTGTGCAAATACCCCCAGACACCTTTTTTCTGTTGTTTTGGTTTAGGGTTTTTAAAGGGTTTAATAGATTCACAGGGCAGTTAAACACACACACACACACACACACACACACACACACACACACACACACACACACACACACACACACACACACACACACACACACACACTTTTTTAGTTCCAGTGTTTGTATATTTTCGTAATTCACCATGAAAATTTACACAGAAGTATGTCAGTGCTCTGTAGCTGTGTGCAGGTTATCTTGCATTCACGTAGAAATGTTGACTTTTATTTTTATTTTTTTTAAGTACATAACACTTTTCTCTATTACAGATATTATCATGAGTGACCTGTCTTCAGTTTTTATGTTTTCTCAATTTTCTGAGACATGCCGTTTGTCACTGAGTAACCAATACGAAAGTAATTCCGACTTTTTACATTGTTGTCTTCTCTATGAATCATCTAGCCTGTTATTTTCTTTTTAGTTTTTAATGCGACAGGGAGATGCCTTATCGGAGAACAGCATTTTAATGTCATAAACATTGTATATCTGTGCGCAACAAACGCATTTTCGTAAATGTGGGTACTGGTTTATCCTCAGATTATTCAGAAACAGTTTTTTTTTTTTTACAAACCAGTATTCTTCAACCGTTTACTCAGGTGAAACGCCTTTTTATAATAATTTTGTTATACAAGACGATTATATTCAATGTTGCCTAAACCGTCAGTAGTGAGTGGGATAATAAAGGTAATACATAACCTCTACGGTTAGTAAAGTGTCTCTAATCCTGCATAAAATCGTCTGGTGGAAACAATAAGAGCGTAAAATACGTTATCGGAGTGAAGTGACAGATAAGAGTGATACTAAGACCACCTACATTACCCCTCTTTATTGTTAGAAGTTCTAAAGATCACCACCCTGACATAATTTGGCAATCATGATGTTAGTATTTAACAGTTTAGCAGAAGATTCCATACATCTTCTGGTTACATAATGTATGCTAGTTGTTTCCGCTGTGTTAGTCTCTCTTAATGAAATAAGCAACATTTTGGTGCTACAGATTAGGAGGATATCAAGCCGTACATTTTAAACTTCCTTGGACAGCTTTATGCCTCCAGGTCCGAGAGCAGCAAGTCCCAGGGAGACTGTATTCCACCTCGTTACAACCTATAAACGTATCTGTTAAAGTAGATATAATGGATTTAAAGTTCCAAAAATAGAAAATTGGTCATGAGTCAGCCATCCTGGATTTTTTAACAATTTTGAAAAGACGGGGATCAATCTCCTATATGGCCCTACAGTCATAAAATATGAGAACAATCCAACAAATGGTTTCTAAGATACAGCGTGGAACGGACGAACGGACATAGGGACTAACGGACGTACAGATCGACGGACATGACCTAACGTAAGATTCTACTTCGTGAAAAAAGAAGTGGAATAATCACATGTGCGCAATGTTCACTGCAGTGTTATTCTTTAGCCAGTAACATGGACACATTTTTCTTACCCTCTGACTAACACCAAAATATCTTGGCCTAATGACATTTCATTTTATTCAGTCCAAAACAGATGTGGTTAAAAGGATATACCACCGCAACGTCCATCCAACCGAGACAGTTTTCTTATGCTACATGCATTTCCATCTGTACGTGGCAGCAGTCAAAACTGCAGCTTTGCCATTAAAATCAAAATTATACAGGAAATTATTTTTCTCGGAGACTAAATATCACTCTGACATATCAGCCTGTGATGCCAAATGATGTCATCTATCATCCAGTCGTACTAATCTTATTTACTGGAAGCTCATGATTCCAGCCTTGCCTACATTCACTGTTTTTCGAGATCTAGAAAAAGCATTTTCTTACATCAGGATCTTTCTCTCTCTTTTTTTTTTTTTTTTATCCATCCATCCATCCATCATCCAATCCTACATTGCCCCATGAGGAGCATAGGAGCCCTGGGCTAGGCTTTTGGTCCCGACATTTAAGATGAGAGTATTAAATACATTTTCTGTCGGAAGTTCATTATTTTCATGATAAATTTGTCATATCTGTACGAAAATCAAATCCACGAAAATTATATAATCCCAACTGCCAATACCTTACCTCGCGAAAGAGGAACTTTAAAGGACATACAGTATCAGTCTTTTCGGTTGGTGTTGTTATATTTAATGCTTTCATTTTATATTTACGCGTAATCAGTGAAACTGGGTATTTGATGAGGTTTAGTACCGACTTTTGGAACCGGAACTAGAAAATTTAATAATCATTTATTCCATCGTTACTGAAGGTGCGGGAGAGGTACGGTTTAACATTCACTGGTACAGATATTGCTGAGCATTTTCGTTACCAAGTTACTCAAACGTCCTTCAGAGTCCTCCCTATCAATCGAATGCGGGATGGTGAGCTGCCTGGGAAAACGTAACTTTTGTCTGCAATCCATCACATTATCGTTTCAGACAAACTTTAATTATATATATATATTCTGATACTGAAGGAGATATGAGAGTTTAATTTTTAAAAATATTTTTCTGTTGTATACTATCGCCACTGAAATATGTTGGTGACACGTCCACGCAAAACTAAGTTATGGAGAAGATGTGTTACATTTGCGGCATCTGTAAAATGGAATAATATTTCAAATAGCGTCAAATCGAATGACGTAATTTTAAATGTTTTAGTATGTTAGAAAAAAACATGGTCTTAAACTTATTCTTATTATAGATATCGATTAACAACGATTTGGAGCTGACAGCTGAATGCTGTTTTAGCTCGTTGTTGATTTCATAAAATACATATTTCGATTCTTTCTGCTACATGAACATTTATGAACATTTCTTTAAAAACGATTTATGCAGAATCACTAACAGTTTAACAGAAACAAGTATAATTTTGCGGCTTTTATGAAATGTGCAATTACTCACACAACATTTATTCCTAGGGAATAATATATCTTACTAAATGGCATAATTGGTCGATATGTAAAATATGGCATGTGCTTTGTTTCATTTATCAGCATTATAGCATCAGGAATGGGTTAACTAACAAAACGCTTCCTTTTACTCGTCGAAAATGAATCAAGGACTGTTAATATAAAAATCGCCAAGTTCTGGTTACAGATGATACTATAACTGTTATTATAATATTATAATGATTCTCATCTTAAATGTCAGGAGCAACTTGCCTAGCCCCAGGCTCCTACGCTCCTCATGGTGCAACGTAGGATTGGATAATGGATGGATGGATGGACTACTACTACTACTACTACCACTACTACTACTTCAACTACCACTAATATTCTTTATTATGATGATGATAATGATAATGATTACAGTATTATTACAATTATTATCATTTCAGTACTTGTTGGTGATGTAATTGTTGAAGCTTTGATGCTGCTGTCAATTTTCAACATAAGAATACAAATACAATGAAAAAGAAAGTGAACACCGATAAGCGCTGAAGGGTCTCTTTAACATTCATTTTAAATTACTCCGATTGTGCTTTAATTAAGGAGTATCACACATATTAATATTCCTTCCTTTTTTGTGTTTTAATGCTTCCGAACCTGCAGCACAGTAACATTTTCACGACTGTCTGGGTTAATGGGGAGAAAATGGTGGATTATTCTTCCACTTTATTCTCGCCTCGAATTCAAAATATCCTCCAGCATTTTCTGTCCCGGTTTTTCCATTTTTTATTTACCTACCGTCTCTCACAGCGCGCCAGTTCGTTTTTCTGCTGTTTCCACCGTCAATCACTGATCTCCCTTCGTTATCATGGATGTCCGTTTTAATCTCTTATTGTTAATATTCTCTAATTACTGTTTTCTTTCTCGGTTTTCTGCTCATTTTTTTTATCTTGCTTTATATCTTTGATTTATCTTCTATCTACTTTCCACATTCCTTCTTATTTCTTTCCTTGTGTTGTTAATCATTGGTTATGTCTTTTTCAACATATATCCTCACTGACTGCATGTCCTTACAACACATTCCATTACTGTGTCCGAGGCTGTTACATATTCTAGCCTGCCATTTCACAGACAAACAGGTACATAACAAATAATAAAGATGTATATCGACAGTCAGGAAGACTTCCGTCCCCGCCCCAGAGGCGTCTTCCAGGAGTCGTTTTGAAGGAATCCCCTTGGCCGCTACAATAGCCACCAATCCGAGAAATTTCTGTGTGATGGCAAGCAGTTGTTTGGTGCATTTTTGGAGCTCTTTAGTACTCAGAACACAGGCTTGTCGTAGCAAGCTGTTCTGACTGTAATGAGCCATGAACTAATAAGTTGTTGACATGCACTGCTTTGGTGCTTAAAACACATCACACACAGATGGACAGCTCTATTGGTTCAGTTACAAATGATGGCTAATGTGGCCGCAGGCCTATACCTTACAGCTCAAAATCAAAACGCATGCACGAATATCAAACAGAAATATTACACAGTTTATGTGCGTCATTGTCATAGTCAGCTTCTGAAATTCTGAATATCACAACTCAAAATCAGAACATGGAGAGACAGACTGACAAATGAGGAAGTGAAGGAGAGTTGTGGTGTGGATGTGGATGTGATAGGAAGCGTTAGAAGAAATACATTTAGGTGGTTTGGCCATGTGGAGAGGATGAAGAGCGAGAGACTAACGAGGAAAGTGTATGAGTGATGTGGAGGGGGAAGAGGGAGGGGGAGAAGAGGATGAGATGGAGGGATGGAGTGAGGAGGTATATGAGAGAGGGGAGTGTGAGCTGGAAGCAGCGCAGTGAAATGGCGGGAGACAGGGAGATACGGAAGCGATTTGTTTGTAGTCACCACTTACGGCATGAAGACGTCTGGCAATAGATAGATAGAAAATCATCACACATGCACAAATATCGAACAGAAAAAAGGTGATTGACAGCAGTCACAGTATTTGTTGTTCTTCAAGCTGAGCACCTATTCGGCTCACGTGTTGATCACTTCACGATATACGACGTTCACTGTAGTCGGTGGCTTAGCTGTGAGGATCTTCAAATTAACGAATTTTTGCACGGGATTTTTTTGGCACATCCGGAGGCGTGTGCAAAATTTCACGGAAAACGACTGTGTGAGAGTGGTTGGAGGATCTCCCCACCCCCCTTCTCTCTCTCTCTCTCTCTCTCTCTCTCTCTCTCGAGGGCACACTCTGATGCCACGACAATTTTCGAAACACCTACCGTAATGCGTTTGCTCTATGCTTCTTAGAATTTTGCTCATTGTGCTAGCCACTGATTCTTCATACACTGCATTATGCTCGGATTCATTCTTGAATGAACTACCTAGTGCGTTTACTTCATACTGGCAAAATCAGGTTTCCTGGTTTCCATCGTTTCAACCTTTAGTCGATGCAGTGAGTAAGATGTCAAAAATTGTTAGAAAAAAAATTGCTAAATTGGAATAACTTTGAAACTCGGAACTTGGACGTGCTGGGCCGGCAGCGGGCCAGTAGCTTATGGCGCGGCAGATTCCATCAGCCAGTGGAATATCGACCTTAGCGGCGAGGCTGTCGACCGCCGTAGTGACGTCACGCGTGTCGACGTTGGGCGGCGGACGTGTGTTGAAGATTGGGTGAAAAATTTAACGCTGTAAAAAGAAAAAGTAGATCTTAACGAAGTTTTTCATGAAGCGATTTAACCCCTGAGGGTAGGGGGGTTTAAAGAATACTCCTCGAGTATCCCTGCTTGTCGTATGAGGCGACTAAAAGGGTTGGTGGTGGGTTAGTGCCCCACCCCATAAGAAGAACTAACTAAACAAGCGAATAAAGCGCCTCGGACTAGGACTGACCATATGTTGACGACTAAGAAACAGACAAAGGACATTTTGAGGGTGGGGACGTGGAATGTGAGTGTGAATGATGAAGTGAAAGAGAGAGAGATTGTTCAGGTGCTTGAGGATGCAAGAGTGGATATATGTGGATTGACTGAAACTAAATGGAGAGGTGAAAGGGTGAGAGAATGGGAATATGGTTTAGGTCTATGTGTGGGAGTTAACGAGAATGAGAGGGCAAGAGAGGGATTATGCCTGATGATAAGCAAGTGGAAGGAGAATATAAGAGAGTATGGAACAGTGGGTGCAAGGATTGTATGGGTGAGGATGAAAGTAGGTATACAAGCGTGGGCGATTGTATGTGCATATGCTCTGACAAAGGACCGAGTGGCAAGAGTAAAAGATGAGTTTTGGGTGAGAGTAGAAACATGTATGGATAAATTTGAGAGGAGCGAGAGAGTGCTTTTGATTGGAGACATGATTGGCAAAATGGAGAACGTACAAGTGGATGGAGTGGTTGGTCAGTGGGGTGTGCCAGCTGAAGTAGATGGGAATGGTAGTGCTTTGGTGGACATCTGTGGTGGTAAGGGGTTGGCAATAGCCAACACCTACTTTCGGCATAAGATGATCTACCGGTATACATGGAGAGTAATGAGGAGGATGGATGGTGAACTTGTTGAACGAAAGGCAATGATAGACTATGTGTGTGTGGATGAGCGAATGAGAAGACAAGTGTTGGATGCATGACTGTGGAGAGAGTGGGGGAATGGAGTCTCGGACCATCACTTAGTGATTGCCAAGGTAAAGCTGCAAAGAAATTGGTTGAAGAGATGAAGAGGAAGACAGGAGGAAACAGCTCCTGTGAGAAGAGAGGAGAATTTGCAAGATAGTGAGAAAAAGGCAGAGTATAAGAGCATAGTGGAAGAAACATTGGGAAGGTATGAGCTAGAGCAGATGGAAGTGGTGAAAGACGTATTTAAGATATTCACGGAAGAGATAGGCGCAGCATGTGAGGTGGTTTGTGGAGTGAGGAGGAGATGCAGGTGTGTGCAAGGGACAGCATGGTGGAATGATGAGGTGAAACGAGCTGTGGAACAAAAGAAGAAGGCATATAGTGAATGGTTAGCGAGTAGAGGTAGGGGAGAAGATGAGAGAGAGAAAAGAGAGGTATATGTGAGCAGGAGAAGGGAGGTAAAGAGACTGGTGAAGGAGAGTAAGAAGAAAGTGGATGAAGAATTTGGGAGGAATCTGAGTGGGAAATGGAGGGAGAGTAAGAAATTGTTTTGGAAGGAGGTAAAGAAAGTAAGGCAGTGTGAAAGGGGAAATAGTAGGGGAGTGAAAGATAAGAATAGTAGATTGTTGGTGGAGAAGAAAGAGAAATTGAGGAGATGGAAGGAGCACTATGAGGATTTGTTGAATGTATAGAGTGAGAGCAGTGCGAGTATAAGTGGTTGGGGAATGGCTGGGAGAAGAAGAGATGAGAGGAGGGAGGAAGAGATCAGTCGGGCGGAAGTAGTGGAAGCAATGAAGATCAAGATGGGAATGGCCCCAGGAATTGATGGAGTGTGTGGTGAAATGCTGAGGTATTGGGGTGAGATTGTTGTGGAGTGGATATGGAAGTTGCGTAGATTGGCTTGGGAAGAGGGAAGGGTTCTAGAGGACTGGAAATAAGGTATAATTGTTCCTTTATACAAAGGAAAAGGGGAGAGAGAAGAATGTGGTAACCATAGGGGTATTTGCCTTCTTAGTGTGACTGGAAAAATATATGGTAGAATACTCATTGATAGGGTTAGGCATATGACAGAGGAGCTAGTTGGAGAAGAACAAGGGGGATTTAGAAAGGGAAAAGGGTGTGTAGATCGGATATTTGTTCTAAGATGTTTAGTGGAGAAGTATCTAGAGAAGGGAAAGAAACTGTATGCTGCCTTCATGGACTTTGGAGAATGCTTATGGCAGAATAGATAGGCAAGGTATGCGGAAGGTATTAAGAATATATGGAGTGGAGGGGATATTGTTGAGTGCTGTGAAGAGCATGTACGAAGGAGCTAGGGCTACGGTGCGAGTGGATGGTGAGCTGAGGGAGTTCTTTGATCTCAATGTGGGACTGAAACAGGGTTGTGTGATGTCTCTATGGCTGTTTAGTATATACATGGATGGGGTTGTAAAGGAGGTGCAAGGTAGGGCAGTGGACGTGGGGGTGGCTCTAATGAATGAGGGTGAGACTTGGAAGATTCCGGTGTTGCTGTTTGCTGATGGTACAGTATTGTTGAATGAAGATGAATGGGAGTTGCAAGGTTTGGTGAATGAGTTTGGGACAGTGTGTAGGAAGAGGAATCTGAAAGTTAATGTAAATAAAAGTAAAGTTATGGTGTTTGAGAGGAATGAAGTCACAGAATGTACAGTGAGGTTGGATGGTGAGGATAAGGAGAATGTGAGTGCATTCAAGTACATGGGTAGTGTGATGAGTAAGGATGGAACTTTGGGGGAGGAAGTTCCTGAAAAGGTACAGCAGGGAAGGTAGGTTGTTGGCTCACTGAAAGCAGTGATGAGAAACAGGGAGGTGAATATGGAAGTTAAGAAGTCACTGCATGATAGTATTTTGATCCCTACCCTGACGTATGGAAGCGAGGCGTGGACCTTGCAAGAGGGGAACAAGTCAAGAGTGAGAGCAGTGGAAATGGGTTACTTGAGAGGAGCATGTGGAATGACATGGAGGGACAGGTTGACGAATGAAGAAGTGAAGGAATGTTGTGGGGTGGATGTGGATGTGGTTGAGAAGATTGGGAGAAATACACTGAGGTGGTTTGGACATGTGGAGAGAATGCAGAATGGAAGACTGACTAAGAGGGTGTATGTAGGTGAGGTGGAGGGAGGGAGAGGGAGGGGAAAACCGAGGATGAGGTGAAGGGATGAAGCTGAGAGGTATATGAGGGAGGAGGGGTGAGTTGGGGGGAGGGTAGTCAAATGGTGGGTGACAGAGCGACTTGGAGGCGTTTTGTCTGTGGCCACCCTTTGCGGGACTAGGGCGTCGGGCTATAGATAGATAGATAGATAGATTTTTGGCGCATCTGCAGGCATGTGTAAAATTTGGTGGAAAACGACTGTGGAAGTGGCTGAAGGCTCCCCCCCCCTTTCTCTCTCTCTCTCTCTCTCTCTCTCTCTCTCTCTCTCTCTCTCACGCGCGCGCGCGGGCGCTTTCTGATAACACGAGGAGAATATTAATTTCAGAGTCCTTAGGTAACTTGGTATTATTTTCCAAGTGGACAATATGCAGTTTTGGAATTTTAGCACCATTAACGTATAGTATAGTCCCTAAGGATCACAAAGAACCCCATTACTCCATTCGGAAATTGATATTTTCAGAGATAATGAATTTAATTTAAAATTCCCCAATAAACCTATTTGGATCTTCACTCAGCCACTCCGGGTTAAAAAATGCGTGCGTTCGTACGTTTGTTTCTCTTCCCTTCGACTGCGCATGCGTCTCGTAGGTTTGTATCACCCACTCATATGCTTACTTTGGGTCATGTGATGGAATTTGGCCAATTATTTTAAATCGCGCTTTTTGATTCAATGTGGATGGAAAATTCAAATCCTTCTCGCTATGGCCTCTGAAGAAGAAAGACGTGCTGTGTGTCCCTGATGTGATATTGATTATTTACGAGTGATAAAGCTTTTCCATTCGAAATCTGAGGAGGACACGGTGTATTACCTTCGGAAGTTTATTGCCCAGACTGTCAGGAACCTTGTAAATTTTGAAAAGACAGACATCAGTCGTACTGTGGTTGGTACAAAAAGTACGCAAAAACCAAGAAATGGGTACAATGTAGCTTTTGTGTTTCTAACTGCAAAGGAACTTTTCTGGACAACACACACCTTCTGGCTTGAAAAATTATATTGTTCATAAACCACTGGATACAAAGGTTTAGAACCACGACGTTATTGCCAGACGACCCTCGTCCTGGACAATCGTATCTCAAGGGTAAGCATTCCCCTAGGATAGGTTAGGTATATTGGAGTAGGTTTGGTTAGGTTTACTGTGTTTGGTGAGGTTACGTTACGTATTCTCCTAGGATAGGTTAGGTATGTTGGGGTAGGTTTGGTTAGGTTTAGTGTGTTGGGTGAGGTTACGTTACGTATTCTCCTAGGATAGGTTAGGTATGCTGGGTTACGTTTGGTTAGGTTTAGTGCGTTTGGCGAGGTTACGTTACGTGTGTTTGGTTAGGTTTTGTCTGTTCCGTTCTGTTACCCAGTGGTGTAGTATATTTTTCTGGTGGATTTTGATGCGATTTGAGCTGTTTTTTACTTCATTTCTTTCGGAAAATGCTTGATTTCACCTACTTGTCCAATCAAAGTTCATGATTGGAAAAGAGGGGTAATGAGGCATTTCCGACAAAAATGAAGGTCAAAAACATTCGAATCGCATAAAAAACTACCAGAAAAATATATTGCACTACCTGCGGGGTGTACTGTCCACTTGTAAAAATTTACCGGTAACTTAACAGTTGTAGTTATCTCGTTACATACATTTTCGAGCAGGTTTACAATGTACTCGTTTACTCCTTGTTCGGCAATGAAATTATAAGTGCCATGTCCTCCACCGAGTCAGAAACATTTTTGTAATCGACACCTAAACACTGGTTCATTATTTCTCGATTAGCTGATGCATTGTGTGTAGATGATCAGTTATCGAACACCTGCTTGTAAATCCTCCATGCCCTAAATGACTGTTTTTTCCTACAAACTTATTATTATTCTGATTGCAGTGTCTCAACTAACCCCTGCCAGGCTCAGTCTTTGTAAGGTAGTTTATTTCCCTGGAGTATTATTTTACAACATGTGTAAATTGCACCTCAAATGAGGCTTGCATCGTGGCCCATGCAGACTTTCATTGTGCCTAATACGAGATCTGCACCGCGGCAAGGGGTAATAGATCAGTAGTTACTAAGATCTTTTGAGTCTCCGTTCTTGTAAAACAAAAATAACCATTGCATTACGTTTGGGTAATTTCCGTCTTCTTTATACACTCAGTAAACAAGTAGGCAAGTCGGTTTTGAACTTCATATCCGACAGTAAATCTGCCATTATCTCATCACCTCCTGGGGCCTTTCCTTTTTTCATACGTTAAAGAAAAGTGCTTACTTCACCTGGTGTTGCTTCTGGTATTTCACTTGTGTCAACTGAAACGTCAGCTGTGTGCATTGATACATACTGTTCTTTGTAAAAATCCTCAACTCTCATCACCGTCCTCTCTCGGTACAGGATGACTTCATTTTTGTTTATCAGTATTTTTTTTTTTTCTGCTGATGTCCTAGTGCCATTTTGTTTCAGACTTGTCTCAAACTTTTTCCTATTATTATGGTTTCTTTTATATGATCCTTGTTTCTCGTTCTCTTTTCTTTATTCTGTGTGTTATTGATATGTTTATTCAAATTTGCTATTTCTGTGTTATCTATCTGTTATAATTATTATCTCCGTCCTTATTTTCATGAGCTCGAGGGTCGTATTATAATTACTGTTGGCATTGGCAGTATTAACTTGCTCAACTATCTCCGCCGATTCCCTTAACACTGTTTTGAGTCTACCATTCCTCAGTGTCACATTCGGTATATCTTAGAGCCTGATTTTTTTTTTCCTAAGTGAATGGCAGACAAATCTTTGTTTACGTACATTTTCTTGTCTCTCTCTCTCTCTCTCTCTCTCTCTCTCTCTCTCTCTCTCTCTCTCTCCGTTAAGAAACTCTAATATGTGAGTGGTCTGATAGCTGCAACCATCAGGAAGGAAAGTTATAACATGATAGCTATAACATGATTAGCAATGAAATTCCAACCAGATTGGCTAAGAACTTTATGTCACAGTATCCTTCATGTTGATCTGGACGTGTCGACCACTAAGACAATTAGACACTGTCAGCTGGAGAGAATTACTTCGACACCTCATTGGTCAAAACTGGTTGATAGTGTGGCCTCTGCAACACGAAAGAACACACGGACAGGCGGAAAACTATTTAATAGTGAGCTGCACCAAGACTCTCGACATAATCTTTGGGAATTTTACTTAACAACTCTCAACGGTTGGTATGCATCAGCCACCATTAACACCTATTACTTTAGCCATAATAAATTAAATGAATGGAAGGACATTGCGGCCCATAATCCCTGGAGGTCATAGGACACAGGAGGACATCATCAATTGCCTTTTCCTTATTACTGCTGGTAATCTCAGCCTCATTCCCACTCACATTCCTTCTCATCATTCAAACTTCATTAGCATTTTCAGCAGGGTGGAGGTGGTGTTCAACTTTGTGTGTGTGTATGTGTGTGTGTGTGTGTGTGTGTGTGTTCAGTTTCAAGAATTCAGTCCGCAAAGCGCTGGCATATATAAAGAGGTCGTGAGTAGGATAGGATTTTCTTAATATTATTCATAAGGACACTAAAATATGAAGTACCAACGTAGTGCCCTCAACTTAATGTGTAATGATATTAATATTAAGATCGAAGTACGCCACTTGGCTTTTATAAGTAATTACAATTTAACGTTTTAGAAACGCCTTGTGGTTTATAGATGGAGCAGTGGTTCAACACTCTGAACGATCAAGTGGGAAAAAAAAAAAAAAAAAAAACTGCACCTGGTATGCGTTGCTTCGAATCTCCAAGAGAATGACTCAACGCAGAGAGGTCTAAAGTCAACCGTTGGATATATTACATCATTGATTACCTCAAATTCATTTGATCAATTCCTCCAAAGTAACAAAAACACCTTCAACGCCTGTTACTCTGATTCTGTCAACTAAGACACAACTCCGGCACCCCTGTGCTTACCTTTAGCTGTCATATCTATACTCTGATTTACGAAAGGCAAGTGTGCTCTCAGCTAGAATATTGCTCACCTTTGTGAAGTGGCTATGGAGAGACTGCACTAGATTAACTAGTTAAATTCGGACAAAGCTCTAATGAGAAATACTGAACTACCTCCCCTACAAGTAAGACGGAATGTTGCCTCCCTTACATTATTTTACAGATGCTTTAATTGCAAATGCTCAGACGAAGTTGTATCCATTGTGTAACCTCCCCACCTCTTCCCTATACTCCGTTTTTTTTATGGAGGCGAAAATGACCTTGACAGATTGGTGATTATTGCCTGAATGCAACATTATTTCATAATCTAGCATCATTAACTGACAACAAATATCTGAGGGGGAAATTTGGGTAATATTTTTTGAGCATATTGCATTTAGCCAGTCATCATCAACCTGTCAAGTGCATCTTCGCCTCAATAAAAAAAAAATGGAGTATAGTGTTACTCGGGCATCTGGTAGCGCTCCCAGATTAGTAGCACCCCCTCCACCCCACCCCCCCATACTTCAACCTGCAACAGTTTAAGTGTAACTTACAGATTTTTTTTGAATAGAGGATAGTTCTAATAAGGCGTATGGAATTCTTCTTTTATTTAATTTGGATTCCCTTCCTCTCCTTAACTTCTATAAAAAAAATATGTAGTTGAATACTAAAAGTATCATTAATTGTAAGAATAAAATATGAAAATATAAAGTTGCGTAATCATCAAGTTACTGCAACCCTTGCCCTTAATGCTGGATGTGGATAAGCCCAAACACGCACATAAATAACAAAATAATCACTCTGGCATTCCTAAAGAATAAGAAACGCAAGAGAATCAGGTCTGTGAAAATCCGCTCACCATATCTCATGGTCGGGCCGGCAAGTGGATCCAAGAATGTAGAACTCATCATATTTTAGTCAATGCTAAATTAAATTGTACAGTAGAACACGTAGGTAGTAACTGCAACGCTTCAGGGATTTCGCTTAAAACTGCTGGGTGATCTATGAATTTCAACTTCTAATCATACTTGTAACACATTTTTCAGATAGTTTTCCTTCAAGCAACCAACAATGCATGGAGTACATATATTTTGCCATGACTTTTGGAAATTCTGGTACAAAACCACCTCACTTCCTAAAAGTTCTTATTTCAGTTAAACTGCATTAATCCTACTTTTACTCATTTTTTGTAGGAGGTTTTAGGGTATAACAGTGATGAAGCGACACGAATTTGAGATAATGCAGTCAAAGGTCAAGGTCACCGGACAAACCATGTAGCGCACAAGTTTAGATTCGAGTTGGCTCAAGCCTGGTGCAGTAATTGAGATCCAGCCATGAATGAAATGAATGAATTTTCTTCAACAGTTTTGATCCGACTCAGACTAAACGTAATGGAATGGTTGAGTAAAAGACAGAAAGTAAATCGTTTTAAAATCCAACAATAAAACCTTTAGGTCTCGGAGCAAAGTCAAACAATCGTCCCACAGGCAGTTTCGTAGTGTGCGGATCCTGCTTTACTGAATGCTCCTTTTATGCAAGTCACTATTCAAGAATATAACTTCTAATTCAACCAGCAAGTACTTCAAATTTTTTTTTTTTTTTTTTTTAACTCTCTCTCTCTCTCTCTCTCTCTCTCTCTCTCTCTCTCTCTCTCTCTCTCTCTCTCATGATGACTCTCACTAATACACCTTGCACTTTACCACTGTTACTGTAATCCAATAACTTTTCACAGTAAATGCTAGCTGACTTTATTACATTTTTAGATTTAGCGATGCTAGTCATATGCTTCCATTAATCTCTGTACCAGAATATCTCCGATAAAAACAAGGATTACCTTATCCCTTGTTCTCCCCCGACCTAACTCAGTATTCTAAAGTAGATCCTTCAGCGAGACAGGCTGAGGCACAAAAATAAACAGAAAAGTTTGAACGACATCTTAAGAGACGCCGACGACACAACAATAAGAGATGGTCTGAAAACAGAACGACGCAGACAGTTACGCAATAAAGTCCCGAAAACGGAAAGTTATTATTCAGACCTCAAGTTATACAGCGAGTGGGACATTACTGCGGGTATCTAACAATGCATCTTTATAAAATTCAGAGAGAGAGAGAGAGGAGGGGGGAGGGAGGTGTCTCACACATTGCCGATCTGCGCCATAAAGGAATTTATAAAGCAGACCAAGTTATTAAATCCACTTGAATCACATGTTCAAACTATTTACATTTCCTATACCGAAATAATTCAGTTTTAAACACACACACACACACACACACACTTCCAACTCCCACATCCAAACCCAAACCGAAACCCACACACACACCCACACACGCTCGCGCTGCCAACATTCTCATCTTGACAAACATTACTGATCATTCTTGCCATCGTGTATTCTTCACCGTCGTCAGAGAGAGAGAGAGAGAGAGAGGGAGGGGGGGGGGAATCAGTGGAAAATCCTGTGACTAGAAGTGTTACACAATAATCCTTGTTTAATCCTCATGCTGGGAAAATGAATCTCGTCCATCTAGTCTCTTCTCACTTTTAGCATATCACACATTATCAGTATTTTCTGCATTCTCTGATCATTCCCATTACTCTGATGACATGTCTCTTAAATTACTGCTACCACCAGACGATTACCTTCAGCTTGTGTAAGAATTTTCTGACTGAAGAGTTCAAATAAAGCCTATATTATCATTCCTTACCGCTTGAGGAATGTCCAGAAAGGATATGGTTTCGCCTGGTGGAAGTAATAATTGACTGGGACTGTTTCTTTTTACTTTACAATGTGATATCTCTCAGATAATGAAATGAACTATTTATTGGTACCAAACAACTTTTTAAAGACTTAAATGATGTATTCTTCTGATAATAAATTCTCTTCTTAGGTCATTTTCCCCCCAAACCATTTTCTTGCCTTACTCCCTCGATGTCTTACTCCCTCTGCCTTACTCCCCCTGCCTTACATCCTCTACCGTACACCCTCTGCCTCACTCCCTCTGCCTTACACCCACCGCCTTACTCCCTGTCTCTCACTTCTGTCTTAATCCCTCTACCTTAAACCCTCTGCCATACTGCCTCTGCCTTACACCCTCTTCTTTACTCCCTCTGCCTAATACCTTCCTGCCATACAAGCTCTGCCTTACTCCCTCTGCTTTTACACCCTTTCCCTTGCTCCGTCTGCCCTCTTCCCTATTCCTCCTAGTACTTTACATCCTCTGGTTTTTCCTATCTTATTCCTTCCGCCTTATTACCTCTAACTTATTACCCCTATCTCCCATCCTCGATCTCGCTCCCTGTGCCAGACTCCCTCAACCTCCCTCGGCTGTGCACCATCTTCCTACCTCTACCTTTCGCTGATTTATTTTCATGCCCCTGTTACTCTGCCTCTCGGTACCTTACTCTCTCTGCTTTTTCCTCCCTACCTCCCCCCACATCCTGCCTGTCTACTTGCTTCATTCCACCTTCCTATTAATTTCACTGTGTCTGCACTTCTCCCCTGTCAGATTCACCCTCTTGTCTCAGTTTTTCTTCCAACGCTTTTTTCTCCCCTTTCTCTGCATTTGTCTAGCCTTCCCTGTCTCGTTCTGCCTTATTTTCCCTGCTTCCAACCCTCCCTTATCTTAGTCTCGTCTACATTCCGTACCATTTCCCTATATTTTTATCCTCTTCAGTACGACACTTGTATTTATTTAATTTTTACAGCTACCAAACGATTTTATTCAGCGTGGGAGAACCTTATAGCACTAAAGGGGTTACAAAAGGTTTTTCTATATCTACAGAACCTCCGTTTCAAGCAGTCTCTCCTAACCTGAATAAAACCGTCTGGAAAGTCATCGAATCAACGGTGTTAATGGCAGAGACAATCAAATCTGAATCGGTAGAGAGGCGGCTTGCAGTCCTGATTGACCCAGGTTCGAATCCCGGCTGGGGCAGGGAACAGTTTAAGGATTTGAATTTCATAAAAGCAGACTTTCCTGATCTACCAAAGGACCCGCCGACATGTCGTAAAATTACCCCCCCTAATACCAATACACCAGTCCTGTATGAGACAGCCCTAGCATGCATTCAATATGGACGGTGGGTGTCAGCGCCGAAGTGGTGACATGTGGAGGTGTAGGAGGACTACTGGACCTTGGGATAGGCTACTGCCCCCGAGATATAGGCTCTGAAGCCTTTGCCCAGAGTCGGAGACATAAAAGAAAAAAAAAATGCCGAAAAGCCTTCTAAGTTGGCCATGGCAAAGAAAATGGAACAAAATATCTTTAAAATCTACATCCATTTACATCGGGGCCTGGAATATTGACATATCTCCCCCCCTCACCACCATGTCATCTTTGCCTCTTGAATACTGTGCTTTTTTTTTTTTTTTTTATTCCTAAACATCTTTAAACGAATTTATAAAACACAGGGAGTGCCTTCCTACTGATGAGGTTACTGAAAGCTGTATCTAAGTACACTTGTTCGGGAGCCAATCCTGATTTTTTTTTTTTTTTTATGCAAGGAAGAAGGAACTAAAGGCTAGCAGCCCGCAAACTGTTCCTTCCAAGAAAAAAACAAAAACAATACAAAAGAGAGCCAAATTCAAGATCCGATCATTTCGAGATGCCTGGACACACTGAGTTTGAAACACTGGGGATCATAGGAAGCAGGAAATACAGACAGTTCCAGAGGTGTCCTGTTGCATAAATGAAGGACTGGGAGTAACGGTTAACTCTTGCATTAGAGAGTTGGACAGAAAACGGATGAGAGTTTGCTACTAGACGGGTGGTACGCGCCCATCGAAGAGGTGGAGGGACGCAAGCAGACAGTTCAGAGGAGCAGTGACCATTGAAAAGAGATAAAGATGCGACAGTGCGACAAAGAGACAGAGGTTGAATGGAGCCAGTAACAGGAGGAGGTTTAATTAGACGAAAAGTCTTTGACTCCACCCTATTGAGAACAGCTCTATGTGGGGAGCCTCCCCACACATGATGAGAGTTGTACTCTACACAGGGGGGAATAAAACCCGTGTATAACGTCAACAATGTGCAGGGGTGAAGAAGGTACGGAATCGGCTTATCATACCTAATCTCTTGGAAACGGATTTTACAAGAGATGTAATATGATCTTTCAAAGATAAGTCCCAGGTGAATGAAACCCCAAGCATGTTCAAGGATGATGCAGGATTGAGCTGAATGTTATTAAACATTAGTGGGTATACCTGTGAGAGATTTTGTCGGGTTGATGGGTGTAAGAACTGAGTCTTTGATGCATTAAAAACAAGATTATTTTTACCCCAGTCAGAGATAAGAGCCAAGTCAGACATTAGGTGTGCCATGGCCTCATCCCTTGTTTCTTGAAGAAACTAATGAGATTGACGTTGCGGGAACCGAATGGAAAGGTGCAGGGTGGAATCATCAGCGTACGAAAGGATAAGGTTAGATGTACAGCTTAGAAGGTCATTGATGAATAAAAGGAAGAGAGTTTGTGATAGGACAGAGCCCTGAGGAACACCACTGTTGATAGATCTAGGAGAAGAACGATGGCTGTCTACAACAGCGGCTTTGGAACGACCAGAAAGGAATCTATAGATGAAGGAACAGATAGAAGGATAGAAATCGTAAGAGAGCAGTTTGGAAATTAAATATTTATGCCAGACTCGATCGAAAGCCATTGAGATGTCAAGTGTAATGGCAAAGCTTTCGTCAAAGTCCCGAAATGAGGATGACCAGGAGTTTGAAAGGTAGGTGAGAAGATCGTCAGTGGAACGTCCCTGACGGAACCCATACTGACGATCAAAAAGAAGGTTGTGACAGGAAAGATGCTTTAAAAGTTTTCTGTTAAGAAATGACTCGAAAACTTTTGAGACACATGATGTTAAAGCAACTGGACGATAGTCAGAGGGTTGGGAATGGCAAAGGCGAAAGAGTTTACCTAGGCAGGGTGTAAGCACAGAAGGACAGTTTTTGAGGACAACAGGAGGGACTCCATCAGGCCCATATGCCTTGTTAGTACTGAGGCCAGTGATGGCAGAAAATACATCAGCTGAAGAAATTTTAATGTCTGCCATGAGGAAGTCAGAGGGAGGAAGTGATGGAGGAACAGAACCTGAATCGTCTAAGGTGGAATTGGAGGAGAAAGTCTGAGCGAAGAGATCTGCTTTATCAGTAGAATGAATACCTACAGAGCCATCACAGTAGAAAAGAGGAGGGAAGGACGATGAGGTAAAGTTGTTAGAAAGGTTTTTGGCAAGGTGCCAGAAGAAGCGGGATGAGTTCGAGTTGGAGAGCTGAGAGCATTTAGTACGGATGAAATTATTTTAGCAGAGCGAAAACAGGCTTAGCATAATGAAGTCATCTAAAAAACACCAAGAATATTAATGTCGTATAACGGAAAATTTTTTGACAGTGCTCATTAACCTAGCAATTACATTTTCCAGAACACTGACTACCTGTGTAAATGTGTGACTGGCTTACACTATCCTCCTCACTTCTTTTCCTTGGTTAACCCTTTATATCGGATAATGTCTGTTTTAATGCAATCTTTATATCAACAAGTGAATTAAGTATTTCTTCGAGAGATTCTGAAACAGACAGGCTAGACATAGCCTTCAGTAACCTCTTGCACGAGAGAGGGGCTATTCCTAAACTTAATAAATAATCGGTGATAGACATAAAAAAAGGTAAAAAGTTACATCACTGCGTGGAAGGAGTTTAGTCAGATATTCCTGCTTTGCCTGTCTTTTCCTTGACGCCTCGCGCTTACAGGCTCCACTTTTCACTCCTGCCTGTCACTGTTACAGTAACTCCTTCAAATACAGTATAGCCTATTTAATTTCATCTAAGAAGAGACGAGCCTTGAACTTTTGAAAGCTGGCAGCCGATTGGTTGTCCGAGTGCATTCATTATGAACAGCACATTTTATTTATTTATTTATTTTTTTATAAGGGTTACAATAACCGTTTGACGATACGACTGCCCAAATAAAATATTATGTACAGTTATCTGCATAGATTAATTTAAAAACATGGCCTTGTAAAATTTATCACCTGGGATACAGTATATACGTGTGATGTTTTTAATTTTCGAGTCAAAACATTCCAGGTTTAGTTTCACTAGTACCTTGATATTTTCCCCCATTTTCAGGCAACTTAAGGTAATTTGTGTCATTCTTGCGACAGTATGTAAAACCTATCCTTGTAAAAATCGGAATTCCAATGAAAAATGACTGGCAGACACGAGTGAAGAATCTATATGTCACTGTGACTTAAATATCCCGCACTCCATACCTTGTCACAACTCTGTTATAAGTTGTAACTTGTTATTCAGAACTAAAAAGATAGAAAACTTACTGATGATGAGAAAGTATAAAGCATAATGTAAACTACTGCGACAGTAAAACGCTCTCAAATATATTTGAAAGTTTGTCTGCTTGGTCAAATGGGACTTCCCACGACAGGCCTACCCCTCCCCCCCTCCGTGTCTACCACATGCATCAGAAGTTAGAGAATATGTCATATTTCTGTGGAATTCCGATGTCACGCTGTGTTAGATTTTACATGTCGCAGTAATTATATTATTTACCTTAATTTGCCTGAATATGAAGAAATTTTCAAGATGCTCGTAAACCTTTAATTGGACGTGCTTTGATTTGTTCTGAGAATTCAAAATTTCACGCGTATCTAGGCCATCTGATAAACTTTGTAAGGCCTCGTTTATAAATTAATCTATGCAAATAACTATGTATAATATTTTATTTGGGCAATCTTGTCGTTAAACGGTTATTGTAACCCTGATAATAAAAGAGCTGATAATGCGTCGTTACTGAAGAATCACTCGGAAAACCAGTCAGCTGCCACCTCTAAAAGAGCTTGAGGCTCGTCTCTTCTCGGATACGATCAAATTAGTGATAGGTCATCTAATTATGTTTTTGTTGGTGTCATTATTTTATGCAGTTAATGAAAACCAGCCAACATCGAAGTAAATAAATGCTTCATCCAAATCCGTCATTTCTAAAAATATAAATAGAATAAAATCACCAGTGGACAAAGAATTAGGGAAAATAAGTTGAAAAGTACGTCTTCTGCCCTCGGGGATTGAGAACTATGTGATGACGTGTCAGCATAAATTGTGCGAATTGGTAAGTGGTTACGATGACTGTGTATATGCGCGACCTGGTGTACTGTACATTAATGTTGTTCATTGCATTACCAGACAATTTTTGTTCTGCATAGAATTCTCTTTACGGTAAAAAGGGTAATGAACGCTGCATCTAAGCCAGCCATTTCGAAAACTGCTAAAGTGAGCAGAATCGGTAGCCTGAGCAAAAATGGAATACATACTGCGCCCTCTAACTCAGGGGCTGCTGCTCACAGACGGCTTTTGTGAGCTATATCCTCTCAGGCCTTAATATCTCGCCATCTACAGCCGAGTATCTCTTCTCCTCCATTTCCTTTCTCCTGCAAAGAATTTCCCTCTTTCTTCTCTTTCTTTCAAGTCTTCTTGGCGCGTCTCGCCTTGGGTCATTTTTCCTCGATCCCCATCTCGTTCTTCTTTTCTCCGTCTTTTACGTTCTCTCTCTCTCTCTCTCTCTCTCTCTCTCTCTCTCTCTCTCTCTCTCTCTTCTTCACTCGGATATTCTCAGGGTACATCCCGGTCTTTTTAACATCCAAACTTTACCATCATCTGTCACTTACCACTTCCCTAGTTCACATCAACTCACTCTATATTACCTTCTCACTATTCACTCTTACTGTTTTCCTTTTCCTTTTAGCCTCTCTCATCACAACCCCAGTACAACTTCATGCTCATCATGCCTCTCTCTCATATCTCGTTTACCTTTCATCTCTCACTATCCATAGTTGCCATTCATGTTATTTTTTTACGTCTGGCAAAATTAAATGTAATAGTAATATCTATGTTAAAGAGCTGGTGTTCCCTGTACTGGCTGGTGACTGCTAACTTTGCCTTCACTGTGGTGTTTGGATCATAACAATTCTGGCTAGGTACGGAATGTTCGCACTCTCAACAGACATAGTTTTCGCTCACCCGTTCGTCCTACACCTCGCTGAAAGAAGTCGTAGCCAAGGTTCAACTTCGAACGTAGAAATACTGGTGGTTCGGAGCTTGTATTGTCTAGCGAACTTCCTTCTATCAAGTTAACACTACACAGGACTTTGTCCGGCTTCGGATTCTGACTATGATTTCGCTCCTGCCTGAGAGAATTGGCATGTGAGAAAAATGTATATAGCCCATGAGTGTAGGTCCAGCTGCTTTATTTAGCAGCGGGGTGTTAAAATGATGACAGAGGAAGACAAAATATTGGTAATGGCCACACATAACTGGAGATAAGGCAAAGGTAATCATGAAACATTATTACTGTTGGAATGTGAGTTGCATTGTGGACTGTATAATGGCAGGAAGGTTACAAGAGCACATGGAAGAGGAAAAGTGATTGCAGGCTTTACCGAAACCGGTATAGTATTCTTTTACCAGCATGAATTAGTATGACACATATGTACCGTGCATAAGAAACGCTATTAAAACTTTATGTTGGATCAATAAGTAAGCCGAGAGAAAAAAAAATGAAATAAATCTGGAAGACGCTTGAGTTTTGGGCATGATTTTAAGTAAAGGCACGTTCATTTTACACTTCTTTTTAATGCTCGTAATTGGCATATCACGTAATATCAGCAAGGTATGGGTATAAATCATGAAGAACATTTTAGCATTGCCATTGTATAGGGTGCCCTGTAAGGCTGGAATGATAAGGAAAATTAATTTAAAAAGAAACATTAATATCTCACAAGACACCAGCCTCCTCAGTATCTGTATTTTATATTCTGCAAATCCAGACGGTTTGTTCGGGTAAGATAACATTTTTTAAATGGTGTGTTAAGAGCAGCCTTCGTTTAGTTTCCTCACCCAGCTGAAGGCCTCTCCTAAGATGGATAGAATCCTTTAAAAGAAAAAAGTCCTCTTACTAGGGATATGTATGCTGAAGTATGCATAATGTTTGATTTGCTGTAAATATAATTCCTTTCAGCATTTTGCAGTATAATACCAGAGTTACAGAACATCCTATAGTTTTTTTTAATGCAGTAGCAATTATGTACACTGGATCATTGTAACATGATTAACTTTATATTTATCATAATGTCAGTAAACAATATAAATACCCGTGATATTTGACAGACAACACCCTGCAGACTCATGGCCGCACGGCGCCTCAGTCTCGCAGCCAGCCTTTACGGGCCAACAAAATTGCTGAGGAATAATGAGGTAGCAGTAATTTGTTAGTAGTCTTTTTCCTGCTTGTCGGGCCCGAATATTTTCCATCACCAGAACTGCATGATCGCGGTGGAAGAAAATGAAGACAGAGAAAGGAAAAAAACGAGATAATTTGTCGTAACAGGTAAACGATGGCTTAAACTGTCAACATTATCACCACCAGCAACAGCCTGAAGACCATCCATTACAGAACGCAGATCTCTTCCATTCGTCTGTTTATCTGCTCAGTCCAATCCTTACAATTCAGCAAATTCAATCTCTCCACCTTGTTCTCTGTGCCACTTTCTTTCTCGCTATCTCTAGGCTGCCAGGATCGGTTACTCATATGTTCTCTCTTTTATGAACGACGTAAATGTCTTTAAACATAATTTTCTACTTTTTCACGGCGGCGAACTGAACATACCTTTATTCCTGTTTGTTCCCTTATCCATGTACTTCTCTTTATTAAAAGCGTGCGTTGAAGTGGAGGGAGGTTGTGCATTGCTTCAAACTGTCTGTCCGTCGGTCCTTCTTTCTGTCTGCCTCTCTGTCTGACTGTTATCAAGGTTACTTTCAAAATACGACTGAATGGAGTAGCATCAAATTTGGCATAATGCTTGAGTATATCAAAGGAGCGCATGATTAAATAACTGACCGGAAATAGTCGTAGATCATATGCCAAGACGAAGGTCAACTCAAACAATTTTAACCCGAATTAGACCAAAGTTGATGATGTGGGTGAAGGACAGCAAAGGATATATAGACTGAAATCTGAGAACCCTCAATTAATGGTAAAGATTACATGGCAAGGTCAAATAAGTGATCCTTCAGTTTAAATAGCCTCAGTTCGATTTGTGTCAGAGTTGGTGGAATAGTTTACAGTTAGCCTAAGATGAAATTAGTATATTTGTTTTAACAGGTAAAAGGCCAACTTCACATTGCAAGATCAACTGAACCGATTTAATCGGATTTAATCGAAACTTGGTGGATGAGTTTAGGGTCAGATGAAGTAATTCGACTTTGAGAGCAATCAGTCAAACATCAAAGGTAAATTCCAGAGTTAAGGTGTCGGTTTTAAGGCCCAGCTGCACGATCAGCGGGTAGCTGTCGTGTCATAGTACACTGGTCATTCTTTTCAATGGAAGGTATGACTTATACAATGAATAGATCTGAAGTGGGGAAAGGCGATTGCGTTTATGTATACTGTACATGATTTTTTCCCAAGATTTTTTCATTATCATAAACCAATACCACAGGGACCCACTGATGGTGTGGATGAGCTTTAGATGGATAGCATGGAGCGGCTTTTCCACTATCTGAGCACTTCTTTTCTTTTCATGTGATGGCCAGCACATCAGTTTCCATTCTCTTTCATCATTTACAGATTTTCCTTTGACGGATATTATTACACATCAGAATTCCAGTCAATATGCTTAAACAGGGGATGTACAAAAATCATATAATCTTGAATTTTCTTAATAGAGATTAATTCATAGCATTCCTTCAAGAAGTTATCGTTCATATGAACTGGTATTGTGTGAATCATCTCTCTAATATATGTAATTGATTCCATTCTAATTATTCATCTATTTTTGCTAGAAAGAGCTGAACATGTTATCATCATATTTACTTTCAGACTCCATGTTCAGCGTCTAAATGATATCCTGTAAAATCTCCGATTTACTGGAAAGAACATCATCGGCAATAAACCGCAAATTGCTCATTCTTTCTTCGTTTATGTTTTTGTTTTGAAAATGTCCTCTATGTATGCAGTGAATGACAGTCAGATTCTGTCCCCGTGTCTAACACCACTCTTAACTGGGACTGTCTTGGTATTTTATGCAGTTTAATCATAACTGTAATTACGAAACAAGTCTGTTAATACGCAAGATTCCGTAACAGCTTGTCTTCCAATTATTCGCATCACTCACAGTTTTCATTTAATAACTCGTTTGCGTGTTTTTCATGAAAGAAAATTTCATTCCATAAACTTATTTTCAGTTCAGATATTTTCTCAGTTTCTTGGGTAATAATATATATATATTTTATTATATTAATCGTAACACTAACTACCATTGTGAGATTTTCTTGTCCTTTGTCATTTGGTGTAAGAATACACACACACACACACACACACACACACACACACACACATATATATATATATATATATATATATATATATATATATATATATATATATATATATATATATATATATATATATATATATATATATATATATATATATATATATATATATATATATATATATATATATATATATATATATGACATTTTTGTTGCATTTTTTCCAAAAGACACATTTTGCTTGGTCTGAATGCTCCATTGACTTAAATGCTATAAAAAATTGCCAACTTCTTAAAATATCCATCGTCTCCAAAGTTTTAATAAGATCGATGGCAAAACCGACACTTCCTACTGCCGTCTTCACTGCTGGAAATGTTAAGATCACTGAAACACCTATTTTACTACTTTGAAATAACTCTCCATCAGTTATGCATAAGATTTTTCATCAGTATTGTCAATGTCTGTTATTTTTCCGGCACACACTGGAGCGCCCAAATGCCCCTAACTGTGCCATTCATTCCTCAATCCCCTAGACACTGTAAGGGATGAAATGTGACACGCGGTAGCAACAGAGTTTTATGAGCGCCAAACTTAGGTGGAGATGAGAACTGGGGGGTATTGGAGGTGTGTCTGGTGTGATTCTGGGGCATATCTGCAGCGTATCGGAGGTGCATGTAGTACACACGTAGAGGTGTGTGTGAAAGGGAGTGTCCAAAGTAACCGGATACCTTAAGGAAAGTATTGGGGTGGTAGACACGGATTGGCTGTGTGCAGCTAACAATAGTTTCCTTTTGCTTGTTTTCATCTGCCGGCAGCTGCCAGACTTGCATCGGTAACATTATGGCGCTAAAGACTGGGAGGCTGTCAAGTTGTATTTGACTTCCCTTCAAATAATTATAGGGCTGAGTGCAAGAAGGGCCAATGTCAAAAAATTAGATTTTGAGAATAATGCATGTAAAAGTTTGCAGACTTTAATAAAATTCAGCTGAGAAGAATAGACATCAAAGTAATTTTTTCATTGTTGTTTAAGCCAAGTAGCAATCACACATGCCTTTTTCAGTAACTAAAAGGTACTTTGCATTGTAATAAAAAATATATATAGATGTAAAGAGTATTTTCCTATGACACTGATAAGTTTTTCCTATTCGGTAATAATTAGCACATTTTTAAAATAAAATTAATGTTTCATGTTTTTAATTGAATATTAAATTTACCTAAGTGTAATTTCCTTATCTTAGTTAATATTTCCATTTTTAATTAACATAGATTTGAAAATTATATATATATATATATTTTTTCATAAAAATCATTTCTGGAACTGAAACATCAGCCACATCTCCAAAAGTTTTAAGACAATCATTTTTCAGCATTTAAATACTAATGAGAAATGATTATCTTAGTTAATATTTCCATTTTTAATTAACAAAAATTTTAAAATATATATATATATATATATATATATATATATATATATATATATATATATATATATATATATATATATATATTTCCATAAAAATCATTCCTGAACTGAAACATTAGCCACATCTCTAAAAGTTTTAAGACAATCATTTTTCAGTATTTAAAGACTAATGAGAAATTACACTCTGGTATCATCATCTAAATAATCATCATCTACACCATCTGCTTTCTGTAAGCTCCTGTAGAAATGTCTACTTCCAGCAGAAAACAGAGGAAGATCAATCAGGCCCTTCAGCTTTTTAGGCGCAAGTTTCCATGGTCTGCCTTCTGGTTGTGTTACAGCATCCTCCCTAAGACTCCAGCGACAATGGCCTTTGTAGCACTGAACGACCTTTATTTTACAAGTTCCCTGGTACCCTTATCTCCATATGAGCAATTTTTGACATATGCCCTTCTTGCACTCATCCCTAGAGAATTTATTACACCCATGTTCGCGGCGTGAGAGAGGGTTTTATGTTTTGAGCGAAACGTATCTCTCTCTCTCTCTCTCTCTCTCTCTCTCTCTCTCTCTCTCTCTCTCTCTCTCTCTATTTATTAAGAGAGAGAGAGAGAGAGAGAGTAATTTTTTTTCTCTCTCTCCCTTTATTAATTTTCCTCCCCCTTGGTCCTGCAGTTATGGTCATGGAAAATACTCAGGCCCGGCGGGAAAAAGACTACTAACAAATTACTGCCAGCTCATTATTCCTCAGCAGTTTTGTTGGGAAGTGGTAGGTGGTGGCGACTGCCATCCACTCACTTGATGTAGTGCTGCTACTTCTTCCTTAGCCTTTATCATTCTTTTTCTGTGCCTACCCTCCTTTCTTCCTATTTCTCCCATCTTTCCTGTCACTTCTTATTACTTTTCTTTCCTTTACAGGTGGCTTTACATTGAGTGACAAGCCAAATGGTTTCCTGTAAGCCAAGAAGCCATTTACAATGCTGGGTGGTAACCATATAACCAAACCATACGTGTTCACTACGTGTCAACAAGTGGGTTGGTGGAGGGTAGTGCCCCTCCCCGTAAAACAAATAGCTCAAAGCCAAATGGTTACCCCTAATGGGATTATGGCGTCTGGCAATAGATAGAGATAGAATTTTGTTGGTGCATAAAAAGCTGACCATGAGCCTGAGGCGCCGTGCGGCCATGGGTCTGTGAACTTCCTTGATTTTGTACACCTTACGAGCCTCACTGAACGTACTACTTCTTATTCAATTGCCCGTGGCAAACATACTCAAGATCTGATGCTGCATAAACTAGGTTATGTCAGTCCAGATGGTTGGCCTTCCTCAAAAGTGATACATAATCTTTCTTCCAGAACTAATGGTCCCAGTGAACAATCGCAACTACGTATAGGTCTTGGTTTTGCACTTCCTTCGTGTAAGCCTCAAATTCCTTCCCCATTTTTTTTACCTCTTGAACACCTCATTAAGAAACTATCATGTCATTTGTTTTACCCCAATAAAAACAGATCAGGTAAGATTATTAAGAATTCCTTGAAACATGTACCCTTTTCATTATATTACGCTAAAAATTCTTCCAGTAGCATTCTTAGTACTGATGAACGTGCTGCCCTCCAGTGACTGAAGCAGGACCAATCAATTGCTATAATGAAGCCTGACAAGGGTTTTATATATATATATATATATATATATATATATATATATATATATATATATATATATATATATATGTGTATGTGTGTGTGTGTGTGTGTGTGTGTGTGTGTGTGTGTGAACAAAGTGCCTCCCACTGTATACTGATTTTACAAAACATGGTGGATGGGTTGAGGGTCAGCTGCCGAGGAGGCCTACTGTTTTTTTTTTTTATAATTAAGTCAAAGGTCAAGGTCACTGGGATATATCTATAATTTGCCCTTGTAAAATCATATTAAGCAGTTTTTCGTGAATTTAGACCAATCTTTGGGAAAGAGTTGGGCATAAGGTAAGAATGAAGTGATATAATTCTAGTGCAATTCATCAAAGGTCAAGATAAAAAGACAAGGTCCAGTTTAAATCGCTAGCGTGTTTACTGTTAAAATGACTCAGTCAGCTTTGAGCTGATTATACACAAACTTAATAGAAGGCATGAGTGATCAACTACTGAGCAAACCAATGTTTTAGACATCAGTAGGTCAAAGGTGAATGTCAAAAGGCAAGGTTAGTTTAAACAAGCTTCATCCAATTTATATCAAACTATGTAGAATTGTTGAAAATAAAACAAGATGAAATTTTTCGATTTTGAGAACAATCAATCAAAGGCCAAGGCCACAAGGGAAGGTCAAATGCCCAGATCACAGGGAAAGGTCAATTCGGACAGTACCGATCTAATCTGAACCAGATGTGGCAGAAATGTAAAGGGTCAGGCAAGAACAAAAGGTCTCACATTAGAGAACAATTAGTCACAGATCAAGGGCACAGTATATCTATAAGTCTGTGCCGTGTGTGACCAAAGTAACTAAAATACTTCTGATCTCATTTGGATCAAACTTGGTGGATGAGTTGAGGTTCACTTAAGAGGTTGACCTGCTTTACTGGAGAACAATAGGTCAAAGGTCAAGGTCGCATGGCAAGGTCATCTTGGGCAGTTTTTATCCGATGAAGATTAATCCTTGTGGAGGAGTCGAGGTTAAAACAAGGATATATTTGAATGCAACCAGTCAAAAACCAAAGTCACAGGCAAAGGTCAGTGGTCAAGGTCCTTGGACAAAATCAGCTCAAACAATGATATCCTAATCCGATTTTAGCCAGAGTTGACGGACGGATTAAGAGTTAGGCAAGAATGAAATAATTCGATTTTGTAAGTACTTAGCAGTCTGCTGAAGGACAAGGTTGAAAAACGAAATCAAATACAGGGACTTATACAGTTGTTAGGCGAAGATGTTGTACCCTCTAAGTGTTCCTTCAAGTTACATCTGTTGCTGCGAGTCATCAGAGTGTTCTCTGCACATTACATAAGCTATCATTTCAAAGAAAAGCATACTGTACATTCCTTTCTCTTACAAGGTGTTTAGCACAAAAGTATAGCGGTTAAATAACACATGCCATTTTATAACATGGAGGTGAATTCAAAGCTATATACCACCACCACGATTACTCAGCTCAGTCAGTATTTGTGTGTTGCAAACCCTTACGTCTAGACCGAATAAAAAATAAAAAAAAAGCTTTGGAATTCAGTCTTTTTGGAGATTGTTGAAAATCATATGAACATTTCTTTTCAGAATAAATTTCATCCTGGCGTGTCAACCTACGACATCAGTGGATATGTCAGGCATCATTCCTACACAAGACTCAATCCAGCCATAATCTAATGTTACCGGTCTCCCCAAATTCAATATTTCCTCGAATTCTTGGAAATATAGTTGCAATGTCATTTTTTATAACTTATTTTTATACTTCTTTTCATTCCATGGGGAAGGAATTTATGAAAATAAAAATAACTTTGTAATATCTGTACGAAATTTCAATCCATTTGATAGATATTCTTTTTTGAAAACTGCTTATTGAATACAGGGCAAAATGGAAAATAAAACCAAACATATCCAATTGTTTCAGTTGGTGTTAGTTCATATATTATTCACTAGGTACATATTACACGTAAGCTTTGAGCAGGATTTTTCCTCTGGGTCCTTGCAACCCTCATGGAAATAACTCCCGATATGTACAGTGTGTGAAGTACTGATTAGAACTAAATAACTAAAGAAAGTAACTGTACCACAGACAGAAAAAAAAAAAAATGATGTAAAACACCTCTTTAAAGTTAGTATAAGGAATATGAAGTCAGTGTATGATGCTGGATGGTAAGGAAATGGAGACTGTGAGGGCAGTGTGGCTAGTAAGAATGGAAGTTTAGAGGATGAAGTTTAAAAGGGTACAGCAGGGTAGAAAAGTTGCTGGTTCACTGAAAGCAGTGATAAGGAACTGGAAAATGAGAATGCAAGTCAAACAGTTGCTGTATGACAGTACTGTGATCCCCACACTAACATACGAATGCAAATCCTGGACCCTGTTGGAAGTACAAAATTCATGAGTGAGAAATGTGAAAATTACGTATTTGTGAAAAACATGTGAAGTTTTATGGAGAGACAGACAGATCTCTGAGGATGTAAAAGAGGATTAAGGTGTTGTTGCGGATGTTATTGATAGTGTTTACGGAATCACTCTATGTTTTTGGCCATATGGAGAAGATGGAGAATTAGAGACTAACTAGAATAGTGAGGTAGACGGGGAGAGGAGGAGAGGGAAACCAAGGATTTGATGAAGGGATGGAGTGAAGAGATAATGAGTGAAGGGCCAGGAGTTGGAGAGAGGGTAGTCAAATGGTAGAGAACAGGGCAATGTGGAGGCGATTTGTTCGTGGCCACCCTTTACATGATTAAGGCGTGAGGCAATAGACAGACATACAGAACTTTACAGCAGACAATTATGCAACACAAAAATTACACTAGATAACCCACCCACACTAGTTTTTGCAGCCAGTACCTGCTAAGAAACTTGGAATGCGAGAGAACCAATGTCTCTGGTATAAGAACAATAGCATAACAACTTAAAACTGATCATATCACTTATGAAAAAGAAGAAACACTAAGAGAATTTTCTACTCGCTCTCACCAATTAATCTACGGAACGAATATTTCACTCTGTCCTGTGACATTGACCTACGACCGATTGTCATCAAATATAATCTCGTAATTCTTACCTGACCCTTAAACGTTCTATTGCTTGGTCCAAGTTGGATCAACACGATTAGAGCTGACCTTGGCCTCAGAGCCTGATTTTTACCTTTCTGCTTGACCTTCAGCTTTGACTTGTTGTTTTCAGAATTGAATCTCTTTATGGCTGCTTTACTCGAAACACTTATACAAAATTTAGTGGAAGTAGGTAAAAAAAAAAAAAAAAAAAAAAAACATTTAAAACTGACCTCTCCATGTGATACTGACCTTCGACCAAGAGTTCAAACAACGACAAGTCAGTATCCTGGGTGATCCTCAACCCTTTCAAGGAGTTTGATGTAAATAATTTTCATCAAAACTGTTTAATTATTTTGTTCACATATATACATTCTTGAATTTGCCCTGTGAACATACTCTATGACTAATTGTTTTCAATATAAACCCCCTAATTTTTCTCTTACCATCACCCTTTCAACAAAGGTTGGTTTTAACAAGACAAAAACTTTTAGGTTCAGCTTGTTCAATCACCATTCGGGACTGGCACTAAATACCCGTCTAACTATACACTGTCCTGTCGCTTCTGTTCAGCATTTTAGTGCTAGTTAATCGGTATTCTCAGTTCATGTACTCGACCACAAATGTTATTCTTCCTCGGGCAAACGCAGTGTGTCCAGGCCTCTCCAATCTTTTTTTTTATTTTTATTATCTTTCTCTCTTTCTTTTTCATAGCAAACGTTTTTAGACTTTCGACGTCCAATGAAGCGATGATATGGTCTTCTGCAGAATAATGGAAAATATTATTCATAGTATTTTTCATAAAAATATTATTCATAATAATGTCAAATGCACACATCCTAATAAAGCATCACACTAGAGTCTAGACACATACTACAAGACCTGCAAAACGTCCCAGCTGCTACTCAAGAACCGCCCTGACATGAAAAGTACGCCCATTGAAGAAGAGCACGTAATCTACCGACATACTTGCACAAGTGAGGACTGTAGGCCTCATGCCTTAGTAGGAATGACGAGAACTAAACTGTCAAGGCGTCTCCCATGTCACCTATACGAGAATGGTAAAAAAAAAAAAAAATCACAACAGAACTAGCCACAACACCTCCCTCACCCGTCAGCACCTCCAAAAAGGTACTGAAATTGGCCGCAAAAAAGACACACATAGACTCATGTTTTTGGAAGCACTTTACATTTGCGAATTGAAAACTGCAAGTAATACAGATTTCAAATAGACGATTTACAAATCCTCCCATCATGCAAAAGTTCACAAACAGCAGTAAGGTAGCCGCACACCTTCCATCACACGCTCCTGGCCGACCAATCGCGTGCTTGCACGTGTCGGCACACTGCTGTAGAATGAGATCTCTCTCCAACCGCCAACAGGTTGGTCTGAAGATGTTCCCAAGTAGGAACGAACGTCACCAAATCCACCAAAATCTGGACAGCTACTCAGGAGTCTGAATGAAAATCAACGTAGTTTAGCCCGACTGATCGAAAGCACTAAGCAATATTTAAGCAATACTGAAACGACAGTCGCATTCAACCTCGTTTGCTTACAAGAATTTATATATACAATATATATATATATATATATATATATATATATATATATATATATATATATATATATATATACAATATATATATATATATATATATATATATATATATATATATATATATATATATATATATATATATATATATATATATATATATATATATATATATAGATAGATAGATAGATAGATAGATATAGGTACAGATATAGATATAGATATAGATGAATCGGGTGATGCCTCCTAACTGCATAGTCATCATAACAAGCTGTTGGGTTACCAACATCTAAGAAGAACACAACTCATTGTGTGATTGCACACAGACCGCAGCCATAACTATCCGTTGTTTGACACAAAATATATGATTGGCCTATAGGTGATTATCAGTGGCAAGTGTTCCGTAAACTTACTTTATTTGTTGCAGAGCGGACTTGTACAACTTATTTGGCATCATGATGCCAGCAACCAATACCCTCATTTTCACTGGGGAAGAAGCAAATCAGTGGCTTCGATTTCATCAAAATTAATTTGCTGACCCTGTTGAATCACAGATTTAAATCCGTTTATCACCTGACTCAACAGTCACAAATTCAATCCTGGTACGTAAGGGAGCTGTTCATGTAGCATAGTTTGTGCAGCCTCTGTTGTCTGGTCTTTAATCATTGATTATATGTGACTCTATGTTTGTCACCAATTGTAAGCTGGAGATCAGGTAGGCAAGTATCAGCATCTCGTTCCATCGTTATACCTGAATTCTCATGCTTTGTTATCCCATGTACATTGTATCTTTCGCAGGCATTCTTCTCTACCACTGATTTGATGTTACAGATATTATGCTTTGTCTTTAGTCCCACATCCGAAGAAGACAAACAATCTGGAATGGGCAGTTCCATAGATGTATATATCCATCTCCTTTCCTCTTTGCACGTTTCAGATTTTTCCGGAAAACATATTCCCCAGGCTTATAATCAAAGGAAGTCTTATGTCTTCAATATTGTTCTGTTGTTGCTTTGTTTGTGCTTTCTCAGTATTTTCACATGCATTTACTTTGCGTTGCTGGCGGACGTCTACCTTTGCTTCTCACTATCAATGCATAATTGGTCATCACTTGCATTTACTTTGCGTTGTTGGCGGACGTCTACAGTTTCTTATGCCACATTCATTGCATAATCGTCATCATCAAAGTCATGGTTTTCTGACTGTTTTTGTAGTCCATACTGAACTCTGCTGGAAAATAAGATTTACGTTTATAAAGGAGGCAAAATGGACAGTGTCAGTGAGATAGATGAATCGTCGTTTGGTGAGCAAACAACGCTTCGTTGAAACAAAAGACATTCTTGTTATCATGGTCCTCGAATGTTTTCAAAAGTGTTTTCTTTGCTGTTCAGCTCTGCCGTTCCACAAAGGGTCGCAACGCAAACATGGGTTGCCAGAGGAATTCCAATAGTTCACTGATTCACACAGCTGGTGTAATGCTTCCAATGTGTGTGATTTTTTACTTCGCTGATATTAATATTATCATTATTACGCTGTTAACATATTCATAATAGCGATGATAGGACTTACACTGTTTACGCGCCATGTATACAGTACGTTCAGAACATTATTACAGCTGTTATCTGAGTCAGGTGGTATAATTTAAAACTGACAAGAGTAACGCCTCATGAGCTTTTCCTATCCCCTTTACACCCCGTTCCTCACCATTTCATCATCACCAACATATCTTATGCTCAGTTCTTATTTTTTTTTTTATCAAAGTTCCGTTGTTGCACGAGAACAGGCCGGCAGACTCTCAAAAATGCAAAACCAATTCATGGAAATTTCGTATATTTCACAATGTTAACCTGATTTAACGTGGTGCCTGAGAGCATTAATTTGATTTTAAAGCATTAGTATCTTTGCTTTGAAATAGATATCTAAGAACAGATTAATTATTATTTTGATATCGATCTTGCTATAAATGGCACCTAACAGCATTATCATAACACAGCAAATACACTCGTAGGTCACTAGAGTTAATAAGGCGCTCTGTGTGTGTGTGTGTGTGTGTGTGATTTGGGGAAGGATAAGTGTCACCAGCCTCTACAAACACTGGTTGGTCGCGGGCCAAGAAGTTTAAGAAACACTGCACCAGACAATGTGCTTGAAGATGGTAGGCACGGTTAATTTTGCTTAACCCTAGATAGTTGTTGGAGAGTTTCTGACACCTGGTTAATAAATTTCCCACCTTGATCGTTGTTCTGAATATCAAAACATGACTGCCATGTTATCAACACCAAAAGGGAATTCTGCGACACTAAACGCAGCTTTTTTTTTTTTTTTTTTCCAAAGGTTTTGTTTCAGCCCATTTTAATAAGTGATCAATACCAAGAACCGTTTACTTGAGATTATTATTATCAACAACACCGCATATGTCAGCACCGATCTGCTTTATGACTGCAATGGAACTTCCACTGAGTGCATCACTTGTGTTTCATTTGACTTAGGTTTACTTTATGGCCACGGATACATGTTTTAACAAGTCACATCAGACGTAATGTTCGCCAGTAAAAACGTTCAGAGATTATGATTTACTGTAACTCCATGATGGCTACGCATGCTACGAGATTTTTTTTTTTTCCCACACCCAGCATGTATTTCCGTAATAAAACAGTTGCTTTCTTCATGACTCCACACAAATGGAACCTATAAAACACATAAATGTTAAAAGCAAACATTAAATAATTTCCAAAATAATACAGTGAGTATAATACACACACAACGAAATGTAAGATCTCGGTTAGAGGAAGGCATTCAGACTAAACTGATATGAAAGAACCTGGAAAATAATTACTAACGTAGATAAAGTTACACTGATAGCAACAGCAAGAAATCCCTGTGAAATAAAGATATGGGGAAACAAATACCGCACCAGAAAAGTTAAATAATTCTAGGCCCACTTTAACTTCCCACCTAGTAACTGTGAAACACATAACCACAAATATCCCCAAGAAAAACCTTCCTAACTGTTTTTCGCTATTCTTGCATTTCCTGGAGAAACTAAAAATCAATATAGTAAGGACGATGCATCTTCCGAAAATAAATTACTCCTCCATACCAACACACATGGTCCCCAGGACGCGAATGTTGAAACTGCAGAGAGTGCAGAACGAGGCCCTGAGATTGGTCACCAATCAGAGACATACACACCACAAAAGCACAGCGGAGCAACTCTCCAGACTGCAAATCAAACTCATCATCATCCGCTTAAGAGAAACGACAAAAAAGTTCTGGGAAAAACATGAAGCAGAATATATAAACTTGAACCACGTGCTACAGCTGGACAGAAACATAAACATGTATCACAGCTGGTTTCCTCGAAGGCTCAAAGCTCTGTGGGAACCTCCACCAATTTATGGATATACCGATTAGTCAGTAATATCTACCTACAGCACAAACAACACCATATATTCACATGAACACACTCCGCACGCCAGGGGTCTATATATAAGGTGCCATAGAAAAGTGATCCGATGACCTTAACTAATGACATTTATTAAATTACACCATACATCTATACACTAATACTACATTTTCCTCTTTCTTCCACTGGCCCTTCTTTGTACAACCTCTTGTTCACTTCCTACTGTGCCTGTTATTAAGCAACAAAAAAAAAAAAAGAAGAAGAAGAAGAGGAATGATGGGGTGAGGAGATAACTGAGAAGGCGGTACTAGCTGGAGAGTGGGCAGACTTTTGGCTTAGGAATTGCTGACATGGACGCGATTTGTTTGCGACCACCCTTTACAGGATAAAGTTTTACTTGAAGATAGATTCTTTACTTCTTCTTTCTTCTTCTACGACACTTATTTTTTTTCCCCTTTAGATGTAAGATATTGTATAGAAAACAAAATGAACTCTCGGAACAACAGTGTGGATTCAGTTTTAATCGAATAAAGTGTTTTTTTTTTTTCTTTTCATCAGTGTGAGTGCGTTTTAGCTTAATCGTATCACAATTACTAATTTCCCTTCCTTTTTTTCTTTTTTTTTTTTTTTTATAATCCCGGACCTTCAGCACAATAACACTTTCACGGTTGGCATAGTTAATGTGTAACATTTTCTGGAGTTTTTCTCAGCGTGGAATCTGAAATGGCGTCCGACCTCTTACCTATTTTTCTCTTCACCTCCCTTTGCCTCGTAGTCTTGTCCTTTTTTTTTTTTTTTTTTTTAACGGTTCAACAGCAGTCTACCGTTTTACCCTGGATGTCGTTTTATTATCTGGCAATCTTTACCGTCAGCTTCTCTTTTCTTTCTCTGTTTACAGTTTTTGTCCCATTTACGTTTTCATTCTTCTTTCATCTAATTGCTTTTCGTTATCTCCTTACTTCTCTAACATTTTTAAGTAAAATTTTCCTTTCTCCATAGTTCATTTATAAGTTTCTTGAGCCATTTTTTGTTTTTCCTAATTTGACAATAACCAGACTTTATTAGACCGACAGATTCATTCGTACCCACTTCAGAAAAGTTAGAGTTAATTCAGAGACATTACTACCAAATTTGCATAAATTCCTAGAAAGCAGTTAGTGGGCTGATACTGAGGTTACAGTCTTGTTGTCTTCATTTTACCATAGCTTGAATTGTCTTAAGGTTGGTGTATACTGTATAATTTACATTTAAGGTGACATGTCATCTCACTTTCAAAACGTTTCATCATCTGCATTTGACTCGCCAAGCAGGCAACAGAGGCACGGCAATATAAGGGATTTTCACATGGAACTCATTTCTGTTAATTGAGTCTGAAGCCTGTGGCGGGTTATTCACCCTCTCTCCTAGGATACAAGGTCACTGCATCATCAAGGTTGCCAGTGTTACCTTCCAGTCCACAAAGTGTGGATGGATACCTAAGCTGTGTGGCACCAGCTGCCACCATTGGGATTGGAACTCTGGCACTATTCTGCCGACATCTTCATAGCTACGAGTACTAACCACGCGACCATGCCTAGGGGCACTGTAAATAGAGTAAAGAGTCAAAAATGAGGATAATGCGAATCTTATTCCCTAGTCTCTCCTGCTAAGAAAACATATCGCTTGAGGCAAAACAGTGGAAATGAATGAAATACAAGATGAAGCACTCAAGAGATTGCAATAACCTGCACCCACCAGTTAGTGTAAGGGCCGAATATTTGACGTAGCTCTGTGCCTTGACCTTCGCCAAATTACTAACAAAATTTAAATACTAAGTTCTTGACATGCCCTTAATCCTTGCACGAACCTTAGTTCAAAGCAAATAAAAACTCCTTGAATTAACTTTGCCTAATGACATTAAACTTTCAACTTTCCCAGTGTCCAGATTTGGCTGAGAGTTCTAAAAATAAAATTTCTTTATCTTAGTTCTAACCTGAACTATTCCACAATGCTTATTCTAAATCGGGTACAACCTTTTAGAATTGACATTGCCAGTGACGTTGTTGACCCACTGCTCTACAAAACTCCTTTCCCAAATTTGATCTAGACCAGACCAAGACTGCTTTTGTTAGTCTGTTTTCACATAGACAGACGGTCCAGAATTTGACCTTGTCCTCTGACATTGACCTTTGTCTGATTGTCCTCAAATCTGACTTCTTCCGTTGTTGCCAGACTCGTAACCCTTCCACCAAGTTTGGTTCAAATAAGATAAAAAATGAGTTGATCTTGCCCTGTTACTTTGGCTATGACCTTTCCTTATGGCCATGACCTTTCAGTGATTGTTCCCCAAATCGAAACCGGCTATTTTTACCTAATATTTAAACTCTTCCACGGTGTTTGGTGACAGTCATATTAAAAATGGTTATTATATTCTTTCCTCATGACGTTTAACTTTTACTAATTGTAAAAAAAAAAAAAAAAAAAAAAGTGTTCTTTGGCTGACCCTTAACTGTTACACCAAGTTTGATTAAAACTGGATAAAAACGGCATATTTTGCCAACACTTAGTCACAGGATCGAAACTGACCTTGCATTGTGACCTTGACCTTTCATAGAGATATGTCAAAACTGAATCACTTCATACTTCCTTTGGTCTAATCTGAAAAAAAAAAAAAATCTAGGTCAACGTTTGACCAAGCCCTGTGACAGTGATCTTTGACCTTTTGTTCCCCTTGAAACGGTAGGCTTCCACATGGGCTATACATACAACCCCTTCCCACACGCACAAATATTTACAGACACCACTCAAAATATAACAACCACTTTAATCCGTAAACCATGGTTGTTGTGGGATAACAGGACCATCATTAACTGCATTTGCCTTACTACAGTCAGGACCCTCATCTTAACCCCGCTCCCTCTCCTTACCACTCCGAATTCATTAACATTTTTTATCAGAGTGGAAGGGCTCACCTCTTCTGATTAACTCTTTTTTCTTGAATTTTTATTTAAAAAAATTCTCCTGTGAGGTCTTGCCGCATATTAAGTGATCGTTAGCCGGCTGATGTGGTCTTTGCATACGAATAATTTTCAAAGGCACTGGAATATGAAGTAGCAAGGTAGATCTCTTCGTTTACATGTCCGTTACTTGTAACAAGATGTCACGGGGTTTTTAAAATAAATGCAATTTTTAAATGATAATTCTCAGTAATATTGAAGAGCAGGGACAAAGATTGTCTTGCTAAATCAAGCAGTGATTACTTTATACCGGCTTGCTTCGCCGATTTTCTCAGAACGAGAATTTATAAACTTTCTCAACAGTACACAGCAGAGACTAATTACTCACAAATGCTGATTATTAGTACTGTTAGCCTCTGGAGAAAGTTACTTCACCCCTGACAATAAATAACTAATACTAATAATAACATCAGGTTCTTGCTGATGCGTAACTCCTAGAAGGCACAACGGATTTTAAGATTAATACAACAAGACTGGCCTAAGTACCAGTTATGAATAGCAAAACGTTTATGCAAGCTAGGAGCTATAAGGGAAATAAGCTTAATTGTGGAGAAATGAAACATGAGTTTACATTACATTAAGCTCAAGAAAAAGAACTGTTAAATTTATTGATTACAAAGAAATAAATTTAACGTTACATTTCAAATGAATTCAAATAAAGGGATCGCACTCACTCACTCATTCAAAAGCTAAATTCTTATGCCTAAAAAACAACAACATGCGGCGCAGCCGGCCAGCATGTGAGGAAACAGCACACTTAACTAAACTCTTAAACCTAGGAAAATACGAAAAGGAAATACTGGTCAATGAATGTGATGTATCACCAAGAAGGGTGGGAGCCTGGAGAACTGTAGTCTAGTGGAGTCTGGGTGCTAGCTCACCTCTCACTGCTGGAGCACAGAACCTCACTCCGTCACGACGGACACTTGACTGAATTCAAATACGATGTATGGGTAATGGCCAGCGGAAAAAGGCGTGGCCAACGGTTGAGGCAAGCAGGGACGAACAATAAAGAAACAACAATATAGCTCAGTAGAGCACTTGATGACGTGCATTAGATCGGTCACTTTTGAAACAGTGACGCATGTTTTGAAAAGTATACCACCAAAATGGAGAGAGAAACGGTTGACTGAACGATACACAGTGAGTTTTCCACTAATAGTTCGTGGTTTCTCACAAAAGGAAAATGTCGCGAATTTGATTCGTGACACAAGACTAACTTAATGTTAAGGCTTCGAATAGCAATAAGAATTTATTATAATTATTGTACTTGTTTAAAAGAGACCTGATAGTCCAGAGATTACGTGGAGGTTATGCAGTTAAAATAACCACTTTGAAAGACAACTGTGGTGCCTTGCATGCTTAGCTTCGAATATACAAGGGACAGGCTTATTGCAAACAAATCTGAGGGCACATTTTATACTTCAGCACTAATAAAATATCACTTGATTGATTCCTTCAACATACAGTCTTCCACTGTGACAAAACACTTCCAAGATTTGTTGTCGTCTCAGTAAAGTCACCAACAAATATGTCTTACCGGATGCTTGTGTTTGGCTTTCAACAAATATCTGTTAGCAGTTGAACATCTACAACTTTCATTATTAAGAAGTAATGTTTGAAAATATGGTGCTATGTAATATAACAGAAAAAAATTATTTGGGCCTTGTCACCTAAATAGAAGGAATGAGGGGAGAATGAAGAGATTACATAAAAACAAAAGAGTTCAGGACAATCTAGTGTTGGGACGTTACCCAACATGCGGAAACATAAAAAAAAAAAAATCACAAGCGTAGGTAACAAGATGAGCATCTACATATCCTCAAAGAATACGAAACGCAACCAACATACTGCATGTGGGTTCATAATTTGTATTCAGTTCCAGTTAATAGTCAGATTGACGTCTTATAATATCTACTTAGATATTACGTAGTCAGGCCGGTAATCGATCCCAGGAATATACGGCTGATCATATTTAGTTAAAAGATTTTTCAGTTCTACAACAACAAAATATGAAGATGGTTTAAAACGATCCCTTGGTCGGAATGAAAATTTTGTTGTGGTCTGTGTACTTAAGCTTCCGACTTACTGTACTTTTCGCGGATTATTTCTGTTTATGCATTATATCTTCAAGTAATCATTAATGAAGGGAACAACTGAAATTTACCTTACCTTCAAGAGAGTCTGGCTTAAAAACATCTCAGCTCCTGTAAACTTTACCGTTTTACATTCTCCTGTCTCTCACAGTCATTAATGTTTTTTTTTTCCACTGACTTAGTAGGTACACTCCAACAGTTAGAATCAGAGACTGGGAGAGTTTTTGAAGAAAGGAAGTACAGTGTGAAAACAAGAAGGAGCAACATGATGTATAATGACGAGACGGAGAAGTAGGAAATCGAGATTAACTTTTCATGAGGTTTAGGATAGGTTATCATATCCAGAGTTATGCAGACAAGTCTAATGTAGTGTACCATACCTTAAGAACGATGAATTTGCATCACTACGTGTGACATTTAGGTCGAAGTGGGACAGAGGAGAGAACTAAGAAACAGTTCATACTGACGTAGTGCCCGGGAAGACACAGCTTATCATTACTCTCTTCAACTTCACACGATACATATTGTTTTCTCACTGACTGGACATCCCTAGGAGGGGTAGGGCTAGAAACCTGAGCGGGGGGAGAGAGTGGCATTTTGCACACACACGAGAGAGAGAGAGAGAGAGAGAGAGAAAGAGAGAGAGAGAGAGAGAGCAAGGTCCAAAGATTAAAGAGAGGTCTGGAGTCGGTGGACAGCAAAGCAAACCAGAAGTCACCCTTCTACCGCGTGCCGGACGAATCTAGTCTTCTCTTCTCTCCCTCCCATACATAGTTTAATAACCTATGTTATGTATACCACATTAATGGGTTGAGGGATTATCACAAACGAGGATCTGGAGCAAGAGGAGTGTTATATGTGTCTGGGGTTCGGCATGGCAGCAGATGAAACTTAGATGCATGTAGTAATTCGTAAATTAGGGGAGAAGGCAATAGTATTAGGGAAGTTGAGATGTGTGTATGTGGAAGGAAATAATAAGAGTTTGCTCAGGTGATCATTGTTGTTTATGAGGGCACAGTGCTTGTCTTGTATGGATGGGAGGCATGGGCCTTTAATGAGCTAGACCGAAGAAGAGAGGAAGTGCTAAAAGTGAAGTAACTAAGGTGCATATTGTCAGGTAATATGGTTTGCCAGGATAAGAAGTGACTCTGAAAGAGAGAGTAGTACCAGTTTTATGGAATTAAGTCAGGATGTGTTACGATGACTGGGAGATGTGAAGATTTTGCCTGATAATGGATTAATAAAGAAAATATATCCAACAGATTAGTAATGAAATGAGCGGGGGCGAAGAGGGAGGCATAGTGGGCGAAGTGATACTGTGAAAGAATTTTTAAATAATAAAGGTGTAAGCATTCTGGCAGGAAAGAGGCTTGTATGGAATTGGGTAAACTGGAATGAAATAGTTACTGGAAGGATGTTCTTGTTGTCAGTGATCTATAACTGGCAAGAATTTATCGACTGGGGTAAACAGTACATCCGCATGGCGTGCCTGTGGATAGTTTAAAATTGCGTTGTTGCAAACTGTTACATAAACGGCTGAGAGAGGGATTGCGAGTGGATAAAATGTGTTTGTTTGTTTGTTTTTTTGTTTCGGGTGCTCATCTTTGTGAGCAGGTAACGGTGAGGGTTATTAAAAATTATTGTAAAAAATTTGCCTTACCCTGTGAATCATGAAACGTCTATTGCCTAAAGCCGCATTTAGTGTGGGGTGACCTCCACCAATGAATATCCGTGCATGACTTCCTGCTCAATAACCTCTGCTTCCATTTAACATTAAAAAATAAAAAAAAGCGCTCGAATACTTTATTGACATATTTTTCAGGCGTATTCCCGTTTAGCCTCTTCTTCTTGCATCCACTCAACTCTCATAAAGTTTCTGAACCTCAGTTGTTACGTAAAGCCGATCGCATGTAAAAAATTTGTTTTATATCAACTTCCACACCTACTTTGTATGGATCCGTTCTTTTAACCGTTCTTTTCTTTACCATGTACAGTAGCAACATTCTGCACTTATTAACATCTTTTTTCTACACCTCAGATCCTTGTTTTCAGCCTTTTTACCCTCCATCTGACAAAGTCAGAGGAGGATACTGTTATCACTAGTGTCAGTCTGTAGTGTTGGATGGCAAGGCATTGAGATTTTTGTTTCCGGCACAAATCGCAGATAGTATTAACTACAAAGTTATGAAATTTCACATAGTTACGTGTCTTACAGTAAACTGGTCAGTGCCGGATTTGGGATGTGGGGGGCCTGGGACCCGTTTTGGTGGGCGGCCCCATCAAAATAGCATGGTGCTAAATGAATATACATTTTCTACCCTCGCACTGTTGCAACGATATCCTTGTTCGCACGCTACAACTAGCTCCCGATGACCTATGATACTATATTCAGAAATTAATGTCATTAAGGATCAGGTAAAAATGATACTTTCTGAAAACTCTTCACATTAACCTGCCGCGTGCCAGCTATTTTCAGCCCTCTGGGTCACCCCAGTGCCAGCCATTTTTTGACCTTTTTATTTTTTGGCTAAAATGATAGATTTTGATGTGGAAACAAAGAATTTCGTCATTAAAATGCTCACCAAGGGTCGGAAATCGGTTTTATTCAGTCCCGCATGCTCGTGTACAGGTATAGCCGCTCTCTCATGCTCATCATGTACGTGAGAGAAAGCCGTTTTCTATGTAACGTACGCTCAGGTATTTATGCCGGGAAGGTATAGCAATGTTCAGTCCACTTTCCTGATCACTTATTACTTCAGCATCTATCACAAGTTGTGTGTCTTTCTCACTGTGAATGAATATTCTTACACTTACTTGAAGATAGGTACAACCTGACTTCATTACATACAGTCCTGGCACTTACAAGAAGGTATTTACAACTTGACTTCATTATATAGTCCTTACACTTACAAGAAAATATTTACAACTTACACTTACATGAAAATATTTACAAAGTGCCTTCACTATGTACAGCACTGGGTGAGGTACGCAGGGAGAGTGAGGCAGACCAAGTGTGAGGGGGGAAACGAGTGAGTGTATGGCCTTGACAGCCTGGGGGATGGTAGAGGAACAGTTACCTTACATGCCTGCCACTTTCTACCTGCGAATCTTGAAAAATGCGGTCACAGTGATGTTTTTTATTTTAGACCGTTTTAAAACTGCACTGGCACTGGCCACGGCATTATGTCAGACCGTTTTAAAACGGCACTGGCACGCGGCGGGTTAATTAGCCCTGAATGAAAAAAACTGAGCAGTCCTGAAATGCACTGAACACTTCCTAGCTTATCACACAAAACAAAATAATCATGAAGCAAGAAAAAACACAATAACCAACTCACGCTTGCACTCACCATTCAGCACTTGTATAGACTGTTCATTGAACGAACAGTTTCTAGAAATCTGGTCTAGTCCAGGTGCTTTCCTCAATTTTCTAATGGAAAATTCTCTTATTAAATCATCAAAATCCAATGAGCGTAGGATGTTCGACTCAGCGCTCATGACTGTCAAATTCACAAGTCACTCTTGTATCCTGCTTGTTTGTAGGCGATTCTCAATCAACTTCAGCTTGAAAAAAATACACTCAACACTGCTGTTGATCACCATTAAAGCCAGGTACATTCTCAGGGCTACCTCCACGTTTGGGAAAATATCTAGCACATGCTTATCGTGGATAACATTGTAGAGAAATAGCTCAGCTCTAACGTCGTTTGGCTCTTCGTCGCAAAAGCAGCAAACTGGATAAGCTCTTCATGAAATGAAATCCCCAGATCCTTGGGATAGACATCCAGTAATTTCTTAGTTGCTCTAGACAGCTCTTCGGAGGATAGCTTTGTCAGTTGTCCGAAGCAGCCAAAGCAACCTGACATCAATTCATACGCATGCAGCCGTTGGTTATGAGAAGCAATGAACTGATCGATGACAGGAATGAAATCCTCTGACAATGACAACAAATGATCAAATATGAACACTTGTTGGCGGCTGGCACCGGCTCCAGGGCTGCCAGATTTGAGCATGAGTGTATAACCAAATTCTTCAATTTTCATTCCCAGATTCAGTTTTTCATTAATAATAATAATAATAATAATAATAATAACAATAATTTTTTTTTTTTGTTTCTCAAAAGCGTCAGTTCTTCCATAGGGAATTCACAAGCGCTCGATGGACATATACATTATTTTTACAATTACAAGAAATGTAGCCTCTCATATACAATACATACTTCATCAGTAAAAATACCGGATGAAGCTGTGATACACCAATGATCAGAGCCAGGGCATTATCAGTGTCATTACCAAATTTCTTAAAGAAAGATTATTCATGTATTTACCCCTTGCCAATATAGGTACATGTATATGGGAAAAAATTATTCATTTAAAAATTAACGGCAAATGTTTGGTAATTGCCTGTTCTAAAAGCCAACAGATTAATTGAATACATCATTCAATCAAGTTCATTACCATCTCCAAATCCAATAGGCTACCAAATCATGCTTATTCATTATCTGACGGATTTTTCATTACCAAATCGGTCCTGTTTTGGTAATGAAAAATACCAAATGTCAAGTTGCCCAACGTTTGGTGGAAGGCCCCTTCTGGTGGGAGGCCCGGGGCCCAGGCCCCGTGGGCCCACCCCTGAGTCCGGCCCTGAAACTGGTGTCTTTTGATAGTTAGAATGCTGTGTCTTAAGTAATTTTTTAGAAAAAGAAAATCTCAGAGATTCCAGATTGACTTGAGTAAGTAATCTCAAGCCACACATAAGAAAGAGTTCAATATAGAGTCATGAAATTTCACACACTTATGTGTTTTATAGTGAACTGGTGCATTTTCAATGGTAGAATGCTGTGTCTGAAGTTTTTTATTTTTTTTTAAATAATGAAAAAGTAGAATTATGTTTCTCAGATTTCAATACGACCTGCAGTCTCTGTGTTAAGCAGAGGGAGGGGGGAGGGGAGGGCCATTATGTGCTTGGTTAGGTGTACAAGGATGTGGGAGTTATGTGCTTAGTCAGGTGCAGGTTTGCAACAGTGTAGCATAGATGATGGTGGTGGTGGTGGTGGTGGGGATGGTGGTGGTGATGATGATGATGATGATGATGATGACTGTGGTGAGGGTAGTGATGACGGTGGTGATGAAGATGATGATGATGGTGGTGGTGCTAGTGATGGTGGTGGTGTAGTAGTAGTTGTAGTTGTTCCCTAGGCAGTCTGGCCCAACAGAACCAGAGGAATCCAGAACTACTGCACATAATTCAACTCTCGGCCCTAATTAACAAAACTTATACAAACAGATAGAAACCATGTACAATACATATTTACAAAAAGTGAAGTAACTCATCCAACAGAACACCATCGACTGAAAGTGCCCAATACCTTTCCATATTACACACGTGCGCTAATCAATTGGTAACTGTCAGGCAAGGCACATAGTTTAATGTAGGGGACATCAATATAAGATATAACTCATTCAGAAGCTAGGAACTATTTCAAATGTCAGCTGTCAACCCAAATTAAACAATACAAATTGTATATATTTAGTCAATAAAAAGCATAACCACACAGAAAAAACTCACATCACTCTGATCGATCTGGTCTCCCTCAAGAAAGCCATCAATTTATCAGTTATAACAATACTCCCATCACCCAGGATGGTGGAATGGATGAAGGGGACGTCTGCTGCGCTACATAAGCGAAGCACGTTCACGAATAAGTCGCCGACAGCGAGGGAAGATATGAGTGAGCGAGGACGCGGTGATAATGGAATGCTAACGGCGGAGATGAGGTGATACTGGAATGCTTATAGCGAGAATGAGACGATACTGGAATGCTTATAGCCGGGATGAGGTGATACTGGTATGTTTATAGGTCTTTCAAGGAGAATGCAATATTTACCAGATTAAGGGACTGGTTTTCCATGATTTCAAGCGGAAACTAAATATGAACTTTATTAAACACAGCAGATGAACTCTCTTACTATAGTTTAGACGTGGCATCGCTTCCCATCATCGTGGAGATATTTACACCCACATCTGCCCTCACTCAGCCCATTAATTATTGTCTTTAAGTGTTCATCTCAAATAATTTTCGTCTTCTTCCACTCTCTTTCTCACAACTCTCTTTTCCTCCTCGCGCTTTCACCGTATTGCCTGTCACATTTCTGTCTCCCGCGCCCCCATAATCGTTACTCTTGCTTTCCCCATCTTCATAGGGCTCATCTCTCTCTCTCTCTCTCTCTCTCTCTCATCTAATATACTATAGCGGTAGCCGTGTGTGTGTGTGTGTGTGTGTGTGTGTGTGTGTGTGTGTGTGTGTGTTTTGGGCAGCCGAAACTATATATTCAAATCGCAACAAAATTGGCACAGAAATCGCAAAAAAATCGCTGATGTGAAAAAACTTGGTCCGATCACGATTGAAAAACTTTTACTGTATTTAATGAGCGATCACATTTTGACCAAAAACCGCCGCTCTTGGCGCCCGGCATAGGTTCTCTGTAGAATTTTTTGCCCACAGGTACAACTAAAGTATTTCGGACTTGCATTCGAACAACTTGGGTTCCATTCCCGAAGCTGCAAATAACACGATCAGTTGGTTAGCTGCAAAAAACCCAAGTGACAACGTTACACTAGAACAGCACATAAACGCGAGAGCCCTGCGCAGGAGCAAGTGCGAGGGGCCCGAAGGGTCCACGAGCACTTGTCTATCTATCTGTCTATATACCTAGGCTGCTTCCCCAAGGAAAGGGAGGTATCCGAGACAGGACGACACACTCCCCATTTTCTCATCCATTTAAACCCATTCATTCGCATCTTAGCCCCAAAGGGGAGCACTTGTACACAGTATAAAATATTCCCTTCTCTCCAGCTGACTTATTGCAACACAGGAGACCATTTACAACAAACAGATTGCAATGCAGTAGAGCCTGTTTGCAAACACGGTGCAAGACAATAGATATTCTTTGCAACACATATTGCAAAGCGACAGTGTGTAAAACACTGTAAAACAACTGAATTTTTTCTGAAACATACATTAACTACAAAACACTCAGAGAACCCATACCTCCGATAATGTCACTGCTGTTAAAATGGATCCAGATCCGGATCCGTGGAGATATTGCGTGGAATACATAGGATCCGGATCCGTCTCAAAATTTATTAAATTGCTCCTCGACCAATGGCCCACTCTTCCACAAAATGTTATTGAAATTCATTGAGAACTTTTGGAGATGTGCGCAATACGCCAGATCCGGATCTGGATCCACCCCCAAATTTAATCAGTTCATTCTTGGCCCATGGCCCATCCACCCACAAAATTTCAATGAAATTTATCAAGAACTTTTGGATATATGGTGTGGTCAAAGAAAGAAACAAACAAACAGCAAAGACACATGGGATACACTCATTGCAATATAGAGGATCCTTGGGGTTGACAGAATGCCTATCACGGGGGTCGTGTGGAAGAGAAATGGGGAGGTAGGAGAACATATTGGACTAAATCAAGGTACGGACAGTGATGAGCATGATGACGGAGGATGGCACTGGACGGCACCGTAACGGCGATGTTCCACCACTGATGGAAACAGTGAGAGACTATAGGACAGTCTTGGAGTGATATGAAGGAATGTGGTGGAAAGGAGCAGGCGAGAGAGTAATAGAAGAATCTGGTATGTGTGTGTGTGTGTGTGTGTGTGTGTGTGTGTGTGTGTGTGTGTGTGTGTGTGTTGGAAACAGTGAGAGACTATAGGACAGTCTTGGAGTGATATGAAGGAATGTGGTGGAAAGGAGCAGGCGAGAGAATAATAGAAGAATCTGGTATGTGTGTGTGTGTGTGTGTGTGTGTGTGTGTGTTTGGAGCGGGGGAAGAAGTCATGAAAAAAACTGTATGTTGAAAAAAGTAGCATTATGTACACATGCTGCTGGAATGCAGGGAGTGAAAAGAAATAAGTGAATCGAGGATGTATTTCCTCTCATTTTCCGGCAGTCTTCAGACGATTTTCTTAAGACTATTAAAGACTTTTTGAACATGCTGCAGATAAGTGTGTTTCCTTAACGACTTCCATTACAGATGTCTTCCCAAATTGAAGTAATTCCGTCCGATGGTAGCACGAACACATTAAGACATCATCGGATTGGACGCACTACTCGAAACAAGGAGGCACTGCACTAGACAAAAATAAAGAATATCTATCTATCTATCTATCTATATACATATCAATCTCTCTCTATCTATCTTCCTATCTTCCTATCTATCTATCAATTTATCTATCTATCTATCTATATCTATATTTTCTATCTATCTATCTCTCTATCTATATATATATATATATATATATATATATATATATATATATATATATATATATATATATATAGCCATCACTTCCCCCCTCAGACTTCCTCATGGTTGACATTACAATTTCTTCAGCTGATGTATTTTCTGCCATCACTGGCCTCAGTACTATCAAGGCATTTGGGCCTGATGGAGTCCCTCCTGTTGTTCTCAAGAACCGTGCTTACACCCTGCCTAAATAAACTCTTTCGCCTTTGTCTGTCAACTTGTACTTTTCCTTCCTGCTGGAAGTTGCTCTCATTCTGCCAGTCCCAAAGAAGGGTGACCATTCCCAACCCTCTATCTATCGTCCAATTCCTGTAACATCCTGTGTCTCAAAGTTTTCGAGTCAATTCTTAACAGAAAAATTAAAGCATCTTTCCTATCACAACCTTCTTTCTGATCGTCAGTATGGGTTCCGTCAGGGGTGCTCCACTGCCGATCTTCTCACCTACCTTTCAGACTTCTGCTCATCCTCCTTTCGGGACTTTGGCGAAAGCTTTGCCATTGCACTTGACATCTGAAAGGCTTTCGATCGAGTCTGGCTTAAATCTTTAATTTCCAAACTACCCTTTTACAGTTTCTATCCTTCTATCCGTACCTTCTTCTGTAGCTTCCTTTCTGGTCGTTCTATAGCTGCTGTTGTAAACGGTCATCTTTCTTCTCCTAGATCTATCAACAGCGGTGTTCCTCAGGGTTCTGTCCTATCACCAACTCTCTTCCTTTTATTCATCCATGATCCTTCTAAGCTGTACATCTAACCCTATACACCTGTACCCTGATGATTTCCACCCTTCACCTTTCCATTCGAGTTCCCCGTGTAACGTCCATCTCAACAGTTACTTCAACAAACAAGGGGATGAGGCTATGGCACACCTAATGTCTGACTTGGCTCGTATCTCTGACTGGGGTAAAAATAATCTTGTCTACCGTAATTCATCAAAAACTCAGTTTTTACACCTATCAACCCAACGCCAATCTTCGGGACAGGAGTACCCACTAATGTTAAAAAATATTCAGCTTAATCCTGCATTATCCTTGAACATGCTTGCGGATTTCATTCATTCTGGACTTATCTTGGAGAAGAATCATACTGCATCTCTTGTAAAATCTGCTTCCAAGAGATTCAGGTTTGCACCTAAGCTTTGACCTCTGCTTTTACTTCTTTACCCTTCGGCACAGTTGTTGACTTTAGTTACTACGGGTTTTCTTCAACCCTGTTTAATGTACAACTCTCATGTGTGGGGAGGCCCCCCTCATACAGCTCTTCTCAATAGGGTGGAGTGAAAGGCTTTTCATCTCATTAACTCTCTCCTCCTATTACTGGTTCCTTCAACCTCTGTCTCCTCGCCTGCACTTCGCATCTTTAATCTCTTTTCTATCGTTACTTCCATGGTGCACTGCTCCTCTGAACTCTCTGCTTGCATCAACCTCCACCACTAAGACGGCGTGCGTAGCAACTTCGTCTAGCAACAAACTCTCATCCCTCTTCTGTCCAACTCTCTAATGCACAGTGAAGCGCTACTTAACCTGTTACTTCCAGTCCTTCATTGTATGCATCAGGTCAACTCTGGAACTGTCTTCTCCTCTGTCTGTATTTCCTAATTCCTATGATCTCCAGTCTTTTCAAACGCAGTGTGTCCAGTCATCTCGAAACGAACGGATCTGTTGAATTTGGCTCTTTTGTATTGTTTTTGTATTTTTCTTGGAAGGAACGGTTTGTGGGATCCTGGTCTTTGGTTCCATCTTTCTTGCATTAAAAAAAAAAAAAAGGCCATCATCCAATACTATTTCACCCAATAAAAGCGTAGGAATCCGGAGCTAAGCATGTTGGTCCAGACATTTAAGATGAGAGTGACTAGCCTTCACTCATCTTCGAAGGTGGCATTACGTTAGCAATACAACTCCAACCATCCCTTGGATATAAGCGCGGCACAGAGCTCCGCTGTCCGATTGGAGCATCTTAATTACTCTCTAAACCGCCAGGCGACATATAATTTGAGTTATATGGTTTTACCACCCAGAGTAGTAAACGGTTTCCTGGTGTATAGGAAATCGTTTGGCTTGTCACTCGGTGTGAGAGAGGCAGCGCATAGGCAGAAGGAAGAGGAAAGAATGAAGGAAAGAAAGACAAGAAGAGGAAGGATGGAAGGCAGAACACCCAAAGCAGCACTACATTGAGTGAGTGGATGATAAGCGACCCCCACCTACGTTTTATATATACCGCTTATATTATATATATATATATATATATATATATATATATATATATATAGAGCCTGTGTGGTACAGTTTTGTAAAGTGTGAGTTTTCGTACACTGAAGGAACAAGCGGGTTCGCGTCGCGCCAGGGGTAATAAACCTTGGGAGACGTTCTTCGGGCCACTTACTGCTTTGGCGGACATAAGGGGTGCTGTGGTTGAACCTGCTTGTCGCATGAGTATAAAGTATGCTTGCAGGCAGACGGCTTGCACGGGACGATTACACTTGGTTCAAAAGACTGCACACACATCCAAAAGCCACTGCAACACTACAATTACCGACAAGCACTTTTCTCACCCCTACATACAAGCTATCTACCAGACGGGTTAAGGCACTTGGTAGAGATACATTAGGCTGTATCGTCCCCACTTCAGGTCAGGATAGGCCGGTCCCATGCAGTAGACACTCAAACGTCTGCTGATGAAGTGATATATATATATATATATATATATATATATATATATTTATATATATATATATATATATATATATATATATATATATATATCTATATATATATAAAGGGCACTTTCTGTCTGCCAGTTTGTTCACGAGCTACTCCTCAATTTTCATTTTACCTGGCCTTAACCTATGTATCTGGAATCCTTATGACCCAGGGAAGGTTTTTAGGCTGGTCAAAAATTCCAGATCTGGGCCATTTGAGGTCACCGGTTGAGTGTTCGCCTTTTTGGCCCGGGCAACCCCGAGTACCCAGCAGCCCAATTTTTTGGCATGGAGACTCACATGACCTCCAGTTCGGACATAGACTATGCGAGGAGTTGACTCCGAGGTCATTTGAGGTCATCTAGTAGGAGGGTCATTTGAGGTCGCCGGTGATAGTAAACAAGTACGCACTAAGGAAATACTGCAAGCGTTAGTCTGTGAAAGCTGAAACAGAAAGTTCCTAGACCTCTTATAATCCCTCTTCCAAAGCATGAGACGGTACATGGTCTTTCTGGAGTAAAAAAGAAAGATTTAACTAGAACAATAAGGATTACTGGAGTGTTCCTGTCTTGTTGGTCTTATGACCCATGGAGAGGTTTTAATTAAGACCAAAGAAGACCGATGGTTTGAGGAAGGGGGACAGAGGAGTAAGAGTCAGATAAATAAGGAGGGGGGAACGAGAGAAGGGAGAAGGAAACAGACAGACAGACAGACAGAGATGGGAGGAAGGGACAGGAGGAGGAAGATAAATAAGGAAGGGAGGAGGAACGCCTTGTACCTCTGCTAGTATATATATATATATATATATATATATATATATATATATATATATATATATATATATATATATATATATATATATATATATATATATATATATATATATATATATATATATATCATCAGCCGTTTTGAGTATCTACTGCAGGATTATATTCCTCATATCAGTACGACCTGCAGTCTCTGTGTTATACAGAGGGAGGGAGGAGGAGGGCAGTTATGTGCTTGGTTAGGTGTACAGGGAGGTGGGAGTTATGTGCTTTGTCAGGTGGAGATTTGCAGCAGTGTTGCGTTGATGATGATGATGGTGGTGGTGTTAGTGATGATAGTGGTGGTGGTGGTGGTAGTGTGACGATGATGGTGGTGGTGGTGATGATGGTGGCGGTGATTGTGGTGATGATGATGTTAGTGGTAGGGGACATCAGTATATGAAACAGAATCAGAGGAGTCCAGAACTACTGCACATAAATAAACTCTCGGCCCTAATTAAGAACACTTATATACAAACAGATAGAAACCATGTACAATACATATTTACAAAAAGTGATGTAACTCATCCAACAGAGACACCATCGACTGAAAGTGCCCAATACACTTTTCCATATTACACACGTGCGCTAATCAATTGGTAACTGTAAGGCAAGGCACGCAGTTTAATATAGGGGACACCAATATAAGAAATAACTCATTCAGAAGCAGGAACTATTTATAAATGTTCAGCTGTCAACCCAAATTAAATAATACAAAATGTATATATTAACAGTCAATAAAAACCATAACCACACAGAAAAAACTCACATCACTCTGATCAATCATTCTTCCTCTGAGAGGCCAACGATTGCTCAAATCATATAATATCCCCATCACCCAGGAGGGTGGAAAGGGTGAAGGGAACTTCTGTTGCGCCGCAGTGTTTTATAAGCTGAAGCACGTTCACGAATATATCGCCGACAGTGCAGGATGTCTGTTGTGAGCGGTGATGAGGCGATACCGGAATCCTTATAGCAGACTGAGGCTGATACCCAGAATGCTTATAGTGGGGATGAGATAATCTTGGAATACCCATAGCGGGCTGAGGCAATACTGGAATGCTTGTAAGCGGGGATGAGGTGATACTGGAATACTTATACTGTGAGGGATGAGATCATATTAGGATGCTCCTAGCTTTTCGGAGGAGATGCAAATATTTACCAGATTAAGGAACTGGATATGCATGACTTCATGTGGAAACTAATTTAGTTTTTAGTAATCAGGCACAGCAGATGAACTCTCTTACTATAGTTTAAGCGTGGCATCGCTTCCCATCATCAGTGGAAATCTGTTTTACCCACACCTGCCCTCACTCAGCCCCTCAATTACTGTGTTTAAGTGTTCATCTCTCAATAGCACTTCAGTCTTTTTCCGCTCTATCTCACAACTGCTCTTTCTCTCTTAGCGCCTTCTGTCGTATTTCCTGTCACATTTCTGTCACTCAGTGCCACGATGGTCAAATTCCTCTTGCTTTCCCCATCTTCATAGAGGCTCCATCTCTCTCTCTCTCTCTCTCTCTCTCTCTCTCTCTCTCTCTCTCTCTCTCTCTCCTCTCATACAGAAGTATAAGCAAACCTTATCTGCAGCAGACTTATTGCAGCAAAGAAACGAACTACGTGTAATAAAGCCTGTTTGCCGTACCTCAAGACAATAGATATTCTTTGCAACACTTTATTACCAATGACAGTCTATATCACACTGTCCAGCAACTTCAGATTTTTCTGGAACATACATTAACTACAAAACACTCAGAGAACCCTTTACTCAAGAATAATGTCACTGCCGTTAAGAAATGGATTGATCAGGATCAAGTGGAGATATTGTGTGGAATACATAGGATCCGGATCCGCCCCAAAATTTAACAAATTGCTCCTCGACCCATGGCCCACTCTTCCAC